>NW_020940527.1:14233002-14302095 GCF_900497805.2 Vombatus ursinus
TTGTAGAAGGTTATAGAACCCCCTGAAGAGTTGAGGTATCTTTCACTAATGCTATCAGCTTAAGTCCATCTTCTGGTGTGTTCTCCCCATTTTTAACCATCACTGATTGGGCATTCCAGTTTCATTTAACCAATTAATATTAATTAGGCTTTATTGAGGGATATTTACTTTTAAGATATAGCAAGAACAAAAGTTACAAAATTTTCATCCTCAGTATATTGGGGCATACACTCTCCTGTACAAACTTTGTCCTTAGGTTTAAATGGAAAACAGCTTCTACAGAGCATTAGTCTTACCAAGTTCATTTCCAAATGCAGCATTGCTGATGGATGGATGGATAAGTCTGCACTTCTGCTAGCCTCAGTTGCCACCTTACCCATGCTTGAACAATGGCAAATATGGGGAATGATCCCAGCTCCCAGAAGTCTGAAGTTTACAAGGTGTACGCATCTCCTATACTCCTTTACTTAAAAATGGGGATAATAGACATGACAAAGACAGAAATAGCAGCAGGGCCATAACATCAAATATCTTGAGTACCTTGCTCAAATATCAAAGAACAGTTCCTCAAATTTCTATGTGTATCTGACCTAAATATTGCTATTTTGCTCAGGAAGGGGACCCTCTCTGGGAAGTGTCATTATTCTTTTTAGACAGCAGTACTGAATTCAATAGAAGAATATTAGTTTTTAAGTGGTAGCCTTGCAGAGTAGATGGTGAGTTAGAGCTGGAGCCAGGAGACCTCGGTGTGAATCTTGCCCCAGATACCTACTATGTAACTATGAGCAACTCACTTACCCTCTCAGATCCTCAGTTTTCTTATCTAGAAAAGAGATAACAGCACATGAATAATTTCACTGGACTGTTGCAAGAAATGGGCTTTAAGGGACAGCTACGTGGTGCAGTGGAGAGAGTGCTGGTCCTGGAGTCAGGAAGACTCATCTTCATGAGTCTAAATCTGGCCTTGTTGTGTGAACCTGAGCAAGTCCCTTAATTCTGTTCACCTCAGTTTCCTTCTCTGTGAAATGAGCTTGAGAAGGAAATAGCAAACCACTTTAGTATCTCTATCAAGAAAACCCCAAATGGAGTCACTAAGAGTCAGACACGACTGAAAATGACTGAACAACAAATGCTACATAAATGGCATTTATTATTTTTGTGTAATCAGATGTTGCTCCTGATGCTCTGTCAGTAGGACATTTGTTGTGAATTTTTTTATCCTCTGGTAGTGGAAATGTGTGATTCTGAGCTATCTACTAGATACTTACTCAGCCAGTATCCACAGTGAAGTTTAATGTAAAGACTGATCAGTTTTATGTGTGTGGCCTGGAGATAGGGAACAGAGTGAAATTGATGGGGAGTAAGCTCACTCACCCGGTGTCAAGAATGTGGTCTAATCAAATGACTAATCAGGCGTAGGTGTATAGTCCACAGCCAGGAGACAGAGTGAAACTAACTATTCCAAATGGAGAATTAACTCATGACCTTAGTCTCATTAGCAGTGTACTCAAATCAAGTGACCTAGCAAGGTTCATGCAGTACAAAGAAACCCTTAGTAAATGTACCTTAGCCACTTGGGAGGAATAAAGCTAACCTGCGAAATGAACCACTTTTATTCTTTTTATACAGGTTTTCCAGTTACTATATACTACAGGGAGTGGGGATTGCTTTTTCTACCATCGACAATTATAAAGGCAATTTTACATGGTTCTTAAATAAAACGGCATTTGCACAGAATTTTCCCATGCATTATTTATTTCATTTAATTTTCAGAAAAAAATATTATGAGATGGGAAGGAAAAATGTCATTACCTCTATCTGATAAATGAGGAAACTGAGTTTTCAAGAGATTAAGTTCCCGTCTCAAGGTCACATAGTAAGTGGTAGAGCCTAGATTAGGGACCAGGTCTTCTGCATCTGCCTAATATTCTTTCCAATACACAATGCTGCTTCCTTTTAGTGATCTCTCCTGTTAAGTGAAAGGGTTGGACCAAATAATGTTTGAATGTTTTTCTGGCTATAAAATTCTAAGGTGATGTTATCAATGCTTTATGTGGGGTTTAACTTGCTTACCTCTCATCTAGGCTGGAAATACAGCAGACATTCATAGGCCTGACCCCATTGATGATTAGCATAGAAGTTTTGACCTATTCTGTTTTGGACCTGGGTTGATTCTCTCTTCCTTAACCAATCTGGTTGTTCTGACCCCATCCCCATAATTCTCCTGTCCACTCCCCACCTAAGGGAGAGAGAGAGGAAAAAAAGAGAGAGGGAAAGATAAAGACAGAGACAGAAACAAGAGATTCAGAGACAGAATGATAAAGACAGGAGAGGAGAGAAGAGGAGAAGAGAGGAGAGGCAGAAGGAAAGTAAGCAAGGATAGATAGAGTGTTCCATTTGGAGTTAGGAAGACCCTGATTAAAATCTTATCTCTGATTTCTTCTAGCCATGTGAGCATAATGCCACCTAACTCTGTGTACCTCAGGTACCTCCCTAAGACTCATATATTGTAAGTAGAGGGAGTTTCAACACTAACAATATAATTATTACTAAAAGGAGATAGTGTAAAATAGTCTTGTTATTATAATTATGGAATATTACAACTGGAGAGACTTTAGAGATCTTGGGAAAGTAATGTGGTAAAATGAGTAAGTAATAAATATAGCATCAGGATTTGAGTTCAAATTTTGCTTCTGCTATTTAGGAAAGAAGGAAAGAAACAAGCATTTATTAAATACTTATGTGTCAGGCATTGTGCTATGACTATGTGTTTTATAAATATTTTCTCATTTAATCTCTACAATGACCTCAGAAAGTCGATGTTATTATCTTCCTTACTTTATAGTTAAGGAAACTGGGGAAGCCATAGGTTAAGTTATTTATTCAGTGTCATACCACTAGTAAGTGTCTGAGGCTGGATTTGAACTCAGATCTCCGTGACTCCAGGTCTAGTACTTTAGCCACTGCATCACCTAGCTATTTAATTATTACCTTTGTAACCTCAGAAAAATAAGTCTCTCTGTACTTAAGTTTCCTTATCTGCAAACTAAAGGAGTTGGCCCTGATCATCCTCAAAGGGTTAGGTTCTAAATCTCATCAGCCAGTTCAACATCTTTATTTTGCAGATAATTGAATCCTGGAGAGATGGTATCATTTGATGAAAGTATGACTGTGAGACAATAGCAACATTGAGATTAGAACTCAAGATTCCTGACTCTCAGTCCCAACTGTTTTATGTATATCCTTGAATTACAATGATGATGTTATTGAAAGGGTTGGCAAGGCTTTCAGGAAAAATTTTTGAGGAAAATTCAAAACATTAAAGAAATCATTCAGGAGGGAGGATAATGGAAATGCAATTTTGTGGATTTTCTGAGACTAGAGGTTTCTGAAGTGTCACTAGAAACATAGGAACAGTAATGTTATATTCATCTGAATTTATGGAATAAATTCAAGAAAGAAAAGTATAGTATGGTGAATACTGGAAAATAAACTTAGTTTCAAAACTAAGTTGTATCCCGTACTATTTCTTGTTCATCAACCCTAAACCTTGGGAGTTTGCTAGTTATTGTCAAGCCCATGAAGATATGAGCATAAAAATCATAGATTTAGAAAATGAAGGACCCTAAAAGTTGTCTACTCTAATGCCCTCATTTTAGGTGAGAAAATGTAGGCCAACAAGGTAAAGAGACAATAAATAAGCAGGCATATATATGGATTTTTCTAGGAATACCCCAATATGCCATCAGCCTTCTTGTCATGGTAGGGCTGACTGGAATCCAGAGCCCCTCCCCCCCAGGAATGGGGGCAGCTTTCCCAGTCTGAAGGATCTTCTCCTTGCTATAATGACTGTTGCTGCTATGCTGGTTTCTTTCACTCTTCTCTCACATCCCTGCTGCTGCTTCAACAGGGTTATGGCATAGGAAGAAGAAGTAGGTGTGATTAGTCACATCTGTAGTCAGCCTGTAGTCTGGGGTCATTCCCAGTGCTATTTTAGGCTATCTTCACAGGCCTGTTTCATTGACACTTGGAAGTATCTTGAGATCAGATGGGTTTTCTGTTCCCTTCCTTCCTGCTCCAAAGAGGTTCCTAATCTTCCCCAGGGAATCCAGTCACTTGCTGCAAGGGGAAAATTCTCTGGCCACTTTGTTTTCCATGCTCTCTAGCCATGAATCTCTGGCTGGTAAGAGTTATATTTTAAAAGGCCCCTCAGGTAATCAATTCTTTTTAATTTTTTCTTATTTAATATTTTATTTTTCCCAACTACATGTAAAATAATTCTAACATTCTTTTTTTTTTAATTTTGAATTCCAAATTCTCTACCCCCCTCTCTTCACCCCCCTCATTGCGAAGACAAGCAATTTAACATAGTTTATATGCATGTTGTCATGCAAAACACATTTCCATGTGAGTCATTCTGTGAAAGAAAACATAGACAAAAATACCTCCAAGAAAACTAAAGTAAAGAAAAAGTATCTTTGATCTGCATTCAGGTTCTACCAGTTAATTCTCTGCAGATGGACAGGACCTTTCATCATAAGTCCTAGAGAATTGTGTTAGATCATTGTGTTGCTGAAAATAGCTAAGTTATTCATAGTAGATTATCATACAGTGTTACTGTGTACAATGTTCTCTTGGTTCTGCTCACTTCACTTTGCATCAATTCATGCAAGTCTTTCTATGTTTTTTTCTGAGAGCATCCTGCTCCTCATTTCTTAAAGTACAATAGTATACCATCACAATCATAACACAACTTTTTCAACCATTCCCTGATTGATGGACATCCCCTCAATTTCCAATTCTTTGCCACCAGTAAAAGAGCTACTATAAATATTTTTAAACATATGTCCTTTTCCTTTTTTTTAATCTCTTTGAGCCATAGACCAAGTAGTGATATTGCTTGGTCAAAGGGTATGCATGGTTTTATAATCCTTTGGGCAAAGTTTCAAATTGTTCTCCAGAATGGTTGAATCAGTATATAACTTCACCAATAGTACATTAGTGTTTTAATTTTCCCACATCTCCTCCAACATTTGTCATTTTCTTTTTCTGTCATATTAGCCAATCTGACAGTTGTGAGGTAGTAGCTCAGAGTTGTTTTAATTTTCCTTGCTCTCATCAATAGTGATTTAGAGTATTGTTATATGACTATAGATAGCTTTGATTACTTTGTCAAAAACTGTCCGTTGATATCCTTTGACTATTTATCAATTGAGGAATGGCTTATATTTCTGTAAATTTGGCTCAGTTTTTTATATTGAGAAATGAAGTTTTCATCAGAGAAACTCACTATAAATTTTTTTTTCACAGTAATGATTGACAACTATGTATTTCCCTCCATCCTATTTCCCCTGCTTATCTTACTCTCTTCTTTTACCTTGTCCATTCTCAAAAGTTTTACCTCCCCTGAACTGCCCTCCCTTCTATCAGCTCCCCCCTTTTCTTATCCTTTTCCCTTCCTACTTTCCTGTATAGTAAGATAGATTTCTACACCCAACTGAATGTGTATATTATTCCTTCTTTGAGCCAATTCTGATGAGAATAAGGTTCATGTGTTCCCCTCCCCACTTTCTGCATTTTTCTCTCCACTGTAAAATATCTGTAGGCTTCTTTTATGCCAGACAATCTATCCTTTCTATGTCTCCCTTTCCCCTTCTCCCAGTGCATTTTTCTTTCTCATACCTTAATTTTATTTTTTTAGATAATCATACCATCACATTCAACTCACACCTCTGCTTTCTGTCTATGTATACTCCTTCTAACTACCCTACTAATGGGAAAGTTTTTAGGAGTTATAAATGTAATTTTCCCATGTAGGAATACAAACAGTTTAACCTTATTGAATTACTTATTATATATCTTTCCTGTTTATCAGGTAATCAGTTCTTAAACTCCACCACTGACCATCATGTCAGTGAGGCCAGGAAAGGGTAATCTATTCAGAAAGATGCTTTTATTTTAACTGAAGAAGGTAAAGCTAAAAAGATTGCTTTGTATTTTAGTTTTTATTTTAGCATTTAACATTTTTTTAGTAAATTTAGTATATATTTGATTAAAATGAATCACTTATGAAGTCTGTATTTTTTAGAGTAAGGTTTAGATGTCCATTTTGAAAAATTAGATGTTTTAGTTTACTTAGTTTGATGAATTAGTGTATTCGATAAACATTGCTAAAAAAAGAAATAAAAATCCCCAGTGCACACCCTAATGTAATGGATTCCGTATTCCAGTGGAAGTAACTTGTCAAAGTCAAACAGCAAGTCATTAGAAGAGCTGGGATCAAATTCCCTGATTCCATATCAAATCTCCTTTCTACAGTTGGGTTACACTGGGATATGATGATGAATAGTAACAACAACTGGTGATTAAGGGGTTAACTTTTCCAAGCCTGGCCTACCCTGTCTGCATCTTCATTTATAGAAATCACCTAAGGTGATGGGCTCCATTTGGGTAGAAATTGCTGTAGAAGAATCACAAAGTTGAAAGGAGGTAAGACTTGTGGGACCTAGGACTGGAGCTAGTCCTTTATAACTTCCACTAATTGAACTTCCTGATCTCAGAAAATGACTTAGAACATTAAAGTTTTAGAAGGTCACACTAGTTTCCCAACCTTAAATCACTCAGGGCTTCATTGCAAGAGCAGCTGAAGCTGATTTTCAAATCTATGCAGGTAGCAGAGAGGTGAGAGGCCAAAGAACCACAATTCTACCAGTGGCCATTTCCTCCCCTGGACTGCCTATCAAGTACTTTCTCTGGGAATGGTCTGTTGGTAAACAGCAAACAAAGAATTATAGTTTTCTGATCTGGCTATAACAAAGCAATTTCCAAATTATTCAGAGTCAAGCAAGATTTAATCCGCACTATTTTCTTCAATTGATGAAAACCTTTCTGAAAGGTCAGCCCTAAAAGCAGTACAAGAAAGTTGTTTTTTTTTAATTTTTAACTTTATTTCAACATTATTAAAAAAGTTACCACATGGAATAGAAATGTGAGCACTGATAAGCTCTGGTTACTTCAGACATTTAATATGCAAAGTACATTTTCTTGACACTGTATTTTTACTTTCGTGCATCACAGAGTGTGTATGATTTTCCCCAGTGAGAATGCACTAATTGCTACCATCCTGGCAAACTAAATGACAATTTGTTTTTGCTTTTGTGGGTCATGGCTTGACGTCTATAGGGCAAAGAAAGGGAGGAAGAGTTCATGTGTAAGTGAGTCATTGTACTGGACAGGAATAAGTCTTAGATTAATATTGAATCAGATCTACATTTGAGAGAATAATAACAGCCGAAATTTACATAGTTCTTTGTGGTTTACAAAGACTTTTTCATACATTATTCATTTGTTTCCCATAATATCCCCGGGGAGGAAATATTGCAAGTATTTTTATCTCTCTTTCACAAATGAAGAAACTGAGGCATGGAATAGGAAAGTGACTTGCCCAAGGTCATGAAGCAAGTAAATAGAAGAGTCAAGAATATAACCCAGGTATCTTGATCCAAATTCAGTGTTCCTTCCACTTCACTTCTTCCTCTGTGACTACCCATTTTCTTTTCTTTTTTTTCCTTATTTTTTATGGTAATTTTAATTTATTTTTTTGTTTTCAACATTTACTTCCAGTAAGTAATTCCAAGATTTTGAGTTCCAAATTTTCACCCCATCTCCCCACTCCCCCCACCCCAAGATGGCATGCATTCTAAGTACCCCTTCCCCTAGTCTGCCTTCCCTTCTATCTCTCCCCCCGCTTCTCTTATCCCCTTCCCCTTCTATTTTCCTGTAGGACAGGATGGATTTCTGTACCCCATTTCCTGTATTTCTTATTTCCCAGTTGCATGTGAAAACATTATTTTAAAATGTGTTTTTAAAACTTTGGGTTCCAAATTTTCTCCCTTCCTCCCTCCCCACCCACCCTCACTGATAAAGCAAGCAACTAAATATAGGTTATATATGTGCAGTTATGCAAAACGCTTCCATAGTAGACATGCTGTGAAAAACTAACTCTATTTCCTTTAATCCTATCCCACCCCCCATTTATTCTATTCTTTCTTTTGACCCTGTCCCTCCTCAGAAGTATTTGCTTCTGATTACTCCCTTTCCCAATCTGCCCTCCTCTCTATCATTCCCCTACTCTCTTGTCCCCTTCCCCTCCCCCTATTTTCCTGTAGGGTAAGACAGATTTCCATACCCAATTGAGTGTGTATGTTATTCCCTCCTTAAGTCAAATCCTATGAGAATAAGATTCACTCATTCCCTCTCACCTTCCCAGGTTTTCCCTCCACTGTAAGAGCCTTTTCTTTTCTTTTTGTGAGATAATTTATCCCATTCTACCTCTCCCTTTCTCCTTCTCCTAGTATAATCCTCTCTCACCCCTTAATTTTATTCTCCAGATATGACCCCTTCATTTTCAACTCACCTTGTGCCCTCTATCTATCTATCTATCTATCTATCTATATCTATATATATATGTACATATAATTTTTTCCCCTCCAAATACCCTAATACTGACAAAGGTCTCATGAGTTATAAATACCATCTTTCCATGCAGGAATGTAAACAGTTCAACCTTAATAAGTCTCTTATGATTTTCTCTTTCCTCTTTACCTCTTCATGTTCCACTCGAGTCTTGTATTTGAAAATCAAATTTTCTATTCAACTCTGGTCTTTTCATCAAGAATGCTTGAAACTCCTCTATTTCACTGAATGACCATTGTTTCCTCTGCAGGATTATACTCAGTTTTGCTGAGTAGGTGATTCTTGGTTGTAATCCTATCTCCTTTGCTCTCCGAAATATTATATTCAATGCCCTGTGGTACCTTAATGTGGAAGCAGCTAAATCTTGTGTTATCTTGATTGTGTTTTCACAGTACTTGAATTGTTTCTTTCTGGTTGCTTGTAATATTTTCTCCTTGACCTGTGAACTCTGGAATTTGGCTACAATATTCCTAGGAGTTTTCCTTTGGGGATCTCTTTCAGGAGGAGATTGGCAGATTCTTTCAATTTATATTTTGCCCTCTGGTTCTAAAACATCAGGGTAGTTTTCCTGGATAATTTCTTGAAAGATGATGTCTAGGCTCTTTTTTTTGATCATGGCTTTCAGATAGTCCAATAATTTTAAAATTCTCTCTCCTGGATCTATTTTCCAGGTCAGTTGTTTTTCCAATGAGATATTTCATATTGTTTTCTAATTTTTCATTCTTTTGGATTTGTTTTACAGTGTCTTGATTTCTCATAAAGTCACTAGCTTCCAATTGCTCTATTCTAATTTTTAAGGAAGTATTTTCTTCAGTAAGCTTTTGGACTTCCTTTTCCATTTGGCCAATTTTGCTTTTTAGGTCATTCTTCTCCTCATTGGCTTTTTGGACCTCTTTTGCCATTTGGATTAGGCTATTTTTTAAGGTGTTATTTTCTTCAGTATTTTTTGGGGTCTCCTTTAGCAAGCTGTTGACTTGTTTTTCATGATTTTCTTGCATCACTCTCAGTTTTTCCTCTGCTTCTCTTACTTGCTTCTCAAAATCCCTTTTGAGCTCTTCCAAGGCCTGGGACTGATTCATATTCTTCTTGGAGGCTTTGGATGTAGGAGCTTTGGCTTTGTTGTCTTCTTCTGGTTGTATGTTTTGATCTTCTTTGTCACCACAGTAAGATAATACAGTCTGACTCTTTTTGCTCTGCTTACTCATGATTCTGGCCAATTCCTTGAGTTTTAAATTCTTTGTTAAGGTAAAAGTCTGCTTCCAATGTGAAGAGTGTACTGTCCCAAGCTTTGGGGGTTTGTATAGCTGTTTTCAGAGGTACTTCCAGGGACCTGTAAATTTTCAGTTCTTCCAAGGTGGTATGACAAGGGGCGAAGTGTTTCCTCTCCACAGCCACAACAAGCTTTACCACACCAGTGTTCCTCCTAGCCCCAGGACTGCCCCTCAGAACTGTGACCCATATCCAAGCGGGGCAAAGCAAGAGATTCCTGCCTCAGCACTGGCAAAGAGATCCTTGCATCCCCCTCTGATTAGCCACTGGATTCCCCCTCAGTCTGTGGGCCAGAAGCTCAGGAAACAGTCGCTGCCCCAGGCTGCGCTCCAGACTTGTGGCTGAGACCTAGCTCCTCTCTCACCACAGTCACAGACTTTTCCCACTGACCTTCCACATTGTCTTTGGCATTCCTGGGTTGAGAAGTCTGGAAACCACCACAGCTGCCCCTGATTCAGTCCTCTGAGGCCTGCTCCAGGGTCACTGCTGAACTGCGCTCCTCTCCCTGCCCAGTGCGATATACCTTTCCGACCAACCATCCGGTCTGTCTTTGGCTGTAAATTTGTTTCACTCTGTCTTTTTGTGGGTTCTGTTGCTTTAGAATTTGTTTAGAGTCATTTTTTTTAGGTGTTTGGAGCGCTTTGGGAGAGAGCTCAAAACAGTCACTGCTTTCCCTCTGCCATCTTGGCTCCGCCCCTCTCTGTGACTACCCATTTTCATTGTCTATAGAATAGTTTCATTTTAGCTTTTTTTCCCCTTGGTTGTTATTAAAAAAAAAAACAAAACTTAAAAAGTACAAAACTACCTCTATAGTGAAATAAAGAGGGAAAGGAAAGTATCCATGCTGAGAAATGCTGCAGAAAACAAAAACAAAACAAAACTCCCACATACAAGCAAAACAAAACAAAACAAAAAACCCTCTTTTAGTTACTCTAAGCCTCACATATACCAACTTCCAGGTGTGTTTTAGTTAGTTCCTAAAAAATGCATATCAATAATAATACCACTAAATAACCACTTTCAAATCATTTTGAAAATCAAGTTGCCTTTGTTATATAAATAACCACGGAGTCACTTCCTTGTCTATAGAAGTGCTACACACACACATACACACATGCATATACATATATATATATATATATATATAATTAGGATATATATATACACACATACACATATACATACATACATATATATATATGTATATGGGAGGAGGGTATTCTCATTATTCAATATTCTTTATCCAAGTTCTTAGAGTTATAATGTTTGTTTTGTTTTGGTGTGAGCCTGTGATTTCCTTTTTAAATAGAGATCAACATCTGTTGTGCAACTTATAATCTTAGAGCATTATCTGGACCACTAAGATTAAATGTTTTTTTTAAAGTCACACAAGCCATTAAGAGTCAGGGAGGAGATCTGAATTAATTTTTCCTGCTTCTCAGACTGACTCTCTAACTTATGTGCCATGCTGTCTCCCTGTGAGGTTGCACAGGAAAACAAAAGTTGTCAGAACATGAAATTTTTCACTGATGGTATAACTGCTTGTAAAAATAGTCCCTACTGAAATACTCCTCCCCGTTTAACCATAGCATCTATTCTGTTTATCTCTACCCTTTGGGTCAATGTCTTTGTAGGTCAGACTTTTGCTGATTGTTGTGGGTACTTCAAAGGAGAATAGTCTGAATATCAAATGATTAAATTCTACATCCTTGGGAAAATTAAAGAAACCGTTGAACATTTTCACAATAGCCCTCTTTATGGTTGTGCTGTAGAAGTCAATGTGAGGTGAAGGAAGTCTTATCATACTGTCTTACAATTTTGTTAGGAAAAGATATGCCAAAAATACCATTCACACTTGATTTATTCTTTTTTTCTAAGAATAACTGGCTAGTTATAATTACAGCCTAAGCTTTATTAAGAATGAGATGAAATAAGCTAATTTTTGTATTTTTTAGTTTCATTTTTCAAGATGGAGTTCTAACCAAACCTTTCTTTTTCCACTATTCATTGAAAAAAAAATAGGTCCCTTAAAAAATTGGATTGTCAGTGGCCTTTTTCTGCACCAATTATTCTTAAGAAATGAGGACTATATGAATTAAGATAATAAATTTAGGGTTTGAAGGAAATCTCCTCATTTTATAGATGAGGAAGACCTAGGGAGGCAAAATGAGAGCCAGGAGCAGAATTTGAACCCAATTCTTTCTAACTCCAAATCTGGTGTTCTTTCCACTACTTCCTACATGGACATGATTGTAGTTGTGTAGACAAAGAGAGAGAGGGACAGAGAGAAGAAGGAATGAGAAGAAAAGAGAAGAAAGGAGAGGAGAAGAGAGGAAGAAAGGGAGATAGATGGATAGAATCATGTCAGGTATAACCTAAATTATATCTTCTGAGGTATAGCCTGTACCTTTAAATAATATATATGAAAGAATATACATAGGTGGTATAATATGTATTCATACATATGAAATACATAGCAGAATCAGAGCCTTAACGTTAGAAGACACTTTAAACTCTCTAGATTCTCCTTGAACAAGAACTCTATCTACATTATCCACCAACAAGGAGTCATCCACCCTCTATTTGAAGACTTAGAGTGATGAGAAGCCACTAAGGTTTGTACATCCCACCTTTAAAGAGCTCCAATTGTTAAGCATTTTCCCCTTTGAGGGAAAATTTGGTTTTCTGCAACTTTCACCCATTTCTCTGAGTTTTACCCTCCATTACCAAACAAGTGGAGTTTAATCCATTAAAAATTCTCTATTAGTTTGTACTTATATATAGGTAAAAGGACTGTGCATAACACTCATGTTTATTTCACTGGATTTGATTCAAAATTCTTTTGTTGTTAATGATTATGACAACATGGAATAGTGGGTAGAGAGCTATCCTTGAAGCCAGGAAGACCTGGGTTGAAGTCCTGCATTTGACACATCCCAGCTGTGACTCTGGGCAAATTGCTTAACCTCCACCAATAGCCCCAGGGAATTCTCTAAGACTATAAATTGAAAAGAAGGTCCTGATCTGCTTTGGAAAAGGAATTTCCTCACTTAGGAGTTCTCTTTACTAATGAAATCCAGTTCCTATCTCAATCCTTTCAATGATTAAAAAGGTTGGTAGTTACTTCTTTGCTTGCTCATCATATCAGTGGATATATTTGCAATTTTAGGCAAGTCCTTGGTTAGTAATGCATCTCCCATTTGTACTTTCCTAATAAGGTCCTGTATTAATACTTCATCTGCTCAAGCTTCCCTTCCTAATTTAAATCTTATTTCATCTTCCTCAACTGTCCTTCCTTTCAAACTACCTTGTAATTAGTTACTTTGTGTTTACTCTTTTTATATTTATTCTCTATATATTCCTGTACTTATTTTGTTCCTTACTTGGATGTAATCACTTTGAGGGCAGGAAAATATTCAATTTATGTCAATGAGCTTTTTAATATAATATCTTTGTGGCAATTATCAGGAACTAATTGTACTGGGAAACATTGGGCAAAAGAACTGACATTCATAATCATCATATATCTATAGAATTAATATAGGACAAAAATGAATCCAGTGATTGTATTTCTTGAATTCCAAATCCTGAACCATAGTTTGATTAGAGATATTCCTTTCATAATTTACTTATATTTATTCGGGGGTCATTCTTTTTTAATTTTATTTTTAAATTATGGAATAAAACAAGCATTTCCATAACATAGTACAATTAAAAAAAAGAGGATTGTACATGACACTGCAAATCTACTATGCACATCTTGCTATTTCTTTCAAATATACAACAAAATTATCATTTAAATTTATTTTTGTTCCCTCCCCCTTGCCCAGAAGATGGCTACCATTAGACACAAATAGGTATATGTATGTAAAATTATTCTATACATCTATTTATCAGCCCATTCTCTGGATGCAAATAGTGTCTTTCTTTGTATGTTTTAATAGTTAATTTGGGTATTTATAATACAAAAATATTGACTCAAAATCATTCTTAAAACATTATTGCTGTTACTATATTCAGTCTTCTCCTGCTTCTACTTATTTTGCTCTTCATTGCTTCGTGCAAGTCTTTCCATGGTTTTCTAAAATCATTGAGCTCATTATTTCTTATAAAACGGTAGTATCCATCATAATCATAAGCTACAACTTGTTTAACCATTGCCTAATTGATGGGCATCACTGTAATTTCCATTTCTTTGCCACCATAAATATTGCTGCTATAAATATTTTAGAACATTCTTTTCTTTTTCCCCTAATCATTGTTGTAAATAGACCAAGTAGTGATACTGCTGGGTCTAAGGGTATAAATAGTTTGTTATCTCTTTGGGCATAATTCCATATTGCTCTCCAAAATAGTTGCATCATTTTACAATTCCACCAACAATGAATTAGTGTCCCAATTTTTCCACATCCTTTCCAACATTTGTCACTTTCCTCTTCTATCATTTTAGCCAATCTAGTAGGTGTAAAATGATATCTCAAAGTTGTTTCAATCTGCATTTCTCTAATCAATAATGATTTAGAACATTTTTATATGACTATAAATTGTTTTGATTTCTTCTTTGGAAAGTTGCTTTGACCATTTATCAATTGGGGTATGACTCATATTCTTAGAAGTTTGACAAAATTCCTTATATATTTTAGACTTGAGACTTTTATCTGATAAACTGTCTATAAAATTTTCCCCAAACTTTTTGCTTTCCTTATCTTATCTATATTTGTTTTATTTATACAAAACCTTTTTAATTTAATATAATAAAAATTATCAATTTTATACCTAATTTTGCTCTCTATCTCTTGTTTATTCATAAATTGTTTACCTATCCATATCTGATAAGTAATATGTTACATGTTTTAATTTTCTTGTAAAATATATCTTTATATCTAGGTCATATATCCATTTTGACCTTGTCTTAGTAAATGGTGCGAGCATTTGGTCCATGCCCAGCTTCTGCCATACTGCTTTTTAATTTTTCCAACAATTTTTACCAAATAATTAATTCTTATACCAAAATGTTGTCTTTACACTTGTCAAATACTAGGTTGTTATGATTATTTCCTGCTGTAAATTGTATGTCTACTCTGTTCCATTGATCAACCTTTCTATTTCTTAGACAGTACCAGATAGTTTTGATAATTACTACCTTATAATACAATTTAAGATCTGGTACTAGTAAATCTCTTTAATTTACTTTTTTTTTCATTATTTCCTTTGATATTCTTGAATTTTTGTTTTTCCAAATGAATTTTATTATTATTTTTTCCTTTAAATGGGATGGCATTGAATGGGGTTACTCTTGGTTATTGAGTAGAAACTTACAATGTAGTTGGAGGAGATGGACTACTAAATGAACTTAAATTTCAAGACAGTATAAGAGAACTACTGAGTGTGATAAGAGTTCATACAGTAGGATTTAATGAATGCTTGTTGAGTTACTTGTTGAATGGAATGAAATATATAGGGCTTAAGCCTGAAAAGAAAATAGGATTTGCAGAAGAGAAAAAGGAGCAATAATATAGTTGAATTACATTTTATTAGCTATCTGAATATTTTGTAGTACTTTGGATCTCTTGGTATAAACAATGTATACGGTGCACTTATACCTATTTCATAGGACTTATATACTAAAACTAGGTAAAGTTTCAGGAAAATGTCAAAAGATCTTTGATAATTTTGCAATGCTCAATAAGCTGGGACTTTTGATTTTAATATTTTATTAAATTAAACAAGGACCTATGATTTTGTCAATGTGGATGCCTTGCTTCCCCCAATGCAGATTGTGATTTTTCTAAGATTTGGTGGGTAGTTTTTGAAGGTTCCTATTACCAAAAAAATCATTGTACTATAGCCAGCTGGACAATGAGCGCCCCATCTACCCCCAAAATTAGCTAGACTAGTTCTCGGATTACAGATATACCATTGTTCACTTGGTCCAAATTTGAAGGATTTTCAACTTTCTAGAACTGACTGGAGATTATAGTATACTCCTATGTCTTTCAAGAATTCAGTATCTCCTCCAAGCCACACTGAGGTATTGAGGTATTGGCAAAGTCTTGAGGCACAGAATTTAATTTTACTCTCATAAGGCCCCCTAACTGCCATGTTTTTCAAAATCATTCCTGTTGCTGTGGTGGAACAGAAAGAAGCATCATGACTTTAGAGATTCTTGTGGCAAAACTTGATGGATGCTCAGTGGCATGCTGGCAAATTAGTCAAACAACAAATAAATAAATATTTATCAAGAACATTTATGTGCTAGACACTGTGCTAAATGCTGAGGATACAAAAAAAGGCAAAAAATAGTCTTTGTCCTCAAGGAGCTTACAATCTAATGGGGAAACAGCAAGCAAAGAAATATATACTAAGTAAGCTATATGAAGGATAAATAGGAAATAGTTAGCACAGGGAAGGCACTAGAACTAAGAGGAATTGGGAAAGATTTCCAGTAAAATTTTGCATTTTAGGAAGACAGAGAGATCAGTAGGTGGAGCAGAGGAGGGAGAACATTCCAGATTTGAGGGAAGCCAGAGAAAATGCCCGGTGCTGACAGATATAATGACTTGTCTGTGGAATAGCCAAAAGGCCAATGTCACTGGGTGGAAGAGAACATATTTACAAGTAAAGTGAAAGAATAATGTAAAGGTAGGTGGGGACCACTTTATAAAAGACTGTACATGACAAATGGAGTATCTTATATTTGATCCTGGAGGCAACAGGAGTTTATTGAGTAGGGGGATAACATGATCAGACTTGTACTTTAGGAAAATCACTTTAATGGTTGAATGGAAAATAGACTGGAGTGGAGGGAGACTTGAGGAAGATAGACCTGCCCAGGAGGGTATTGCAGTAGTTCCAGTCATGAGGTGATGAAAGCCTGTACTAGAGTATTGATAGCAGTCAGAAGAGAGAAGAGGCCATATTCCAGAGATGTTGCAAAGGAGCTATCAATAGCCCTGGCAGCCAATTGGATGTGGGGGTTGGGATGGGGTGAGAGAGAGTGAAACATCCAGAATGACTCCTAGGTTTCAAGCCTGAGGGATTAGAAGGATGGTCTTGCACTCTGCAATAAAAAAGAAGGTAGGAGGGGCATGTAGGTTAATGAGAAAGATAATGAATTCAATTTTGGACTTGTTGAGTTTAAGATGCCTACTAGACATCCAGTTTGAGATGTCTGAAAGCCATCACACCTGGCGGCACTACTTTAGCACTTCTCTCAATGACCTCTACACCATGCCACAGGTTTGGGTATCTCCCACCCTCACACTTCAGCTTTCTTTTCACCTTTAGCTTGTATGCTTCCTGAAGGAAGGCATGGCCTTTTTTTTTTTTTTTTTTTTTTTTTTTTTTTTTTTTTTTTTTGTATTTAACTCTATGGGAGCTAATGAGATCACCAAGTGAAAGAGTATAGAGGGATAAGAGAAAAAAGTCCGGGACAGAACTCTGAGGGACATCTACAGTTAGAAGGTATGATCTGGAAGAGGAGTCAGCAGAGGAGGCAGAAAGAGTGGTGAGACAAGTAGGAGGAGAACCAGGGGAGAGTAGTATCCTGCAAATCTACACAGAAGAGAGTATCAAGTAGGAGAGAGTGATCAATAGTACCAAAGGAATTCAAGGAGAATGAAGATTGAAAAAAAGGCCATTGGATTTAGCAACCGAGACATCATTAGTAACTTTGGAGAGAGCAGTTTTGGTGGAATGATAAAGTAAGAAGGCAGATGAAAGTAAGAGGAGGAAAAGTGGAAGCACAGGTTGTAAATTGTCTTTCTAGGAGTTTGGCTATGAAGGGCAGAAGAGATATAAGACAAGAGTTAGTGAAGACAGAGGAATCAAGAGAGGGTTTTTCAGGATGACATGGACATGTTTGTAGGAGGTAGGAAAGAAGTCAATAGATAAGGAGAGACTAAAAATATGACAGAGGGGGCAGTCAGTCAGAGAAGGGATGGAGATGGGATAGCCTTGGTAAGAGGTAAAGCCACTTCATGTGAAATAGAGGTGAAGGAGGAAATAGTGGCAGAACGCATTTGAGGTATAGGAGATGAAGAAGAGGGAAGAACTGGGAGCTCATGGAGAAAGGTCTCAATTTTTTTCCTATAAAATATGGCACAAGATTCTCAGCTAAGAATTTGGGGAGAGGCGGAGCCATGGAAGATTTAGGAAGGATGAAGAAGTTAGAAGAGCTGCTGTGGAGAGTGAGTTAGTGAGTTGATAAGGGAGGCATAGTAGGATTGCCTAACAGCAATGAGGGTCCAGATGAGGTTGTATAACATTAACTTGTAGTAGAGACAGTCAGAACAGTTGTGTGATTTTCTCCACCTTTATTCAGCAGCACATATATAGAAGCGAAGTCATTGAATGGGAATGATCCAAAGTTGAGGCTTGACTGGTTTAATTGGCAATATGATAATGGGGCTAGGAATTCAGGGAAGGAGGGCTGTGTAGAGTTGAATTGTTTTACTGAGTGGTTAAGATAGGAAAAAAAGGAGAAAGTGGTTAGTGCAGGGTAGGTGGTCTAGGAGATAATTGATGGGTCAAGGGATTGGAGGTCACCATGTAGACAATGAGTGGAGTTTCTAAGGGAAGTCAGAGGAAAAGTGGAAAAGCCAATAGATTATGATTGTATAAAGGGAATTCAGAATTTTCAGCAACTGGTTCTTTTAAAAAATGTATGAATGATGTACTTTCAAGTTTAATCTTCATTATTGCTATTTTTTTATTATTTTTTTAAGTCTAGACAATCAACAAAATGATAAATCAAGCTGTGAATGTTCATACTAAGAATTTGAGAATTGACACTTAGGAACCTGTATGAACTGACTCTATCACACCCCCATATGTCATAAATCTTCATTGTTCTTTGTTTTGGAAATACTAAATAAATACTTTAGATTTTCTTCCCTGTTTTCCCTCCTCATACCCACTGTTGCATTACCACTATAGCACTGCAGACATCACTCAGCACATATTAAATACTTGTAGGTTGGCTCAATAGAATCTTATAGACAGAAAACTTGAGAAACTGAAATCCCCTTTACTAGCCTGAGCATTCATTCTATGTGAAAAGAGTAGACCCATATATCAATAGTATCAACAACTTAAATGAAATGGATAAAAATTTACAACAATATAAAATACTCAGATCAACAGTATAAGAAACAGATAAATTAAATAAGTCAAATTTAGTAAAATAAATTGAAATTAATGAATTAATAATGGGGGTGCAGACAACCCAGGATCAAATGAATTTACAGGTGAATTCTCTCATTCAAAAAACAGTTAATTTCAATATTACACAAACATTTTCTGAAATAGGAGAAGAAAGATTTCTACCAAATTCCTTCTATAATGCAAATATAGCTTTGTTACCTTAAACTAGAGAGCTCCAAAAGAGAAAGAAAACTATAAACCAATAAAACAGACCAAAGAAATGGGTGGAAGTTGCAAAGAGGGCGATTTAGGTTTGATATTAGGAGGAAATCTCCTAATAGATGTTTCAAGGTATAATGGGCTCCCTTGAGAAACTGTATTCCCCTTCCTTCAAGAAAAGGCTGGATGACCAGTTTTCAGGTTTGTTATAATGACAATTCCTTTCATGAATAGATTTGACTCTTTGTCCACAGAAATTCCTTCAACCTCTTAACTTCTGTAAAATATTTGTTCAATTTTGCAAAATCATAATATATTCCCCACCTATGTATCTTACAGGAATATTTTGATGACCAGATAAAATTACTTTGGAAACTTAATGCCAAATATATGGCATCATTCTTAGGCTGGCCTAATTAGCCCTATGACTAATCAATGTGAATGAGCTTCCTTGGACTACATAGCCAATAACCCTCCCCTCTCTGCCATTCATTAGGATGTTTCATGTAGTCACAGATTCTTCATCAAGTTTTTCAAAATGAACATTCAAAATGCTACCATTTTAGTTAATATAACATTGTTCTGTTTTTAGTTTAATTTTCATTGTCATATTGTCAACCAGGTGTATAGAAGGTACACAAACAGTGAACCTGGAACTTTTGGGAGGATTTCTAGAAAGAATCTGAGAAGTGCAAAGGAAGAAAAGACTGGAGAAGTAGTGATCTGTGGATGGAATAAAAGCACATCTGTGAGATAACAGATTCCTTAGAGTACCATGGACATTTGACATTTTCGAAGCAGTTAGGTATAGTTTGGGATTTAGCAGTAAACTTTTAAATAAATAAATGCTTGATGTGATGTCTGATGATTCTTGGGGAAAAATACTTCATCTGACCTGAAATATAATTGCTTATTGCATCACAACCAACAAGAGAAAGAAAATGAAAATTGTTACTACTTTCTTATTTAGGGAATTAAGTGATCTAGCCAAAATGAATCTCTAACCATGAAGATACCTTTGTTCTTTACATTCCCATATGCTTCAACAAATAGCCAAAGAAGGACATTCTATTAAAATAAATTGGCCTTTTCATAATGCAAGAATACTACTTTTTATTTGATGTACCGAATCTAAATCCAGGAACTGAGATGATTTTGAAATATTATCAACTAATATTGATTTTACTACTTTAGTTTATTAATTTAGAAGAGAAAAAAATCAACTCATGTGCACCCATCAAATGTGTTCTATAAATCTGCCTGGAAAATCCCAGATTTTATGAGTAGGGGTAAAGATGTTCTTTCCATAGTCACAGACTTATGACAAGCCATTGTGATAAAAGAAAGAGCTTATAGTTTGGAGTAAGAAGACTGGATGGGACCTTAGAGCATAAAGAAGGAAGCATTAATTCTAGAATCTTAGAATTAGGAGGAACCTTTATATTAATGAGTTCCAAACTTTTTGGATCATATATTCTATCATTAAAACATGTTTTTTGATTGTGTACCTCCTGTATATGTATATATGCTTATTCACTGTATATGTGTATATATATATATATATGTATTCATTAATATTATGTACACTTTAAATAAAGATGAAGTAATATTTTAAAAATAATATTTTATTAATGATTCACAAACATTTTAACCTTCACTAAATTATTAATAATTATATTCTTAGTGAGAATAATTTGAATGTGCTTCATTATTTTAATTTCTGGATTTTATATTTTATGATTCAATGATTTAAAGGTCTAATTCTAGGTTCAATTTATTTTGATATGTGGTTTCAATGTCCATCAGAATTTAAAAAGATGTCCCATAATGATAGGCCCAAATGGAAGAAGTTAGTCATTCACTTTACCTTTATTATATTTTCAAAATTATTTTTTATCACCATCCATCAATTATGCAAAGATATTTGTTGTAAATTTTCATCTTTCCTGATGCATATTATATGTTTTAATCAGAAAGTATTTCATTTTTATATTTTTAGCAAATTGTTTAAAAACCACTGGTATTCTTTGGAAGAATTTTTTTAAGTTAGAAAATTCTGTTCTCAAGTTTTATTAAATGTACAGATATAAGGGCTTTAAGTGACATATTCTCACTATAATTTGAAATCAAGAAAGAAGAGAGTAAGTGTCTAGGAGGAGAGGGAGGTCACGAGTGTTAAATTGCAGGGAAATCAAAAAGGGGAAGGACCAGAACATCTGGCAATTAAGAGGTTAACAGTCATTTTGAAGGGAGTAGTTTCAGTTGAGTGAGCTGTCAAGGAAAAGGAGGAGATCAAGAAATTGGGAGACTGGAAGAGTAGTGTTGTGGTTTACAGAAATAAGGAAGCACAGAGGAGGGAGAGGGTTGTTGGGAAATATAAACTCATGAGGTTCCATGAAACTGTATCCATGTCTTTTCAACCTGTGCAATTCATTTTGTCCCACAAGAAATGAAAAGGTGGAATGGGCTTTTATTCAATATCCACTGCCACAGCATAGAGTTTCATTGACTGAGAAACACCAACCACAGTCAGAAGGACTGTGAGGGCAGGAATTAGGTATGCTGGGGGTGACATTGTTTCAATGACACCTGGAGAGATGCTTCAGCGACCCAATTCAGAAATATTTTCAAGGGCTGATGTCTGGCTTAGAAGGGAAGAGATTTGGAGCTTGCATAGTCATTGAGGGTCAGCTGTTAGAGGAGGTAGAAAGAGACAAGTGTTGTACAATAATGAGCAAAGAGGATGGTGTGAATGGACTGGAAACATGTTCTTCCATAATCTTTCAGAGAGAAACTAGGACGCAATTCAATGTCCCATCCTTCATTGGTTACCCCTGGGAATCATACCATGCTTGCCTTGGGGGTATTACATGCAAATATGCTGATCACACATGTCATCCTGAATTCTTTGGGCAAACAAACCAAAACTTTATGCTGAGCTTGATTTGAATTTCAGATATTTTAGGGCTCCCCTTATATTTCTATATTAAAACGGAATAATGGAAAGTGTCACAAAAAGAATTCATATCTTATTATTAGTAACCCAGACTATGTTAGCTGAAATTTTAATTTATATCATAATTTCCCCCATTTTTAATTTTTGAGTATGTTATTTAAAAAAAAAATCATTAGATACTTTCCAATAAACAAAAACACCCTCAAATACTGTGACATTAAAAAAAAGTTAAGTGAAACTACCAATTGCAACTGACAACACATGTAACTTTTTCATTTGCATCTCTTAGGATCACAGCAATAGAGCTAGGCGAGCACTTGGAAATCTTCCAAAGTGAACCTCTCATTTTACAAATAAGGAAATGGAGTCCATAAGACTTTCCTAATGTTACAAAAGTAGTAAGCAGCAGAGATGGAATTCTAACTACAGTCCTCTAATTCTAGCATTCTTTCCGCAATTCTTCAGCTTATCTATTTTTTAAACAAATGGAAAAGAAGTGTGTTTTAACCTCAGTAATCTAGTACTAGCATTGGTCATTACATCAGACCTATATTTATTACCTTTTAGTTAAACCTTCAATTCTATTATTGTTGTTATTTGGCTTATCAGGAGATTTTAGTTTTGTTTGTACAGAAAGATTATTTACCTGGGGCTTTAGAGTTGGCAAACCACTATGCATATATTATCACATGAGTCTCAGCGTCAAAGTAGATGCTACAGCTGTCCTTCATCCATTTATACAGTGGAGTGCAAATTACTTAGTATAAAGTAAAATAATTAAATTTATCGACATGTACAACTTTTTATATCTTTTAAGATTTAACATATTTTTATTTCATTAAATATTTTTCAATTACTTATAATTTTTTAACAATGATCTTCTAAAATTTTGAGTTTCAAATTTTCTGTCTCCCTTTCCCCTTTCCTCTCTCCTAGACAAGGCAAGCAATTTTATCAATTATAAATGTGATGTCATGCAAAACATATTTCCATATTAGTCATCTTGCAAAATAAAACACAGACAAAAAAACAAGAAAAATAAAGTAAAAAACATAAATATCTTTCAATCTATATTCAGATCTCATTAGTTCTCTCCCAGGAAGTGGATAGCATTTTTTGTCATGGGTCCCTTGAAGCTGCCTTGGATTATTGTCTTGATCAAAGTAGTGAAGGCTTTCACAGTTAATCATCCTTAAAATTTTGCTGTTACCATGTATTATAATGTATGATGTTTTTTTCTGTTCTGTTCATTTCACTTTGCATGAGTTCATGTAAGACTTTTCATTTTTCTTCTGAAACCACCCCCCTTTGTCATTTCTTATAGTACAAAAGTATTCCATTTCATTTATATACCACAATTTGTTGAATCATTCCACAACTGATAGACATCCCCTAGATTTCCAATCCTTTGCCACCACAAAAAGAAGTGTTATAAATATTTTTGTACATTTAAGAACTTTTTCTTTGATCTCTTTGAGATACAGATGTAGTAATGATATTACTGAGTCAAAAGGTATGCACAATTTTATAGCCCTTTGGTTATAGTTTCAGATTGCTCTCCAAAATGGATGGTTCAGTTCACAACTCCAGTAGTGCATTAACGTCCCAATTTTTCCACATCCTCTCCAATATTTGTCATTTTTTCTGTCATGTTAGCCAATGTGATAGGTGTGAGGTGAAAATTCAGAGTTGTTTAAATTTGCCTTTCTTTAACCAATAATGATTTAGAGAATTTTTATATGACTAGCAATGACTTTGATTTCTTTTTTTTTTTTTTTGTGGATTTGCTCATTTAATTGACATCATTTTGATAACATCAGACAAATTTACACAACAGCCAGTCTCCTTCCTCATCACTGACTTCACCGTTGGGTTTGACCTCATTTGAGTTTCTTAGATGTTACAAACTCACAACCTATACTCACTAAGCACAGAGCTACAGAGAGGGAAGGCAGTAGAACAGCTGGATGTTAGGCTATTTTCTTTCTGGACTTGGGGTGGAGGGGAAAGGAAGAGGTTGAATGGGAGTTTCCAAGGCATCGTTCTGGGGATAGGGAGTGTGATTAAAATGAACTCAATAAAATAAGATCTACAAAGGGAAAGGGAGGGATCAGTAGTATGCACCACTCACTAACTTTCTGTTTTAAACCTGAAGAGAAACTGAAGATTTGGGATAGATACGGGCAAAGAGAAAAACACATTGTCCTTCAAGGTAGATTGAAACAGTGATTTTTAAAACAAAGAAATCAGAACTAAAACATCCTAAATTTTTAATCCTTTCTTTACAGGTTTACCTAGACCACTTTTGCTTAAGAAAACTGTAGAAAGTTAGTAACTGCCACAAGTTAACACCAGGTGGTGGCCCTTGTCCATTTCCCAAAGAGTCCTGGTTGTGGGGTATTGAAAATTCACTCCTGCAAGTCTCTGCTAGCCCTAGTTAGAATCAATCACAGAAGATTTAGTACATGGGTTGTTTTTCCCCATATTTCTTTGTAAAGTATTCAGCATGCTTACAGAATCTTTTTCACGATTCTTCAGCTAGGTCAGCCTGAAGTGGGTGCTCAGGCTGGGGGTTGCTCATTAGTGCTAGGAGGGACTGGATGACTCTCTCAGTTTTGGTTGCTGCCTTCCAGTTTTCGGCACTAATTACTGACAGACAGACCTGCCCTTTTTCATCCATGTTAGGGTAGTAAATCTTTGTTTTAAAGGAGATCTTAGTTGATTTCAATGGATAATCTGCTGGGAAGTTGATTTCAATTCTGAAGGCTCCCTTATCGCATGATGGGTTTTCATAGACAATAAACCCTTGCCAAGTCAATAAACTAGCTTCATCAACCTGGATGTTACACAAGTTTGTATTTTGGTTTTTTTGTTTTGTTTTTTGTTTGTTTTGTCTTTGTTTTTGTTTTTGTTTTTTTGGCAAGACAATTGGGGTTAAGTAACTTGCCCAGAGTCACACAGATAGTGAACGTTATATGTTTGAGGCTGGATTTGAACTCAGTTGCTCTTGACTCCAGGACTGGTGTTTTATACCCTGTACCACCTAGCTGTCCCTGTTACAGAAGTTTTTCATCCCACACTTGTGGATTTCTTCTAGCTCCTTCATCAGCCTCCTGATGGCCGCCTTCTTGGGTCTAGTCTGATTTCTTTTTCTATAAACTGCCTGTTCATACACTTTGACCATTTATCAATGGGGAAATGGCTCATATTCTTATAAATTTTTCTCAGTTCTCTATATATTTGAGAAATGAGGCCTTTATCAGAGACACTTGCTGTTATTTTTTTTTGTCCCAGTATTCTGGACTTTAGAAGCTTTTCCTTCCAATCTTGGCTACAGTGGTTTTGTTTCTACAAAACCTTTTTAATTTAACATAATCAAAATTATTCATTTTACTTCTCATAATACTCTCATGATTAGTCATAAATTCTTCCCTTATCTGTAGATCTGACAGGCAAATTATTCTATACTCCTTTTATTTGCTCATGATACCACCATTTATATTGAAATCATGTACCCATTTTGACCATATGTTGTTATACCATATGAGATGTTGATGTATGCCTAGCTTTTACCAAACTGCTTTCCAGTTTTCCCAACATTTTTTGTCAAATGTTGAGTTCTTTTCCCCAAAAGCTAGGATCTTCGTGTTTATCAAATACTAGATTACTGTTATCATTTACTACTGTATTTTATAAACCTAATCTATTCCACTAATCCACCTCTCTATTTCTTAGACAGTACTAGATTATTTTGTACTTAATAATATTTTGATTTTTTTTCTGATTACATTTAAAGATAGTTTTCAATATTTATTTTTGTAAGATTTTGAGCTTCAAATTATTCTTCCTTTCTCCTTTCCCTCCCCCTCTCCAAGACAGTAAACAATCTGATATAATTTATACATGTATAATCACATTAAACATGCTTCCACATTAGTCATGTTGTGAAAGAAGAATCAGAACAAAAGAAAAAACCACAAGAAAGAAAAACAAAAAAAAAAGTCAAAATAGTATGCTTTGATCTGCATTCAGATTCCATAGTTCTTTCTCTGGATATAGAAAACATTTTTACCGTGAGTCATTTGGAATTGTCTTGGATCATTGCATTGCCAAGAAGAGCTAAGTCTATCATAGTTAATCGTCATACAATGTTGCTGTTTCTGTGTACAATGTTTTCCTGGTTCTGCTCACTTCACTCAGTATCAGTTAATGTAAGTCTTTGCTGGTTTTTCTGAAATCTGCCTGCTCATCATTTCTACAAGAGCAATAGTACTCAATTACACTCATATACCATAACTTACGCAGTCATTGCCCAGTTGGTAGGCATCCCTTCATTTTCCAATTCTTTATCACCACAAAAGAGCTGATACAAATATTTTTGCAGTACCAGATTATTTTGATGATTATTGTTTTGTAATATATTTTGAAATCTGGAACTGCTAGACCACCTTGCTCCACAATTTTTTTTTTCATTGATTCCCTTGATATTTTTGACATTTTGTTCTTCCAGATGAATTTATTTGTTCTAGTTCATGAAATCATTTTTGGTGTTTGATGTGGCATTGAATAAGTAAATTAATTTAGGCAGAATTGTCTTTTTTATTATGTTGACTTGGTCTACCCATGAGCAATTAATATTTCTTCTTTTATTTAGATTTGACTTTATTTGTGTGAAAAATGTTGTATAATCACATTCATATAGTTCCAGAGTTTGTCTTGGCAGGTAGATTCCCAAGTACTTTTTAATATCTGCAGTTATTTTAATGTGAATACTCTTTCTCCCTCTTCCTACTCAACTTTGTTGATAATATATAGAAATGCTGATGATTTATATGGGTTAATTTTATATCCTGCAACTTTGCTGAATTAATTGTTAACTGTTTCAATTATTTTTTTTAGTTGATTCTCTTAGTATACCATCATATCATCTGCAAAAAGTTGATAGTTTTGTTTTCTTTTTTTTCCAGTGCTCTCTTTTCATTTAATTTATTTTTAGTTTTCAACATTCACTTCCACAAGATTTTTAATTCCAAATTTTCTCCCCACCTCATTCCTCCCCCCACCCCAAGACAGCATGCATTCTGAATACCCCTTCCCCTAATCTGCCTGCCTTTGTTTCCATCCCCGCCCCATTCTCTTATACCTTTCCTCTTCTATTTTCCTGTAGGGCAGGATAAAGTTCTATACTCCATTGCCTGTATATCTTATTTCCCAGTTACATGTGAAAACAATTTTTAACATTTGTTTTTTAAAACTTTGGGTTCCAAATTTTCTCCTTTCTCCCTCCCAACCCACCCACATTGTGAAGGCAAGCAACTCAATACAGGTTATACATGTATAGTTATGCAAAACACTTCCATAGTACTAATGTTGTGAAAAACTAACTATATCTCTCTTCATCCTATCCTGCCCCCACCCACATTTATTCTATTCTCTTTTGACCCTGTCCCTCCTCAGAAATACATGCTTCTGATTACCCCCTCCCCCAATCTTCCCTCCCCTCTATGATCCCCCTGCTCTCTTAACCCCTTTCCCCCTATTTTCCTGTAGGGTAAGATAGATTTTCATACCCAATTGACTGTGTATGATATTCCCTCCTTAAACCAAATCTAATGAGAATAAGATTCACTCACTCCCTCTCATCTTCCCCCCACCTCCCCTCCATGTTAAAAGTCTTTTCTTGTCTGTTATATGTGAAATAATTTACTCCATTCTACCTCTCCCTTTCTCCTTTTCCCAGTATAATCCTCTCACCCCTTAATTTTATTCTCCAGATATCACCCCTTCATCTTCAACTCACCCTGTACCCTCTATCTATCTATCTATCTATCTATCTGTCTATCTATCTATCTATCTATCTATCATCTATCTATCTATATCTATACATATAATTTTTTCCCTCCAACTACCATAATACTGACAAAGGTCTTGTGAGTTACAAATATCATCTTTCCATGTAAGAATGTAAACACTTCAACCTTAGTAAGTCTCTTTTGATTTCTCTTTCCTGTTTACCTCTTCATGCTTTTCTTGGGTCTGGCATTTGAAAGTAAAATTTTCTATTCAGTTCTGGTCTTTTCATCAAGAATGCTTGAAAGTCCTCTATTTCACTGAATGTCTATCTTTTCCCCTGAAGGATTATACTCAGTTTTGCTGAATGGGTGATTCTTGGCTATAATCCTATATCCTTTGACCTTCAGAATATTATATTCCAAGCCCTCTAGTCCCTTAATGTGGAAGCTGCTAAATCCGGTGTTATCCTGACTGTGTTTCCACAATACTTGAATTGTTTATTTCTGGCTTCTTGAAATATTTTCTCCTTGACCCAGGAACTCTGGGATTTGGCTACAATATTACTAGGAGTTTTTCTTTGGGGATCTCTTTCAGGAGGTGATTGGTGGATTCTTTCCATTTCTATTTTACCCTCTTGTTCTAGAATATCAGGGCAGTTTTCCTTGACATTTTATTGGAAGATGATTTCTAGGCTCTTTTTTTTTTTGATTGTGGCTTTCAGATAGTCCAATAATTTTTAAATTATCTCTCCTAGATCTATTTTCTAGATTAATTGTGTTTTTTTCCAATGAGATATTTCACATTGTCTTCTATTTTTTCATTCTTTTGGTTTTGTTTTACAATGTCTTGATTTCTCATAAAGTCACTAGTTTCCATTTGCTACATTCTAATTTTTAAGGAAATATTTTCTTCAGTGAGTTTTTGGACTGCTTTTTCCATCTGGCCAATTCTGATTTTTAAGGCATTCTTCTCTTCATTGGCCTTTTGGACCTCTTTTGTCATTTGGGTTAGGCTATTTTTAAGGTGTTCTTTCCTTCAGTATTTTTTGGGTCTCCTTTAGCAAGCTGCTGACTTGTTTTTTCATGATTTTCTTGCATCACTCTCATTTCTCTTCCCAGTTTTTCCTCTACTTCTCTTACTTGCTTCTCCAAATCCATTTAGAGCTCTTTCATGTCCTAGAACTGATTCATATTTTTCTTGGAGGCTTTGGATGGAGGATCTTGGACTTTGTTGTCTTCTTCTGGTTGTATGTTTTGATCTAATTTGTCACCAAAGAAAGATTCTATGATCGGATTTTTTTTTTTGTGCAGTTTGCTCATGATCCCTGCTGATTACTTGAGTTTTAAACCTTGTTAAAGTAGGGGTCTGCTTCCAGTGTGAAGAATGTATGGTCCCAAGCTACGGGGGTTTTGTGCAGCTGTTTTCAGAGATATTTCTAGGGACCTGTAAGATTTCAGTTCTTCCAAAATGGTATGATCAAGGGCAAAGTATTTACTGCTTTCCTGGCCTGCGCTCTGGTCTGTAAGTGACCACAAGCACTCTTGTCCGCCTTGGAACTGTGAGGAAGATTCCCTCTCAACCACTACTACAAGCTCCACCATTCCAGCACTCCTCTTCACCCCAGGACCACCAACCAGAACTGTGGCCCAGATCCAAGCATGGGCAAAGCAAGAAATTCCTGCCTCAGCATCAGTAAAGAGATCCTTGTAATCCCCCTTTGCTCAGCCACTTGATTCCCTCTTAGTCTGGGGGCTGTGTGTTTCTTGTAAACAACATATTGTAGGATTATAGTTTTCAATCTACTCTGCTATGTTCTTTTTATGGGAGAGTTCATTCCATTCACATTCACATTTATGATTACTAACTGTGTCTTCTCTCCATTCTATTTTCCCCCATTTATATTTTTCTCCCTCCTTTCTCCCTTTCCTTCCTCACCAGTGTTTTGCTTCTGACTACTACCTCTCTCAATCTGCTCTCCCTTCTATCAACTCCTCTCTCTTTTCTTTCCCCTTTCCCCTCCTTCTTCCTGTATGGTAAGATAGATTTGTATACCCAATTGTGTATGTTATTCCCTCTTTGAGCCAAATCCAATAAGAATAAGGTGCAAACAGCGCTCATCTCCCTCCATTCTTTCCCTCTACTGTAATAGATCTTTGCACCTCTTCATGTAATGTAATTTAACCTTTTTTACCTTCTCTTTTCCTCTTTGCCCAATACAATCTTTTTTTCACCCCTTAATTTTTTTTTGTCACATCAAAGTCAACTCATACCCACGCCCCTTTGTTTATATATACCTATCTTCTAAATGTTGTAATAAAGACACAATTCTCAAGAGTTACAAGTATCATCTTCCCATGTAGGGATGTAAATAATTTAACCTTTTTAAATAGCATGTTTTTTTTTTCTTTCCTGTTTACCTTTTTATTATTCTCTTAAGTCATATTTGAAGATCAGATTTTCTTTTCAGCTCTGTTTTTTTTCATCAGGGAAATTTGGAAGTCCCCTATTTCATTAAATATCCATTACCTCTTCTGAAAAATTATTCTCAGTTTTGCTGGATAGTTGATCCTTGGTTATAATCCAAGCTCCTTTGCCTTATAAAATGTCATATTCCAAGCCCTCCAATCCTTTAATGTCGAAACTACTAACTCCTGTATAATCCTGACTTTGGTTCCATGGAATTTAAATTGTTTCTTTCTGACTGCTTGCAGCATTTTCTTCTTGACCTAATAATTCTGGAATTTGGCTATAATATTCTCTGGAGTTTTCTTTTTGAGATCTCTTTCAGGAGGTGGTCAATGGATTCTTTTGATTACTATTTTACCCTCTGGTTCTAGGATATCAGGGCAGTTTTCCTTGATAATGTCTTGAACAATGCTCTCCAGGCTCTTTTTTTTTTTTAACCATGGCTTTCAGGTAGACCAATAATTCTAAAAATGTTTTCTCCTGGCCCTATTTTCCAGGTCAGTTGTTTTTCCAACGAGGTATTTTACATTTTCTTCTATTCCATTTTGCCGATTCTACTTTTTAAGGAGCTCTTCTCTTCAGTGAGTTTTTGTACCTCTCTTTCCATTTGGCCAATTCTACTTTTTAACAAATTGTTTTCTTCAGTGGATTTTTTTTCCATTTGGCCAGTTGTATTTTTTAAGGAATTGTGTTCTACAATCAATGTTAGTCCTTCCTTTTCCAAGCTATTGACTCTTTTTTAAAATTTATTTATATATTTGTGAGACAAGTGGGGTTAAGTGACTTGCCCAGGGTCACACAGCTAGTAACAGTTAAGTGTCTGGTCTGAGACCAGGTCCCCCTGACTCCAGACCTTGTTCTTTATCTACTACACCATCTAGCTGCCCCTATTGACTCTTTTTTGCATACCTCTCATTTCTTTTACCATTTTATTTCAACCTCTTTTATTTGACTTATAAAATCCTTCTTGAGTTCTTCCAAGAAGTCTTTTTGGGCTTGAGGCCAGTTCATATTCCACTTTGAGTGGAATGTAAGTGTATATTGTATGTAGGTATATTGAGAATGTTGTCCTCTTCTGAAGTTGTGTTTTGATCTTCCCTGTCCCAACAGAAAAAGTCTATGGTCAGTGTTCATTTTTGCTTTTTTGCTCATGATGTTTGTCCTATTTCCTGGCTTTTAAATTTGTGCTCTCCTGCTGGAGCACAAGGGATGCTATCTTAAGCTTCTTGTGCTGGAGTCCAGGGTCCTGGTCACTGGCTTTGTGTGCTGGGGCTTCAGGTACTGGCAGCTGGAAACAGTACGGGTCTGGCAGCTTACCTGGTGCTGAGCTGGGGTCCTAGTGGTGGTGTCCAGTGTGTGCTAATGGAAGGAGGAATTTTTCTTCATTTCCCTGGAGCTACAATAAAGCATATGGAGGTCTGCTGCTGGAGCATGCCTGCCCATCAGGGGCTGAACTGAAGCACAGGCAGTCCAGCTGTAGTGTTTTATTTTAAAGTTTTTTTTTCAGCAATATTCATTAGGAAATTGGTCTACAGTCTCCTTTCTCTTTTTTGCCGTCCTTATTTAGGCATCAGCATCATATTGGTGTCATAGAAGTGATTTAGTAGGACTACTTTGCCTATTTTTCCAAATAATTTATATAGTGTTGGGATTAATTGTTGCTTAAGAATTTAGTAGAAATCACTTGCCTTGATGGCTTGTTCAAATTTTATTTTATGATAAGGTTATTTAAGTATTATATTTCCTCTTAATGTTGGCAATTTTCATTTTTGTAAATATTCATCCATTTCATTTAGGTTGTTAGATGTATCGGCATATGATTGGGCAAACCTAATAATTACTTTAATTTCATCTTCATTGTTGGTAAATTCACCCTTTTCATTTTTGTACTTTTAATTTAGTTTTCTTCTTTCATTTCTTAATGAAATCAACCAATGTTTATCTAATTTTTTTATAAAAACAGATTTTAGGCTTATTTATTAGTTCAATGACTTTTTTGCTTTCAATTTTATTAATCTTTCCTTTGATTTTGAAAATTTCCAATTTGGTGTTCAATTTGGGATTTTAATTTGTACTTTTTTCATTTTAAAAATTGAATATCTAATTCATTGATGTGTTCTTTCTTGGTTTTATTGATGTGAACATTTCAAGGTATAAATTTTCCCTTAAGTACTGCTTTTGTTGTATCCCATAAATTTTGGTAAATTGTCTCAGTGTTGTCATTCTATTTAATTAAATTATTAATTTTTTTCTATGATTTATTTGCTGACCCACTCATTCTTTAGAATTAAACCATTTAGTTTCCAATTAACTTTAATCCATGTTTCTATAACTCTTCATTGAATGCTATTTTTAATTTCTTATGTTCTTAAAATGGTGCATTTAATCTTTTTTTTTTTTGCTATTCTGCATTTGGTTGTGATGTTTTTAATGCCCTAATACATCAGTTTTTGTGAAGGTGCCATATGCAGTTGAGAAAAAAACATCATTTTTTTTCTGTTCCCATTCAATTTTCTCCAGAGGTCTATCATATTTAAATTTTCTAAAATTCTATTTATATCCTTAACTTTTTATTTTTTTTAAATTTTGGTTTGATTTATCTAGTTCTGGGAGTGGAAAGTTGAGGACCCACACTAGTCTAGTTTTAATGTTTATTTCATCCTGTAATTCATTTTACTTTTCTTTTAAGAATTTGGTGCATAAGTATAGTATTGATATTACTTAATTGTCTGTGGTGTATTTTAGCAAAATGTAGTTTCCTTGCTTATCCCTTTAAATTAGGGTTTTTTTTGTTTTTGCTTAGTCTGAGATTGTTGATCACTACCCCTGCCTATTTTTTTTTTTACTTCAGATGTAGTATAATAAATTCTGTTCTAATCAATTCTGTGTGTGTTCCTATTTCATGTGTGTTTCTTATAAACAACATATTGTTGGATTCTTGTTTCTAACCAATTCTGATACCTACTTCCATTTTATGGTTGAGTTCATCCCATTCACAGTTATGACCACTAACTCTGCATTTACCTCTGTCACTTTTTCTTCTGTTTATCCTTTTTTCCTCTTTATCTTGTCCTTCCCTTATAGTCTGTTTTGCTTCTGACCACTGCCTCCCTTAATCCACTTTCACTTTTATCACCCCTCTTTCCCTCATCTCCCTCCCCTCCTTCTTCCTTGTTGTGTAAGATAGATTTCCTTTTCCAGTTAAGTATGTATGTATTTGTGTATTTTCCCTCTTTGAACCAATTTAGATGTGAGTGGAGTTCAAGCACTGTCCACCCTCCTCCACTGTAAAAGCTCTTCATTTCCCTCCTCTTTTATATGAGATATTTCCCTGTATTTTTCCTTTCCATTCCCCCTTTTCCAATGGCATCCCTCTTTTTTGCTTCTCCATTTTTATTTACATCATCCCAGCATAATTACCTTACTCCTATGCCGTCTTTCTATGTAGAATTCTTCTAACTGGCCAAATGATGATGAAGTTCTTAGAAGTTACTTGTCTTTTCTTCACATGTAGAAATGTAAATAGCTTAACATTATTGATTCTTTATGATTTTTCTTTTATGTTTACATTTTTATGCTTCTCTCAAGTCTTGTATTTGATAATCAAGTTTTCTATTCAGCTCTAGCATTTTCAACAGGAATGCTTTAAAGTCCTCTACTTCATTAAATATCCATTTTCCATCTGAAAAATTATATTCAGTTTTACTGGGTAGGTGATTGTTGGTTGTAATCCTAGCTTTTTTGCTTTCTGGAATATCATATTCCAAACCCTCTGTTCCTTTAACATGGAACCCCCTAAATCTTATGTGATCCTGAGTATGACCCCATTGTATTTGAATGTTTTCTTTCTGGTTGTTTGAAATATTTTCTCATTGAATTTAGCTATAATATTCTTAGGAATTTCCCTTTTAGTATCTCTCCCAGATGGTGATTGGTGGATCAATTTCTATTTGACTCTCTGGTTCTAGAATATCAGGGCAATTTTCCTTGATAATTTTTAGAACTATTTCTTTGATTCTTGCTTTCATGTAGCCCAATAATTATTAAATTATCTCTCCTTGATCTATTTTCTAGGTCAATTGATTTCTTGATGAGATATTTCACATTTTCTATTTTTTCCATTCTTTTGATTTTTAAAAATTGTTCTTTGATGTCTCATAAAGTCATTAGCCTTCAGTTCTCCAACTATAATTTTAAAGAATTATTTTCATCAGTGAAATTTTGTACCTCTCTTTCCATTTGGTCAATTCTGTGTTTTTTAAAGTATTATTTTCTTTAGCATCTTTTTTCTCTTTTACCAACCTGCTAATTGTCTTTTAATAACTTTCTTCTCATTTTTAACTTATTTTTCACTTTACCATTCTTATTTGAATTTGAAAATAACTTTTTAGCTTTTCTAGAAGTTCTTGTTGGTCTTGTGTCCAATTCCTAAATTTCTTTGAGGCTTTGGCTGCAGCTGTTTTGACTTTATCCTCTTCTGAGTTTGTGTTTTGATCTTTCCTGTAACCACAGTAGATTTTTATTGTCAGGTTTTTTTTTTTCCTATTGTTGGCTTATTTTTCTAATCTATGTATTGATTTTGAAACTTTACATGAAAGTAGAATTTTGCTTCTGGTGTATAAGGAAGGGGCACTGGCTCATCCTTCAGGCTTTTCTTTAACTGCTGTTTTCAAAGATAATTCTTGGGCTTGGAAATTTTTTGATGCTTCCAAGATAGTATTATCTTAAAAGAGATATGGCCACTTTTCTCTGATCCCTTGGGATTACAATTGATACTGTTCCCCTGGGTCCCTGATCCCTAGTGACTTGAAGTGATACTGTTTCTCATATCCCTGATCCTCTGTCAGCAAAAGTGATAATGCCCTTCAGGGATTCAGATCTCTCTTGACAAAAATTCTGCTCTCTACCTTTTACTATGACCCAGAAATGGAGATAGGCAATAAAATTGTGAAAGAGAGTGTGGTGTTGCATTCAATGCTAGCATAGGAATCCCGTGTAATTTCTTTCTGAGCATTTGCAAGATCTCTTTACTGTTTCTGGCTTATAAGCTGCCAAGGTTGCTGTTCTTGTCCTACCGGTGATATTTTATCCATGTCATCTTTGGGTCAGCAGATCTCTCTTTCCCACTGCCTAAATTGGAAGAATGTTTTGTTCTGAGCTTTTGTTGTCTCTGCCACTCCAGAATTTGTAATTTGATTTGAGGTGTTATTTTAAAGTTGTTTGGAGGGGAATGTTGAAAGAGCACAACTGAGTGCTTTCTATACGCTGCCATCTTAGCTCTGCCCCCAGAAGTTTAAATTTTTACATCTTAAAAAAGCTTAATATGTAGTACGTCCCCCTTTGCTGTAGTGATTTATTTTATATGATTTGGCATTAAGTTCATATGACTGACCTATATTCTTTGATTTTTCATCATGAAACCAAAATTTTAGCACATTGAGTATTAAGTGTATTTTTGATAGTTTTTTTTTACCAAGTCTAACCTTGATTATATTTCATAGATTTCAATAGGATTTAAATCAGGCAAGTTTCCAGACCACTGAAGCATGTTTATCTTCATATCTTGGATAATGTTCTTAACCTTTGGTGACATGTAACAAGATAAAACAGCGTATTGCAGTATTCCATCTTCATTTGAGAATTTCTGTACTTCTAGAACAATTTTACTTTTTAGTATATCAATCAATTTATTGGTCTTTGTCATTCCCTCAGCGATGAGAATTTCTCTAAGCTCAAAGGGCATTAAAAAAAAAGACTTGCAAATTTTATTTTGAAGTGGATATTTTACAGTCTAATGAAAATGTCCATATCTTATAGGCTCAGGTGGGCTTCTTCTGACTATGGTTTTAGTATAGTTTTGAATAATGAAAAAGTGAGTTTCATCAATAAAAATTACCATTATCCAATTCTCAGTACTATAATTGGTATTGTTTTGCCCATGATGAGAATTTTATAGCTATGTTTAGCGGTAATTTTTAATACTTTTCTCAAATTTTTTTCAACTTCATGAAACTTACATTACAGTATACACTAATCAGTAACAACCTTTTCCAGCTACTAGTTCAATCATAAACTTGCTGCTTTTTTACTGCAGATTAATTATCCAGTTTTGCCGTAATAGTTTGTCAGGGCTTTTAAAAAAAGTGACTGTATTTTTCCTTTGGGTTTCAATATAACTGATCCAGTTTCACTGTGGACTTAAACAACCTTTGAAATGTTAAACTTCCCTATACCAATAGCTTCTGTACTATCTCTAATAGTCATTGCAGTATGCTCTTGATTTTGCCTGTTTCATTAGATCACTATTGATTCTGTAATACCATCTAGCTGCCCCCCACAATTTTTTTTTAAAGTGAGAGACAGTTGAAACACATATCTGTGGCAGGAAATATAGCAACCATTTACAGAGAAAAGACTCAAAATGGGGAAATAATTTCAATACAGTTTCATCTCATCCAGGTTAGACATCTGAGCCAGCCTAGTGTCAGTAGAAGCCCACACACAGGGTTTTTACTGTCAAAAAATGAAATCATATTAAAATTATTGCTCATTTCAAATAATTTTTGCATTCCTGTAAATAAGAAAGTGACTTGTCTTGGTCACATAACTACTAAGTTCCCGAAGCAAGAACTGAGCTCAGGTCCAAGCCAGCACTGTATCTACTAACCCTGCAGCCTTTTAGGGTGTGGGTATTTCCAAACTGGATGCAAAAGAATTGCTATGCAAATTAGAAGATAACAAATGTGAGTAAACTTCCACAACTCAGTTGAATGTTTTAAGAGCCAGTCAATTTATTAGACCATGAGATCATAGAACTTCCTAGCTCCTAGAAAAATGTAAAGGCTTTTCAGATTAGTGTTTGCTGCTCTGGACCTTGGAGAGAAATTGAAATTATGTATGTGGATGATTTATTCCATGTTAGTGTATTTAGAACATATGAACCAATAAAATGTCAATTCAAATTGCTTATGAATGTTTACTGGGCTTATAAAACCTGTTACTGTAATTGTAATTTTGTTTGTGCTATAAATTTTTTTAAAGGCGAGCCCAGATAGTTTATTAATGGGCAGCAATTCTCATAACACAACTGCCAAAAGTTTATGATTCCAGAAAGAATGAGACTGGAAAAGTTTTGCAAATGAGCTACCTAATTAGGTTTCTTTGTCTTTGTGAGGGAGGAGTGCTGCAGAGGGGAAAGAGTACAAGAGGGAAATGAAAACTGACCTAGAAATACTGACAGTAACTAAAACATCTGGTGGAAAATTGAACTTCTACTGCCACACTTGATGGGCAGGAGGATTTGAAGAGGTGGCCTCATCCAACTGGCACTGTTAGAAATAGCTAAAATCAAAAGGAGATGGAGACATGTCTGAATAACTATCTTGTCTTTTTAATTAATGTTTTCACTCACAACCATTCATCCTGTAACCTAACTTGACCTACAGTGAATGGTAACATTTGTATTTTCTACAGAAAAAGAATGTAATGGTTTAAAAATTTAGTGCTGAAAAGGCCCCTAGGAGAATAGCTGGTCCAACCCCTTTCATTTTATAGACAAGGAAACTGAATTTTGGCAAGATTAAATGATTTGCTCGTCATAACCAGTGGTAAGTGGCAGAGTAAGGATTTGAACCTAAATCTTTTTAGCTATGGTTTCATTTACTCATAATCCAAATCTATACTATGAATTAAAAGACTGTACAAATACCTTCAGTCTCCAGAAACTATTTCCAGAACTGACATTTTTTTTTTTATACACTGGGCATTTTTCTCATTTAAAAAGGCTTTTTGACTGTCACCTCTTTCCCCAAAGTATTTGGATAATAGTTTCAGTGAATCAAATAGTGTATTTTGATTTGATTTCTTTGTCGCAAAAAAAAAAAAATTCCCTAGAAACCCACAGAGTTTGTTTTGTTTTGTTTCAACCAAATAAAATCAATTCACTGAAACAAGTATTTACAAATAAATTTACCTTGACTGTGAAAGAAATTATTTGAGACAGGATTTATTATCATTTTATTGCCATTTAAAAGAATCCAAGATTAACTTATCTATTTAATTGAATTCAAGCTCTATCTAATGCATTTGGGGAACTGAGTGTTTTCCTAAACATATTTCTGTGATGTCAGTTGCTTTGTTTTGTAAGAAGGAGGAAAAAGAAGATGAAGTAGAAAGAATTTTGAATTAGCTTCCATGATACTTAAGGAAGGAGGTGCCAGGAGACAGGTTCAGGTTTCAGTTCTGCCATTAACTAGTTGTGTGATCATGGATAAGTCACTGCCCTTCTTTGAAACTCATTTTCCTCATCTGTAAAAGGAGGTAAGTTGTTCAATTAAATAATTTCTGAGGTCTATTCTAGCTCTAAGAATCTCTGATTAGTATAGGCAAAACTATCCAGTTAGGTAGTTAAGGAATGGGTCATAGATTTTTTTTTTTGAGATGGGGGTAGTTAGATCTGGAATCTCTATAACCTAGACTGACTGAGGTAAAAAATAAATCAGAATTAAAAAAATACTCCAGATACTGTGGTATACTACACTCTATGCCCCAATTCTGAGCATTTTCATTGGCTGTCTCACTTGCCTAGAATTCTCTCAATCCTCTTCTCCATTTCCTGGCTTCCAAATCTTCCTTTAAGTCCCATTTAAAACCTCATCTTCTGCAATAAGTCTTTTTTTATAAATGCAAGTGCACTTCTGCTAAGATTATCTCTAGTTTATCCTGCCTATACCTTGTTTGTACATAGCTGTTTGCATGTTGTCTACCACTTTAGATAGTAAACTCCTTGAGAATAGGTATTGTTGGTTATTTTTTTCCTTTTTTTTTACCCTTTGTATCCCCAGAATTTAGCACAGTACCTGGCACATAGTAGGCACTTAATAAATGCTTGTACTTTGATTTAATGACACTAGGCCTGAAATGTAATGGGTACGTCAGACCTGACTTGAGGAGCAGACCATGGGGTGTAGTGAAGAGAATACTGGAGCTGGTGTCTGAAGATTCCTGAGTCCACATTTTGCCTTTGATGCTTACTAATTGTATAAACTCTGAGGAGTCAATTAAGTCCTTCCATTTTCATTTATCTCATCTGTCAATGGGGATAATTACAGTTAACATTTTCAGCTTACAACACTATTGTGAGGAAAGTGCTTTGAAAAACAGCACTATGAAAATGTGAGTTAATCTTGTTCTCTTTTTTGATGGATTTCAGAAAGAAATAGTCAAGAAACTAATCTCTATCTTGCTATTCTTCTTTTACAATCAAAGTTCTATCGACTGTTATAATTTCACTCTCTACTGAGGTAATATGAGGAAAGAAATTTGCAAAACTAAAGCACTCTAGGAATCTGGGTTCAATCATAATAACTGTAGTATGTCTGGGAAACTAGAAAGTTCAATAGCTATTACTGCTATTATTACTGTTTACTTCATGGCTTCTATGAGGAAGGCCGCATGTTATCTGAAAACGACATTTGAGTTTAATTCAGGGTGAAATAACAATGTGTCCTGGGATTCCAGTAACATCTTGCAACTAAGGGAATGAAAGACTCAGGGAAGTACTGGGGAAGGTTTCTTTGGATTCTTAAATCACTTGGAATAATTTATTATGTGGCATTTTTCTCTCCAAACAACCACAGGTTTGGATATTTGTTCTCTTTGAAATGGACTCTGATCACACCCCAGTGGAAGATAAAATCTTAACATCTCTTTTCTCATTCCCCCCCTGCAATACAATTAACAGATGGCTAATTTTGGCAAATATCCTTAACTTTGAATTGCAAATGATAGCAACCCAAGATTCAAGAGCTCATCTGCAGGAGTCAAACCCTTATGTGCAAAGTAGATAGCTGAATGAAATTACAGTGGCAGTTTTTAAAGAATTGGCCAACAGATTTTTTTGGAGGGGGTGCTGTTAGAGAACTATACATTTCTAAATGAGAGATTTCATTCAAATTGGCTAGAGCTAACCTAAATTGATTTGTGTGGAAGAGCTGGAACTGCTCATTCATCTTAATAAGCCCGTCTAAACACTTTAGCAAGGGAGATACCAAGCAAGAGAAAGGGAGGAACATCATCTCACAGAATAAAAGATGGAGGCCAATCTACACAGCCCAGAAGCTTAATGGGTATTTCAGTGGTTTACTTTTCCTTACCTAAGGGAGGCTAAACTGGGAATATCAAATGAATTGGCTAGGGTAAATTATGGCATTATTGAAGAGTAAAAGGGCCTTGGTTCCTGCCAGTTTGTAGTAGTGGTGGTGGTTATGGCAACAACAATAATAATAACTAGCATTTACATAGTATCTGCTTTATGCCAGGCACTGTGCTAAGCATTTTACAGCTATTATTTCATTCAATTTTCTCAATAACCCTGGGAGGCAGGTGCTATTAATATCCCCATTTTGCAGTTGAAAAAAAAAAATTGAGGCAAACAGATTAAGTAACTTACCCAAGATCACAGTTAGTAAGTGTCTGAAACTAGATTTGGTCTAGGCTTAGTGCTCTGTCCATTGTGCCACGTAGGTGCCTAAGAATGGCTTTGTAACAATACACTAAAAACTTTGCCATTCTGAGTCTCTCCTCTTATCTAACCCACTTTGTGTCTTCTCTTTGATTGTATGAGCCTTTTCTCTTCTTTTTCTGGAATGACTGCCTCATAAGATTGTTATGAGTCTGAGATAAGATAGTGTAGGAAAAGTGTTTTGGAGATTTTCAGTCCCTATATAAATGTCAGTTTTCTTCCCTCATTAGAATTTAAGATTCTTGAAGACAAAGGGTGGTTTCATTTTTGCTTTGTGTCAACAGTGCCCAGAACAACACCTGATGAGTACAACTCTTCACGAACCCATGAACCATACTGTACTGTCCATGGGACTTTTTTGGCAGAAATACTGCAGTGATTTGTCATTTCTTTCTCCATGGTATTAAAGCAAACAGAAGTTAAATGACTTGTCCAGGGTCACACTGCTAGTAAGCATCTGAGGCCAGATTTGAACACAGGTCTTCTGAATCCAGGTCCAGTGCTCTATCAACTAAGCCACCTACTTGTCTCCTGACAGACATAGTAGGTACTTGATAATATTTGTTGAAATGAACTGAGTTTCTTTGGATCTGAGGGTTACTTAACTCAAAGTAGCATTCCTGCCTGTAAGAAGGAAACCATATTACTGGGTCAGGCTTAACCAAATAGAAGTCACACATGAAAGATCAGGTGTTGATAATTGCAGTAAACTTCTCTAAAGACAGTAACTAGTTGAGTGAGATATCACGTGCAGGTTTCTTCTGTTGTGTGTATGGGGGGGATGAGAGAGAGTGAGAAAGAGAGGAAGAAAAGAGGAGAGGAGAGGAAAGTGCATTGGAGAAGGGTAATGAATTGAGATTAGGACTGTCTGCAAAAATATTGGTTATACTGCCTTAACAAATCCAATTAAAACTCAGACCAAAAGTGGGACTACTTTTTTCAGAATATAATCAATCTCAATATGATGATATTTTTATTTTATTAATCTGTCTTTTGTTTCTTTTCCTTTACTGATTGGGTTCTCCAGACTAATGCTCCATTTAATTCTCTTGCTTTTTTAATGCCATTCTTCCTGTGTAATTATGTCTCCCACTTTTTACCTTGTCTTTACTTCCATACTTTTACCTATGCTTTCCTCTTCCTTTATATACATTAACAAGTCAGATAGAAAGGAAAAACACGTCCCTTAAATAGCAAAGTATGAGACTCTGAATGTATCAATCAATCAGCAAGCATTTATTAATCATGTACCATGTGCCTAGAACTGTCCTATGCACTGGAATAAAAAAAAAGATAAAGAATGAAACAATCTTCTCTTTCACAGTATTTACATCTTAATATAGAATATAGCATTGCATATATAAATATGTATAGAATAAATGTGAAGAGAATAAATTCAATTAAATACAAAGGTGGTTAGAGGTGGAGGGCTCTAGGAGTTCGGGAATCAGGAAAGGCTTCATTTAGAAGTAAATCTAATGTATTTCTGTATGTCTCCTGCAATGCAATCATGGGCTTCATTTTTGATATTTAAGGACTAGTCTATTATCATTTTATTGTCAATTTAAAAGAACAAACACTTCAGTGGTATTTGAATTTTTATGTTCATTTTGGAAGAGGAATCTTTCAAACTCATTAGCAGTTATGATTCCTTCTGAGGTTTATTAAGCTCATCTTTTTTTTTTTTTGGTTGGGAGCAAGTTTTCTTATATTTCCATGAAATGCTACAGTTTTTATCCTTTATCCTCAGCTTACAATTAGATGAAGATCCAGAAAGGTTAGGTAATCATGATACTTCCCAGATTGGCTACCAGGGGGATGCATGGTATCCAATAATATCATTTTTAGTCTCAAGCTGGTTGGAGGTATTGCTATTTAAATTGTCCTATTATTCTCTCTCTCTCTCTGTCTCTCCTTTTTTTTCTCTCTCTCTTTCTCTCTCTGTCTATCTCTCTCTCTGTCTCTCTGTCTCTCTCTTTCTCTCTCTCTCTCTCTCTCTCTCGCTCGCTCTGTGTGTGTGTGTGTCTCTCTCTCTCACTCTCTCTCTGATTTCCTTGGTGTAAGGAGCTCACAGTAAAAAATTTCCTCTGCCAAAGCAGAACAGCACCTGCTTTGACCTGCTTCTGGACAAAATGTCCAGAATATCAAAGGACCTAATGAAAAGAAATGCAGGAGAAGGTGGCCTAGCCATTCCAGATCTTAAATTGTATTATAAAGCAGCAATCATCAAAACTGCTTGGTACTGGCTAAGAAATAGAGTGGTGGATCAGTGGAATAGGTTAAGTATGAGAGATACAGTAGTCAATGACTATAGTAATCTATTATTTGATAAACCCAAAGACCCCAGCTTCTGGGATAAGAACTCATTCTTTGACAAAAACTGCTGGGAAAAAAGGAAAAGAGTATGGCAGAAACTAGGCATAGATCAAAATCTCACACCATATACCAATATAAAATCAAAATGGGTTCATGATTTAGATATAAAGGCTGATACTGTAAGCAAACTGGGAGAGCAAGGAATAGTTTACCTGTCAGATTTATGGAGAACAGAAGAATTCATGACCAGAGGATAAAGCAAAATGGATAACTTTGATTACATTAAATTGAAAAGTTTTTGCACAAAGCAATGCAACCAGGATTAGAAGAAAAGTAGAAAATTGGGAAAGAATTTTTACAACCAGTGTCTCTGATAAGGGCCTCATTTCTAAAATATAAAGAGAATTAAGTCAAATTTAAAAGAATAGAAGTCATTCCCCGATAAGTGCTCAAATGATATGAACAGGCAGTTCTCAGATGAAGAAATTATAGTCATATGAAAAGTGCTCTAAATCACTGTTGATTAGAGAAATGCAAATCAAAACAACTCTGAGGTACCACATCACACCTATCAGATTGACCAAGATGACTATACAAGAGAATGATAAGTGTTGGAGAAGATGTGGGAAAATTGGAACACTAATGCATTGTTGGTGGAATTGGGAAATGATCCAACCATTTTGGAAAGCCATTTGGAACTATGCCCAGAGGGCTATAAAAATGTACATACCCTTTGACTCAGCAATAGCACTTCTAGGGCTATATCCCAAAGAGATAATACAAATGGGAAAAGGACCCACATATACAAAAATATTTATAGCAGCTCTTTTTGTGATGGCAAAGAATTGGAAACTGAGAGGATGCCCATCAACTGGGGAACGGCTGAACAAACTGTGGTATATGAATGTAATGGAATACTATTGTGCTATAAGAAATGATGAACAGGGGGCAGCTAGGTGGCGCAGTGGATAGAGCACCGGCCCTGGAGTCAGGAGGACCTCAGTTCAAATACAGTCTCAGACCAGCACTTGACACTTACTAGCTGTGTGACCCTGGGCAAGTCACTTAACCCCAATTGCCTAAAAAAAAAAAAAAAGAAATTATGAACAGGCTGACTTCAGAAAAACCTGGAAAGAGTTGTATGGTCTGATGCAGAGTGACATGAGCAGAGCCAGGAGAACATTGTGCACAATAACAGCCACATTGTGCAATGACTAATATTGATAAACTTAACCCTTCTCAGCAACACAAGTATCTAAGACGTCTTGAAGGGCCTCGTGATGGAAAATGCTATCCACAAAGAAGAAAGAACTTCGGAGTTTGAATGTAGATTGAAGCATATTATTTGCTATTTTTTTTTCTTCCATTGTGTTTTGTTTCCTCTTTCTGGTGGTTCCTCCTATTGATTCTAATTCTTACTTACAACATCACCAATGTGAAAATATGTTTAATAGCAATGTATGTGTATAGCTTATACAGATTGCATGCTGTCTAGGGGAGGGAGGTGGGGAGGGAGAGGGAGAAAAATTTAAAACTCAACAGCTTATGGAAGTGATTGTTGATAATTCAAAATAAATTAATAAAAAATTCAAAACAAAACAAAACAAAAACAAAAACCAATCAACCAACCAAAAAAAAAGTGATTTTCCAAAAAAAAGAAAAGAAAAGAAAAGAAAATGGCCAGTTGAAAATTAGAATTGGGCAAGGTGAAGCCAGTGAAGCCATAAGAGACCAAGAAATAACAAAACAAAATATATATATATATATATATATATTTATTCTATATTTCAACTTCCCTTTGTTGAATGTAACTTTTATTGTCTTATGATTAAAAAATATATTTACTATTTCTGCCTTTTTACATTTGATTTTGAGGTTTTTATGCCCTAATACATAGTTTTTTTGTGTAGGTGCCATGTTTTACACAGAAAAAAGATATATTTCTTTCTGTTCCCATTCAATTTTCTATCTGTCATATCAAGGTCCATTATATTTAACTTTTCTAATATTCTATTTACCTCCTTAGTTTCTTGTTTATTTTTTTTGGTCGGATTTATTGAGTTTGGAGAGGGGACAGTTGAGGTCCCCCACTAGTATTGTTTTCCTGTCTATTTATTCCTGTAATCACTTACCTTCTCCTTTAAGAATTTGGATGCTATACCACTTGGTGCATATATATTTAGTATATTGATAGTACTTCATTGTTTAGGGTACCTTTTAGCAACATGTAATTTCCTTCCTTATCTCTTTTACTTAGATCCATTTTTGCTTTTACTTTGTCTGAAATCAAGATTGCTACCCACTTTTTTTTTTGTCCTACCTCACCTGAAGCATAATAGGTTCTACTCCAGCCCCTTACATTTACTTTGTGTGTCTCTTTGCTTCCCATGTTTCTTGTAAACAACATATTGTAGGATTCTGGTTTTTGATCCATTCTGTTATCTGCTTCCATTTTATGGGAGAGTTCATTCCATTCACCTTCACAGTTATGATTATTAACTCTGTTTTTCCATCCTATTCCTCCTCCTTTTTGTCCTCTCTCTCCTTTCACCCTTTTCCTCCTCACAAGTGTTGTGCTTCTATCAACTACCCCCCTGATCTGCCATCCCTTCTCTCAGTTCTTTACCCTCTTGACTGATCTCCTATTTCCCTGCCAGGTAAGATAGATTTCTATATGCAACTGATTGTATATATTATTCCCTCTTTGAGCCAATACTGATGAGAATGTTTGAAATGATGCTCATCACCCACCCTCCCATCTTTCCCTTCTCTGTAATAGATCTTTAGTGCCTCTTCATGTGAAATAGTTTATTCCATTCTACCTCTCTTTTCCTTCTGCCCACATTGTAATCCTTTCTTTCATCCCATAAATTGTTTATGTCATTCCCTCAAACTCACCTTATACCCATACCCTCTAAGCACGTATATTCCTTCTAGCTGTACTCTTAGTGTTTCAGTTTTTTAAGAATTGTAAGTACCATCTTCTCATGTAGGGATGTAAATAGTTTAGTCCTATTGAATCTCTTATGTTTTCTTTTCCCTTTTTACCTGTTTATGCTTTTCTTGAGTCTTGATATTGGAGGTCAAATTTTTGGTTTAGTTCTGGTCTTCTTATGAAAGCTCAAAATCTTTCTATTTTGTTGAATGACCATTTTTCTCTTGATATATTATGCTTAATTTTGCTGGGTAAGAGATTCTTGGTTATAATCCTAGCTTCTTTGCCTTTCAGAATATCATGTTCCATGACTGATCTTTTAATCTTGCAGCTTCCAAGTTCTGTGTAATGCTGATTGTGACTCCCTGGTACTTGAATTGTTTGTTTCTGGCCACTTGTAATATTTTTCCCTGACCTGATAGTTCTGAAATTTGGCTTTAATGTTACTTGAAGTTTTTATTCTGGGATCTCTTTCCTAAAGTAATTGATTGATTCTTCCAATGCTTATTTTGCCTTCTGGTTCTAGGACATCAGGGCAGTTTTCATTCATAATTTCTTGAAAGATGCTGTCCAGGTCCTCCTTTTGATTATTACTTGCAGGTAGTCCAATGATTTTGATATTGTCTCTTCTGGATCTATTTTCCAGGTTGGCTGTCTTTTTTTTTTTCCCATGAGGTATTTTACATTTTCTTCCATTTTTCCCATTCTTTTGATTTTGTTTGATTCTTGATATCTCATAAAGTCATTAGCTTCTACTTGCCCAATTCTCAATTTTAAAGTGTTGCTTCCTTTAATTAACTTTTGTACTTTCTTTTTCATTTGGCCAATTGTACTCTTTAAGGAGTTGCTTTCTTCAGTGGATTTTTGTATCTCCTTTTCCATGAGGTCAATTCTACTTTTTAAGCAGTTTTCCAAGCTATTGACTTTTTTTTTTTCATAATTCTCCTGTATCACTTTCATTTATTTTCTAAATTTTTCTTCTGCCTCTCTTACATGATTTTTAAGCTCTTTTTTGAGCTCTTTCATGAGTTGTTTCTTAGTGAGACCTCTTCCTGTTTTACTCAGGATTTTTCCCATAGGTGTTTTGATATTGTTGTTCTCTTGTGAGTTTGTATCTTGGTCTTCCCTGTCACCATAATAACTTCCCATGGTCAGATTCTTTTTTTTTTCTTTTTGCTCATCTTTTTTTTTGGGGGGGGGGGCTTCTTCCTTTCTTTTAAATTTGAGCTCTTCTCCTAGGGTGGAAAGGGCTCTGTCTTAGGTTTCTTGTGCCAGTGGTTGTAGGCCCTGGCTGTTTGCCTAGTACTGTACTGATACTCTCCTGAGGCCTACAGGGGACCCTCGTGAATGATGTGTTGAGGGGGTGTTGCAGGATGGCTGGTGCTGCTGGAGGACATAGGAGTGTGGCAGCTTGCCTGGTGCTGAGCTGGGCTCCTAGTGGGGGTAGCTGCTGTGTGCTGAGGTCCAGTGGGATTTTTCTGTGTTTCCTTGGGTCTACACAGAAGTCTGTAAAGTTCTGGTCACCAGATGGTGCCTGTTTGCCCTGCTTGTCCAGGACTGTGCTGAAGCACATGGTGGTCTCACCTACTTTCTCAATTTTCTGGAGGATGCCTGTTTGCCTGGGGCTACATTGAAGCAAATAGAGGTTCTTGGAGCTAGAGTCTGCAGGTTCCCCTGGCTATGCTATGGCACATAGGGGTCCTGGTTTTGGCATTTGCTGGTCCACCACACTGGGGCTCAGGATCTCCTATTGGTTTGCTGAGGTAGGTCTTGCTGCTTGTTTGCTGATATGCTTCCTGTTCTGGACTATATTCCCCTTTTACCTTAGTGAAACAGACTTTTCTGGTTGATCCTCTGAGTATCCTAGGCTAAAAGAAAATTTCACTCCAACTTTCCACTAGCTCCACTGTTCCAGGATTTGTTCTGGGGCAATATTTTAGGGTTGTTTGGAAATGATATGAGAGAGCTACAGTAATTTACTGCTTGCTCCACCATCTTGGCTCCCAGAACTGGAATATATGACTCCTAATAGCCTTCTGTCTCTGGTTACTGTTAGTTCATTAAGATTTTAGGGCTAGAAATTGTAACTGGAAGTTCTGAGTGTTGAACTCAGGTCTTCAGGCTCCAAGGCAATGTTGACCCTCACCTATTTTAGGAGTTTTAATTGAATGTTAAATTGTATTATATATCTTTGATCAAATTAAGATTTCATATATTCATTTTCATATGCGTGTGTGTGTGTGTGTGTGTATCTCTTCTTGGATAATTGCCTTGTCATGGTAAAGGCGCTTGTGTAGCTCAATAAAACTATGAACTAATCCATGCAGGATAACCCAAGTCATTGTAGAAAGTTCTGTCAAAAGGGGATACACTAGAAAAGGAAATGACAAAGCACTCCAGTATATTTGCCATGAAAATCCCATGAACAGTATTAAAATGATAAAATATATGATACCAGAATATGAGTACTTCAGGTAAGATTTGTCCAACATGTTACTAGGGAATAACAGAGGACAACTACAAGTAGCTCCAGTACTAGTGAAGGGACTGGGCCAAATCCAAAAGGAAACTCAGCTGCAGATGTGTCTGGTGGTGAAAGGAAAGTTCAATGTTGTAAACAATAATACTGCACATGAACCTGGAATGTAAGATCTATAAACCAAGATAAGTTGGATGTGGTCAAACAGGAGATGGAGATGATGAGGTACCAAGAATATATAGCATAACTATACAAGAAAGATATTTTAACATCATTGTTAACCACAATGGTGTAGTTGCTGAACTAGAGACAGACATTCTGGAGAATGAAGTCAAGTTGATCTTAGTAAATATTGCTAAGAATAAGGCTAGTGGAGATGATAGAATTCCTGCTGAGCTATTTAAAATCCTAAAAGATGATACTGTTAACGTGCTGCACTCAATATGCCAGCAAATTTGGAAGACTCAACAGTGACCACTGGATTGGAAAAGATCAGTTTACATCTCAGTCCTAAAGAAGGGCAATGCCAAAGAATGTTCAAATTACTGAACAATTGTGTTCATTTCACATGCCATCAAGGATAGGTTTAAGGTTCTGCAAGTAAGGCTTCAGCAATATGGGAACCATGAATTACTAGAAGAGCAGGCTGGTTTTCAATGAGCAGAGGAAGTAGCACCAAATTGGTCACATTCTCTGGATTATGGAGAAAGCAAGGGAGTTTCAGAAAGCATCGACTTCTGTTTCATTGACTACACAAAAGCCTTTGACTGTGTGGATCACAACAAAATGTGGCAAGTCCTCAAAGAGATGGAAGTACCAGATTATTTCAGAGTTAGAACCAAAGATGAAACAACTGAGAAGGAACTGATTGATTTAAGATTGGAAAGGGAGTACAAAAAGGCTATATATTGTCATCTTATTTATTTAACTTACATGCAGAGTGCAATATGTGAAGTGCCAGGCTGGACAATTAAAAGCTGAAATTAATGTTTCCAGGAGAAATATCAGCAACTACAGATATGTAGACAATACCACTCTGATGGCAGAAAGTGAAGAAGAGTTAAGGAGACTCTTGAAGAGGATAAAAGAGGAAAGTGCAAAATCTGGCTTGAAGCTTTACATAAAAAAACCCTAAGATCTTGGCAACTGGTTCCATAACTTCCTAGCAAATAGAGGAAGAAGAAATGGAAGCAGTGTCAGATTTTATATTCTTGGGATCAAAAATCATTGCAGATGATGATTGCAGCTATGAAATTACAAGACACTTGCTCCTTGGAAGGAAAACCATGGCAAATCTGGCCAGCATACTAAAAAACAGAGGTAGCACCTTGCCAACAAAGATCCATATAATCAAAGCTATGGTTTTTCCAATCATAATATGGCTGTGAGAGCTGGACTATAAGGAAAGCTGAGGGCTGCAATTTTGAACTACTTCAAATTGTAGTGCTAGAGAAGATTTTTGAGAGTTCTTAGGACAGCAAGGAGATCAGATTAGTCAATACTTAAATTAATTAAGACTATTCACTGAAGGTCAAATACTGAAGCTGAAGAAGCTTATGGCTACATAATGAGAAGACAGGACTCATGGGAAAAGCCTCTGATGTTGGGAAAGATTGAAGGCAAAAGAAAAAAGGGGACAACAAAGGATGAGACAAATAGTGTCATGAAAGCAACGGATATGATCTTGGACAAACTTTGGGAGATAGTGGAGGATAAAAGGGGCTAGCATGCTGTCTATAGGGTCGTAAAGAGATGGATATGACTGAACAACTGAAAAAGAACAACATAATCTAGCTAGCTAGCTAGCTATCTGTCTATCTATCTCTATATCTCTATATGTATAGAGAGAGAAGAAAAGAGAGATGTATATAGATAGAGGAGATATAGACATAACTATATCTATGGATAGATATAGATTAAATAATCCCATATTTCAACTCAACTGCTATCTGTATCATGAAATTTTTATCTTCTTCCCTATTAAAAATAACAACAGCTATAATTTACTTCATATTCATTCATAACATATTACTTCAATGTTTGCAAAGCACTTTACATTTACTATTTAATTTTATCCTCACAATAACCCTGTGAAATAGGTACTTCCTCCTACTTACTCCTCTCCCATTTACAAAAAAGATAACTGAGGCTGAGAAAAGTTAAATGACTCATCCAGGGTTAGACGACTAATAAGTGTCTGAGATAGGATTTAAACTAAGGTCTTTCTGACTCCAAGTCCAACACCAAGCTACTTTGCCACCTAGCTACTGGTTGCTAACAAGTTTTTCCTCTCAGACTTCAGACTTTGTTTTATGTCTTTCTAATGTATTCTTATGTATCATCCCATTTATGTATGTTTTTTCCTCTACTAGACTATATGCTCCTTAAGGCTAGGGACTTTTTAACTTAAATACTTTATACCTCTTCCCCCACACATCCTACACAGGATCTCCAACACAGTAGGCAATTGACCAACATTGGTTGAATTGGAATGAATATTAGGTGCTTACATTATTGAAATAACGCAGTTTCCATTTGAATAAGGTTAGACTTAGAGATGGAAAATTATTTCGACATTCTCCCACTAAGACCTAGCATCTATATATCACTTTAAGGTTTACAAAGCACATTTTATAAATATTATCTCATCTGATCCTCACAGCAACCTGAGGAAGTAGGTACTATTATCATTGGGCAGCCAATTAGCCCAGTAGGTAAAGAAGCTGGCCTGTAGTTAGGAAGATCAGAGTTCAAATCTGGTCACAGTACTTATTATCTGTGTAGGTCTGCAAGTCACTTAACCCTCTTTGCCTCTTATCTGTAAAATGATCTGGAGAAGGAAATGCCAAGAAAACCCCAAATGAGCTCACAAAGAGTCAGACACTCAAAATGACTTAATAACAACAAGGGAAGGCTTCCTGTAAAAGATGGGATTTTAGCTGGGACTTAAAAGAAGCTAGAAAGATCAGTAGGTAAAGCTGAGAAGGGAGAACATTCCAGGTATGGTGAATAGCTGGAGAAATTATCCAGAACTGAGAGATGGGATGTCTTGTTTGAGGAAAAGCTAGGAGGCCAGTATTATTGGATCAAAGAATACATTTTGGGGAGTAAGTTGTAAGAATGAAGTCAAGGATTTTTTTCTTTGGCCTTTCTTTGTATCCCCAGTATTTAACACAGTGTCTGACACATAGTCAGACTTTAATAATTACTTGTTGACTAGACTACTATATTTCCAAAATCTCATCATTCCCTTTTGTGAAACATCAATATACTATTTTGGGAGAATGTACTTTGGTAGTAATAGGGGTATTGTATGAGTTTGTTGAGAGGTATGTATTTGTGTGTTGTATGAGTTTGTGTATATGCATTGTGTGTGTGTGGCTCATTTTTAAAAAGCTTGATATTGCAGGGAAAAAATGTTTTTGAGTTAGAAATATGAGTCCTGTTTCTGACATTTACTATTTGTTTAACTATAGGCAAATTACTTAAACTATCTTAGCCTTCCTTCTTATTTGTAAAATGGGAATAATAATAAACTACTTAAATCATAGGAGTATTTGGAGAAAATGCTTACTAAAAGTATGGTACTATATTTAAAAAGAAAATAAAACAAAAATCACATATGTTTTCTCCCTCAGCACCTAGAAGAGAACTCTGTATGCTATATAATCCTAATAGATCTGTTGAATTAGATGGCACAAAGTAATCATATAATAATTGTTAAATCGCTTTGTGAGAATATATGGATACAGAAAATGAGGCATAAATTCAGGGAAAAACTAGTGATCTGGGTTAACCAGTCAACCAACAAACATTTATTTAGAGCACACTATATGCCAGGCACTGTGCTAAGTGCTAGGAACATGAAGATATATTAAAAATATTACATTTTAATTAAGGAAAACATGTGCTTATGTAATAAGTATACATATAATCTATACATGGTGATATTGAGGTAGATAGAACACTAGCAGGTAGGGGGAATTAGGAAAGTTTTCATGTAGCAGGTAGTATTTGAGCTGAATCTTGAAAGAACCCAGAAATTCTAAGAGGCAGAGTTGAGGCTGGAATATATTCCAGGCATGGGGTATACCCAGTTCAAAGGAATAAAGATGGAGGGAGTGTCATGTGTGAGGAATAGTAAGAAGGCCAAGTTGGTTGGACCATGGAATTCATGGAGGATAGTAATGTGTAATGAATCTGGAAAGGTAAGATGGAGTCAAATTGTGAATGTCTTCAAATGCCACAGAAGAGTTTCTATTGGATCTTATAGTAACAGGAGGCCACTGGTAGAGGAAAGGGATATGTGTGATCAGAGGAAATGCTGCTTTACCAATATCTGTCCGGCTGCCAAGTAGGGGATGGATTACAGTGAGGAAAGATTTGAAGTGGGGAAACCAATTAGAACGCTATAGCAACAGTCCAGGGGATGGGTCCCAAACTAGGGTCTAGTCAGTGGAGAGAAGGGGGTAAGTATGAGAAGTTCAGTAGGAGTGTAGCATATGGAAAGAAAAGTACTGTGAAATAATGTTGGGGACAAAGATGAGAGCCAGATTGTGAGCATTCAACTTGCCTTCCTCTTAATCTAAAATGCCCATGTTTGCTGCAGAACAGGAACAGAAGCATCACTAAGTAAAGGTGACGACTCTCTCTTGCTTGATTTTTCCCATTGTGGAGCCATTCCCTAAGTTACTGATACACTGGGTATGATGGGGAAGAGACATTAAAGTCAGTGAGATCATAAGATCATAGATTCACAACTGGTTCATTTGTCTAACACCTTCATTTTAGAAATGAAACTATACATAGACAGAAAATAAGCAACTTCTGTAATAATATTAATTCACATTTATGCAGCATTCTGATCCCTGAAAAGTGCTTGTTAAGAAATTGCATTTGATCTTCACAACAACACTGTGAAGTATATACTATTACCACCACTATTTTATAGATGATGAAACTGAGTCTGAGTGCCATCACGTTTTGCTATAAGAACTTCAAATTGTCAGGGGTCACAGCAGCTATTTTGAGGCAGGATTTGAACTCAGGTCTTCTTCACTACAAGTCTAGGATTGTATTCCCCATGATTCACTGTGAGCTGTGAAGAGATCTTTGAGTTTTTTGTATGAATTCAGTGTTATTCTTGTTTGTCCTTCATTCTTGAAGAGGAAAGTGATGTCATTACTTGCAAGTGAATTGGATTTAAGTGTGGGGGGGTGGCTGTTCAAAGTCACCACCCTCACTTTCTCCTCCAGAATCATCTGGGTAGGGTGGCAAGACATAGATCAGGATGACTGGAGATGGCCCGCATGAGTTCAGTGTACCTTCATCATCAATTCTCCCTTTTATACCTATGCAACTGGAAAAGAAATGCTATGTACCATCAGAGGTGAAAAATATCTAGAAAAGTAAGGCTAGAAGGTCTGTTTCTAATGATAGAAAAGATGTGGAAAAGAGCTTCAAAGTTAGCATTTTCATGCATTGGTTTATATTTGAAGGCTCTTCATTCTGTTTTGCATGCAGTCTGCAAGTCAGTTTTAATACAGGCTGGGTTGCTGCAAACATGTCATTTCACAGTCAAAAGGGAGGGTTTTGATAGTTATGGTAGAATATCTTTCTTTCCTCACTAAATTTCAAGGAGCTTATGTCTGCTAGAGCTTTCCAGATTAATCATTTAATGAAGCTTTTCCAAATGGTGGCAAAATATAGTCTGTTCAGCTGTATGACAGTACTCTCTCTCCCTTATCTCCCCTGGGAATGAAAGGATGGCATAATTACCTGTCTCTGAAACAGTTGGTTGGCTATGCAATTAGATGGATTTCTTAGATTATCTGTAACAGGTCTGACAGTGGAGGCAAGCTCACCAAGGAGTTCTGGACATGCCAAAGAAGGGGCCTTCTGGCTTCTCCATCATTAACTCAGTGGGGAGGGGCTCAAGGGAATCCCTCCATTACCGCTCACCTGCCATCTACTTCTGACTTAATGACATCACAAAAAAGGGACTGCGGAATTCAGGAGACTCCTTGGTGCTGCAGATATACTCAGCTACAAACTGAGTGATTGAATCCATGGTCCAGAGAAACCTCAGTAAAATAAAGTTTGAAGGGCTTGTGAGAAGGAAAAAAATATAAAAATAACCCAACACTCTTAATGAACTTATATGAAGTAGCCTCTAGATTCAAGTTTGGAAGACTTGTTATCTATAAAAAAGAGAATGATAATAATTGCTGTTCAGTCATGTAGATGTGTCCAACTCTATAAGACCCTGTGACTTTGTCCGTGGAGTTTTCTTGGTAAAAATGCTGGAGTAGTTTCCCATTTCCTTCTCCAATGCCAAACCAGTGCTTGCCTAAAATACTATTTTATGCAGAACTCACAAAGCAAGTGCTCACATGGTGGTCAGAAAAAAAAAAAAGTGATACAAAGACATGCTCAAGGTCTCTCTTAACAACTTTGGAATTGATGGGAAACACTGGTATAGGACTGTCCAGCATGGTGTTCTCTCATCAGAGAAGGTTCTGTGCTCTATGAGCAAAACAGAATTGAGGTAGCTCAAAAGAAGGGTGAGATTCACAAATTTAGACATCCACCCCAATTGTTCACACAGACTACCTGTGCCCAATCTGTGGTATTCTGAGCATCCTGAGGTTGTATTTATCTGATCAGTCACAGTTGGACACACTGTAACTTGACTCTAACACAGTGGTGCCATTTTGGTCTTCTTCAAGAACAAAAGAAAACAACCAACTTTCTCCGAAATTACCAATGATCGTTCAATTGTCAAATTCAATGGCCTTTCTCAGTCATCGTTTTTGGTCTTTCTGCAGCCTTTGACACAATCTCACTCTCTTCTTAATGCTCTCTTCTCTCCAGAGAGGTCTCTCTGTTTCTCCTTTCTTTTTGATCAATTTTTTTTTCTCAGTATCCTTTGTCACATATTTATCAGTATCACTCCTGTTAACCATGGGTTAAACATGAGTAGCCCACAAATGTCTGTCCTTAGTAGTCTTCTCTTTTGCCTTTATGGTATTTTAGTTGATTCCTTCATCAGCTCCTATGAATTCAATTATCAACTCTATTTTGATGATTTTCAGATCTACTTACCCGGCTCAACCTCTCTGCTAATCTTCAGTGTTGTATTTCCATTTGTCAATTGTACACCATGAACTGGATGTCATGCACATTTTAAACTCAACCCATCAAAAACTGAACTCATTATATTTTTCCTAAAACCCTCCTCTTTTCCTAAATTACCTATTACTGTTCAGGTAGCATTATCCTCCCTGTCACCCATGCTCACAACATAGGGATCACCACCTCATATACTCAATCAGTTGCCAAGTCCTAACACTTCTACCTCTTTAATGTCTTTTATACATGCCCTCTTCTCTTCTCTGACACTTTAGTCACAAAAGTGCATGCCCTTATCACCTTGTGCCTAGACTATTGCAACAACCTGCTGACTTATCTCACTTCCTCAAGTTCCTCTCCAATCTAGTTTGTCCTTGACTCATCTGTCTGATTCTCTTAAAGCCAGTTCTGACCATGACATACTCCCATTCAAAAACTCAATTGGCTCTGTATTAGGTCTAGGATCAAATATAAAATCATTTGTTTGGATTTTAAAGCCCTTCATTCCCTGACACTTTCCTATCTTTCCAGTCTTATGCTAATTATCCTCTATATGTTCTGAGATTTAGTGATATTGTCGTCACACGTTACATTTTATTTCCAAACTTTTCATATTTTCACTGGCTATTTCCTATGACTACAACTCTCTCTCCACTTATCTTTTCCCCCTGAATTACCAAACTTCCTTCAAGTTTCTGCTAAAGTCTCACCTTCTACAAGAAACCTTTCCCAGCCTCCTTAATCTTAGTGTATTCATTTGAGACCATTCTTAATTTATCCTGTATACATCTTGTTTGAACATAGTCATTTCTTGTTGCCTCCTATTTGATAGCAGGGACTTTTTTTTGTCTTTCTTTGTGCCCCAGAACTTAGCACACTGCTATGTTTGTCAAATGACTGATTATGCCAAATTTTTGATTTATATTTGTTTTTGAAAGTAATAGGGAGCCATTGTAGTTTACTGAACAGAAGAGTAATATGGTATGATCTACAATTTAGAAAATTCACTTTGGCAGCTATTAAAAAGATGGATTGGAGTGGACAGATAAAAATGAGGAAGTTAAACAGTTTAGAAGGCAATTCACATAAGAAGGTGGTGAGGATTTATCTTAGAGTGGTGATTGTGTGAATGAAGATAAGGAGACATATTTGAAAGATGATATGAAGGTAGAAAAAGACACAATTTAGTGGCTGATTGGTTGTATGGTGTAACTGAGTGTGAGGCACAGAAGATGACTCTGAAATTATGATCCTGACAGATAAGGAGGAGAATGGTACATTCAATAGTAATAGGGAAGTCTGGAAGAGAGGAAAGTTTGGAGAGGCAGATGATAAGTACTATGTTTGATATATAGAGATTCAGCTGGCTATGGGACATCAATTCAAAAGCTCAGTGGGCAGTTGGAGATGTAGGATTAGAGCTCAAAAGAGAAAACAGTTTGATATATAAATCAGAAAATCACATGCATAAAAGCAATAACTCAAGCCACAGGAACTGATGGTGTCATTAAAGGAGAGAACATAGAAAGAGAAGAGGGCTCAGAGAAGAACTTTGTGGCTCTGACCAGAATTCTATTGCTTCCTAGTTTTACTTGATTTACATTTTGTAGTCAATGTGCATTCTTTCAGCTCTGCTTTTTCCCCCCCCTTTTTTATTACTTCATATTTTGCTGATTTATTTGTATTTATCATGTCTGCTAAAATATTACCATTTTTATTCATATACTTGTTCATCATTTGGGGGGACATATCTTATTTCTAGTATTTTATTCCCCCTACTTTCTATCTCCTCTACAATCTCCTCACCAATCACATTGCCATCCATTGTCAGATACAATATATTTATCTAGAAATCTAGATATACCTATCTTTTACTAAGAGTATGTCTAAAAATCTTGAGAGCAATTTTAGGCTTTAATTACTTCAGAAATATAAATGTTATATGGCTTCATAATTTTCAAATGAAAATTAATTTTAGGTGGATTTATTTCTGAGAATTTCAAATAAAATTTTAATTTAACAAGATGGGGAACTCTATCATTATGTATTGAATTGCAACAGTTTCTGGACGACAAAATTTCAGACCAGTGGATTAGTAGAGGAAGGTCTCTTGCTTAGCCACTGTGGTCACCTCATGTATCCACTAAACTTTCTCTTTGGATGTAATATCAAAATTGCTATATCAAAACCTCATTCTTTGGATGATTTTAAATCCATGATAATAAATACAATCCTTTCCATAACTCAACAGCAGCTTGTGAAGTTTGTACAAAGTTCAAAAATTGACTAGAATTATATATAGCGTAAGACAGTGATTATATTGTATTTAATAAGAAACACCAATATTTCAGAAAAACAGTCTTTCAAATATTGTTATAAATTTGAAGCATCTATACACCCAACGTTATTAGCACTTAAAACTTGCACTAATGTTTTTGAGATACTATGTGTGTGTCTTAATTGTATCAGTAGCCATTTTGTTAATGTTTTATTTATGTGCTTTGTACATAGTAAGCACTTGATGCTTTTCATTCATTCATTGTATCGATTTGTATCAATATGCCTTTATGGTATTGGTATGTACCTTTCCTTCTCTGATTTATCTCATCCTGGTTTGCATTTTAGGAATATAGTTGTCTTATGGAAGTGTAGCATACCTTCCTTCTCTACAAAAAAAAAAAAAAAAACAACTCATATTTATAGGAAATATCTCTTCTTAAAAATGTTAACTAATTCATAGATACATTTATACAGGGTATGCCAAAGGCTTAGTAAGTTTTAAATTATTAAATCTAATATACTCTGCATTGTCCAGGAATTCACCCACTATCTTTGGTTGTTCATCTGTGTCTTACTAAACATCCCTTTTTGAGTTGCAGTTGTTGAGTTTTAATTTTATAGTTTTTTTTTTAAATAAATCTGGGTACATAAGAAAGAGTGTAGTTCATAGATTTCATCTATTCTTGACTCCTCCATCTTTGTTGAATATCATCACTTGTGCTAATTACAAGAAATACTAAATCTCTTTCTTTCAAACTCATTGATTAATGTACTTGTTTTTAAAGCACATATGATGGAGCTTGTCTTTCTCCTCTGGAAATGATGCTTAAGTGTCAACTCATAAGGGATACTAATATTTATCTCTTCTTTCAAAATACAAGTTTTGTATCATCACCTAGTCCTTGCAAGTAATTAGGTGGGCACATTAAATACAGTGCTTGATTCAAAATCAGGAAAATTCAAGTTCTAATAACTTCAGTTCTAATACTTCAAGTTCTAGTAATTTATTAACTGCATGACCAAGAGCAAGTCACTTAAATCTTGGCTAAGTCACTTTCCTCAACTGTAAAATATGGTTGCTATTAGCACCTACCTCCCAAAGTGGTAATGATAATAAAATAAAATATTTATAAAGCACTTTGCAAAGCTTAAAGTGCTATGTATTTTAACATCATCATTATTAATCATCATTATTAATATCAACATTAACCTTGTTAACTTTATTTTATTTTTTTTATTCTATTTCCATTTCAAAGACATTACCAAGGTTTATCTCGTTAGTGCTCTTATATATAAATTCTGATAAAATTTCATTTTCCCTTTATAAAGGGAAATTATGGTAAGATTTGCATGAAATATTCTTGAATGCAAATCATTTTCTTTGGTTTCTGATGTGAGCTTTGTTTTTTCTTTCCTATTGTATTTTTGGAAAACCACTTGAATGGAGTCTCTTGACATGTGATTTGTCTGTTCTTGACCCCTTAGATTATTTACTCTTTGACTTGAGAATTCTGGAGTGTGTCAACCACATTTCTGGATGAGTAAAGCTCAGTTCCTCTGAGGAAAAAGTTCCTCTCTAGCATTACTATTGTTATTAGTTGTTTCAATTGTGTCTGATTCTTTATGACTCCATTTGGAGTTTTCTTGGCAAAGACACTGGAGTAGTCTGCCATTTCCTCCTTTAGCATATTTTTACAGATGAGGAAATGAGGCAAACAGAGTTAAGTGACTTGCCTAGGGTTACACAGTTAGTATGTGTCTAAGGCCAGATTTGAACTCAGGAAGATGAGTTTTCCTGATTCCAGGCCCAACACCACCTAGCTGTCCCAGTGCTCTATCTACTGCACCACCTAGCTGCCCCCATTACCTGGGGCCTATCTTGCTGTACTCTCCCCTCTTACTTCCAATATTTTTGTGCAAATTTTATCTTATAATATCTTGCAATATCATAGCTACTTTTTGTTTCATCATATTGTCTGGCAAGACAATACTTCTTATATTATCACTTTGCATTTTGTTTTCCAGTTCAGTTTTATTTGGGAAGGAACAGATGGTGGCAAAAAGAGTTCTCTTTGTAATCAGAGACCTGGGTTTGATTTAATCACCCTATCCTCAGTTTCTTAATTCATCAAAAAGGTGTTGGACTAGATGATTTCCAAGTTATTTTCCAGAAAGCTAGTGTACTCTGGTTTGTGTGCACACTGTGCTCTCACATTTGCTCTCATTCTCAGTCTCTGTCTTTCTCTATGTATTTATATATAAATCAACACATAAATTCTGCAATTGAATATAATTTGATTCTTTCAGTTTTCTCTTTTGTCTTTCCTCTAACAACTTCTTGTTTAATTCAGTCTCAACTCCTTCATTCTCCATCCCCCCCACCTGAATCTAGTGTCTAGTTAAACTTTACCAGCTTGTGTTCTAAGCAATTGATTATCCTCTTCAGTTTTTCATTAAAAAAATCTTAATTCGACTCTTTATATCATCCTTCATAATTTTTAAATTAGAGATTCCAGTCCCTCATGGAGTTTTTGTAGTCATTCCATTCTCCTTATGGTATTCAGGTTGCAGTTGCCTAATTATTATGTCCTGGAGATTTCTTCTGGCATGCTTTTATCCTATGCTATTTCTTAATACCATTAGAAGCTTTACTATTTTTGCATATTCATTCCTTCTCTTCCCTGCCTTTTTTTGGTAGAGATTTCCTTTTGATGACTTTTTTTTGGTTAATTGTTCTTTTATTTTATTTGGTGGATTTTTATTTGTTTTGAAGTTAGGGGAAGGAGACTGAGCTGAACTGACTGACCTCTTAGCTATTTTGCCTGAAGACTTGGCTTACTCTTCATATCTCTAATGAAAGCCTGTTGTTACTTAGGAGATATGATCTAGGATACCTAGATGACAGCAGCTGATGGAGAAATGGAAGCCAGGAAGACCCAAATTCAAATTTCACCTCAGACACTTACTACCTGGATGAATCAAGGGCAAATAATTCATTTTCTGTCTGACTCAGTTTCAACTATAAAATTAGGGTGATAGTGGCTCTACTTCCTAGTGTTGCTATGAGGCTCAAATGAGATAATATTTGTAAAGCACTTTTACAGTAGTTTGGATATGAAGGGTGAGAGACAGTGAAGAATTCAGCATAACTACTAGGTTGCAATCATGAGGAACTGAGAGGATGATGTTGCCCTCTACAATAATTGGGAAATTAAGAGGTGGGAGAGTTCAGCAGGAAAGATAATGAGTTCATTTTGGGACATGCTGAGTGTAAGGTGTCTAGGAGATATCCAGTTCTATATGTCCAATAGACAGTTGGAGATGTGAGACTGGAGGTCATCAAAGGGATTAGGGCTGTATAACTAGATCTGAGAATCATCAGCATAGAAGTGATAATTGAATCCATGGGAGCTAATGAAATTATCAAGTAAAATAGTATAAAGGAAAAAGAGAAAAAGGACAAGGTCAGAGTCTTGTGGGACACTCGTGGTAATAACAGTGTGTAGTATAGAAATGAGAGCCATTTGACCCTATCTGCATACCCCTCACACTTTTTTTGGTAATTTTTAAATTTTAAACTTAAATACAAAATGAAAAAAAACATTGTAATGTATACAGCAGACCATAAGAGAAGATTCGATATAAAACAATAAATTTCCATTTCAAGAAAACCTATATAATAAATACCACATGTTGTTTTCAAAGCTGCCCAGCTTTTCTTTGCTTCCTTGTTGGTTTTCTTTTGTTCTCTACTGTGTACTTTTACTTTATATTTTCCCTTCATTCCCCCCACCATAAAGAAGGCTACAATTAAGCATGGAAATTATATATATACATATATATGTATATATACATATATGTATATATACATATATATGTATACATACATACACACACATATATACATATACATATATACATATACGTATATATACATATATACACACATACATACACATGTATACATACACTATATATACATAAATACACATACATACAAATACATGGAAATCTATAAACATACACATATACGCACATTTGCACTTCTACACCTATCTGTAAGACTGTACTATGTTTATTTCCACCTGTCATCTGTTTAAACCATTCCCGCCCCACTACTAGCTTCTTCTGTATCAATTATTCCTTTTATGCCTCATTTGTGTGAAGTAATTATTCCTTTTAATCTCTCCCTACAGTTTTATTTTTTTAAGTCACCCTACCATACTCAGCTTGGCCTAAGCTTTTCTTTCAAACTACCCAAATAATGATTACAATAATAAGAGTATTGCTAATATTTTCACATATACAAAGTAAACAATTTCACCTGAGTCCCTTATAATTGATCTTCAATGTTTACCTTATATTTCTCTTAGATATTACATGTAAAATTTTCTCAAGTTCTCAAGTTTTTATCACAAAAACCTGAAAGTATTTCAGTTCATTAAATGCCCATTTTTTTATTCAAAATTATACTTTGCTGGGTAAGTTACCCTTTGTAGTAGCTGCAATGTCTTGTGTAATCCTTATTATAGCTCCATTATATTTGTTTTTTCACTTATTGCTTCCAATGTTCTCTCCTTAACCAGGGAGCTTTGAAACTTGGCTATGATATTTCTGTAAGAGTTTCTCCTGGTATCTCTTTCAGGAAGTGATCAGTGGATTTTTTTTCTATTTTTGCTTTTCCTTCTTGTTCTAGAACTTGAAGGTAATTTTACTTAATAATTTCTTGTAATATTGTATCAAGATTCTTTTTTTTTGTCTTAATTTTCAGGTAGTCTAGCTATTCTTATATTATTTCTCCTCAATCTGTTCCCCAGGTCAGTTGTTTTTCTGGTGTGATATTTCATTTTCTCTTCTTTTTTTTGTTCTTTTGGTTTTGTTTTATGATTTCTTGGTGTCTTAGAACATCATTAGCTACCCTTTGCCCAATTCTAGTTTTCAAGGAATTATTATCTTCCTTACATTTTTGATTCTCTATTTCAAGTTGGTTGACTTTGTTTTCATAATTTTCTTGATTTTCTTGGATTGATCTTATTTTCTTCTATTTTTTCTTCAATCTCTCTTATTTGATTTTTAAAGTCTTTTTTAAGTTTTTATGTTTTGGACCATTTGATGTTTCTCACTGAAAAAAAAAAGAGTGGCTTTCTTAGCTCCATTATATTCCTCTGAATAGAAACCCAGATGTTCTCTACTCCTATAATAACTGTCTTTGGTTGGGTTCTTTCTCCTTTGCTTACTTATTTTTATTTTTTTTTGTTTTATTTGGTTTTTAACAACTAGTAGTGTAATCAGGTGTTAGTCTTGAGGTATGAAGAATGATGCCCCAAATCTCAGATCCTTCTAACTGCTAATTTCTGAAGCCTGTCTGAGGGCCCAACCTTGGGCTCTCCTCTGCACTATTAAGCCATGGCTAGGGCCCCCAGTCAGACTGTTCCACATATTATCTTGCTCCCTGGAGTCCCTCCCATGGATGTAAACTACAGCTGTCCTCTCTGCCCTGGAACTGAAACCAGGGACTCTGCTCTCCTGCAAGTGCACACAACCAACAGGGTCCCCACCCCTTACTACTGTACTCACCAGGTGTGTGCTAGCTCCTCCTCACAGCAACAATCCCAGGATGCGTCTGGTCAGCATAGTTGTGCTTGGTGTCCCTAGACAGTGGGAGGCCCCTAAATCTTTTCCTAACCAGCCATCAGACCCCCATACTCTCTGCAAAATGAAACTTTCTAAAGAGGAGGCTGCCTCTCAACCCAGATGCTACAGGGCTTGTTGTTTGTTGATTCTGCAGAGTAAGCCTGGAGGTATTTCCACTTTAATCAGGACCAACCTCTATCCCTGGAGGTTGTATCTTTCCTGGGTTCTTCTCAAATTGTCTTAGGAGGAAAACTGCTTTACCCCATGTTTATTTCTGCTGCTCTGAGGTTATGTTCTGTCTTTTTTTGGGGGAAGCAATTTGGAGAGTCAAAAGTTTCCTGACTTACTCTGCCATCTTCCCAGAATACTGTCCTCTCTCATGCTTTGAAGAACTCTACAGAGTAGAATGGAGACAGGTGAAACTGATATTTGTACTGTGCTGAATATCCAGCTTCCCAGTTCCTCTAGAGAAATTCTTCTTCCATTTTCTGGGTTCTTCACCTACTTCAAAGAGCTATATCCTAGATGAAGTAGAAAGCAATTTGGAAAGCTTCCTAGAAACAGGCATAGAGTGACTTATCTATCTATCCCAAGGTCGAATTTTTCAGACTCAGCTGCATGAAAAAGGAGATCAGAAAAGCTGAGCTCTGAGGGTATAAATCCCCTACAATGGAGTTGCAGATAAGTTGTGACCTATTTCATGCTTAAGTCTGAAGTTCAATAGTGAGAACTTCATTAAAATTTAATGGAATTCATCCCATTTTTTGTGTCTGTGCACGTGCATGTGTTTGTGTGTTTTAACAATATTGGCAGAGCCAAGATGGCAGAGTAAAAGCAGTGACTTGCTTGAGCTCTCCCCCAAACTCCTCCAAATACCTGTAAAAAATGGCTCTAAAAAACTCTAAAGCAGCAGAACCCACAAAAAGACAGAATGAAACAAATTTCCAGCCCAAGACAACCTGGATGGTTGATCAGAAAGGTATATCATGCCAGACTGGCAAAAAAGGTCCAAAAAGTCAATGTGGAGAAGAATGCCCTAAAAAGCAAAATTGGTCAAATGAAAAAGGAAGTCCAAAAGCTTACCGAAGAAAATGCTTCCTTAAAAATTAGAATGGAGCAATTGGAAACTAGCAACTTTATGAGAAATCAAGACACTGTAAAACAAATTCAAAAGAATGAAAAAATAGAAAATAATGTGAAATATCTTATTCAAAAAACAAGTGGCCTGGAAAATAGATCTAGGAGAATTTAAAAATTATTGGAATATCTGAAAGCCTTGATCAAAAAAAGACCTTAGACATCATCTTTCAAGAAATTATCAAGGAAAATTGACCTGATATTTTAGAACCAGGGGGCAAAATAGAAATGGGAAGAATACACTGATCACCTCCTGAAAGAGATCCTCAAAGGAAAACTCCTAGGAATATTTTAACCAAATTCCAGAGTTCCCAGGTCAAGGAGAAAATATTACAAGGAGCCAGAAAGGAACAATTCAAGTATTGTGGAAACACAATCAGGATGACACAAGATTTAGCAGCTTCAATATTAAGGGAACACAGGGCTTAGAATATAATATTCCGGAGGGCCAAGGAGATAGGATTACAACCAAGAATCACCTACTCAGCAAAACTGAGGATAATTCTTCAGAGGAAAAATGAACATTCAGTGAAATAGAGGACTTTCAAGCATTCTTGATGAAAAGACCAGAACTGAATAGAAAATTTGACTTTCAGATACAAGACTCTAGAGAAACATGAAGAGGTAAACAGGGAAGAGAAATCATAAGAGACTTATTAAGGTTGAACTATTTACATTCTGCATGGAAAGATGCTATTTGTAACTCTTGAGTCCTTTGTCAGTATTAGAGTAGTTGGAGGGAAAAATATATGTATTTGTAGATAGATAGATAGATAGATAGAGGGCACAGAGTGAGTTGAAGATGAAGGGCTGATATCTGGAGAATAAAATTAAGGGGTGAGAGAGGATTATACTGGGAGAAGAAAAAAGGGAGAGGTAGAATGGGGTAAATCATCTCACATAAAATAGCCAAGAAAAGGCTGTTACAGTGAAGGAGAATGGGGGAAGGTAAGAGGGAATGAGTGAATCTTAATCTCATCAGATTTGGTTTAAGGAGAGAATGATATACACTCTCAATTGGGTATGGGAATATATGTTACCCTATAGAAAATGGGGGGTGAAGGGGACAAGAAAGCAGGAGGGTGATAGAGGGGAGGGTAGATTGGGGACGGGGGTAATAAGAAGCAAACACTTCTAAGGAGGGACAGAGTAAAAAGAGAGAATAGAATAAATGGGGGTGGGATAGGATGAAGGGAAATATACTTGGTTTTTCACAACATGATTACTATAGAAGTGTCTTGCATGACTACACATGTATAACCTGTATCTAATTGCTTGCCTTCTCAATGAGGATGGGTGGGGAGGGAGGAAGGGAGAAAATTTGGAACCTGAAATTTTAAAAACAAAAGTTAAAAAAAATTGTTTTCACATGCAACTGGGAAATAAGATATACAGGGAATGGGGTATAGAAATCTATCCTGCCCTACAGGAAAATTGAAGGGGAAAGGGATAAGAAGGGGGGGAGAGATAGAAGGGAAGACAGACTAGGGGAAGGGGTACTCAGAATGCATGCCATCTTGGGGTGGGGGGAGTGACGAGTTGGGGAGAAAATTTGGAACTGAAACTCTTGTGGAAATGAATGTTTAAAAGTAAAAATAAATTAATTTTTTAAAAAAAGAATATTGGTAATAGAGTGGGATAAAACTTTGTACATTAGATTTGGTTACTGGATGATAATTAGGGACTTGAGTGAAAATTGAAGTTTTGCTGTTTATTGAATCTTTGTTTTTCAGTTTCCCCATCTAGGATGGTATTAGACTAGGCGAGGGATTCTTAATTTTTTCTTGCGTCATAGGCCTCCCTGCCACTCTGTTGAAACCTATTGATCCCTTCTCAGAATAATATGTTTAAATGAATAAACATAATAATATGTTTAGATGTATTAGATACATAGGATTATAAAAATATAGTGAATACCATTATAAAATGTGAAAAACATAACAAAATACAAACAAACAAAACAAAATATGGCTACCAAGTTCAAAACCCTGGACTAGATTATCTTTCATGTAACTTCTAACTCTAAACCCAATACCCTAGAGTCTTATGAATTCCAATGAATGAATGTTTTGTTTCTAAATTTTTTATCACATTTATATGGTATTCATAGTTTTTAATTTTTGCCTTAATAGACAGATTGTGTTGGAGGGACGTTACATTTCAAATATATTTTGAAGATCATAGTGTCATTAAGTGGCATTTCAGTTAGATGAAATTAAGAAAGACAAATTACAAATCTCCTCATTAGTGGCTAAGGGGAGGGGAATAAACTTCATAAACTATAAATTACATTAGTGAAGCTCTTGAAAATAGAAAGGTGATAATTTTAAATTCCAAGGAAATATTTCAGAAACATGAGAATAATCCAATCTCAGATAAGGAAAAAAAAATATTAGCTATAAAGGAACTACTAGAGATAAAATTTTGGGCTCTGATGGATTTATAAGAGGTCTTTATCCAAGTTTCAAAGAACAATTAGTACAAATCCTACACAAATTATTCTCCAATATTAAGAAGGAAAACAGTTTACCAGGCTCTTTTTATGAGACAAATACAATTTTAAGACCTAAACTAAAGAAGAATAAAACAAAGAAGGAGAACTATAGACTAATAATGTTAATGATATCTATTAAAATTTTAAAATAAAATCTTATCAAATAGACTATTAGAATTCCTTCAATAAATCACTCATTATGACCAAATTGGATTTATACCAAGGATGCAAGGATAGTTCAGCATTAGAAAAAAGCAATAACATGATTTATAATATTAAAAGCAAAACAAAACAAAACAAAAATCATAAATCATATGATTACATAGATATATAAAAGAAAAACTTTGGCAAATCGCACCACTCATTTGTGATAAAAACCATAGTAAAAAAAAAAAAGCCAAACAAACAATAAACCCTGTAGACCTATATAGCTGGGCAACTACTCCTGCAAATGCAACAGACACATCTGTTATAGAACCAGAAAAAGAAAGAGTTCTTGTCAACAAAGTCCTTAACATAGTAAAATAATTTTCCATCAGAAACCAATAGGATTTTGTCAGTATAAATATTATAGAAAGGGCATTAGCATATGCTTTGCTGCTGGAGCCTAACAACAAAGGACATTTTTATGACTTGCAGCTAAAATCCTTCTGTATGTTGTCCTTCCATGAAACTGTAAATTCTTTGAGAGCAGGGATTGAATTGTCTTACTTTTCTATTTGTACCCGTAGCACTTAGCACAGTGCTTTGTGCATTGCAACTAGTTAATAGATACTTCACTATAGACAAAGAGGAACGTTATTTTTTATCAAGGTGGGCTGGAGTGGACCAGATGCCTTGGGTGGAGAAACTAGTGATCTGGGCTACTGAAATGTATCAGAAAATTCAGGGACTGGGTTACTTTATTTTTTTATATCTTTTTTTTAAATGGTAATTTTTATTTATTTTTTGTTTTCAACATTTACTTCCACAAGATTTTGACTTCCAAATTTTCACCCCATCTCACCCCTCCCCCACCCCAACATGGCATGCAATCTGAATACCCCTTCCCTTAGTCTGCCTTCCCTTCTATCACCCCATCCTTTCCCTTATCCTCCTCACCTTCAATTGTCCTGTAAGGCAGGATGAGATTTCTGTACCCCATTTCCTGTATTTCTTATTTCCCAGTTGCATGTGAAAACATTTTTTTAAATATCTGTTTTTAAAACTTTGGGTTTCAAATTTTCTCCTTTCCTCCCTCTCCACCCACCCTCATTGATAAGGCAAACAACTAAATATAGGTTATATATGTGCAGTTATGCAAAACATTTCCATAGTAGACATGCTTTGAAAAACTAACTCTAATTCCCTTAATCCTATCTCAACCGCCATTTATTCTGTTCTTTGCTTTGACCCTGTCCCTCCTCAGAAGTACTTGCTTCTGATTGCCCCTTTTCCCAATCTACCCTACTCTCTATCATCCCCCTACTCTCTTGTCCCCTTCCCCCCCCCCATTTTCCTGTAGGGTAAGATAGGTTTCCATACCTAATTGAGTGTATATGTTATTTCTTCCTTAAGTCAAATTCTATGAGAATAAGATTCACTCATTTCCTCTCACCTTCCCCGGTTTCCCCCCCACTGTAAGAGCCTTTTCTTTTCTTTTCTTTTCTTTTCTTTTCTTTTCTTTTCTTTTCTTTTCGTGAGATAATTTACCCCATTCTACCTCTCCCTTTCTCCTTCTCCTAGTATAATCCTCTCTCACCCCTTAATTTTATTCTCCAGATATGACCCCTTCATTCTCAACTCACCTTGTGCCCTCTATCTATCTATCTATCTATCTATCTATCTATCTATCTATCTATCT
>NW_020940527.1:14302105-14323698 GCF_900497805.2 Vombatus ursinus
TCTATCTATCTATCTATCTATCTATCTATCTATCTATCTATCTATCTATCTATCTATCTATCTATATCTATATATATGTACATCTAATTTTTTCCCGTCCAACTACCCTAATACTGACAAAGGTCTCATGAGTTGCTAATATCATCTTTCCATGCAGGAATGTAAACAGTTCAACCAGAATAAGTTTCTTATGATTTTCTCTTTCCTGTTTTCTTCGTCACGTTCCACTTGAGTCTTGTATTTGAAAATCAATTTTCTACTTAGCTCTGGTATTTTCATCAAGAATGCTTGAAAGTCCTCTATTTCACTGAATGACCATTGTTTCCTCTGCAGCATTATACTCAGTTTTGCTGGGTAGTTGATTTTTGGTTGTAATCCTATCTCCTTTGCCCTCTGGATTATATTCCATGCCCTGCGATCCCTTAATGTGGAAGCAGCTAAATCTTGTGTTATCTTGATTGTGTTTCCACAATACTTGAATTGTTTCTTTCTGGCTGCTTGTAATATTTTCTCCTTGACCTGGGAACTCTGGAATTTGGCTACAATATTCCTAGGAGTTTTCCTTTGTGGATCTCTTTCAGGAGGAGATTGGCAGATTCTTTCAATTTATATTTTGCCCTCTGGTTCTAAAATATCAGGGCAGTTTTCCTTGATAATTTCTTGAAAGATGATGTCTAGGCTCTTTTTTTGATCATGGCTCTCAGGTAGTCCAATAATTTTTAAATTCTCTCCCCTGGATCTATTTTCCAGGTCAGTTGTTTTTCCAATGAGATATTTCATATTGTTTTCTAATTTTTCATTCTTTTGGATTTGTTTTACAGTGTCTTGATTTCTCATAAAGTCGCTAGCTTCCAATTGCTCTATTCTAATTTTTAAGGAAGTATTTTCTTCAGTAAGCTTTTGGACTTCCTTTTCCATTTGGCCAATTTTGCTTTTTTGGGCATTCTTCTCCTCATTGGCTTTTTGGACCTCTTTTGCCATTTGGATTAGGCTATTTTTTAAGGTGTTATTTTCTTCAGTATTTCTTTTTGGGTCTCCTTTAGCAAGCTGTTGACTTGTTTTTCATGATTTTCTTGCAAAACTCTCAGTTTTTCCTCTACTTCTCTTAGTTGCTTCTCAAAATCCCTTTTGAGCTCTTCCAAGGCCTGGGACTGATTCATATTCTTCTTGGAGGCTTTGGATGTAGGAGCTTTGGCTTCGTTGTCTTCTTCTGGTTGTATGTTTTGGTCTTTGTCACCAAAGTAAGATAATATAGTCTGACTCTTTTTGTTCTGCTTACTCATGATCCTGGCCAACTGCTTGAGTTTTAAACTCTTTGTTAAGGTAAAAGTCTGTTTCCAATGTGGAGAATGTACTGTCCCAAGCTTTGGGGGTTTGTACAGCTGTTTTCAGAGGTACTTCTAGGGACCTGAAAATTTTCAGTTCTTCCAAGGTGCTATGATAAGGGGCGAGGTGTTTTCTCTCCACTACCACAACAAGCTTCACCACACCAGCATTCCTCCTTACCCCAGGACCGGCCCTCTGAACTGTCACCCAGATCCAAACACCAGTAAAGCAAGAGATTCCTGCCTCAGCACTGGCAAAGAGAACCCTGCAATTCCCCTCTGATTAGCCATTTGATTCCCCCTCAGTCTATGGGCTGGAAGCTCAGGGAACAGCCGTGGCCCTGGCGTGGCTGAGACCTAGCTCCTTCTCTGACCGCAGTCACAGACTTTTCCCACTGACCTTCTAAGTTGTCTTTGGCATTCATGGGTTGAGAAGTCTGGAAACTGCCACAGCTGCCCATGATGTAGTCCTCTGAGGCCTGCTCCAGTTTCGCTGAGGCCTGCACTTCCATGCCAAACTGTGTTCCTTTTACAGCCTGGCGCCATAGACCTATCCAATCAACCATCCAGGTTGTCTTGGGCTGGAAATTTGTTTCAATCTGTCTTTTTATGGGTTCTGCTACTCTAAAATTTGTTTAGAACCATTATTTTTACGGGTATTTGGAGGGGTTAGAGGGAGAGCTGAAGCAAGTCACTGCTTTTACTCTGCCATCTTGTCTGTGCCCCCCCATACCTCTAATTTCTTTTCCCAACTTTTCTTCTACCTATCTTATTTGACTTTTAAAATCCTTCTTGAGCTCTTCCAACAAGTCCTTTTGGACTGGAGACCAGTTTTTATTCCCCTTTCAGGTTTAGGATGTGGGTATATTGACAATGTTGTCCTTTTCTGAATTCGTGCCTTAATCTACCCTGTCCCCATATTAGGAATCTATGATCATTGTCCACTTCTGCTTTTTGTTCATGGTGTTTGCCTATTTCCTGACTGTAAAAAAAAAAAAAAAAAGAAAAAAGAAAAGAAAAAGTTGAGCTCCCCTGCTGGAGTGCAGAGGGCACTGACCCAAACTTCTTTTCCTGAGAACCCTGAATGTTGTCACTGACTTTGTGTTCTGGGGCCTCAGATGCTGGCAGTTGGAGGCTATACGGTTCTGGAAGCTTATCTGATGCTGGGCTGTGGTCAGCAACACTGGAGTTCTAAGGGTGAGGGTGGTGAGTTTGGCCCCTGAGGGAATGCCTGCTCACCTGGGCCTTGCACTCCTTTCTTTGGCTCCTGCTCAGCCATGCCTTGCACAGGGTTATTTCACTGCTGAAAGATGTCTGCAGCCTTGAGCTTTGCCTCCTGTAGTTGTATTTACTGAAATTGTGCTTAGGCACCAGGAGATTTGGCTGCTGGAGAAGGCTGTCACAAGTGGTGGTTTTCTGATCTTGTGTCCACTGGTTCCTGCCTGTACTGAGGTACTCAGTGGATCCTGGTGATGGAGCATGTCTGCTCCACTACCCTGGGGCTCAGAATCTCTCCCGATATGCTGAGGTGAGGCTTGCCACTGACTTTTTTAGGACACCTCCTATCATTTTCTGCTTTTTCTCCCCCAGAGCTAGAGGGGCCTTTCCTGTTAATCCCCAAGCTTCCTGGGCTACAAACTGCTGTATTCCATCTTTCTTCTGGCTCAGCTGTTCCAGGATTTTTCCTGTGGTGATATTTTTTGGGCTATCAGAGGTCAATGAGGGAGGGTGAGAGAGACTTACTTCTTACTCCACCATTTTGACTCCTGGAAGGAGAAGTCTGAGGAAATGTATTGTTAACCAATAAAGATAAAGGTACTTAAAAAAGATAAAATAACTTTGATTATGTGAAATTAAAAATCTTCTGCAAAAACAAAGTGCATCTAAGTTAAAAATAGAAGTAGTTGAATGGGGGGAAATGTTTGTAAAACTTTCTTAGTTAAAGGTTAGTTAACCAACATATTTAGACAACTAACATACAGAGGTACATATACATATATGCAAATGCAGATCAAAACAAAACTAAATTTTTTCTCATACTCAACAAATTGGAAAGATGGAAAAATGGGCATAATGATTTTTAGGGGTTTTGTGATGATAAGGACACCAGTGTATTATTCGTGGAGCCATGTATCAGTACCACCACTATGGAAAGCAATTTGGAATTAGGATAATAAAGTGAATAACATATCTATGTCTTTTGACCCAGAGACTCCACTATTAGGTATAATCCCCAAAGAAGGTCTCTTATACACCAAAATATTTATAACTGCATTTTTTATAATAGGAAAGAATTGGAAACCGAGTAGATATTCATCACTTGAGGAATGAATAAAATATTGTGGTACACGAATGTAATGGAATATGACTGTGCTGTTAAGAAAAGATGAATATAATTACTATGGAAAAGTATGGAAAGATACATATCAACTTACAGGAGAGAAATAAACAGAGCCAAGAAAACAATATACACAATGACTGCAAAAATGTAAATGGAAAGAACAATCAACAAAAAACAATCAAAACAATAAACATGGCCTCAATGAAAACCCCTTTTCCCCTTTCTCCATCCTACTCCCTTGCAGAAATAGGAGGTCCAATGGGTTTAGTACATTGCATGTATTTTCACTTTTTTATTTCTTGGTTGATTTAAACATTTTTTTTCTTGTCATCTTTTTCTTTAAAATACATTTGTTACAATGGGGTGATTCTTAGAGAAAGGGGATTACTAGAAGAAAAATTTGGCAATGTAAAAGCAAAAGATACTAATGAATATTTTATACAAAAAAAAGAAGAGAGATGAGCTAAATTATCAAAATCAACCTATCACTCTGAGTAGACACTTCCTAGGATCACTGAGAAACTGGAAGGTAAAAGGCAGTAAAAAGCATAAGTAGTTGAAAATCCTGGTAAACTGAACAAGTTAAAAAAAAAAAAAAACTTGATGACTCTCTGAGAACATTACTTTCCGCCACAACCCCAGAAAAAAAATTGTAAGAGGTGAAAAATACAAGTAAAGCTAAGGCTTATAGTGATGTTTTTTGTTGGCTGTTTTGTTACTGATTCCTTTCCTTTGTTCTGCCTAACTTTTTTTTTGCATCTCTAGTTGGGGGAGGTGGGGACAGAGGTCATGAACTGTCCATTGTGGCAAAAACAAAGTAGTTCAGCAAACGTTATTAACAAGTGTCAGTCATGGTTTTGCATGGAATGCTCTATTTAACCGTTTTTCTTCATCATAGCAGAGATTTTATTCTAGAGTAGGGAAGCAGAATAGGGAGGACAATGATATAAAGACAAAAGGCCCGGGAAAACATAATTTTAAAAGACTAATAAGATGACCATATCTGCTGGTGAATGTAGCATTGAGCACCTGCTACTCTATTACAGTGTTTTTAAATTTTTAATGAAATTTAATTTTATTGGTTTATTGTTTCTTAAAATCACTTTTATTTCCAAATATATTCCTACCTCCACCAAAGCAGCTATCTCATGACAAAAATAAAAAAGAAATGGAAGAAAAAAGAAAATATTTCATCAAAACTAACTAATATATCAATGGCAAGTGATAGTATATGCTATGTTTCACACTTATAATCCTCCGTCTCTTTGAGGAAAGGAAGAGGCAGGTGCATTTTCTCTTCTTTGGAGCCAAACTTAATTATTATAATTTCACAATCTTTCTTCTCTTTCACATTCCCTTTACTTTGTCCTCTCCCTTCCCCTTACTCTTTTCCTTTATCTTTTTTCCCTGTCTTTCCATTTACATTGTTATTTCCATTGTGAATATTGTTTACCTAGTTCTACTCAATATGTCTATAATGTCTTCTCATGTTTTTCTGAAGTCTTTATATTAATTATATTAATATATTAATATAATATATTATATTAATTTTTTTTAAATTTCACAATCATATTCCTTTACCTTAATGGACTAAATCTTGTTTAGTGATTCATCATTCAATGGCCATCTGTTTGGGTTCCAGTTCTTTACTACCACAAAAACATCTTGCTATAAATATTTGAGTATGTACGGGGCATTTCCTTCTGTCTTGACATCACTGCAGTATATACCTAACAGTGACATTTCTGGGTCAAAGAGTATGGAAAATTTAATTTGTTCTTAATGCAGTTCCTGACTGCCTTCTAGAATGTTTGACCCAATTAATATTTCACCCAATAGTTTTTTTTTTGTATCTATGTTTCCACAGTCCCTTAAATATTTGTCAGCTTTTCCCAAGTGTTAGCAATGAGGTGGAGCCTTAGTTTTGCTTTGATTTGAGATTGTCTTATTTTTAAGCAATATTTCACTTATCTTAATATTTTTAGATTTAGTCTTTTGAGAACTGGTCCTTTATATCTTTTGTTCACTTATCTGGTAGGGAATATCCATTGGCCTGACATTTCTGTTTGTTCCTTTTGCACATACTTTTCAGGGATATTTTTTAGGAATAGGTTTTCCAATGTACAATTTTCTGTATTTTTTTTTAGGGGAAAGCTTTTCAATTTCATGTCACTAAAATTATCTGGATTATGTTTTTGATTACTTCTTTCCTTTAATTAGTTCAGAATCCATACCTTTAACCATTAAAGATATTTCATCTTTTTCATGACTTTCAACATTTAGATCATGTATGCATTTTGAGTGTATTATGATATACACAAACATACACACATGCACACATACATATGTGTGTATGTGTATATGTATATGGTTTAAAACTAATTCCTGTCAAACTACTTTCCAGTTGTCTAGTTGCTTTTGTGAAATATGGACTTCTTTCCTCAAGATACAGGATCATAGAATTATAGATCCAGAAAGAGAGGGAATTTCAGAAATAATTTAATCCAACCTGCTTGTTTTGTAGACCAGGAAATAGAAGTCCATGGAGATTAATGATTATCCCAAGTAATAAAGCTTCTGAGATATGAGTGGTGGTGGTAGGGTGGTCTTAAATTCAGGTCCTATGATTAAAGTACTTTTTTCATTCTACCCTTATTTTCTGTCCCTTCATTCAACTCTGGACTATTGAGTCTATCTGATTCTATTGTTTTTTCTTGTATAATCTAGTCCCCTGATGTGCTTTTCTATTTCTTTAACCAGTACCAAATAATTATATGGATCATAGCTTTATATTTTAATTTGAGGTCTAGAAATTCTTTTTCTCCTTCATATTTTTTTTTTTTGAGAATGAGTTTCCTTCTCTTGCCCAAGCTGAAAATGCAGTGGCCAATCATGGACCCAACCCCAGTATTTATTAACAAGGAAGCTTTAACTCACTCTATTCTTTCAATCTGTGCCAGTTTGTACTTCTTCGGGAAACGTGGTGGACTTTCACTCCCAGGGGCTCACCACATTGGTGATGGACTCAGGACAGATCCCTGGTTACCTTTAGCACCCCACAAAAGGACAGCAGGCATGAACCACCATGACAAGTTTCTCCTTTGTTCTAATCATTTTTTCATTATTTCTCACAAGATTCTTTACAAGAAGTTCATTTCTAATGAAAGATTGTAGAAAAGAGCTTTATAGTTGTAATTTCTATACATCTGCTTGTATTTTAATACAACTTTAATGCAACTTCTTATGCAGTCTCCCTGCTTCCTCTTTAGATGGATGTGTCTGTCTTGTCTATGATTCTTTATAGTAGACATTGGTGTGGATGTGAATGTAAATCGTGTGATGCTTAATTATGGCTGAGTGTCCTTATCTCCCCTGATTATCTTCACTCAATGACATAGAACAACCTAAACTGTTGAGCAGTATGTGAGATGCATGGTGATTTTTCTGTGCTAACAGAGGAATACTTGATGTGATTGTCTTTGAAGTGAACAAACATTAATGCTGATGCATTTTCTTCTTCCCTCAGAAAATATCTGGTGATTTCTCCATTTAAACATTTTAATGTGCTAAGCTGATATTGTCTTTCTAGGAGATAGAGTCCCACTTCAAATACTTTGCATGAATATGGCCAACTTGAGTTACATTGCATGAAAAATAGCTGAAGTTAATGTGCCTGTGAATATTTAGGAAGCAGTTGGATTATAAAATTGAATGAATCTAGGCCATGGTATCTTTTTTTGTTATGATCACTGGAATATGTTGCAGCATAGAGCTAGAAGAATAATGAAGGCTAATACCTTCTTCTTGCCCTTGTTCAATCCCTTATCATCTCTGCCTAAATTATTTGTCTCCTTCCTTTCAGTCTCTACTTTATCACATCTTCCAAAGCTGCCAATAGGAATTCACTGAAGTCCAAGTCTAGCAAAGTAACTCCCTTGCTTAAAAATCTTCAAACTCAAGGATAAAATTCAAATGTGTCAGATTGTCATTTAAATCCCTTCATGATCAAGCTCCCCCTTTCTTCCCTAGGAATATTTCATATTACTCATCTGCAAACTCCACATTGTAGAAAAACTATCCCATTTCACTTTTACCCAAAGCATTATGTTTCCTCATATCTCCCTGGTTTAGTGCCATGCCCCACGCCCATTCCCAGAATTTGCTATCTTCTTACCATTTCTTCTTAGAATTCTTTGCTTCTTTCAAGGTTCAACTCAGATGTGACCTCCTACAGGAAATCTCCCATGGTCCGCTTGTTAATCATGTTCCAGTTATCTTGTTCTGACATAACTGTGTTCCCCTAAAAAAATGCCATTGTTTTGTGTCTGGACTGCTTTTGTTTTGTTCCTGTGTCTCTAATGCATAACACGGTGCTGTGCACACACTCAAATAAGTAGGCACTTAATAAATGTTGGAAATAGATTGAATTACAGAATATATTATTAAAGGGATAGTTAGTGAACATGTACACAAGGAAATAAAACTCATAAAGATCCAGGATGCCTTCAACAAGAATAGATTATTCTACAATGACTATATTTTTATTAATTTTTTTATTAACGTGTTTTTAAATTGGGAGAGCAGAGTAATGTGGTAAATACAGCTTACCAATATTTTAGTAAAGTACGTAATAGAGTAGCTCATTTTTTTCTTGTGGAAAGGAGGAAGAGTTACTGACCACTGAATGCAAAGAGCAGTCACTGACTCTCCAATGGCAAGTTAGAAGAAAGTGTCAAGTAGAATGACCCAAGGATTTGTGTTTGAACCCATGCTAAATGTCATTTTTTTTAAATCAATGATTTAGTTAAAAAAATTGATTCAATCTTAAGGGATAGCTTACATATTCTGCTGCTTCCAATAAGATAGCATTCAATAGAGATAAATGTAAAAGTCTTACTTAAATTAAAAAAAAATCACTACATAAATAAAATGGGGGAGGCTTGATTAGACAGAAGGTCATCTCAAAGAGATCTGGGGATTTTAACGGACTTCAACCTCAATATGAATCTATAGTGTAATATGGCAGCCCCCAAAGCTAATGTGATCTTGAGAAACCCCATTGAAATCGATCCTGGTGAGAGAACATCTGGGCTACTGTTTCCAGTTTCATACATTTTCTTTTAAGATCAGGCATATAGATCTATAAATGGAAGGGACCTCAGATGTCATCTAATTCAACCCCCTCATTTGCTGTTGAAGAAACTGAGGCCCAGGGAGGTTAAGTGACCTTCATAAGGCTGCACAGGTAATGTTTCAGAGGTAGAATTTGAACCCATTGTTTTGAGCTCTAGATCCAGTAGGTTTTCCCCGCATTGTTTCAGAAAGAACAGTGATAAATTGAAAACTCTCCAGAGGAGAGTGACCCAAATGGTGAAGATCACCAAGCTGATGTGAATTAAAATTTTGTTTAAGGAGCTAATGATATTTAACCTGGGGAAGTGAGGAATCAAGGAGAACATGCCTTCAGGGGCTTGAAAAATGGTGACATAGAAGTGATTACAATTGCTCTATTTAACCCTAGAGGTCAGAAATAGGATCAGTGGATAAGAAGCAAATTCAGGTTAGACACATGTGTTGTTGTTAAGTTGTATCCAACTCTTTGTGACCCCATTTGGGGTTTTCTTGGTAAAAATACTGGAGTGTTTTGCCATTTCCTTCTCTGCCTCATTTTACAGATGAAGAAACTGAGACAAACAGGTTTAAGTGACTTAACCAAGGTCACACAGCTAGTAAGTGTCTGAAGCCAAATTTGAAATCAGGAAGATCAGTTTTCCTGACTCCAGGCCTGGTGCTTTATCCACTGCACCACCTAGCTGATCCTAGACATAAAGGGGAAGGGAATAAACATTTATATAGTACCTACTATGTGACAGACACTGTACTAAACGTTTTAAAAATCCTCACAACAACTCTGGGTCCTAGGTTCTGTGATTAGCCCTTATTTTAAAGTTGAGAAAACTGAAGAAAACAGAGTCTAAATGATCTGCCTAAGCCCTAAGGTCACACAGTAAGTAAAGGCCAGGTTTGAACTCAGTTCTTCCTGACTCCAGGTCTGGTACTGTTCATTGTCCAACTTAGCTGCCTATACATGTCTGTAAGGAAAACTTCCTAATAACCAGAGTAATCCCAAAGTGAAATGGGCTTACTTATAAGGCATGTGGGTCCTCCTCCTCAATCCCCTAGAATGACTTCAAGCAGAGGCTAGATACACACTTGCAGGGTAAGTTGGACACAGATATTTTTGGCACCTCTGACTCTAAAAAATATGTGATTCTTTCTAAGCCCCTAAGTTTCCCCTCCTCCCCAGTCATCATTCTAAGGTTTTTCAAATATTTCTCACATGACAGTTTCAACTTTACCAACCAAGGTTCTTTCCTATGCACAAACTTCTATTTGTCACTTTGCCTACTAACTATCCAAATCTTCTCCAACTCAAATCTCTCTTCTTCTGCAGAGACTTCCCCAGCATAATGTAGGAAAAAGAATACTGGGTTTGAAATCAATGGTTCCCATTTTAATCCTGCTTCTGCAATTTGTTACCTATATGACCATGTGCTATAGAATTTCCTCTCTATGAGCCTCAGTTTCCTTATCTGAAAATGAGATGCTTAGAGATTCTCCCTAATGTTTCTTTGACCTCTAACACCTGTAATTCATACAAAACCTTATTTCATTTTGTAAACTCATATAACACTTCAAGTCCATAATACTCATTGCATTTTTTCATAGAAATAAACAATATAATTTTATAATCCTGCAAGTTACTTTTTCAAGAATAGATTCTCTACCATGCTATAATCCTTGTGAGGGCCAGATACACAGCTAGTATTTATGTTCATTAGATCATAGAATGTGGAGCTGGAGGAGGCCTTAAAGAACATCTACTCTAGAGGCTTTTAACTTGAGGTCTATGGACCCCTAGGTTTGTGAATAGATGTCAAGGGATCTGTGAATTTAACATATATATCCTGATAATTGTATTCAGTATCATTATCTTTCTTTGTAATCCCATGTGTTATATTTTATGTGTTTAAAACATTATTCTGAGAAGGGATCCAAAGGCTTCACCAGCCTGTCGAAAGGGGTCCATGACACAACAGAAGGTTAAGAGCCCCTGGTCTAGTCCAATGCCCAAATTGTTAAAGGTTGAGGAAACCAAGTCACAAAAAATATTAATGAATTGCATAAGATCATGTAGTTCAAAAGCTGCTGGATACATAGCCAATGATCAATAGTAGAGTTGGGAATGATACTTAATCTGTCTGTGGCCAAAAAGTGAAGTATATTTAACAGTCAATATCAGTATGCATTCTCTTCTAGGTTTGAGACTTCTAGTTTTTACAAAGATTGAGTTTATTTTTGACTCTACTTTTTCCATCTATTGTTTTCTAACACCTTGCTGGAAATTAACACAAACAAATACATACTAGCACCTCTCACCTCTTTCCTTGTTTTATGGTCTTTAATTTTCACCACTCCTCATATCTGATCCCCCGATTTAACTGTCAAGATATCTTCCCATGCAGCAATGTCATATGACTTGAAGTGATGTCTCAATGTGTTTTTCAAGCATTTCCATGAAAAATTTCAGTGCCTGCAAAAGAATGTTAATACTTATGGTCCCCGGTGGCAGCAGAAACACATGATTATTCTGGTTGGTTGATTCTACATTCTGTTAATAATTGACTCTCCAGATTCTCTCTTCAGATATGTATTTGTGCTTCTGAAATAAGAATATTGTCCACAATGACTAGTGTGATACATTTTCAAAATGAAACGGGTTAAATAAACATTTATGCATATTGTGTATTGGGATAGAGAAGAGTCTGTAACCATCCTTCTTATTTTAAATATGTTGTATTGAGAGGAAACTGCCTCTCCTTATGGGTGCTATGTGTAAATTCTGATATTCTGGCTAGGTTATCTACTCTTCCTCAACTAGTTAAATAAAGCAAGAACAAAAACTAAAACCCTTTCATTTGTGGATGACAGTTTTCCAGATTCCATTTTAAAGAAGGTGACGTTGTATATAGGATTATATCTGTGGGTGAGAAGGAAACAGTAGGAGGAGATGAATTCTCTACATCAAACATTCAACTTTCCTGAATATTTCTCTAGTGAATAGGGAGGAAGATAAATACAGGAAACTTAAGGTATTTAAACAAAATTGTCTCCAAATAAATGGTTTTTGCATTGTTTAATCTTTGCTAAGGTTTTTTTTTTAAGTGTGTTGCAAAAAACACATACTTCTTTGTATGCTAAAGCATATAATTAATTACATCTGCAATTATATTCATCAAGGTTAAAGAAGTAGCTAGATAGCTTTTGGCTTTGCTTCCTCTCTAGATAAAGATGATGAGATTGCCACTAAGGCAAAGGGATACAGATTCCCTAGAAGTCAGTAGGAGGTGCAGTGGATAAAATGTTGAATATGGAGTCAGAAAGACCTGAGCTCAAATCCTATATCACCCAATTACGTGCTGTGTGACCCTGCAGAAGTCACTTAACCTCATCTGTCCTCATTTGCTTTATCTATCGATTAGATGGTAAACAGTATGAGGATCAAATAAGATATCATATGTAAAGTACTTTGCTAATCTTAAAGCTCTGTATAAATGCTAGTTGTCTTCATTATAGTTAATCTTCCTGACTCTGCCCCCAAATAGCTGTGTTACTTGGAGAAAATCAGTTAATCATTTTGGGGCCTCAGTTTACTCATCTGCAAAATGAAGGGCTTAGCCAAGGTGATCCCTATGGTCTCTTCTTAAATTAAGTATTCTATAATTCCAAATAGTGTAATCATACTGTTCTTATACATAGGCAGACAACACATGTAAGGATCTATGTAAGGGAAGAGGTAGAAGAAAGAATCCTATGCCTAGCTGTTACTGACTTACTACTGAAACCAAGGCCTTTGCCCCCCATCTCGTTCCTACTTGAGTGCTTTCCAGGTTTTGTAATGATCATCCTCTCATCATAGATATTCTCTCCTACCCAAGTTGTATGACCCTGTTCTTTTCTGATTTCATGCTTATTTAGTGTTCTCATCTGTAGGACATGAGTGTTGGACCAAACGATTTCTAAGATCCTGTCTAACTTTACAGTCATCATTATTCCCGGTCTCCTTTTTTCAGATCATCAATCATATTCTGTCCCCTAAATGTGAGTGTACTTCAGCCTAGCTATCAGAGATATCTGGATCAGCCTATCGTGATTCTACCAAATGACCTTAAATTGTGTGTGTGTGTGTGTGTGTGTGTGTGTGTGTGTGTGTGTTGTATTTACGGATTTGTATAAATGTTTCCCACAGTACATTGTAAGTTTGTTAACAGTAGTTACTGTTTCATTTGTGTCTTTGTATCTCAAAGCCCAACACAGTGCCTATCACATCTATAACGCTTAAATGTTTGTTAAATGAATGAAAGGGGCTCACAGAAAAAAACAAAAAAACAAAAAAACACCTTAATGAAGTCACATATCTTTGACTCCTTGCCGTCCATTTTCTTAATGGCAGAAATAAGAATAGCAAGGAATCCTGAATCTGTTGGGGGAAAATCTTTTTGACTAGGGACCTCTATTAATAATGAGTGAAAATCAGTAAGCCTCAAGGTATTTTAATTTTTATAGGTTTGTAAAATGAGAACCATCATGGTGAGGCTTAATTAATAGTGCTTTGAGTTCTGTACATATGTAATTTTGAAGCACCTGGGATCTTCCAGAACCAAAGGGCTTTTCATGGAACATATTATATAAAATGATCATAAAAGCTTTGTGGAAAATTTACACCAACAATTTTTTTCTTATAAAAAGCAGAAGCCAAGAAAACTTACTACCTCGAAGCATGAAACTTTTTGCACTAGCTTCTAAATAGATAAGAGAAATGCACTGCCAAAGAATTAGCTAATGATAAGTATATATGCAAATGTATATGTACACATGTACATAGACTTGTCCATGTAAACATACATGCATACATATCCATGGATGGTACATATATGCACATACACATACATGTATCTACTATATATATTTAAATATATATGGTGGTTGCCACTTCTATGTGATCTTTGTGCCACGGATTGCTGAATGAAATCATGGAGACTGGAGCAGTAAAATACTAACAATATGAATTTGGGGGAGGATCTGGCCCATTCTGATTTGCACCAAACACTAATTTTTCCACATAAACAGCTAAAAGAAGAGCTAATATAATTTGCTAAGCCAGAGGTCATTCATTTTCAGTTTTGGAAAAAAGCTAGAAGTATATATTTATGTTTGTATGCATGTATGTATAATTTCTAGTCTGCATTTGTATATTTGTTGCTTGTCTTTCCTGACCAGCTCTTTCAGTGACTGTGCAGTGAAGGAACTCTTGAAAGCTTGAAGAGTTACCTCGGGGATAAAAATAGATTTAAGTCTGTTTAAATTAAGTCTGTTTAAATAAGTTGATACACTTTTTCTCTTTTATGGGCAAAGCACCTCTCTCTCTGAAATTAATATCTCCCTTTACAAAGTCAATATATAAAACTCTTTTTGGTTGCAAATTTGTGTTTAGTTGTTTATCCAAAGCAATAGCATGAGGTGGGGAATGCTTTCACTGCAGTGCCATTTTAACTGGATTATAGAGAATTTTTCTGGAGGCTCATTCCTGTGATGATCTGTGGAGTAACAACCCTCCTCCCTGTACCCCCAATCTTGTCTGTTCTGACATCTTATATAGAGGCACAGGCTTGTTGCTCAGTATGTTCCAACTTTGCATAAGTATATTTTGTTTTCACTTGTTCTGTGAAAAGGATCATAGGACCTTGGGATTCAAGGAACTTTGGAGACCATCTAGTTTAGGCCTTCTTTTTTATTCTTTCTTTTAAGAAATTTTTAAATCTACTTTATTTTTTAATTTATGGAATCAAAGAAGTATTCCATTTCAGTTCCACAACAGTTCCATAACTGGAAATCCTTTTTTTGATTTTATAAATTAAAAATAAAATAAAATAAAAATTAGTCCAGGCATTCTTAACCTTTTTTTTGTGATTTTTTAAATAATAGACCTCTTTGACAATCAAGTGAAGACTATGGATGACTTCTCAAAAATATTTTTAAATGCATAAAATAAAACCATAGGATTACAAAGGAAACGAAATACATTAAAAACATTCCAAGGCCAGAGGTTGAGTCCTTAAAGCTAGTTCAACCCCTTCATATTCCAAAGCAAAATGTAGCCCAAAGAAGTGTTTTGCCTGAAGTAAGACAGAAAACAAGTGTCAGAAGTAGGTTGCTGAAGTAAGATATCTACAGTTTCTTCACCACTATTATGCCTTCAAGTGAATCCATCAATTAATCAGTTAGTATTTTATTAAAATCCACTATGTGTCAAAAACTGTGCTAGGTTTTGTGGCTACCAAGAAAAAGAGATTAATAAACAACTGCTGGAGGAAAGAAATATATTTTATATATATATATATATATATAATATTATATAATATTAATTATATAAAATATATTTGTATAATTATATAATATATAATTAATAAGGCAACAAACATAGGTTAGAATATAGCCAGATTGTGGAGGACTTTAAAAGCCAGAATCCACCATTGCATAGCCAATTCTATAGAACATGCATAGCAAAGTGATTTAAACCTTTTCAAAATGGTAGGTTGTGGCTTTTCTTTTTCTTCAAAAACAAAACATCCTTGGAAATGAGTATTTTTCTTTGAACTAGGAGCAATATACTAACCCCTTCCTACCCCATACCAGTTAGCTAGATTTTTTTTACTGAAGAGATATTGAAATCTTTCTTGAGGCTTCATTGGCTGCAGGGACTAAAGACTCAAACTGTTGGTGTCCCTTCCTCATTAACCAAGTATAAATTGCCTCTAGGAGCTCCAGGGGTGCTTTGATACCTTGCTGGTGGATTATAAATTGATCATTCCAGTAAGAAAGCTTTACTCAGCTGAATCAACTAGAAGTATCCTCAATATTCTTTCTTGTCTATTACCATAAAAATGAATAAAACACAAAAGATTCATAGGCAAGGAGGAATAAATAAATATAGGTAGCATAAAATACTTAAATAGCCCATTATATGGATTAGACTTTGTAAAGATACTTTACACTGGACAAATATTCCCTATAATCTCATACCTGTTATTTCTGAGCTTTTATCATAGAGAGTTGGCAGGGTATAGATGTCTTGATGGCTTATGACATGGCTTTTGTCTTTAGATGCAAGGTAATCCTGTTGGCAGTCCTCTTCTCTGAGAAATATGCTGTTAAAGATATCTTCTGGCTCTGAATGATTGGCACCCAGCTCAAGTACTCTCAAACTCAAAAACTCTTGAACTTGATTTTGTTACCTTCAAGACAAAACTCAGTGCTGATGTGGCCAGTAAATCTTCCTTCTCTTCTAGAAACTTAGAATCTGGGATAATACTGCCTAGGAATTCAAAATTCTTAACTTTTACACAGGGATTTGGGGTTCAGGAATGGGGGTCCTTCAGCTTTTTTCTCAATTCAATTATAAGCACATATCTTTCACTTCCATGTGTTTCTGTAATAAATCACTCTCACTGCTGAGGAGAAGGGAGAAGAAAAAAAAATTTCTTCTTGACATTTATTGTACCCTTTGTTGGAAGTCTAAAGGAGAAAGAATAAGAAAGGAAAAGGACAAAAAAAGTAGAAATGTATCACAATATAGTCTTATGGAGCAGGAAGGAGTAGGGACAGTTCCCCCATCAAGAGTTTATCCTCTTAGCCATCAGCCAATTAATCAACATGGCAATTACAATCATTGGGAAGAATTCATCATGTTTACTCAGCAAGAGGCCAGAGTATATAACTTATTTGCTCCATGATTCATTGCATTTTTCATAGAAAATGCTCCCTTCTAACAAACAGCCATGACCTCTAATATTACCATATTTATTGAGGAAAGGAATCTTTGAATTGATTAGAAGGTCCTATTACATTACCGTGGTCCCTTACTCTTACAACAGCTGATGAACCTGCTGTCTAGCCATCTCTCCTGTTTTCTAGCCATCTTCACTCTGGTATGTCTGTGTCCCCAAAGTCTCCTTGAAGTAACAATTTGATTTCATGGAGATAGAAAGTAGCTCAGGATGCAATCTATCTCAGTAGGATGCATATAATGAGAACCAACTTCAGATCATAATTTTAGATAGAAAAGGGACCTTAGAGATTATCTAGTCCAACCTCATTTTCTAGATGAATGGGGTTCAAAAATTGGAACTGATTTGCTTAGACTTGAACTCATACCATCTCATTCCAAGTCTTTTTTTTTTCCCTTAAATGATAACATACTGCCACCTCTGGCCCAGGTGATAGGGATTTCCCTGGTGTTAAAGTCCATAAATAACTTCCCGAAATCCTGCCTGGTCCCCTAAGTTCTTATTAAAAATCTGGGGATGGGTGAGGCCCTGGTGTTCTCAGGGTCTAGGGCTACAGACTCCATGTGCTGCTCAATGTAGTTGTTTTCTTCCTTCAATCTTCCTTTGGTGTCAAATATTCATTACAGTATTAGTATCTCCTCAGCTGAGAGAACTATCACCAGAGCTCCATGGTCTGTAGAGCCTCCTCCTGGGTCACTTGCACCATATCAAGGGGTGCTGGCACTGTTAGACTCAAGTCAGCCCCATATGCAAGGAGAACCAGAGAACTGAATGAGTTCCTCTTTGTTGTGTCTATGACTGACATTCTACACCCCTTCCTTGTGTCAACATGCCACTGTGCTTGTGGGGTGATTGTGACAAACCATAGAGCATCCTGATGAAGAGAATCAGAATGGTAACAGACCTGTAGAAAATGCACACTATGTGAGAGTTCACTGAGCATTTGTAGCCTGGAGATGGCTGTAATATGGAAGAAGGATTCAACTTATTCTGCTTTGCTGCAAAGAACAGAAGTAGGAACGATGGCTAGAAGTTGCATAGGGTTTTAATTTAGGCTTGATGTAAAGAAAAACTTTCTAATAAGTAGTTATCCAAAAATAGAATGAGCTAACTAGGAAGGTCATATGCTCTCTTTCCCTGGGGGTATCCCAGAAAATGTTAGTTGACTACTTATCCAGTCAGTATATTGTAGAGGACATCATTGTTCACACATAGGTTGGGCTATACAAATTCTGTGATCCTTTCCAACTATAAATCTCTATAATTCTTTGCCCCCTCCTTACTCAGCTGTGCTTATTAGATTGTGACTTCATTCATTTACTATTTCATAACTTTTAAGTCTGAGAATCTATACAATATATGATATAGAATATCATAGAAAATATGGAGACCTTGCCATATAAACTATTACTTGCAGAGAAATCCATGCATCATTTGGTCTTTTCTTCCTCCTGATATTATAACTGATATGCCAGCTCCTTTTTATGAGCAAAGAGTTTACATATTTGTATTAGAACTTGATGCTTAATGGCAGTGGATTATGTACAAAACAAAAACAAATACTACTTAACAACAACAACAAAAAACAAAACAAAACACCAAGAAAACCAGTTACCATTTTGTTGCTGCTATTTTTTATTCAATCTTAAATCCTATGAAATTCACTCTTCATGAGAAACAATAAATGAGAGATTATGGAATAGAAGGTGACTGAATCCTACTCCTCCAATACAACAAAATCAATAATAAAACACTTTTTTCTTGTGATAACAAAGATGAAAGTATAGATATCCTGTAAAGAGAGCATTCCTCTTGTCATAGAGAATAGAAAAGTTGAATAATAAAACAATGTGAATGAAAACATAAGCATTCATTCATTAATAATTCTGCATGTTTATGCAGGACAAGTGGTGTATATGAATTATAAATGAATCATCCAGGATCCAGATTGTGTTTCTGCAAGGACTGACCTATTAATTATGGTATCTTTTTAAAGATAGACATGTTCTCCTCTTTTAAGGATCATTGCCTTCAGCTAACAGCTGTATTAAGACAGCATTCTGGTTCCAAAAAGACATTTGGTTGTGTAATTTGTTACAATGGATACGGGAATTAATGCATGTAAATATATACATGTATCTATATGAGAATACAGGTATGCCTATATATATTCATTTTAGGCTGTAGTTCAATGTGGAATGATATTATCTGCCTGGCATCCAGGTAAATAATAATTTGGTCTGTCATTTCGTGACTGTTGCTGCTGTGAAAATATTCAACCCATTCAGCATTCAAAAATCAGCCCTGCATGTAGGTGTATGTGATGGATTTAAAGAGCAGATATACCTCATGGAAAATGTTGGAAAGTAGAATATTTAGAAATGTTTCTACTTCACTATTATACTTTTTTCTTATTTTATGGGGGACATTTGTTTTTTAAGATGAAGTTTTTAATTTCCTCAAAGGTTACTATTCTTTTTTTTTTCTCCCCACAGGCTTGTAAATGGATTAAGAATTATAAAATAGGGAGATTCTGAGGTCAATGTTTGGGCTTTTCCCTCTGATCATTTCCCTATTTTAAGGACTTGATTCTGAATGTAGTGGCAGATAAATGACATAGTGGGTAGAGTGCTAGATTTAGGAGTCAAAAATACTTTGATTTAAATGTTGCTTCAAATACTAGCTGGGTGACCCAGGCAAACGTTGTTAGTAACCTCTCTGAGTCTCAATTTCTTCATCTCTAAAATAGTAATAATAATAGCACGTATCCCATGGGGTTGTCATGCGAAGTTCAAATGAGGTAATGTGTAAAGTTCTTTTAAAACCTTGAAGGGCTACATAAGTGTTGTTGTTATTATTATTATTATTATTATTATTATTATCATTATTACAATGCCTTATGTAGCAGGTTAATGCATTATTATTATTGTTGCTGTTGTTGCTATTATCATATGTTTTCTCCAAACCTTTACTCAATCCAGTCAGCCACAGTGATATCAACTATAGGCCAAAAGCAGTAGGAAGAGTAATATAAATCCCTTAGCCTAGTATTCAAGACCAGCCTAACTTTTCAACCTTAACTCATACTACTCATTTCACATTCTACACATATCAGCCAAATTGGATTATTTGCCTTTCCTTGAATCCATTCCTTGTTTTCTGGCTTTGTTCATTCTAATCCCTGTTCTGTGAATGCCACCTATCTCTGCTTATTGAAATGCTGTCCATCTTTCAAAGCCTAACTCAAATGTCACCTCCTTTGTGAAATCTGACCTTGATCCCTTCTCTTCACCCTGCCTCAACATAGATGGAAATAATCTGTATTTATTGTATTGTATATGAATATTTTAGCAGTTTTTACTCACCTTTCTTAAACACCTTGTGCTTATTCTATAAATTGGTCAATCAGGATAAGGCATATTTCTGGATAAGAACCTCCTCCATTCCTACTGCTGGCAGATAAAGTAGAAAAAGGAGTGGGTACAGTGAAATACAGAGATGTCCTTCACTGACTGGTCTCTACAACCATTTAACCATTCTGGAGAGGCTTCAATAGTATTTTTTTTTCATAATATTTGGGAATAGGAGCAGGGCAGAGTGGAATAGCAACATGCCTGCCTCTGGGAACATGCTGAAAATCAACAGAATCGCCTCTATAGCTTATTCAAAGAACCTGCTAAGAAAAGCTGCCAACTCCCCTTCCTCAACCTTCCTGTATTTCTCGGTCATATTTTCCCTGTGCTTGGCCAAGTAATTTATGTTTTGTTTCTAAATGTCTCTTTTATAGGAGGGTAAAGAAGAGACAGTAAAAAAATGTCAAGAAAGACTTTATCATTTAATTACATCAGTGAGTGCTTGAAAGCAAGATGTGCCTCTGATGAGTTCACTGAACATTTTTCCCTTCATTTGTTGCATGATTTGTCACTTAGTTAAATTTCAAGCTGTTTATTGCCAAAAATTTCTCTTAATTCATCAAGGTCACTTTGAATTTTACTACTATCCTCTAAGGTACTATACTCCCAATTTAGGTGCCATTCAGGGGCTTAATGAATATATTTAATCATTCAAGTGATTTATAAAAATATTAAATAATACCTCTACTTCACACAACCAACTATTTTTTAATGTACTTAGAAAGCTAGAATTATGGGATAACTCCATAGATGTTAAACCCACACACAAAGGTACTAAGAGTGTGATTCCTATACCTGATGAATAACCTTTCAACAAATTCATGAAATTCATGGAACAAGAAGGGAAAAAATGGAACTGGTAATGAGAAAGGTTCAGTTCAATGTGGCTCACAGCTTAGGCTATGGTTTTATTTGTTTGTTTAAGCTATGTTGTCCCACGGAGTAGTGTTCATAAACTTGCGTGTGTGTGTGTGTGTGTGTGTGTGTGTGTGTGTGTGTTTATGTGCGAGGATATATAAATATTATACACATATATGTATATATCACTTTTATATTGTAAAACACTTTATTTGGAGTTAGAGGACCAGTTGGACTACTTGCTGCCTACATAGCATTAGACAGTTCTGTAGAATAGGAGCTGATTTCAGGCAGGGACTATATTGTTTTTGTCTTTTTTCTCAAAGAATATACCATTGCAAGTTGTTTACCCCTAAGAGACACTTAATAACTCCTTGATGAATTTATTTAACCTCTCTGGACTTTGGTTTCCTTCTCTGTTAAACAATGGGGTTGGACCAGCTGACCTCCAATTGCCTTCCAGTTCTAAACCTATGAACCTTTGAACCTTGTGTTGTGGGTTCTGTAGATGTTGCTATTCTCCGTTTACTGATGGAGACACATTAAGGGAAGGAAAGGAAATAAAAGTAGGTGTAATAGTGGATAGAGTGCTGAGCCTGGAGTCAGGAAGACTCCTCTGAGTTCAAATGTGACTTCAGACACTTACTAGCTGTGTGACCTTAGGCAAGTCCCTTAACTCTGTTTGTCTTAGTTTTTTATCTGTAAAATGAGGTAGAGAAATTGGAAACCACTCCAGTATCTTTGCCAA
>NW_020940527.1:14323708-14416664 GCF_900497805.2 Vombatus ursinus
AACTCTTTGTGACCCCATTTTTGGATTTTATTGGCAAAGATACTGGATTAGTTTGCCATTTTCTTCTCCAGCTCATTTTACAGATGAGGAAACTGAGGTAAACAACGTTAAGTGACTTGCCAGGTTCACACTGTTAGTAATTGTCTGATTCAGATTTAAACTCAGGTCTTCCTGACTCCAGGTCCAGCTTTCTGTCCACTATGCCACCCAGCTGATACTATGCCCCTTTGGTCCTGCCAACGTGCTAAGCACTTTATAAATATTATCTCATTTGATCTTCATAACACTCCTGTGAGTTAGATGCTATTATTATCCCTATTTTACAGTTGTGGACTCTGAGACAAACAGAGGTTAATTGACTTGCCTAGAGATATACAGTATCTGAAGCTTGAACTGACATAGGGTTTTCCTGACTCCATGTCTGCTGCCAAGCTGCCTAGGCCCAAAGGTTATGTGTGCTGTCCATGGTCTCCCAAGAAATAAGCACCAGAACCTGGATTTGAACTCAGGTTTTCCTGACTCCAAATCCAAAATGCTCTCTTATGCTTTAACTCATAGTACCTATTCAGTCTTGAGTGGAAAAACGTTTAATCTGACTGGGCTTCAGTTTAATTACCTTTAAAATGAAAGCATTGTACTAGAATGTTATCTAAGGTCCCCTCTAATTCTACGTCTATGATTCTATGTTCCTCTGAGCCATGATATTTCCCAATGAGAATAAAAAAGTATTGTCTTGTCCTCGGTTCTCAGAGTCTGGGATCATTCACTAAGTACAAAATATTAAATTATTTGTCCAAACTGCCTTGAAATTACTCAGCTGATGTATGGTACTTCTACTTCATCATCCAATCAATGCAATTATTAGAGGTATTTGTTCCCTTTTATTCAAACTATTTGTTCCATTATCAGTAATAGCCACTTGGACTACCAAATTCATTTCTCCTTCACTTCTCATTCAGAGCACACTTAAGGGTACTATTATATTTCTATCTTTGTAATATCCAACCAAACTCCACTAGACTGAATTAAGGCTGCCACTCAAAAGTTTCTCAGGGGACAAACTCAAATCTGAATTGTACACAAAAGAACCCACCTTACCCAAAACAATGACTTCTAAGTGGTGAGGATAAAATTCCTTAGATATATACAGCCATTCTCTCCCCCAAAGGCAAAACTGATTTCATATTACCACTGAGGGAAAACACATCATTCTGTAGGAATGAAAACTCCCGGGTATCCAATCCTGTCCTCATCCAAAGAAGTAATTTTTTTTAACCTCAATCCATAAAAGATTAACTTATAATCATGTAGCTTGCATTTCCAAGATATTTAATTATCTCAAATAATTTAATTTAAGGATATGATATTTAGTCATTTCTTGAAAATGAAACATCAAGTACTTTCTCCCCATTTTCTCTGCATTTCCTTTGTGCTAAATAGGCTTAGATACAATTGGACTTATTAAATAGATCACTCAAGGTTCTATTAATATTTGTTTCTATTGCTTCCAGACCTTGAAATTGAGTTGACTTTATGTAGGTTTGCCATAAAAGAACTCCAATAAAATTTGCATAGTTCCAGGACCTCCACTGCCTTTGCTGGAGGCAGGACTTTGAGCTACCCAAGGTGATTCAGCCAGGTCCAATGACGATGAAACCATGAAACCAGTTCTATCCAGAACACTGCCATAGAAACCAAATATAGGATCCACTAGTTTGCAGATGTGTGATTTTGCTCACTTCAACTGAGTTTATTTCTCTTACAATTTATTCTGAGGGGAAAATGGTGCTAGTTCTACTAGAAATGATCTTGATAGAAACAAGAATGCCTTCCTTGTTTTGCTAAGATAACAGTTGTCTGCTATCTTTGCAAAGGGAGAGCCTGCATCACAACAGAGGGATGAAGAAAATTGTGAGGGAGGAGACAAATGCTTAGGTGTTAGACTTGAGCTGAGGCGATAATGTTGAACAACTAAAAAACATTCTGAAAGGGTAAAGTGCACTCCAGCTAGCTGACAAAGAACTTCTCTGATTCCTGTGAATTATGATAGAGCCAGTTAGCTGGTGTCTTATAAAGTATTCCTCCTGTGAAATGGCAAAATACCCAGAGATTTTTTTTTTTTTTTTGGTCTTTTGATTATTTGTTTTTTGCTTGTTGTTTCTAAAACCTGTCATAGGTGCTCACCCACAAATACTGTTTTCTGCATGATTTCTGAATCCACATTGCCTATCATTAAAGCTCCAGGAGGGCAAGGTTAAGTCCTGTATAGATAAGGAGAGCTTAATAGAAAAGAATGGATTAAAGCCCATACTGCTGTATTTTTTATTCCAGCAACACTAGAAACAAGTGAGACATGATGCTCCTTCACTGAGGTATTTCTATTTTTCTCATTATAGTTTGCTGACATAATGCAAAAAAGCTAGGGGCAAAGTAAAGCTTCTGGCCAAAATAATCCCAGAATCTCTGAATCGCAGAGCTTGAAGGGACCTTAAAGATCATTTTGACTAACCCTCTCATTTTATCAATGAAGAGATCATGAGTCATTCAGGGACTCATCTACATTTACATAGCCAGGGATTTCAAATCTAGTACAATTCATTTAGTCCAAGTGAATAGCAGGGGCAAGGAAATTTGCTTAGTGCTTTTCTCTATGTCCTAAGATGTTGAATTTAGATAACATTTATTGTAACACAGCAGACTGTTTTCTTTTTTAAAATGTTTTATTATATATTTTGTCTATACAAAGATTACTTCAAGTTAACTCCCCACTCTTCTTTATAACTATAGAAACAAACTGTTAAATAAATCCATCTGATATAGTGACTGCAGCTGAGGGTATATGTCATGTTCTGTACCTGTAGACTTCCTACTCTCTAATGAAAGGAGGGAATTATCTTTTATCTTAAGTTATTTGGAAACCATGTGAGTTATGACACAATCTGAATTTTGTTGTCTTTAGGTGGTGTTCTTTTTTACATTAGTTTAATTATTTTACAACTATAAAAATATTTTTATATTTTACAACTATGTATTTACAACTATATAAAATATATATGTATTATTATTTATAAACACACACATATATATATGAATTTTGTTAGAATACTTCAGTGATGTGAATGGTAATAGTTTAAATCATATAAATCTTTCCTTTTAACAACCCTGTCAGGTAGGCTTTATTGATATTTTCATTCTTATATGCAGATGAGTAAACTGAGACTCAAAGACAAGTATCTGAGGTCCTATATTTAGTAAGTATTAGTGCTGGGCCAAAAACCCAGGTCTTTTGTATACAAGATCAATTCTCTTTCCATTATACCACAGTGTCTCTCAGTGATGATTAAATGGATATCCTACCTCCTGATCCTTCAGCATTTATTTCAGCCCTTCTCACATTTGTTTCATTCGTTATGCCACAGTTCAACTAATTGATTTTTTTCCCATTTATCTTGGTGGCTGGGAATTTTGTAGCTTTCAAATCTACTTTACAACCAAAACATCAGATTTTTTTTTTCCTTCTGATCGGCAAGTCAACACTCAAATGTATATCTTAAGGATGTATAAAATAGAATTCAATGTAATTGAATCTTCTTTTTTGTGTATCTGGACGCTACTTACTAATGAGCAGTTTGTACTTAATAGAAAAAATATAATCCTAGAGTAGAGGACTTTTGGCATCATTTCTGCTTCAAAACTTTTATTTTTACAGATGGGAGAACTGAGGGCAAACAATTTTGACGACTTATAAATATTGCATAGCAAGGCAGTGAGAAAACTGAGATTAGCACCTAAATGCCATTATTTTCCTGTGCAGTGATTGTTCTGACAAACTGCATTGGGGGGTGGGGAAGGTGCAACAAGGAGATAATAACATTTTATTAGGTTTTTGGTGACTGGAAATTCATTATCTAGCCTTTAGGAGACACATATAGACACACACACACATATACATTTATATACATATGCACATGTAAGTATCAATCTCTTAAGTAAATACATACATGTTACATAACTACACATATAAATACCTATTAGTGTTTGGTGGCTTCTTTTAAGTGAAATGCTGATTTATGTAATCATTTAAATTCAGATTTAGGGCTAGATGAGACGTTGGCAATCGCCTAGCATTGTTGTTATTCAGTCATTCGGTTGTGTCTGACTCTTCATCACCCTGTGGACCCTAATATGCCAAAATTGTTCATGAAGTTTTCTTGGCAAAGGTACTGGAGAAGTTTGCCATTTCCTTCTCTAGTGGAATAAGGCAAACAGAAGTTAAGTGACTTACTTGAGGTTACTCAGCTAATAAGTGTCTGAGACCAGATTTGAACTCAGGTCTTCCTGACTTCAGGCTCAGAACTCTATCAACTGAGCCACCTACCTGCTTCAATCATATTGTACCAATCCCTTATTTTAGAGATGAGAAAACTGAGGGCCCCTCTAGTTGGCATACATCAGGGTCGGGATTCAACCCGACTCTGACTCCCAAACCAGCCCTTGTTCTATTTAATCTTGCTACCTCTTCACTTCCAAGTTGCTGTTGGATATTATAAAAGAATAATTCATTAGTTAATTATGAACTCAGTTATCTCCTAAAGGCTGTACCACAGACTGAACTTGGGCTAAAGTTAAATGACTGCCATCTAGTTGGGAAATAATTTGAGCAGCAATATCAGATCATCTAAGAAATTTAATGGCCTTTTACTATCTGGAGTCAGCTAGTTACTGGAATTAATTAAGTATAAAACCAATTTTCTCTTTATCATGTATAGTAAAACCCCATGTAGCCAGTAGAGTTATGGAATGATTAGGGCTTGTTGATAGAAAGTCACTATATAGCCACTGTCTCCAGAACATCAATTTTAAATGAAAAAATTGTTTCTTTAAAAAAAATAATCCAATACTTATCATATATATTGCCTTCTGACTCTTTTTGTATAAAAAATAGAAAATATTCACAATGTAGACATTTAAAGCTTCTGAGTAAGTTATATGCCTTTGGCTGCTTTCATTTCTGAATCCTAACCTATATTTTTCAGTATTTCTCACTATCTCCCCTCATGTCCATCAATATCAAAGTAAAATTTGCCTTCTTTTGGAGCATCTTATCAAGTCCTTCATGGGATTTCTTTACATTCTCTGCAATGGATTTTTTGTAAGTTGCAATGATCTTTTTTGCTTCATGAGCACAGCAAGACAAGATGACCGAATGTCCCATGAAATGAAACATCAGGTGCATAATGAAACTAACTCTGTCAATTTCTTTAATTTTCTCTTGGAGGAGAATTGATAAGCTCTCCTTCTACATAGCTTTACGTTCTTTACTCCTTCTAGTGAGATTAAGAGTAAGAAAACAGATATGACTATGGTGCCTCAGAAGGGTGTCCAATAAGTGGTTAGTCTACAAAGAGTTCACATTGAGGTTGAAGACAATTAAATGAATGTTTATAGATGTTAAAAGAGGTGAGCTTCCTAAGCCTATCTTTTTTTCTCACCAGTTTGAAATCTTTGAGAACCAAGATTATTTTATTCTTTGTATTGATATCCCTAGCAACTCACCTAGCACCTGGCACATACTAAGGGTTTAATAAATGCTTGTTGATTGATCTTTGTGGAAATAGAAGGGGGGGGGTGAATACTAAACTGAAATCTATTTTATATTTGCATATGTTTCATGGTTCATTACGGCGAAAGAAAATATCACAGTCATAACCATATTTGTTTTCTTACTAGACATAAGACTGGTGTCCGAAAGACTGGTGATGAGTCATGATACGCTTAAGTTTGTCCTTGGATGGTAGATATAATGTATCTCCATGACTCAAAGTCTATGTAGTTGTGTTTTTGTTTTTTAGAATTTTTTACAACAAGCTGATACAGCCTTTGAGAATTCAAGATCAACTCATTATCATAAGGAGACATCATGCTGATAAAAAATAATAGCTAACCTATACTGTATATAGAACTTTAAAGTTTATAAATACATATATTATCACATTTGATACTCACAACAACCCTATAAAATAAATGTTATTATTACCATCTCCATAAAAGGAAACTGAGACTCAGAGAGGTTAAGAGATTTACCAATAAGAACACAGTCAGTAAGGTGTTTGAGTTGAGATTTAAGCTAGGATCTATCTTGACTCCAAGTCCAGTACTCTTTTGACTACAGCAAGGGCAAATTAACATAACTTTTGTGGTTGTTACGGGCATTTGCCTTTACTATCATAAGGGTTAATGGTAACCTTTGTAAATGCTCATTCAACTAGGAGATGGATAATGTCATATAAATCCGATATCATCTATGTTGGGTTTGTGCTATGAGCCTAAGTTCTTTGAATTTTGATTGGGAACCCATGATTTTATCAGGAATCAGTTTATTAGTTTGCAATATTACTGATAAAATACTAGTAGTCTGATATTTATCTGAGTTAAAGAGTTTTGATCTGTGTTATGTGCTATTTTATAGTCAACTATATTTCTTCCACAGCCAAAAGACAGTTGGTCCTATGGGTAGTATAGGGAGGAAGATGATTATATTAAATTTGTGAAAATGAATGTTAGAGGAAAATGCATCGGGCAGCAAATTAGGAGACCTGAAGTCTAGTCCTGGCCCTTTCATTAAGTGAATTACTTTAGTTGGTCAACTTGATTAACCTATATGGGCTTCAGTTTCCTCCTGTGTAAAATAAAGTGTTTGACTTAGATGACTTTGAAGGCCTCTTTCAATTCTGACTCACTATGTAAGTCACTCCCTAGTCATGCTCAGGTTGCATAAATTCTAAATTCTCTGCCCTATTTATTGTATCCAAGTCCAATATCCAAAAATATAATGCTTGATTTGAATACATGTAAATATACTTTACCTCAATTATTACCAAAATATGTGGATTTTTTTCTTGGTTTCTCATTGTCTCTTCTTTCTTTATAAATCAAGGGAAATATGTAGGAAAATGTTCTGTTAAATATAAGTATACTTTGAAAGAGTTGGCATTTGACATAAATGCGTGTAACTCTTTTTATTGTGTCTCAGTGAAGCTGTCATGCCTTGAAATTTTATTTATTTGAAAAAAAGAAACAATATTTTGAAAATTCAAGTTTTTAGCCAGATAGCTGCTGTGCTCTTTGAAATAGACTATCTCCCTCATATAAAATATTCAATGAATGACCAAATCTTGCCCTTCCTATCTCTATAATATTTCTTTCATTTAACCCCTTCTCTAATCATCACAGTCATCAATCACCTTGTTTCAGGCTGTCATAACTCCTCACCTTGATCATTCCAGTAGCCTCTTAACTATTATCCCTGCCTCAAATCTCTTCCCACTCCTGTCCTCCATAAAACAACCAAAGTGATTTTCCTTCAGTGCAGATCTGGCTTTCCAATTCCTCTACTCAATAAGCTTCAGTGACTTCCTATTGCTTCTAGAATATAATATAGATGCTTCTGTTTAGTTTTTCTTTAATTTTGTTTTCAGTTATCAAGCATTTTATTTTTCTCCCTTCCATGTCCCACACTCACCGAAGAGGGAATAAAAAGAAAGAAAGAAATCCAGAATGCTTGTATGAAGTCACTGGAGTGAAGCAAAACAAATTCCAGTGTTGGCTATGTCCAAAAATACACTTCTCATTCAGCACATTATTCTATCATCTCTCTGACAGTCGATGGGGGTAGCATTTTTCTTTAGTTCTCTGGAATCATGGTTGATTTTGTTGTTGGTCAAAATTCTTAAATCTTTCTGAATTGTTCATATTATTGTTTACAATATTAATGTTACAGTATAAATTATTCTGTTTCTGCTCACTTCACCATGAATTACTTCACATAAGTCTTCCCAGGTTTGTCTGAAGCTATCCTTTTTTGTCATTTCTTGCAACATCATAACATTCCGTTTCATTCATATGCCATAATTTGTTATCCACTCTGCAATTTATGTATATACCTTTAGTTTCCAGTTCTTTGCCACTACAAAAAGTACTGCTAGAAATATTTAGCTACATATAGGACTTTTCATTTTTTCTTTGATTTGCTGGGATTATAGGCCTGGTAGTGAGTGATATCACTAGGTCAAAAGGTGTATATACAAATTAGTAACATTTGGAGAACAGTTCTAAATTACTTTTAAAACTGTTTGGACCAATTCACAACTCCACCAGGTAGGGCTTGAGCTGGGACCTATTGTTGGCCAATCAACATGATCCAGAGTGATTTGGGATGAAGGCATGGTCCTTAAGAAAGAGATATAGCCCATAAACTCCAAAATAACTTGCTGGATTTCAACCATCAAAATTTATATTCCTCTGGGCAGAGCAACCACAGGGAAGGGTATTATAACATATATGGACAGAAAAAGGAGGAGAGGAGAAGAGAGGATGAGGGAAGGAAGGAATTGCATTGCCTAACTGGAACTGGCCAGGTTGTTGTTTGTCCTTGAATGTTAAAGAGAACCATTAAATCAGGATGCCATGACTTGCAAATAAATTGGATTCAAGTGAGGGAGGGCTGTGCAAAGTCACTAGCCTCAATTTCTCCGCTGGAGCCATCTGGGCTATAGTAAGATATAGATCCCATCTTGGCACAATGCTTGATAAATGCTTGTTGACTAATGTCTGTTTCTAGAGTTATGAAATTTAGTTGTTTAATAGTTAATATCTGAAACATTGGATTTGTTCCAAAATATCTGCTTTAAGCTGTTCAGGGCAATACTCACTGGGGACCAAGAAGCTTATTTCCTGATAAAACAAGTCCCAATCTTTTGACCTAAGAAGCAAATCACACATACACACACACACACACACACACACATGAATTGTCTTTAGGCTGGAAAATGTTCTTATAGGTGATTTTATTGTTACTTTCCATCTGTGTGTAAGTCAACACTACCCCAAGTGGCATGATTGAAACACTGAGAAGGAGGAAGTGCCCCAAAGACTGTGAGCTGAGTCAATTAAACATAAGGAAATAACAGTATCTGATCCTTCCATCTTTGTATGATTATTGCATTTCTGATCCTTTTGAGGCTCTTACTCTCTTCCATGTGCCTTCATCCCTCTAAGAGTTTATGAACTATAAATACAAGTGGTATTGCTGGGTCAGAGGGTAAGCACAGTTTTATAACTTTGGACATATTTCCAAATTGTTTTCCAAAATGGTTGGCACCAAATCACAATTCTACCAACAATGCATCAGTGTTCCTATTTTTCCACATCCTTTCCAGCATTCCTCATCTTCTTTTTCTATCATGTTAGCCACTCTGATAGGTATGAGATGGTACCTCAGAGTGGTTTTAATTTTCATTTATCTGATTGGAGAGCAACTTCAAATTAGCCTCAGAGAATATAGGCTGATTAATCAGTGACTGAGTGTTTCTCAAGGCCATGTTATTTCTAGAGTTTTTTTTCAGAGGGTAAACATGTATTTGAGTCAGCATATCCAATGTGGGAAATTTGGATAGTAGTGATACAGTGTAGGACTAACTAATGGTGTATAAGAGTTGTCAAATTTGGAATGCTCTTGAATGTGTCTAGAATCAGATTAAAACATATTTGGGGGGGGCAGCTAGGTGGTGCAGTGGATAGAGCTCTGGCCCTGAAATCAAGAGGACCTGAGTTCAAATCCAGTTTCAGACCACACACTTGACACGTACTAGTACTAACTGTGTGACCCTGGGCAAGTCACTTAACCCCAATTGCCTAAAAAAAGAAAAATTGGGATCCCGGCTATTGAAGAACTCACTAATTGACAAAAAAACTCAAAAAACTGCTGGGAAAACTAGAAAGTAGTATGGCAGTAAATAGGCATATACCAACATCTCACACTGTGTAAGCTCAAACTGCATACATGATTTAAACATAATGGGTAATATCATAATCAAATAAGGAGAGCATGAAAGAAATTACTCATTAGATCTATGGATAGAAGAAGAATTCATGATCACCAAACAAGAGATAGAGAGATTCACAGAAGGAAAAATGGATAATTTTGATTACATAAAATTAAAAAAGATTTTGCAGAAACAAAACCAATACAGCCAAAATTAGAAGTAAAGCAGGACATTGAGAAAAAATTTGCAAAAATTTGTAGCTAATTTTTCTGAAAAAAATCTTATTTCTCAAATATAGAGAGATGAGTTCAAATTTATAAAAATAGAAGCCATTGCCCAATTGATAAGTGATCAAAGGTTAAGAAAGGCAATTTTCAGAGGAAGACATGAAAGCTATCAATAACCATATAAAAATGCTCTAAATCACTAATAGTTAGAGAAATTCAAATTAAAACAATTCTGAGGTACCACTTCACACTCTTCAGATTAATTAAGGTGATGGAAAAGGAAAATGATAAATGCTGGAGGAGATACGGGAAAATAGGTACACTAAAACATAATTGATAAAACTATGAACTAGTTTAACCATCCTGGAAAATATGTCCAAAGGGCTGTGATAAGACTGTGTATAACCTTTGACTCAGTAATACTGATACTAGGTCTTTACCCCAAGGACAGCAAAGAAAAAGAAAAGGGACCCATATGTACAAAAATTTTTATAATAACCTTTTTTTTTGTATGTGGTGGCAAGGAGGTGGAAACTTAGGGAAGACCCATTAATTGGTGAATGACTGAACAAGCTATGACATATGAAGGTGATGGTATATTATTGTGTTGTAAAATGATTATTAGGATAGTTTCAGGAAAACCTGGGAAAACTTATTTATATGAACTGTTACAAAGTAAAGTGAGCAGAACCAGGAGAACAATGTACACAGTAACATCAATATGGTAAAGATACATAGTAACTCTGATCAGTACAATTATTGACCTCAACTCCAAAGGACTCACGATATAAAATGCTATCCACTTCCAGGTAGAGAACTGATGCTCTGAGTACAGATTGAAGCATATTTTTTAAAATTTCTTCATTTTCTTGCCTTTTACCAGAACATGTAGCTAATTTGGAAATATGTTTTGTGTAGCTACATATGTAAAATGGGTATCACATTTGTTGCCTTCTCAGTGGTTTCGGGAGGAGGTGAAGAAAGGGGAAGAGATGGGAACTGAAATTATTTTTTGAGGTAAAAAAAGTGATTGGGAAATATTTAACAACATAAATATAATCTAACATAGATAATGTTAGTTTGGGATTTTCTAAGTCCACAGGGATCCACTTCTACTTGAGTTTAATATCACTGGTCTATGGGATGTTTTTATATACAAATGCAGTAGCCCTTTTCTCATTGGCACCTGCACTAATCTCCCACACCTGTGCTAATAACGATGTGTAGATTCTGATCCCTTCTGATCACCCACTTCCTCTACCTTCCCATATCCAAACTTTACTTGTTTCAACAAGCTGGTAGAACCAATGAGAACATAAATCATCATTGTATTACAGAAAGCTATCAGAAACATCACTTGGTGGAATAAGTAAAAGGGATACTTTTCCTTTTTTTTTTTTAATTAAAAAAATCAATGTCTCTTTTTAGCCTCACTTGTCTTCCCCACTATATCCCTCTCTATCTTAGAACTAATAACCCCCCTTTTTTTCCACTCTCCTTCATAGGTTAGACTAGATTTTCCCTAGAAGTCAACATAGCCAGGATTTATTTTACCTAACAAAGGAGCCTCCCTTGACAAGGCTTTCAGTGGCTTCTGATTATGTTAATGTGGCTTCTTGGTCATCAAGGGGCATAAAAAGTCCTAATAGAAAATGTCCTTCAGACTTGCTAGGAGATCACTGCACCTGTTGAAGAGATATTTTTTTTTTCCTATATGGAGATGAAAGAATAGGGCAGTGTCCATGGAAGTTAAGTGTCTGGTTGCATATCCCTTGTTATGTTAGGGCTGGGAGAACCTCATTTTATTATCTATTAAATAACCTACAAGTGCCTCATTTCAACCTGACATCAAACCTGAACTAACAGGGTACTGCCACCAGGCATTGCCCCTAGTGTTCCCCCAAGTCCTCTAAGAGGACAATAAAAATGGACATTTTTCTATCTTTATCCTGGTCCTGGCTCTTGTGAGTGTGGGAAACAAGCATAGAATCATAGATTTAGAATTTTAAGGGTTCTTAGAGATTATGCAGTTCAACTCTCGCTCCTTCCTTCCAGTTTTATAGACTAGGAAGCAGAAGGGAAGGGAAATCATGCTTTGCTCAAGGTCACATGGACAAACCAGGATTTGAACTTGTGACCTCTGACTACACATAGAACACTCTTTCTACTCTTCCATGGTGATCTCCCCTAACTGCCACACCATAGAGCTTCATTAATCAGTTGTTATTATCATGGAACTTGTGATGAGTCCCCAATGGCTTTGGGGCAGTACAAGAATGGAAAAACAAATGATACTCTCCTTCCCATACTCCCATCTTGGGGTACTTAGGGCAATAAAAAGGAAAATGATCTTGCCAGGATAGGAAGGATTAATCATTTTACTTCAGCTACCCTTGGATATTGTTAGGTACATACCTACTTAGCTTCTCTATAAATTGTAAGCTCCTTAAGGGAGGTGTCTTCCATATTTGAACTTGCATCTCCCAGGCTGACACAGCACAGTGAATGGGACATAGACGGCAATCAGCAAATGTTTCTCGATTGGATAATTTGCTTCAGATTCAGTGTGTCAAAAATATAAGAAAAAATCATATAATTATCACTGTATCTGGCACACAGCATTTGAATATTAGTGTTTAATATCATTGATAGTATCTCCTGACAACTACTTGTTTTTAGATTCAATGTTTCCCTTTTTTTAAGAGAGAAGCATTACTTCCAAGATGCAACTATATATGTGTGTATGCATATATATATATACATACACATATATAAATATTATATATATCACATATTAAGTATAATCTATATTAATTCTTTTTTATTCTTTTAAAAATTTAACTGTTGGTGACCTTTATTCCTAGAATTATTGGAAAGAAACATGTTAGGAAATTAGAAAATTATAAGGACAGCAATTTGCCTTAGGAAGAAGTCTTTGAAGTGTTAAGTAATAGTTATAAATATACAACATCAAACATAGAAGTTAATGGCTTAAACAAAGTAGTTTATGACATAGAACTCTGCACATCTATGCCAGATAAGATATTGCTATTTTTCCCCCTACAGGAAATATCTCATGGTGCTCATACAGTGACATCAATTTTGCAAATTCAGTAGAAATGTTTCACATTTATATATCTAAAATTAATATTAAATAATTTCTTTTGGACACTAAAAATATCACCATCATTTGTTCAAATCAGGAAACTTCATCTTTGTATCTTCTCTCTCACTCTCTCTCTCTCTCTCTCTCTCTCTCCTTTGCAATAGACATTGATATGTTATTAGTAGTTATTTATATGATGATATTGTTTGGTTACTTATTCTCATTATTCATTTAGCAAGGGGAAATTACTATAGGTTCTATGCAGGTGGTGTTATGAGCCCTCATTTCCTCCTGATAGGTTGGGATTCTAGGAGGATGGTGGGTAGGCTAAGACAGACACAGAAATAGGAATTGCAGGGGCAGCTAGGTGGTGCAGTAGATAGAGCACTGGCCCTGGATTCAGGAGGAGCTGAGTTCAAATCTGGCCTCAGACACATAATACTTACTAGCTGTGTAATCCTGGGCAAGTCACTTAACCCCATTGCCTAGCCAAAAAAAAAAAAAAAGGAAATAAGAATTACAAGGACCACATTATGGAACAACATATAGCTAAGTTAATTGGGTGGTTACTCCCTGACCCCTTCCACTTATCTCTTTCTTTTTTTTTTAAATGGTAATTTTTATTTTTTTTTTGTTTTCAACATTTACTTCCACAAGATTTTGAGTTCCCAATTTTCACCCCATCTCATCCCTCCCCCCACCCCAAGATGGCATGCATTCTAAATACCCCTTCCCCTAGTCTGCCTTCCCTTCTATCTCTCCCCCCCTTCTCTCATCCCCTTCCCCTTCAATTTTCCTGTAGGGCAGGATGGATTTCTGTACCCCATTTCCTGTATTTCTTATTTCCCAGTTGCATGTGAAAACATTTTTTTAAACATGTGTTTTTAAAACTTTGGGTTCCAAATTTTCTCCCTTCCTCTCTCCTCACCCACCCTCATTGATAAGGCAAGCAACTAAATATAGGTTATATATGTGCAGTTATGCAAAACGCTTCCATTGTAGACAAGCTGTGAAAAACTAACTCTATTTCCCTTAATCTTATCCAGCCCACCCATTTATTCTATTCTTTCTTTTGACCCTGTCCCTCCTGAGAAGTATTTGCTTCTGATTACTCCCTTTCCCAATCTGCCCTCCTCTCTATCATTCCCCTACTCTCTTGTCCCCTTCCCCCCCTATTTTCCTGTAGGGTAAGAGAGATTTTCACACCCAATTGAGTGTGTATGTTATTCCCCCCTTAAGTCAAATCCTATGAGAATAAGATTCACTCATTCCCTCTCACCGTTCCCCATTTCCCCTCCACTGTAAGAGCCTTTTCTTTTCTGTTTTTTTTTTTTTTTGATGTGTGGGATAATTTACCCTGTTCTACCTCTCCCTTTCTCCTTCTCCTAGTATATTCCTCTCCAACCCTTAATTTTATTCTGCAGATATGACCCCTTCATTTTCAACTCACCCTGTGCTCTCTATCTATCTATATCTATACATATGTACATATAATTTTTCCCCTCCAACTACCCTAATACTGACAAAGGTCTCATGAGTTACAAATATCATCTTTCCATGCAGGAATGTAAACAGTTCAATCTTAATAAGTATCTTATGATTTTCTCTTTCCTGTTTACCTCTTCATGTTCCACTCGAGTCTTGTATTTGAAAATCAAATTTTCTATTCAACTCTGGTCTTTTCATCAAGAATGCTTGAAAGTCCTCTATTTCACTAAATAATCATTTTTCCCCTGCAGGGTTATACTCAGTTTTGCTGGGTAGGTGATTCTTGGTTGTAATCCTATCTCCTTTGCTCTCTGGAATATTATATTCCATACCCTGTGATCCCTTAATGTAGAAGCAGCTAAATCTTGTGTTATCTTGATTGTGTTTCCACAATAATTGAATTGTTTCTTTCTGGCTGCTTATAATATATTCTCCTTGACCTGTGAACTCTGGAATTTGGCTACAATATTCCAAGGAGTTTTCCTTGGGGATCTCTTTCAGGAGGAGATCAGTGGATTCTTTCCATTTCTATTTTGCCCTCTGATTCTAAAATATCAGGACAGTTTTCCTTGATAATTTCTTGAAAGATGATGTCTAGGCTCTTTTTTTGATCATAGCTTTCAGATAGTCCAATAATTTTTAAATTCTCTCTCCTGGATCTATTTTCCAGGTTAATTGTTTTTCCAATGAGATATTTCACATTGTTTTCTAATTTTTCATTCTTTTGGATTTGTTTTAAAGTGTCTTGATTTCTCATAAAGTCACTAGCTTCCAATTGCTCTATTCTAATTTTTAAGGAAGTATTTTCTTCAGTAAGCTTTTGGACTTCCTTTTCCATTTGGCCAATTTTGTTTTTTAGGGCATTCTTCTCTTCATTGGCTTTTTGGACCTCTTTTGCCATTTGGCTTAGGCTATTTATTAAGGTGTTATTTTCTTCAGTATTTTTTTGGGTCTCCTTTAGCAAGCTGTTGACTTGTTTTTCATGATTTTCTTGCATCACTCTCAGTTTTTCCTCTACTTCTCTTACTTGCTTCTCAAAATCCCTTTTGAGTTCTTCCAAGGCCTGGGACTGATTCATACTTTTCTTGGAGGCTTTGGATGTAGGGGCTTTGGCTTTGTTGTCTTCTTCTGGTTGTATGTTTTTATCTTCTTTGTCACTAAAGTAAGATAATATAGTCTGACTCTTTTTGCACTGCTTACTCATGATCCTGTCCAATTATTTGTGTTTTAAACTCTTCATTAAGGTAAAAGTCTGTTTCCAATGTGGAGAATGTACTGTCCCAAGTTTTGGAGGTTTGTACAGCTGTTTTCAGAGATACTTCCAGGGACCTGAAAATTTTCAGTTCTTCCAAGGTGCTATGATAAGGGGCGAGGTGTTTTCTCTCCACCTCCACAAGAAGCTCCACCACGCCAGCACTCCTCCTCACCCCAGGACTGCCCCTCAGAATTGTGATCCAGATCCAAGCACCAGTAAAGCAAGAGATTCCTGCCTCAGCACTGGCAAATAGATCCCTGCAATCCCCCTCTGATCAGTCACTTGATTCCCCCTCAGTCTGTGGGCTGGAAGCTCAGGAAAAAGCACTCGAGACTTGTGGCTGAGACCTAGCTCCTCTCTCACCACAGTCACAGACTTTTCCCACTGACCTTCCAAGTTGTCTTTGACATTCAGGGGTTGAGAAGTCTGGAAACCACCACAGCTGCCCATGATTCAGTCCTCTGAGGCGTGCTCCAGGTTTGCTGCAGCCTGCACGCCCTTGCTGAACTGCGCTCCTCTCCCTGCCTGGCGCGATATACATTCCCGATCGACCATCCAGGCTGTCTTTGGCTGGAAATTTGTTTAACTCTGTGTTTTTGTGGGTTCTCCTGCTTTAGAATTTGTTTAGAGCCATTGTTTTAGATATTTGGAGGGCTTTGGGAGAGAGCTTAAGACAGTCACTGCTTTCCCTATGCCATCTTGGCTCCACGCCCCCAATGACATTATTGTCTTAACCTTAACTACTTGATTGGAAGACTCCAAGCTAAATCAATTCATTACAAATCTCTGCCACTCAATCATGCCACCTTGATTAATACTGTTTATTTTGGAACCTTTAGAAATAAAAGCCATATTAGTTTGGTACCTACTCTCTACTATGTCTTCCAAAAAGATTACAGATCTGAATTTAGGAGTCATTGGGAGATGGAGGAAGAGACCCACTTATCTCTTTCATCCTGGTTCAATAGCACCAATTCCTTTGTAACTCCCCATAGAAAGATAGATAGATAGATTGATAATTTCTTTAACAATTAGATCAAACCTGTCACTGCTTCTTTAAAACCCTTTAGTTAGATGTGGATCCTCATTGGTTGGCTCTCTCTAGGGCCTGTCATGTAGTATTTCTGAAAGTTTCTGGAGTATAAACTTACTCTCTGTTTAATTGATGTTACAGTTCATAGTAGCTGAAAACAAGTCTTCATTGATATACAGCTGACTAATTTAATTTCTACCCTTTACCATTTTGTTGCTTACTAGCTCACTGTAAATCTCATGAAAATTGCCTTATAATCTTTTACTAGCTGCTGCTCTCCATCATGCCGGTGGTGGTTTTTTGGATTTGTCTCCTCATCTTCTACCCGATAACTCATTTCAACACCACAGAACATTAAATGGGGTCAACGTGGAATTCACCTCTTCCTTCCTTAATAATTTGTAAAAATCATGGTCTTAGGAACTAAAGAGACTTGTTTCTACTCAGTAAACAATTAAGTTCATATTTTGTGCAAAGCACTGTGTAATAGGGTGTATGTGAGCACAGGCCCACGTGTGTGTGTGGGGGAGGGAGGGAGAGTGATAGGCCAGTTCAGATAAGAGTCAGCCTGTGCTTTCATGGAATTTATGGTATGAGTGGATATTGTGGCATAGATACCCTTTGCTTAAAAGCAAATAAATGCTTTAAAGATGAATAATGACTAAATAAGGGAGGGTCAAAATGAGACATAAATGAGATTTTATCCATATATGTGTACATATTTATATATGCACACATATAGGTATACGAAATGTTTTGTATATTTTAAAACGCCATACAAATATGTATCATCATTATAATCATCATCAGGCATCTAGATGATTTAGTGCAGAGATATCAAATAGCTGGCAAAATTCCCAGGAGTGGTCAAATCCGATTAAAATGTAACTTGGAAATATTTAAGAAAACAAATAAAATACAATAAAACTGTTCATATGTGGTTTTCTAAGTCAATATATGCCAGCACAGATTCTTGTGTATGGTTTAGGGGCCTCTGCCTGTATTTGAGTTTGCACCACTAGGAAAGTGGATAGAGTGCTGACCTTGGAAAAAACAAAGATTTGAGTTGAAATCTTGCTTCAGATACTCGGTAGTGTGACTTGTAGGTGAGTAACTTACCTTCTTAACCACACTTTCCTCATGCATAAAATGAGGATAATAATTGCAACTATCTCAAACCATATTTCTGATGATAAAATAATATAAGTAAAGTATATTGTGAGTCTTATAGCATTTTTTCCAGAATAAAACTAGTTATAATTATTATTTTTGTTTTGTAAAGAAGCAAACTCTAAATATTTGGCATGGAGCATGTATACTTAGAGAGCTAATTTATGAGGCCCAGAATTTGACTCCTTAAGCAGCAAAGTTTATTCTCAACTATCTGTACCTTAGTCTCTATGTTGTTTCTTCATTAGCAAAAATTGGTATCTCCTTCATATATATAGTTTTACATATGTATGCATATGGATATACATTGTATATTATATAACAATACCTTCCTATCAGAGAGATATGAGAGCAGATTAATTTAATTAATAAACATTTATTAAGCCTCTCTTGAATGCATTCTACTAGATATTGGAGATACACATGTAAAAAGATTCTTTAATTTCTGCCCTTAAAGACCCTACCTTTAGTTGGACAGAAAAGGTAATTAAATGCCTGAAACATGAATATTACCTAAATAGGGCATGTGACTAAATGCAAGCCTTCAGAAAGCTTGATTTCAGTTACATACAATGTTCCTGCTATGCAAATGATAGCTTTTGGGGTGTATATGTGTGTGTGAGTGTATGTATGCATAGTACGTGATGTGTGTATGTATATGTATGTATGTATGTATGTATATATTATAATATATTCTATAGTGTGTGTAACACACTATATAACATACATATGCATATACAATACATTATATATTATATAATATATAACACATAAATATGCATAAGTTATACACATATACATGATATATACCATACACATACATACATGTGTATACACACACACACACACACACACACACACACACACACATAGGCTCACATTAGATTGTGAGCTCTTTAGGAAGGATTATCTTTTGCCTTTTTTTCTATCCCCAGTGCTTAGCAAAGTGCCTGGCACATAGTAAGTGCTTAATACACACATATTGACTGACTAATTTTTGAAAGCTTAATTCTGTCGCCTAAAGTTGTCAGAAATAGGAGTTTCACGGTAGGACCTTTAGCTGTATTATCAATTGGGAGAAGTAGAAAAAAGTATTTTTTATGACTCAATGCTTTCAGAAAATCAATCTGAGCATTGAATCTCCCTTTTCCTTTCTTTCCCATACTCCAGATGGGTTGTGCTGTCTGCCTGGCCAGCCATGGCTTTAGGGAGGGGTGATACAATTCTCCAGACACAATCTTCAATAGGGACATGTATGACTTGCCACTATAGATCAGGTATCTGGTTTTCAGACTTTGTGATTCTAATTAGGGAGGAAGAGGCCCATATGTGGCATGTCAAAGTTGAGCCTACAGCAAAGTAGAAGAAACATCACTGCCTTCTAATTCACTGCCAAACAAAGAGTGTTGCCTTCATGAGCACCTTGTCACAGTTCTGAAGCAATCACTGCCAGATCCATCTATATAGCTGACTCTAATTATTAGAAGGCATTCTTTTCAAGGAGCTACCATTTGTTACACCATGTGTCACATCATCATTCCACAATTATTTTGACAGGGAACACTATTTTATCATATGTTCTGAACCATGTATTGCTTACACAAATGGTTTTTTTTTAAATCATTTTTTCTTGTCATTTGAACAGATAGTTTATTTAGTGATTTACGGTTTGCAAAGTTCTCCCTCCACAATAAAGCTGTGAGATCGGTGGTGCAAGTGTTTATATTTTCTCCTTTTATTCATTAGTTAGGTGACTTGTCCAGGGTCACCCAGTTCGTAAATATCCTGGAAGAATTCAAACCCAGGTTTTGCCTGACCACAAATCCAGCATGTTTAATGCTGAGAGAGAGAGAAAAGGAATAATTGTCACAGTCTATCACTAGGTGAGACTACCTCCCACAGTAGTAGCATCTGCTGTCATAAAATTTATTTGTGGACTTGTTGAAATCGATCAGACGCAACTATTATGTAGTCTGTGTTATATGACATAGGTTTTAAAGAAAGAATAGGTTTTGAATCCATTCTTGATTCTAAAGGATTAAAGCTGAAATGGGATTCCCTTCTCCCAGTGCAGAGGTGGACTACTAGTCTAATACTATGTATGCTGTCAAAGATAGTGTTAGTCTGTCTTGCTTATTTTTCAAGAGGGAGGGGCAATGGGGTAGTATTGGGTTATGACAGTAATATTTTTTAAAAAGCAATGCAGCACTAATAAATCAATGCACATATTCTATGTACATATTTTCCTCTCATTTTAGACTCTAAATTACTTGATAGCAGTAATTTTTGGGTATTTTTATTTGTATTGTAAGTAGTTTGCAGATTGTAGGTACTTAATAAATATTTCATTTGAATTGAAGGGAAGGGAAAAATTAGCATGCTGAAATGTTTTCCTGAGGCAATATAAAAGACTGATAATTGAGAAATCAGAGTAGGACTGAGAGCTTTAAATAAAGCAAAAAAAAGCAGGCAAGTGTGAGGATGACATAAAGGAGGTGAATATGAAAAGTGGGTTAGAAGATCCCGGGATCCCAATGGATTGTCTTTGTTGTGGAGGAAGGTAATGATTGATTTTTAAAAAGAACAATGATTTGGTTGTCACTACCACAAATGGTACTATAACTAAGCTCAGAAGACTGGTGCTTTGTTCCAGGGTGTAAAAAATTAGAGAACTGTGTTTCCTCCCCTAGTATTCCTCAGGCCCTCTCTCTCCATATTTCATCATACTTTTCTGGTCTTGCTCCATGTTCTCCAAACTCCTGCCATAGGAGCACATATGTTTCCTCTCCTGGACAATCATATCCATCAGTCCTGTTGCCATTGAAGTCCTCTCCTGGGTCCAAGTGGCCCCTTCGGGCCACTGCTGAGGTCTCCTTGATGACCCTTGGAATCAAAAGAGATTATCTTCTCTCTTTCCTCCCCATTACCAACCCCATCAGCTGCTACAGTATAAGGGTTCTAGGTACTAGGTAAAATCTAATTCCCACTCTCAAGGAATTTCCTTACATTAGAAAAAGAAAGTGACCCTGCCAAAGGCATTTTGGTACCTTTAATTACCTCCAAGTTTTGGCCAGAAGAATCTACATCTGGTTAAGTTTCTGTTCCATCAGTTCAGTCTGGTTCAAGGGTAGAACTGGATTTGGATGTCATTCAGGGATTGAGACAATCATAGAGTAAGTAAGTCATCCTTGACAGTACAGATGAATTGGTGTATCAGTCCTTTTTCCATGTTATTGTGGCCAGTGCTATTTTACCTAACACAGACTCAGGGATTGAATTTAAAGTGATTCAGAGATTTACTATTAATTATACTGTTTTGCTATAATGAAACAGGATGGTCCGTGGGAAAAAGTGATGTAAAAAAGACAACAATTTGAATTTTGCCTTTGCCAGTTAGAAGCTGTGAAATCTGGAGCAGGTCACAGTCTTTTTGGGTATGAGTTTCCTCATATGTCAAATAAGGATATTCCTACTTGCATTACCTAGAGTGTGGCATAATAGATAAATCTCTGGAATCGGAGTCAGGAAGACCTGAGTTCAAATCCTTGAGATATCTATTCTCTCTGTGACTATACAGAATTCAATTAACCTCTCTGAGCCTTGGTTTCTTGATCTGTCAAATAATGATAATATTATATAACTTGTAGAGATATTGTAAAGATCCAAGATTCCTATCATGTATGGAAAAATAATACACATAATATATGTAAGGCATTTTGAAAACTTTAATGTTTCACTTACAAATATCATTTTGTAGATTCATTGTGAGATCAAATGATATAATGTATATAAAGTATCTTGTATTCACAAACTAATCTGTCCTTATATAGCTACAACTTTAATTTAGAATCTTGTTACCCCTTTCCCAGATTATCGCTGTAGTCTCCTAATTGGTCTTCCTGTATCAAATCTCTCCCCACTCCAATCCATCCTCCATACTGCTGCCAAAGTGATCTTCTGTTAGTTCAGTCTTGGCAATGTTACTCCTTTAATCAATAATTGTCTGCGGTTCCCTATTGACTCTAGGATGAAAAATAAGCACTATTTGGCTTTTAAACCTGCATTTCTGAGGGGCAGCTAGGTGGCACAGTGGATAGAGCACCAGCCCTGAAGTCAGGAAGACCTGAATTCAAATCTGGCCTCAGACCAAACATTTGACACTTATTAGCTGTGTGACCCTGGACAAGTCACTTAACCCCAATTGCCTAAAGGAAACAAACAAAACAAAAACAAACAAAAAAAAAAAAAAAACCAACAACTCTATTTCTTGTCCCCAGGGGGGTGGTGCAGTGGTGCAATGGATAGAGCACTGGGCTTAGAATTAGGAAGTCTCATCTTCATGAGTTCAAATCTGGCCTCAGACACTTACTAGCTATGTGATCCTGCAAGTCACTTAACTGTTTACCTCAGTTCCTCATCTGTAAAATGGGCTTGAGAAGGAGATGGCAATCCACTCCTGTATCTCTGCCAAGAAAACCCCCCAGAAGGGTCATGAAGAGTCAAAGATGACTGAAACTACTCAACAACTTGGCCCCAACATATCTTTCTAGCCTCATCATACATCACTCTATGTTCTAGAATCTCCATGATCCAGCCAAAGATCTTCTCTCTGTTTCTCAAACAGTGTATTCTTTCTCTATTCTCTGTGCCTTTGCAATGGCTGACCCCTACACTTAGAACACAATGAACCCTCAACTTCATCTCAGAAAATCTGTCTTCCCTCAAGATGAAGTTCAATACCTGTCTTATACACGAAGCTTTTCCTGATCTCCTCAGCTACAAGTACCCTGCCTCCTTAACTACTCTGCATTTATTTAAATTGTGTTTATTATCTTTATATGCTTTCTGCATATATTTGTTGAGTACCTTTTTAGAATGTAAATTTTCTGTGAGTTACTTTCACCCTGTGTGTTCACTCTCCCAACTTCTATTATGATGGTAAGTTTAATTCCCAGAGTGTGGATTCCTACTGCTCCTTTCTGGGGTCTAGGTGTAATCCTGAGGAATTATGGTTTTCTAACATTATTGCTCATGAGCCCCTACCCAGTATGCCCTCCATTGATTGCCAATTAACCAGCTAAAGTCAATTAGATTTAGAAATGGCTATTTCCTAAGGCTGTATAGTGTTAGAAATTGGTAGAAATTGTAAAAATTGGTAGAAAACGTTTCCCCAAAACCAGAAGTATTTTGTTTCACTGCCTTCATATCCCTAGTGCCTAGTACACACCTTACCTAGTACATAATAAGCACTTCACAATTGTTTGTTAATTGATTGATTGATTTTGTTATTGTTTTTATTACCATATCATGATTTTGTTGTGAAAAAGATACAAAACTTCCTAATTCTTTTAGTCATATCAGTAGGCACATAACTTTGCATTGGGTTGCAGGTGCCTACTTAAACATGAAAATATCTTAGAATAAGAATATGCAGAACCTTAAACAATTCTAGAAAAGCAACTAGAGTAGACCTAAAATTTAACTCTCATGAGTCTTTGTGCAGGAGTCCTGGAAAAACCAGTGCATATATTATAGCAACTCAAGGATTTGCTGCAAGAGCATGTGAAGGAACTGAGGCCCAGACTAATCAACCATCATTACCCCTGAGTTGATAATCAGGTCAGTGTTAGAATTGAAAAGTTAGTGGCTCACAGACCTTGCATTACCCACTGGAGCACATCCCCTTTTTTTCTGTTGTTAACAAGCCATCTATTTCCCATGAGAAGTTTAGTTTACTAACCAGGAGTTATTTTGAGTCTTTTAAAAACAATGTAGTCAATACCAATCACATTTTGTCTGTTCCCCTGCATTAGAAAAACAGAGCACTTCCTGTTGCCACCTAAGTCTCCCCCACTGTGGCACAGCCTCAACCTCTCAGCATGCCCTAACTTTAGATTTGACTGGTTTGCCTACCTCTCACCCATCAGTCTCATTTCTATCATTAGATTCTTAGCAGTTTGCCAAAATCTCCAATGATGAATGTGATTGAAGTAGCATCAGAAGAACAATACAGTGGCCAAACTTCATGTACATTTCTTTTTTTAATTTATTTTATTTTTCATTTATGCAATAAAACATTTCTATAACACAGTACAGCGAAAAAAGATAATTGCACATGAAACTGCAATCTTTTATGTACAACTTGCTATATACCTTTTAAATATGTAATAAAGTTATCATGTACATTTCTTTTATTTTTCTTCCCTCCCCCTCTAGGAATTCTTGAAGATATGTAGGTTTACCCATTCCAGGACAAAACCTTCAGCTTTTAGGGAATAGGAAGTTTAAAGGCAGATATTAGTCTATAAAGTTCTGGGGGGCATGATAATGAGGAATAATTCTTGTTGATTTTGAGCTTTCCCTGGTTTTGTACCTTGTCGATTTAAGTCAACAAGCATTTATTAAGCACCTATCAGGTGTAAGACACTCTACTAAGCGTTAGGAATCCAAGAACAAAAAAACAAAACAAAACAAAACAAAATTAAGTGCCTGTCCTCAAGTAGTTTATTTATTCATTACATATTTGTATATAATTATTATGTATTTATTCATATTACCTTACTTTCATGCTAGCTTTAGCTATTGCCTCTGGGAATATTATTCATCCGTCTTTTGAGTGATATAGTGGAAAGAGTGATAGCAGTTGAGAGATTTGTGGTTTTGTTTCTGTTCTGCTGTGTGACATGGTAATGACATAGCTTCCATTTGGCAATCCCCTGGGGACACTTTTGGGTCTCATTTTGGGTCCTGGTGCATAATTTTCTACTACCTCTATGTCCCAAGTCTCCTAATCTGGATTTTCATCATTTAGTTGTTCTCTGGAAGGAACACAGGTTATATGTGCACAGGTATAATGGAAAACCATTAGATTTGAATTCAAGGAATACCAGAGTTCAAGTACTGCCTCAGACATTTAGTTGTCTATGGACAAATCATTTAGACCATTTGAACCTTAATTTCCTCATCTGTGAGAGATGATAAAATACATGTGCTATCTAAATCATAGGGCTCCTATGGAAATCACATGTTATTATAGATATGCAAGCTTAAGAGATCATTTCATTCTTTGTACTTTGTACAAAGTGCCCCAGTACTTAGCCCACTAGCCAGCACATAGTAGGCGCATATTAAATATTTGGTGATTTATTATTTGATGTCTTTATCTTTATTAAAATTTTTCCTAATCTATTTTCCCTGGCATAAGTACCCATCCTTTTCCTTTATTAATTGGGGTACTTTTATGTAACATTATGTTATGGTGTAGCACGAGAGAGCTATGCTCTTTTCACTCCCCTCTCCCTATTAGGAAGGGGGACAAGTCCAGATCATCATAGACCTTGCCAAGCTTTGCCTACTGGAGTCAGCCAAATTTGACTTTTCCTCAGGTTTCCATCCATCCCTACCATCCATACAAAGACATTAGAGGAAACTTAGTCAGTTGCCTTAGGCATAAGCTCTCACTCCTCCTTTTTTGTAATAATAATAATAATTAGTATTTAGGCTTTTTTTAGTCATAGGGAAATTTAGTACCTCCAAGCTCCCTTTTTCAAAGCCCCATTTATTGGGAGAGTTATATAATCATTTGTAAAACTAGACTCTTACTCAGTAGCCTCCCCGGAAATCGTTTGACACTTCTTCACCTAGGCAGAAATTAAAGGCCACAGCTTATATACTCTGTGAAACAGAAGAATTTCTCAGGGTGATCTGCTCCATGTACACTGATTACAAGTAAACTGAAGGCCACATGCAGTGGGAACAAGCATATACATACATACATATATATATATATATATATATATATATACACAAACTACTATGGTGGTTTGGGGTTTGGATAGAGACTAGTAAATCATTTAAGAAAACACTATCTGGATGGCAGAGGGAAAGCAGTGACTTGCTGGAGCTCTTTCCCCAAACCCCTCCAAATACCTATAAAAAATGTCTCTAAACAAATTCTAAAGCAGCCCAACCCACAAAAAGACAGAGTGAAACAAATTTCCAGCCAAAGACAGCCTGGATGGTTGATCAGAAAGGTATATCGCACGGGGCTGAGAGAGGAGCACAGCAGGCCACAGCGACCCTGGAGCAGGCCTCAGAGGACTGAATCATGGGCAGCTGTGGCTGTTTCCAGACTTCTCAACCCATGAATGCCAAAGACAACTTGGAAGGTCAGTAGGAAAAGTCTGTGACTGCAGTGAGAGTAGGAGCTAGGTCTCAGACACCCCCATGGGCCGCAGCTGTTCCTTGAGCTTCCAGCCCACAGACTGAGGGGGAATCAAGTGGCTGATCAGAGGGGAATTGCAGGGATCTCTTTGCCAGTGCTGAGGCAGGAATCTCTTGCTTTACCCATGCTTGGATCTGGGTCACAGTTCTGAGGGGAGGTCCTGGGGCGAAGAGGAGTGCTGGCGTGGTGGAGCTTCTTGTGGAGGTAGAGAGAAAACACCTCGCCCCTTATCATAGCACCTTGGAAGAACTGAAAATTTTCAGGTCCCTGGAAGTATCTCTGAAAACAGCTGTAGAAACCTCCGAAACTTGGGACAGTACATTCTCCACATTGGAAACTGACTTTTACCTTAATGAAGAGTTTAAAACTCAGGGAATTGGCCAGGATCATGAGTAAGCAGCGCAAAAAGAGTCAGACTATATTATCTTACTTTAGTGACAAAGAAGATCAAAATATACAACCAGAAAAAGACAATGAAGCCAAAGCTCCTACATCTAAAGCCTCCAAGAAGAGTATGAATCAGTCCCAGGCCTTGGAAGAGCTCAAAAGGGATTTTGAGAAGCAAGTAAGAGAAGTAGAGGATAAACTGAGAGTTTTGCAAGAAAATCATGAAAAACAAGTCAACAGCTTGCTAAAGGAGACCCCAAAAAATACTGAAGAAAATAACACCTTAAAAAATAGCCTAACCCAAATGGCAAAAGAGGTCCAAAAAGCCAATGAAGGGAAGAATGCCCTAAAAAACAAAATTGGCCAAATGGAAAAGGAAGTCCAAAAGCTTACTGAAGAAAATACTTCCTTAAAAATTAGAGCAATTAGAAGCTAGTGACTTTATGAGAAATCAAGACACTGTAAACAAAAAACACTATCTAGAACAGAGTTTTTCAACTTTGTGTGTCTCATGTAGCCCTTGGGGAGTTTGGTAAAGCTTGTGGACCCCTTTTCAGAATCATGTTTTTAAAAAATAAAACAAAATGCAGAGGATTACAAAAGACACCAATTATATTGAAATATAATTGTCACCACATTAAAATAAACAAACAAAAAACACATTTGTGAAACCCAGGCAAAAACTCCCTGCTCTATGAGGAGAGAGGAATGAAAGGAGGTGGAAAATGGCTCTCCTTGGACTTTTGAGCAGAAGGGAAAGAGTTCTTAACTACTCAGGCACCTACTGGTTTATGGCCATTTCATGTGCCTACCATAGAGAGTGACACTATCTGATTGAGAGAACTCTTGTCCCCCTTCCTAACAGGGAGAGGGGAGTGAAAAGAGCCCAGATCCCTCTTGCTACACCATGACTTAGTGTTACATAAAAGTAATAAGGACACTTTTAGGTGGGATACTTCATGGGACCCCAATTTGTACAGGGAAAGGATGTGCACTTAGTGGAGCTGGACCCCATTCAGCAGTCTTTGCCCTCCTTCACAGGTCTCCATGCTCCCTTTTGTCTCTCTAGACTACCTGTTGCAGGGTCCAATCTTCCTTACACAGAAGCTGTCAGATTTCTCCCTAATCATCCCATGTTTTCTCCTTCTCCCAGGTTGAAGAGGAGGGAAATTACCTCTCCTAGGGGACTGTATAATTAGCCTCTAGTCCATAGGCTACATTTAATTTTTCTGAGGTTTTTATTGACAGGTATTATGTGGAAATATACAGAGATGTAAAATAACAGACAGGGTAAGAAAATTGCAAAGTTATAGCAAGTCATTAAGACTTCAGTAGATAGCTCTAGTTCTTAATAATAATACTAATAACAATAATAATAGCATATAAATCATGATAAGCATGGTTTCTGGCTCCACCTATGGTGCTCATGGGTCCTTTAGTTCTTTTCCCTGAAATCAATGCTCCCAAACTTTCTCTAGGTTGGATATTTCAATATAGCAGGGGCTTTTGATTTCATTTGTTTTGTATATATTTCACAAACATACAGGTGTCTCTACAGGCTAAATTATAAACACCCTGAGGTCAGGGACTACTTTGCTTTTTTTTTTTTCTTTGTATTCTTGGTACCTAGAATACTAACTGGCACATAATAGATACGTAATACATGCTTGTTGTTTGATTGATCTGTATGGGAATTCCTTCCACCTATGCAGATATTTAATTTATGGTTTGTCTAAAATTTATAGTCTTGGAAAGTTGGTTAAGTCTCAGAATGATCAAATTCTTGGCCTAGAGCCTTGAAGCTAGTAAGTTTCAGTGGTGGGACTTGATCTCAGTGCTGTTCATTACCCCACACTGGTTCTCTGGAGTGGACACATATTAAAGCAAGTTTCCAGATAGCTAGCTGAGGTTGATTCAAGCTGACAACACTGCTAGGATTCTCTGCATCTTTTAAAAATAAATCGGTTTCTTCATTCTTTCCAAGGTATGAGGATCCAGGATGAGGAAGACATTTCTATATTTGTCCCCTTAAAATTGCTTCCAGAGACTTTATTTGCATTCCATTTTTCAGCTGCCTCCTTTGTCCCCACTGCCCATCTCTGTTATTTCAGCTCCCTGGAAGTCCTTACTCGCCCTTGTTTTATCCCTTTCTGTCTTGGCCAATAAATGAAATAAATTTATGATGTGATTGTTAGGGCTTTTTCTCCTTTTCAGGGGAAACTTACCTCCTTTACTTCTTATTCTAGGCCAGAACCTGGGCCTGCTTCCCCTCTATAGGCCTAGCCCCTAAAGGTCAAGTGCAATTACTCCTAAGGCTTTTTATACCCCCCTGTTTTTTATAAATGCCTCCTATCAAGTTCACTCTCCTGCCTGCTTTCCATTCCCCACTCACTTTTATATCTCTCCTAAGCCCATCCTCCCCCTTTAAGGGAGATCTCTCATTTTTAATTTATTTGCTCAGGTGCCTGAGCCATGAGCTCAAAGATTTCTTTTGTCTTGTTGAACTTGAGTTCCACCCATTCACCAAGTTGTTTGCTTTTTGGTGACACTACTATCTCTCAAATGGGTACAAAATGCCCATTTGTGATTTTTTTTTAGAATTCTATCTTTGTAGATTTATAATGCTTAAAAATAACTTAACCATATATAAATAATGATAAATAATTCCTAGCTACAGTGTGAGGAGTCATTTCCTGACACCTTGGGCAAATCATTCCATCCATGGAGCTATATCTGAGCATCTATTCAGAAAAAAAAAAACAAAAAACAAAGAACAAAAAACAAAACAAAACAAAAAAAAAATCACTTCATTCTCTGACCTCCTATAGCATAAGATTCTTATAGGACCATCCTTAGGGCAATTTTCTTATTCTGCCTTGCATTCTAGTTATATATTTATCTGTCATCTTATATAGGATTATAAGCTCTTTAAAAGCAGGACCCATAGCATATACTTCTTTCTATATTTCCCAGTACCTTGTATATATCAAACATGTTAAATCTTGACCTGGAAATATCTGTTGAATAAATGAATGATTGTTAACTGAAATTGCCCTTAATCTCTTAGAGGAATAAATAAATGAATGAAAAGGCATTATGGACTTACTACCTTCCAAGCATTTTGTTAAATGTTGTGGATACAAGTTTAAAAAAAATGATAGTCCTTGATCTCCAGGAGCTTGAAGTCTAATTGGATGAGATAACATATAAAAGAGAGTTCAGCTGCAGGAGGTATAGAAAAGCCCAGAAGTCCTAAGGGTACATCAGCAGGGCTAATGGCAAGGAACAAGGGTCCTTAGGTTACAACAGTAGGTCCAATAACATTGCATGGGGAAAAGGTAAGAACCGGAGGATCTTAGGATGCATTGGCAGGGCCAATGCTAAGTAACAGCAGTCTTCCATATCACCAGAAGGATTAAATTGGTAACTCCCATTTTATTCAAGTGGTGTGAGAAGTTATGGTGATCTTCTAAACTGGCTACCTCATGAGATCTCACTGAGCAGGGAGAAGGGGAGGAAAAGCAAGAGGGAATAACATATGGAGTCTAGATAGGCAGGGTGAGGAAGGGAGTGGGAAAAAAATTGGGGAGGGCATCTTCCTCCTCTAGTTGCACGTTTCCTTGCCTTCTATTAATATGTAATAATTGGGTTACCCAGAGCTGGGGGAGAAGGTGAAAAAAGGGGGAGGGTAGCCCTCTTTTTTCCACTGACATGCCAATTATTGGTCTGTAGAGGTAGGTTGTATTTGGAGTTACACACATGATCAGAGATACAATATAGAAGGTTCAGTGCTAGAACCCTTAGCCCTGGAACCAAGAAGAATTATTAGACATCATTTTCAAATGCCACATATGCCACTAATTTTTTAACTACAAAAGTTTTTTTTTCTTTTTTTTTTTTAACAATACTTACCTTTTAACTTAGAGTTGGGTTGTGCTCTAGTTCACCTAGATTTTTCTTGATTTAGACTCCATTCTTTTTCATATTTAATTTTAGCTAAAGTTCAATTGTCTCCCAACCCCCTCATGCTAGTTAAATACTAAATCCCAAAGAATATACTGGCAAAGGAGGCAGTTATAAAAATACATATGATTCATATGAGAGATAGAAGCTATTATATAAATATCTCTTCGGACATTTTTCAAAGCATTACAGCATTTCTTATTTTTAAAAAAGGGTATCACTTTTTACTCTACTTTTCCTATGCCAGTTCCCAAAGCCTTTGCCCCTACCTCAAACCAAAGGAGTTGAAAATGTTTGGTCAGAATTCATGAACATTGTATTATTAGAAACCTATTTCAGATCTCTTTTATGAGAGGATATATTGTTTCTTTGGGAGACTCTATTTAAGGACTCCTGAGTGAGGTCATCTTATTGCTGCAGAAGACTTGAGGAGCATGTGGAAACAGTCAAAAAGCAGTGGGCAGCTTCCCCTTATGGTAAAAAGCCTTTAATTTAATTTTAAATTTAATTCTGCCAACCTGGAATTGGCAATAGATGAGAAACCAGAGGACATCAGTTCAGGTCTTATTTCTATAAAAGTGCTCTCCTTTCCCTATTCTCCTTCTCATTCTAACATGTAGACCAGTTTTGGGATAAGTCACTGTAAATAAGCAGGTAGTAAGAAAAGGTTCTTTAATGGGATTGCTGTCAAATGGCAAAATGTCCACCTCCCCATGATGTCCTGGACCCTTTTTAGGTGTTTCTGCAGGATGAATGTGACTCTAGGTTTGTTCTGATTCTAGCCAATTTCAATCATGCTATTCAGAACCCCCAAGAGGTGGCTTTTTTGTTTTTGTTGTTGTCTTTCAGTCATGTCCAATTCTTTGTGACCCCATTTGGTGTTTTCTTGGAACAGATGCTAGAGTGGTTTGCCATTTCCTTCATTTTACAGATGAGGAAACTAAGGAAAACTGGGTTAAATGACTTGCCCAGGGTCACACAGCTAGTAAGTGTCTGTGACCGTATTTGAACTCAGGTCTTCCTGACTCAGATCCAGTGCTTTATCCACTGTGCCACCTAGCTGCTTTTTTTTAAAGCATTCATTGATTCATCAATTTATTCCTTCACTCAACAAATCTTTTCTTTGGCACCTACAATTTCTAAGGCATTGAGAGACAGAATTGACAGAGATGACCACATTGTTTTAAACTACAGGACCAGGGACTATTGTGTTCAGTACAAAGGAATTGATTGACAAGGTGTTTCATTATGAATGGCTCATTTTCTTTTATCCAATCCATTATAAGTATTTTATAAGTTCCTTCTATGCACAAGACACTGAAATAGGTTCCACATGTATAAAACCAACAAATGAAATATTCCCTGCCCTCAAGGAATTTGCACAGTATTGATGGGGTTGTACAAATTTTTGATGCCTATGGCATTGCTTCACTATAAAGTTAACCTACAGTCATCATGCTTCTTTTTTATCTTTACCCCTTTTCTCCAGGACATTTTTTGAACCTGGCTTTTGCATACCATACTGCATATGAACCCTGTGACAAATGAGGTCTCTGAGTTACAGAACTCTCAGATCTTGGAACACAAAGGATGAATCCCATTAAGGTTAGCAGAGCAATGGGAAGGCTATTTTCACTCTCTTGTTCCTATTATTAATCAGTTGTGTTATGTCCAAGCCAGTTGTACTAATTTAATGCTTTAAAGATCTGTGATATTGTTAATGTAGTTACTCCTTTTGAGGTAGATTGAACTCTCATTAATATCTTGGGAGACAATATCACTGAATTGCTTTAGCTGAACAACAACAACAAGAATGCATGGCCATTTGCTAAAACTCTTGTGATGAGCATCTTTCAATTCATTTGGATTATAACTTAAATAAATAACAGTAAGCACATGGCTGGGGCTCTAGTTGAAGGCTTGCCAGCTTGATAAAATATGCCAGATCTTGCACTCAGTGGCTATAGCTTTCACTCCAGCTTTCAGGAATACAAGCAGACAGTTACCTTAGTAACATTTATACTGCACAGAGAAGTAAGTACCAGTTCCACTGTTCTCCTTCCTGGTCAGCCTACTGCTGAAGCAGTGTGTTCAATTCTTGCTCCCCCATTTTAGAAAGGGCATTTAACCATATAGAAATTGTCAGTAAGAATCTGATAAAAGTACTGAAGATTTTGCTATCTGGTATTGGTTGAAGAAAGTAATGATCATAGGATCACAAGTTTAGAGTTAGAAGGGATCTCAGAACTCAAGTCTAAAACCTTCTTTTTCGAGAAACTGAGGGACAAAGAGATTATGTGACTTATCTAGGTCACCTTCTTGATTTGAACCTAGGTCTTTCCTAACTCCAGGTAATGTTTTTCTTGAAGAAAAACAGACTATTGACTCTGAAGAAAAGAAGTAGGAGAGATGAGTAGAAGTGGCAGAGACATAGGTTTGGGGTAGAAAGGAGCTAAAAAAAATCCTTAGAATCTGAGCTGTAAACTAAATGACAATGAGTTGTTTCAGGAGGTAGATGGTTCCATTTTATCAATTGTTTTTAAATCCCTGAGAACCAATTGGTCTGGAATATTGTTATGAAAATAGTTGTTCTAGTGTGCTTTAGACTATAAAACTTGAAATTCTTTCTAAATCTGTGACTTGATAATCCTTGTGACCCTCTGGACCATAGCTGCCCATGTTTTTTTTTTTGGCATACACAAATTTTATATATATATATATATATATACATGTATATATATACATATATACATGTATAGATATATATGCATATATATGCATGTATACATGTATATATATGTATATGTATATGTATACATATATGTGTCAAAGGTTAAGCAACATGCCTGGGGTCACACAGCTAAGAAGTATCCGAGGCTGGATGTGAATTCGTCTTCCTCACTCCAGGCCCAATGCTCTATCCACTGAGCCACCAGCTGCCTCTATTGTGTAAAATACTGTTCTCTTATTTCCACAAGCACAAGATTCATTGCAAGTTGTAGATACCTTCACCTCACCACAAAATACATACGATTGATCCAGTTAGCCATTCTTGATTTAAAAAAAAAGTATTATTACTCATGTATAACCAGGTCAATAATCCAAACAGACCTGCAAAATGTAAGGCTAGTATTCAGTATGAGTATCACAGAGACTCAGACAATCAATGGCCTTCTCTGATTCCTGCACTCTTTTTAATTAATTCTAGACCAATAGATGGTATACTTTAATGAGGCTGTCATTAATGGAAGCACTAACTGAATGTCAACACTGGGGTAGGTCACTAAATGACACTTAGCTGCTAAAAACCAAGGAGATCACAAAGAGATCATAAAAGTAGCAGTGAGATACATGGAATAGCAGGGAAAGAAAGGGAATAGGGGAAATGATGAATGATAATGAAGTAGAGAAGACATAAGGTTATTCTAAAATCTAGAGTTAATGAGAATTTTATTTTCTTCCTAATTAGGGCAGGCATAGACTATAGAACAAAGGTAAGTGCATGGTATAATAAGCATAGAGAGAATAGGTATAGAATATTCAATAAGAGAAAGCCCAGGAGTAGTCTTTATTCTCTATGTAAAGGAAGAATGCTGAATCTGATTAAAAGCTTCCACACCTGCCCTAACTGTACTTTACATGGGCGTGAATTCTCCCTGTCTCACCTACTAATGAAGTTTTTAAACCCTCTCTCACTATGTCAACCACATTCAAATATTTCCATGGCTCAAACAAACAAACAAAAAGTTACTAAAGTCAAATGCACATGGAGCTTCTCTGAACTGAACTATTCAAGTCCTTGGGCCACAGACATACAGTTCAACACTGGGGTCACACTCATAATATTTTCAGCTCAACAGAACCTGATGAAGTTTGTGTTTTAATGACACAGGCTTTGCCAAGAATCTAATGTCACCTCCATATTGCCAGGCGGCACTAGAGAAGGACTTCAGGGGGAAAAGGAAAAAAAAAATTCTAAAAAAGGTATTTACTAGAAGTTGTGTGATTGGCAGCTGACTGCAGAATTATTCTCAGCATAAATATCTAACCCTCTTTAAAACAGAATGGCATATATCAACATTAAAGTAATTAAAACTACAGCAAGAAGACAGGGAAAAAAAAACCACTCCACACAATGGAAAATCTCCATAAATAAGAGTGAAGGGCTAAATTCCTCAACCTCACACTCACCCTAACCAACTGTAGCCCCTCTGCATTTTAAGTAGGATAATGCTAACAACCTGACAGACTTGGATTTCAAGCTCTGGCTGCAATGGTCTTCAAAATAACTCAATCTCCTCAAACCCTCGAAGGGGGGCAAATATTGATCCTACCTGTCCCCTTAATGGAAAGGGGGTTCAAGTGAGAAGGGTTGGAGTTCCCAACAATGTGAAGTTGCCCAAAGGTGAAAGGGCTCCCATATATAAATGTAGCTGAGGTTCCTTTCTCAATAATTCAATTAAATAATTAAGTGCCTACCAGTTACTATGCTAGGTACTAGACATATAAAATAATGAAGGGATCTGATATTACCATCAAAGAACTTATATTGTATTTAGAGAAGGGGAACAACATGAACACAAATGATTAAATACAAAATACCAAATTAAAAACAAAATCCTTAAAAAGTAAATACAAAGTACTTTTTAGGGAGAGGACACTAGCAACTAAGGGGCACTGGGCAGACTTCATGCAAGAGATGGCACTTGATGCGAGACGTACAGAGTCTATCTGCCTCCCACAATTAAGGCAACTGAGACTATCCAGACATGGAAGCTGGAATAAGAGAAAATGATTTACCAGGATAATAGAAAATTGGATGGGACAAATACTGAGGAATGCAAACTTATTCAAATTATTTGAAAGAAAGAAAAAAAAAAGCTGAAGAACAAAAAGGCCAAGATAGGGAAGCTAAGTGTAAGTTCAGTTGTCAAAAAAATATGTTGAGGGGATTTCATAAACAAAGGTGAAAAAAAATTAAAAGATCACAACACACCAAATTCATATTATGCTTTAGTGGAAAGTGAACCAAAACTCTGCAAAGGGAAGAAAAAAAACAAACAAACAAGATAGCAATTTCCCAGGATTTTTTCAGAGATCCATCACAGGAAACTAAAGGAGGGTTCAAAAGAGAAATAAAAGTGTTAAAACAATATATTTATATAAAATTTTGGCCAGACAGCAGAAAATGCAAAGAAGAAATAAATACAGCAAAAAGAGTAGACACCTTATAACACAATGGGGGACTTCTCCAACATACTAGAGGTTCTGAAAAAGAGAATGATAGAGTTGGAGGTCTAAATTCCAACAGTGAAATTAAAATTTGACAGAAAAGAAGCAAACACATTAAAAAACCAAACCAAAACCAAAACAAAAACACTACAAATTCTATTTAAGATGAATTTGTGTTGAAGGAAGGATTGAAGGGATAATCCAGTAATCATAGTTATCCTGGAGAAGAAAGACTGCTAAAACACTGAATATCAAAATGTAGATTGAAGCTCATGAAGGAATAATGAAGAATCACAAAAGGTCTGATGTGCTAAAGATTCAAAGGGAAGTTAGAGAACCGAAAGAAGGGAAGGACAAAGAGTTGACTTTATATTCCATGGCCTAAATTTCAATTTTCCCAAAACTGCATCATTATTTGGGGGTAAGGATGCTAATAATCAATGAGTTCCCTGAATGAAGAGAGGGAAGGCAAAACACAAAAGGGAAATTGAAATATCTCCCTGCCTGTGTTGGGTGTGAACAAAGAAAGAACAGGATTTTTTTCCCCAACAACATAGATTTCCATGAGAGAAGAAAATAAGAGCAGAGGAGTGGGAAGACTGAGGCAGAAGAGACGTAAGCTGGTTTTATAGCTGTTTTTTTTCCTAGAAGAAAAAAATTACATAGGGCCATAGAAGCACACATATATTAATGGGGCAAGAGAAAGGGACCTCACAGTGGGTTTCATTTTGAGTAATGTTTAGAAAGCCAACTTGTTTGAGCAAAATATCATTTCATCACAAAAAAATAAGATGTATGTCCTCCTGAAGATGGTCAATGTCCAGGGAAGATGACATGACACAGTTTCAGAGAAAAGATACATTATTCTTATGAGTAATGAGCAGTGATAATTAAGCCTGGGCTTTACGATTCAAGATACAGAGTAGCTTCTATCACATTATACTGTCTCTTTAATGAATTGGTATTTTTAGGAGTGAGACAGAGTAGAAGAAAGCACCACCAAAAAAAAAGAAAAGAAAACAATAATATTTTTTTCAAAAAAAGGGAAAAGGGGGAAATATCATTTGAGATAAACAAATTCAGTAATATATAGCTGGGATTAGGGAGAAGATCAATTTTAACATCCATGGACCCACCTTTCATGAGGGACATGTAATTTAAAAAAAAAAGCATAGAAATGTGTAGTTCACTAATGGTAGAATAGAATTCAAAATTATTTTGATAGGAGATACAAATGATGATTAGGAATAAATGAGCATTTATTATTATAAAGGCACCAGAAGAGAAAGATAAACTAATCTAAAAAATTAGATAACGTAGATCATGTTCTAAGGCATAAAGATATTATAAATGTATGCTGCAAACTCAAAAAATGCATTTTAAAAGAAAAAGACAACAAAATTATTAATACAGGAAACACACAAAATACAGGGCTAGATGGAGAGTAAGTGAACAAAATTTTGAACATTGAGTGAATCAAGGAAATTTTAGAAATGATGAATAATTATGTAAAAGAGAATAATAATGAGATAATATCTTTTGTTAGGATATTATGAAGGAAATCATCAGAAGAAAATTATATTGTTGACAATACCTTACTAAATTTCAAAAGGTATTGGATTGAGTATGAAACTTTATTTGTCAGTAGAGAGGTTATCATGTCATGGTTCATAGAGTGAGAAACTCAGTCACTGTTGAGTTTTCATATCTTTTTCTTTTTACAAGGGATAGTTCATTGGTTTTGTGAGGTAGGAGAGGATATCTCCACAAAAAGCATGTGATATAAAAACAAAAGTCATCAATAAAAATTTATCTTTTTAAATTGATATCCATCCTAGTAGTTTTGAGTACCAATAAAAGGACAAGAAGAAGGATGATGTGTAGTGGATACAGGGCCAGTCTTAGAATGATGACTGAAATTAGGAGCCACTTTTCTCATGTACTAGTTATATAACTATTGGAAAGTCACTCAATATTTTAGTGACCCCTAAAACTCTCTAGAATTCTTAGAGATGAGTTGTTTGTATCTGTGAAGGAAGTTTCTATAAGACTGTCCTACATTGCTGAAATCATAGGTAAGGATCGCTATTAAATAGAAGGATTGAACTTCTACTTTGTCCAGTTTTACTCTAATACACATAACAGATGAGTAGGAGGGGGAAAGCCCTGAATTTAAAGTCTGAAGTTTAGGGTTCCATCATTTCCCAGACTCTATTGTTTAATGCACAGCAAGTCATTTTATTCTCCCTACCCCCCAGCCTTCAGTTTTATCATTAATAAAATGGGAACGATAATAGCAACTAACGTTTATACAGCATGTTAAGGCTTGCAAAGGACTTTGCATATGCTGTCTTATTTGATTCTCACAAAAATTCTATGAGCTAGGTGTTATCATTAACCCCATTTACAGATGAGAACTAATTAGGGCTATTGCTGCCTTCATTACTGAGGCAACAACTGCAGCTGACATGCCCAAAATCATAGAGCCAGTAAATTTCTAAGATAGAATTCCTGACTCCAAGTCCTGTGCTTTATGCTCCAAGTTAGTCTTCTTGTAACTACATTATCAGCGAACATCAAATAAGATCATATGTGGAAAACACTCTGCAAACATTGGGTATTATAAATGAGAACTATTGTTAATATTCTCAATTCAAAATATATATGTATGTGTATACACACATATCTGTGTGTGCCCAATATGTACACATAGATACACAAACATCATTATCAGAAGAAGAAAAAAAAAACACCTTTGAAGGTTATCAGTTATTTTAAGCACCAATCGTCATCTAGTCCTTGAACATTCTGTTTTTCAGCAGTCAATTCACTTAGGGAAAATACAGTTTCAGTGTCAGTTATGTAATGAATTCTCTCTATTAGGTTATAAATTTTTGAAACTAATTCCTGAAATATTATGTTCGGCAAATAGTGATACTGATACTAAAAGTATCATTAAGAAATACCAGGAACTGTTTGGGAAGTAGACATTTCTAGATCTTACAGTGATGTGGGCTGGCAGTAGAGGATGGTATTCATTCATGTTCATTTGCGTCTGCCCCATTTAAATTTAGTTGGAATTGGGGTAGAGAAGGGGAGAAGGAAAGCACTGAGTCAGAAGAAGCAAATATTTTTATGTTTTTTTTTTTCTGGGTATTTTCAACCCTGGTGCTTAATGCAGAAAGACAAAGCTTCCTTGCGTGTCTTGCTATTTTCACAGCTGTGCTTTTAAGTACTCTAACAGTATCTGGAATGTGTTCCTTCTTGCCATGTAAACAAACATAAACAACTGTGAGCTTAGCTACATGTTATTGAGCCTTTTAATAAACACCATAATTATTTTGTATAGACCTAGTGCTATTATCTTTGCTACAATATTAAAAAAATTACAATTCAACCATTGGTTTTATGAATTATTTCTTGCAATTGGTCTCGTTAGGCAGACTCCCCATAGGACAGAAAAGGTAAACAACTTCACTTTGGTTATGGAACACTGGGATCAGACCTGGTCATTGATATCTTCTGAGATTTTCTTCTTGGAACTAAAGTTATCATGTTGGAGCTTGAGACAGTCAATGGACTTTCTACCGTTGAATGTTGAGGGTAGGGGAAGAGAATATTTTACTTGTCTACGTGTAACACAGACTACACAGGCCCCCACCATGGACTTGTATGTTAGGATTTTGACTTCTCCTCTAGAGTTCTCTGATACCCTTAGGAGGATTTGGGGGAGGATTTAGGGGAGCATTTAGGCCCTTTGCCATTGGTTCCAGACCCTCACTGATGGTGTTCCCCCAAACCTAGGGGTGGTCCCCTGTACCTCAATCCCATTCTGCCAAATAATTGGATTAGCTTTTGTAAAGGAATACTTATTTCCGAAGTACAAACACTAATATATAAACTTACTCTTCTAACATGTGAAAGGCATCCTCCTCCCACTACCACCTCAGTGGGGAATTGAGGAAGAGGATTAGGTTCGTAGTTTAGCATTTGAGTGTAGTACCAATTTCAAGTCCAAAGTACCCCTCTAGCTACAGTCTCAGGCACTTCAGCTTCTCAAGGCTTTCATTCTATGCTGATTTGTCATGCTACTCCACCTGAAATCCTGGCTCCAAGGTCACCATAGCTTCCACTCCTATCAACAGGAATTACCTCACCTGGAAGGAAAATACTATTATTCTCATTTTAAAGATGAAGAAACTGAGGCAGAAAACGGTTCAGTGATATGTCCAACATTACACACCTAGTAAATGCATAAAGTGGAATTTAAATTCGTCTAGCACACTATTCACTACACCACCTAATGGTCTGTAAGCTGTAGTTTATTAACAACACTCTTACATTGTGGTATTCTGAACTGAATGTAATGCTTCAGATGTACTCCAATCAGAGCAGAATAAAACAGGACAATGCTAGGTTCATTCTGGTCTCTATACATCTGTTAGTGCAGGATGAGATGATTTTAGTATGTCTGTTTTTGCTGCCATGTCACATTGTTCAAAGCCCCCATCCAAAGGAATGATGATTAAATATGTTTTTAGAATATAATTAAATTGTTGGTTTCTAAGAACTACAATTCTAATGACAATTTTGTTTCAGAATAGCTGCAGACTTTTTTTTTTTATTCTCACTAACAAGGAAAGTAGGAGTGGGGTTTGAATTCCAGGCTCAATGGTGAGGCAAAATCTTTAGAACTTAGAGTAATTCATCTAGGGAGTCTATTCTTTGGTCCTTAAAATTTGACTGTCTATCAAGAGATTGGGCAGTGTCTTGCCATTGAGAGCTGAAGAAGTACTTGTACCTCATTTTCACATTTTAAAGTATCGCGCAACATGTGAGCACATATTCTAGTGTCTACTGTCTGCAATTTCATTGTGTGTCAAGTTTAATGTGGCTTCCTGGTTAAAAATGACATTTTACAAGCCACAACTTGGTTGTCCTGCTTCAGGCCAAGGGCTCATTGCTAGACTAATTAATTTTAATGGGACTTTGGCCTATTAACACCCTCAGAATGATGCCCATAATCATCTCATGTTCCTGGACAGAACTGTGTAATTATATTAAGTAGATCCCCAAGTATCACATTCTATCCCTTCTATCTCAGCATTTAGCAGTGGGCTTGAAGTGCTGATGAGAGCATCGCAAAGATTAGAGATGGTTGGATAGACATATGTGGTCAAATACTTTTACCATTTAGATCTCAGGTTTGTGAGGTCTTTGGTCTACGGTATGAAACTGTCTTTTCTTTTTTTTTTTTGTAAATTAAGTTTCTTAGCATTGCCAACTACACAATTAAAAAAAAAAAAACAAAAAACTCCCCATACATACCAAGGTTGAATGGCAAGTTTAGGCCTCTCAGAGTATCATAAATACTCAGACAACTGAAGGCCAAGTAATAGACAGTTAGAAACAGTCCTCTGAATAAGCTGAGTTAATGACCACCTGTAAAGTGTGACTGAAAGGTATTCTTATCACCTGACAAACTTGACAATGAGAGACTGAGAGAACATCCTGCAATTGAATGAGTACTCTATTTAGAATTGGGAGACCTGGGTTCTAATCACAGAAAGGCCCATAGAAATAGAAATATTCAGAATAGTAGTATTTTATTTTTGGGTAGGAAAGACTTAGCAACAAAGCAGAGGCTTATTTTAAGAGAGATGGCTAAATAAACTGTGAAATATAAATGTAATGGGATATTATTAGTCAATGAAAATGACGAATAGGAATGAGAGAAAGGAGAAAAGAATGATGAATTGTTGCAGAGTGAAGAAAGCAGACCCACAAAAAATGAAAGTAGAATATGAAAACAAAAGACATTAATACAACTGATTTAAAAACAGATCTTAGCCTTTTAGTGATAGTATAAACCCAGGATAAGTAAATAACGGGGTATGACAACTGAAAATCCTAAGAGAGTCTTTGGCTTCATTAAAAATCTGAGTATTAAGGATAATGGGGATGGCAGAGCCATTTAATTCTTCTGTTCAGAACATAGCTGAAGAATTTTAGGAAAGACCTAGGTAAGCTGGGGAGTGACCAGAAGAGGGTGACCAAGACAGTGAGAGGTCTTTTGCTCATGCCATCTGGGTATTGGCTGAGGACTCTATGGGTATTTTATGGAGAAAAGAGAAAGAGTTGGTGGGGGCATGATAGTTACCAATAAGCTTTTGAAGGTCTATTGTGTGGAAAAGGAAAATGAATAAGGCCTTTTCAGCCTGGCTTCAGAGGGCAGAAACAGGAGCAAATAGTAGAAATTTCAAGTTGAATTTAGGCTTAATCTAAAATCAGAGGAGTGGGAAACCTTTATTAACAATTGGATTTTGCAGAAAGGGACACATTCAGCTTCTTTTCATTAGCTGTTTTAAAGAAAGGTCAAGGGGTCATGTATTGTGGATATCATAGACTGCATGGTTTGTGGGGTCCACGTCCCTCCCAGCATTAACATTCTGTTTCTGTACCTTGACTCCAAATCCGGTCAGTGTCCTTTCTACTATACCATTCTGATCTCTTGTAAATGCAAACAGGTTATCTGACAGAATAAACTTTTACCATCCAGTGACCCATTAGCAGGTTTTTTATAGATCATATTAACTAAGGCCAGAGCAAGGCCTGAGATAGTGAGACACAGGTCAGGTCATATCTGATGACAGAAAGAGAGAAAAGGCTACTCTACGATAGACTGGGCTGAGCAGTTCACAATCTGGGCAGTGTGGAGAATGAAAGCCTTGAAGAGTGATATATTGGAAAGGGTGAGGAACTTACACAACATATTTTACTTTTACTGGTCATATGGATAAGAGAAAAAGTTTGATAACGAATACACAAAAAAAAGGTAATTCATAGTTATAGAATCTCGGAGTTGGAAGGTTATCTAGCTCAATCTCCTGTCTGGTGAGTTTTGGGGAAAATTTGCTCTGTAGGGGAGGCTAGGTGGCACAGTGGATAGAGCACCAGCCCTGGATTCAGAAGGACCTCAGTTCAAATCCAGCCTCAGACATAATACTTACTAGCTGTGTGACCCTAGGCAAATCATTTAACTCCATTACCTAGCCCCGCCCCCCCCCCCAAATACTATGTAGATAAAGTAAACTTTGATACCAAGGAAACAGAACTATGAAGTTGTATAAATAGAAACTCTTAGGTTATATTTTATTCTCCTCATTATTGGTAATGACAAGATCCAAGTGACTGATTCTGTCTTGAAGGGTCTCCATTATCTTAGAGATTTATTCCGATGTAGAATATTCTCATGAGACTAACCTCTGGGAAATTCATTTTCCCAAAGGAATACAACTGACCTTTAGCAATTCCTGTGACCCCGAAGCTTGCACACTTACCCTATTTTCATTTTACCTTAGAATGCTGCTAACTGTGAGTCTAAAAAAAATTATAAAAACTCAATTCGTACTTTAAGTAGCTGAAGTTGCTACCAGCCTAAGCAATCTTCCTTAGTGCACTAATAAATTTCTTTTTCTTTTAGTCTGGCTACTCACTTTTTGACCCCTGGTCTTGGAGACATCATGATGAGTGATATTCTCTCTGATTTTCATGGAATCCAGGCTAGGAAACTCTCACAATATTAGTAAATACTTACTGATCATCTTTTTTTAATTTAATTTTTCTTGGCCAAAAATGTAACATTTTCAATGTTCTTTTATCTGAGATGGAAAATAATTTCATTTCTGGTATATTTATAACTTTCCCATATTCATTTGAGATTTTCGCAGTTTACAAAATTCTTAGGCCACTAAACTCTCTTTATACAGGATAACTAATTGAAAATATGTATTTATTTCTCTTTCCTACAGAGCATGCTGCTCAAAATAATGACATTTCTGTTAACGTTGAAAACAGATTTTATAATACTTTACTGGCTAGGAGGAAGAAAAAAATTTATAGGCATAAATTATTCCTATTGTATAAAAGTAGAAGTCCTATGACTTTGAACTATATTTTCTCCTAATCTTCTATTTAAGGAAATTGATTAAGTCTTGGTTTCCTGTCATTTCCATTAGTCAGATTTGAAATAAAATCTTAGGATTGATTAATTTCTCAGAAAGTTGGAATGATGTTTCATTTAAAACATATTTACAGAATACCTTTTATGTCTAAGATGTTGTATGAGGGGTGTGTGTGTGTGTGTGTGTGTGTATGTGGTGAGATGTATAAAGGTAAAGGTGTAAGGAGCCCTGAAAGAGTTTAATATTAGCTAACATTTATATAGCACTTAGCCAAGCTCTGTGTCAAGTGCTTTACAATAATTATCTCATTTGATCCTCAGAACAACCCTGGGAGATAGGTGCTATTATTATTATTATTCCTATTTTACAGATGAGGAAAATGAGGCAAGGAGAGGTCACACAGCTAGGAAATGGCTGAGACAGAATTTGAATTCAGATCTTCCTGAGCTCCTGAGAAGTTCAGGACTTCTGTGCAGTCCGGCACTCTCCTGAGTCTGCCACCCAGCTGCTGGAGAGATGACACTTATACATAAACAATTTTAGATTTGTGTTTGGAAATGACTATTTCTTTGAGGAAAAAATAAGAATGCAGAATTGGGAATTTTGGGGCAGAACTAATTTAGAGAAAACCAAGAGACAAGACTTTCCTTGAACATCTGGTCAGGGAATATGCATATTATCACAGGATGCTGAGTGCAACAATTTGATAAATCCTTCGTAATATTCAGACTCTCCCTGTGAGATGAGTAGTGTAAATGCTGCCACATTAATTGTACAGATAAGGAAACTGAGGCTGACTCAGAGAGATTAAGTACCTTGACAGAGGTGATGTCATTTGTAAGAACCAAAACCCCACCTACAAGCTTAGGTATCTTGACTGAGGGGTCAGTATTTTTTTCTCCTGAACATGTCTAATAAAAATTTCTGCCCCTTGATGAAGTGATCAGAACCTTGGGAAGATCTAATTCCCCACATGTAAGCAGAGAGAGTGCTTCCCGGAGTACCTAGAGACTGGGTAATGCAAAGGTTATCATATTTCTCATGTAAAGCCCCACCTGCAGGAAAAAAAAGTTGTTTGAAGAACATTTTAAGTAACACCCAGGGGTACCACATGAAAGTAAGTGACATCATGGAAATGGAAGAGGATCTGTGCTTAAGGAATGCACAATAAAGAATCCTCTTTCCTAGGTTCTTAACTTGCCTATGTCTCAAGGGCTTAACTCTATTAGATTTAGCAGTTAAATTACTCATTTATGTTATTAATATCCCTCTGTTTGAAAGAACTCTCTCCTACTTATAAAATTTGAGATGAATTAGAATTATTACATTGCATTTGTGACTTACACGTAGATTCACTGTTACCTCTTCTCTCTGATTTATGTGGGTAGTTCTTCTTCCATATGACCCAGACTCGTCTTTCCCACATCTCTATTACCCAGATTCAAGCTTTCCCCAAATGTCTACACAAGCTAACAGTAATCACAGTAAAAAGAAAAGCAGCTACCAAGTTGTCTTTTACATAAAGGTGAATGAAATGATAGGAATCAAAGGACAGAAAACAAATTAGGTATTAATTAAAAAACCATCCATTCTAGCCAATGCCAATGTCGCTGTCAAATGCAGGAGCAGAAACTAACTTGGGCCTTGAACTCCTTCTCTCTTGTGGAAATGTCAGGGAGACAAAGTCAGAAGAATGGGGAATTTAAGGGAATTTGCACAGTAGGGGATTGATTAATATTTGTTAGGTTGATTGATTTGAATATAATTCTTCCTTCAGTAAACTATGTTAGAGATCCATTAGGGACATCAGTGAGAACTGTTGATTGCTTTCTATCATTCTTCACAATAAACATTGCTTTCACTTTTAAAGACAATCTTTCCCTCCCTCCTCTTTTTCTCTTTTACATTTTTGTCTTCCTTTATCTTCTTTTTTCCTCCTCTCTTTTCTACCCTCATTTCCCCTCTTCCCCTTCCTTTCCTCTCCCCCCCTCATCTCTCCCTCCTATAATTTTTATTCTCCCTTCCTTCCCCTCCTCTCTTCCTTCTCCTGCTTCCCCCTTCCATTTTATTCCCCCTTTTTGTCCTCCCTTTCATGTTCCCACCTCTTCCCTTCCTCCTCCTCTTCAAATTCCTTTCTTTCCTTTCCCCTTTTCCTCTCCTTCTCCTCTCTTTTTCTTTCCTATCACCTAACTTTTTACTTCTTTCTATCCATTTCTTCTGAATCCCCTTTTATGAATCCCTTGCTATATGGTAATTTTTTTTTAGTTGAAAGCAGACTTAAAAGCTCCCTCCCCTATTTTACGGTTGAGAAAACTTGGACCTAGGGAAGTTTTGTGATTTGCCCAACACTACATGGGTAATAAACATAAAAATGTGGCTTGAACCCAGGGCCTTTGATTCCAGAGCCTGTGTCCATTTTACTGTACCACACTGACTGCACTTTGTACTTGTGAGTGATGTTTGTGTTGTTCTCTGACCTCTGAGTTCAGCTTTATCACCAGTATCTTCCGCCCAAAGTACTATAGTAAAAGTTATAATTTTTCACATGTTCATAGCCCAGGATCATTTTGCTTACTGAATAATTTTGCCTGACTGCTATTTAAGAGAGATGACAGGCGTTCTAGGCGTTAAACAAAATATAATTCACTACCCTAGGTAGAAAATTATCCTGTTAACTGGTGTGGGTGGAATAGGAACCATAGCCACATATGTAAAACCTTTACATGCTCATTCAGAGATACACCCTATATTTGACCAGAGAAACACAACATACATTGACTTCAGGAAGAATGGGAAAGAAAAACAAACAGTAGACAAGTAATACATATCCATCCACTCTGCCATAGTTCCCATTTTCCTTTGATGAGACATAATACATTGATGAATAATATAGTTTGATTTGCCTTAGTAGTACATATATAATTAATCAACCTCTACAACCCAAGAATAATAATTCTGCTGTCTGTTGTTTCTGTAAGTTGGATTTCTGAAGGTTGTGATTAGACTAAACACTATGCTATATAATCTGGCTATTGGCAGTGGAGAAAGAAATGCTACCGAATATCTCTCCACAGTTTTTATAAGCAGAATCTAGAATCATTTCCTAGGAGATTCTGTCAGGAATCCATGGGGATTGAGATTGGGGTGGAGTCTATACTCAAAGCAATACATAGCTTTGGTATGTCTACTGTGAATTCCTAAAGCAATGAAAGTTGGGAAAAAAGTCTGAAAGAGATTGTAATAAAAGTCCCCCCATTGACTAGTGTTCTCCTGAGCCTGTAAATTTAGGGCTGTTTATAGTTCTGTTCTGATCTTGAGCCCTCAGATTATGCTGCTTCATTTAAAGCATTAAAAAAGAAGTCAGTTTGGGCGGCACTAAAATTTCTGCAGAACAAACAAACTCATAAACTGTCACTTGAAAACCTTTTCTCATTGAACTATTTCCCCTTTGCTGTTTTACACTATTTATGGATGGAAACATGGTGGAGATTACAGTCTAACTCAGATACTTGAAAGAAAGAGGACTCATATGGTGGTGGGGTAGAAGGGGCCTGAGAAAATAATTGGTGAGTTTAAAATGTCCTTGAGCTTTTCCAAGAGTTCCTGGGCCACTCTCTCTGAGTGGGCATGGGGAACATAAAACCCAGAAGCTGAAAACTGAGAACCAAATGAATAACTTGTATAGAAAAGATAGGAAATGATGGGAATATGAGCAACCAGTGCTCTTATTTCTCATCTAAGATATATAACTAGGATATATCACTAAATCATAGAATTTCAGAGTAGAAAGAACCTAGGGGTTATCTTGTTCAAGCTATGCCTGTAATAGAATCCCCACAACCACATATATGAAAGATGTTTATCTGGCCTATGCTTGAAGACCTCAAATGGTAGTGAATATGTCACCTCATCAGTCAGCCCATTCCATTTGGGTCATCTCTACATTTTGGGGTGTTTTTCTTCTTGACATCAAGTGTAAATTTATTCCTTTGCAACTTCTGCCCTTTGGGACAATTTCTACCCTCTTTAGTCAAGCAGAACAAGTCTTATTTCCATATGACAGACCGTCCAAATCTTGAACATGATTATCATGTGAATCTTCCCTTCTCCAGGCTCGACAACCCTGCTTCCTTCAGCCATCCATCATATAGCACTAACTTGAGGCCTCTCACCATCCAGGTTCCCCTTCTCTGAGTTTCCTCCAATAAAAAAATCTATCTGGGAGGTGTATCTATGTATATATATGTACTCATACATGCACACACATACACACACACACATGCACACACATATACATGCACATACACCTTTTGGACATGTTCCCCCCGACTTTCATTGCTTTAGGAATTCAAAGGAGACATGCCCAAGCAGTTTCTTTAAATACTGGCTCCACCACCCTTACTCTTAATCCCCATGGACTCCTGACAGAATCTCCTGTTAAATGTACAAAAATAATATTATGCTACAAATAACAGTCATACCTGATAGGTTTTTATGCATGATATTTCTCTAAATTCTCACAACTGCTTAATGAAGCAACTGAGGCAAATATTTTCATTCCCATTCAGTCAGTAAACATTTATTAAGCACCTACTATGTGTTGGGCATTGTAGATTGGATAACTGAAGTTTGGACAGGTTATAAGTTTCTGGAGGTAACATAGCTAGCTGGTTAGTAGGAGGGTTGAAACTAGATCCTAAGTCTTCTGACTATAAGCCAAATATTCCTTTTATTATAATTCTTAACACACAAGATCTATTTTCTTCATTTCAGAAGAAGATAGGGCACATTCCTCCCTCACTATCAATGCAATCCTCCAGGGTCAAATATATAAGCTTTTCTTAGAGATTTCAGAAAGGTCATGGATGATAGTTTACCTAAAGTGAAAGTCCATGACATCACATCTAATGATGAAGATTCTTTCTGATATTGAGACTACTTAATATTCCTTCAAACTTCAACATTTGAATTAAACATCAGATCAACCAACCAAGCAATAAAAAGCATAAAGAATCGAACAAAACTGGAGGGTTTCTTTAAAAAAAAAACACATGTTGCATTTGTCATTTTAAAAGTATTTGTCCTATGGGACAATTTTAATGCAACTTTTTCTAAATTTATTTTTGAATACCTCTACCCTCCCCCCACCTCCCCGAAACAGCATAGTATAAAGCAAACTCACTCTTGTGAATTATTAAAATAATGTTCAATCAGGCGAGGTGATTTTTCTAGGGCACCTTGAAAAAAGATAATTCACTAAGTAGTATCCTGATGCTAAATATATATCTCTGTGAGTAAGCCTGAAAATCCCAGAGGAACAAATAAAACAGCAAAGACACAAAAATAGGACCTTAAACTAAATAGAATATATTGTACTGAAACCTCTATCTATCACATTGCCTACCCAGGATTCTACAGAAAGATAGCACTGTAATGAAATGATAGATGTTTTCAGAGTGGAATTGTAGAACACAAGTCCAATGTGTACACAGTTTCTATATGCTGATTTGATAGTCCAGGGGTATTTGAAAAGGGGGAAATAGCTGGGTAGCAGAGGTAGTAGGGGAATGTGGCTGTCCATTTTGCTCCCCTGGCCAAATTAAAAAGGTTATTATATCTTGTACTATCATGTTTTAAGCTTTTCCCTTTGCGTGTGAAATAAATTTGGAAAGTAGAGTGAGTTCATGAGAAGGAAGATGAAGTAGAGAGTATAGATTAAGAGAAACGACTCTGAATAGGATTTGTAATTAGTGTGATTGGTTTCATTAGTGTGTGTGTGTGTGTGTGTGTGTGTGTGTGTGTATGTGTGTGTGTGTGTAAAGTTGTCCAGTCAAGCTGTGCACTGAGCCATGACCTGGAGAGGAATTGTAGGTGGGGATCCATGCCCTAGTATCTTTACCAGATGCCAGCATTTGGTAGGGTTAACAATTATGAGAACGATGATGATGATGATGATGATGATGATGATGATAATTATTAGTCATATAGCAGTTAGGTGTCTTAGTGGAGAGAATGCTGAACCTGGAGTCAGGAAGACCTGCATTCAAATCTGACCTCAGATAGTTACTAGTTGTGTGACCCTGGGCAAGCCACTTAACTTCTCTTTGCCTTAATCCACTAAAGAAGGAAATGGGAAACTACTCTAGTATCTTTGCCAAGAAAACCCCATGGACAATATGGTCCATGGGGTCATGAAGAGTCAGACATAACTGAACAACAAGTTATATAGCACTTGAAGTTTTACAAAGAACTTTACATGTGTTATCTCATTTTATTTTCATGACACTGGGAGGCAGGCACTATTATTTTTCCCATTTTACAGAGAGAAAACTGAGGCTGAGAGAGCTTGAGTGACTTGCCTAGGATCACCCACCTGATAAGTTTTTGTGGCAGGATTTAAACTTATATCCTCCTGATTCCAAGTTCAATGCTCTCTATTCACTGTGCTATCTATATGCCTTAACACATTACCTAGCACGTAGTAGGTGATTAATAAATGTTTGACTATCAAAATTCATTAGATTCTAAATTATACAGCATACATGAATATTACATTTCACTGTTCCTGATAGTATTTCCAGTGTGTGGAGAATATTTGGAGATAGTAAGGGAGCACAGAGAGAGAGAGACCCAAGAAAATTTATAGATTGGTACCTGAGTGACTAGAATGACAGTTTGTGAAAAAGGATTTTAGGTGCTAGGAACTTCAAACGCTAACTAATTGAACTCTCTTATTTTATAGATGTGGAAACTGAAGCCTGGGGAGTTTAAATGAGTTGAACACAAGGTTACATAGAAAGTGTCAGAGGTAAGTTTTGAACCTATGTCCTCTGACCCCAAAGTGAGTGTTACTTCCTACATGGTGACTAAATAATGAAATTGTAATATAATGAAAGATAGCCTACTTTGACTTATTGATGACTACTGAGGAGGAAATATGATAATGTAGGGTAGACATAATGGAGGTTTTTTTTTCTTCTCTGAGAAAGATAGGTTTCACAATAGATTAGAGCTTTGGGACAAGAATCAGGAAGACAAGTTCAAATATGGCTTCAGACACTTACTAGCTGTGAGATCCTGTTTGAGTCACTTAACCTTTGTTTGCCTCAATTTTCTATGCTGTAAAAATGGGGATCATAATAGCACCTACCTTGTAGGGCTGTTGTGAGGATCAAGTGAGAAAATACTTGTAAAATGATTAGCACCTGTCTCTGGAATGTAGGAGGCACTATATAAATGTGTATTGCCTTCACTTCCACTTCTCTGGAATAAAGAGTCAAAGAATCACATAGAATTGCCTGGGAAGAAGGAAGAAAATGAGTGGGAAAGCAGGGAAGGAAAACTGTGTCAGCTTTCTGCTGGCTCACTAGTGAATGAAGTGAACTGAATTGTTTACGAAATTAGCTCAGGGTAGGAAGTTTTATACATATCAGTGCTGTTGTCCAAATTATCATTATAAAAATAAAGTGGAATTTTTAATCATATTTTCTTTCTAGTTATTAATTTAGATGTTACTTAAAATAACCAAGTAACCACCCAATAGCCCTATGACTCTTCCTATGATACAACATTTCAGAAAACTGTATGTAATCATATCATCGACTTTCCTCTTGTCCTTTGGGGAATTTTATAACACCCCTTGATCCTAACAAAGTCTTTTGTTGTTTGATTTATATTTTAAAAAAAAACTGGAATTTTGTCCTTTTTGACAATCTTGAGTAAGTTAATGCCAAATGCTAATAACAGCTTACTCTTGTATAATGACAAAATGTTTATGAAGTGCATACATCAAAAGCTTAGTTTTATTTATTCATTCAATGAACATTCATTAAGTTCCTACTATATGCCATACAATGAGTTAAGTATTGAGGATACAAAGACAAAATAGAAAACAGTCCCTGCACTTAAAAAATTTATATTCCATTGAGGCAAACGACATATGCACATACACATAAATGTGAGCTCTACACAAAGTAAAAAAAAAAAAAAAGCATTGCTGAAGGGGGAACAAATGGAGGAGGGATCATAAAAGACCTTCTAGAAGAGGATGATCTAAAGCTGACCTTTGAAGTAAGTTGGAACTTTTAAAGGTCTACTGTAAGGCATGCATTCCAGACAGACATGGAGTAGAACAAAGGCATGCAAAGGCATGGTAATGTGAGATGTCATGAAGATAGAATCAATAATAAAACTTGGTGAGTTATTCCATGGGATGAGGGGATAGAGCAAAGAGTCGAGAATAACTGGAATATTACAAAACAATGAAACTAGAAAGATGGTGCTGCTCTTAACAAAAATAGGAAAGTAATTAAGAGATAAGGGTTTCTTGGGGGTTGAAAATGAATTCTGTTTTAGATTTGTTGAGTTTGAGATCTCTATGGCACATCAAAGGAAAATGTTCAATTGTTTCAGGGAACTGGGGATATTTAGTGTGGAGAATAAGAGACTTGAGTTGGCATTGAGGGTATAGGCATGATAACTATCTTAAAATATTTGAAAAGTTATATGAAACAAAAAATTATGTTTGCTTCTTCTTGAACCTAGAGAGAAAGACTAGGAATAATTGGTATAAATAGCAGAGAAGTAGATTTTGGTGTTTTGCTATTGACCATTTAGAAAAGTGGAACTACTCTAAAGTGGAATATACTATCCCGGGAGTTAAGAGGGTCTTCTTGAAGTAAGGGGTTTTCTTTTTCTCACTAGAAGTTTTTGAGTGACTGGGCAACGTATTGTTAAGTGCATTGTAGAAAAGGAGGTTATTATTCTGGTATAGGTCTGATAGATTTCTTCTGCCTCCGAGATTCTGATGATGAAAAAATGGCTATTCTAAAATATCTTTGATCACTTGGGGATTAACTTTCTGACAATACATCTACCTGTGAAGCTGGCAGGTCCCCAGAAGAGGATCTTTATCCAAGCTGCTCAGTGTTTGGGATGCCATGCCAGACCTCATGCTGCACTGGCATACTTTTTGAGAATTAATCAACTAATAAGCATTTATTGAATGCTTACTACATGTAAGGCTGGCAGAAATAGTTTTTATTATCATTATTCCAAATTCAAGCATTGTTATGGTCAAGAGAGAATGTCCAAAATGGATAGCATGCTCTTAGGCCTTCAGACATTCCTGTCCCATACAAGACATTTTGAAGTAATACTTATAGGAGTCTTAGAGAAGGAAATTTCACCATGTGACAAAATGATGAGGTAAAATTTATCATTTTACTTCATCAATCCAGACTAATAGTGATTTCATCTTTGAATAGGATTTTCCTAAAAAAAAAAAAAAACAATCAAACACTCTGTGACCACTCCCCTTCAGTGGTTCTTACCCTTAGCAGGTCATAAGGTACTTGTTAGGTCAATGTGCTAATTATTTCTAGGAGGTATCTTCCTTGGGTTGATTAACAAAAAGGGGAAAAAAAACTGCAGACAGCCAGAAAGAAACAATTTAAATGTCATGGAACCACAGTCAGGATTACACAGGACCTTGCAGCTTCTACATGAAAAATAGTAGGGCATGGAATATGATATTCCATAAGGCAAAGGAGCTTGGATTACAACCAAGGATCAACTACCCAGTGGAAATGAGCATGATCTTTTGGGATGGAGATGAATATTCAACAAAATATGGGACTTCCATACCTTCCTGATAAAAAGATCAGAGATCAACAGAAAATTTGGTCTCCAAATACAAGACTCAAGAGAGATATAAAAAGGTAAATGGGACAGAAAGAAACAACATGTTATTAATAAGGGCAAATTCTTTACATCCCTAGAAGGGAAGATGATACTTTTAACTCTTGAGAACTGTATTGTTATTACACCATGTTAAAGGGGTATACATTAAGGGAGTGGGTATAAATTGACTTTGATGTAATTATGAAAAAAATCTAATCAAGTGGATTAAATGGATCCAAGTAAGTGAATTAATCTGATCTAACTAAGAAAATGTGCTGAAAGAAAAGAAAAGGAGGAGGTAGACAAGGGTAAATTACATCACAGGAAAAGGCACAATAACCTATTACAGCAGAGGGAAAGAAGAGAGGGAGATGAGCATTGTTTGAACCTTACTCTCATCAGATTTGGCTTAAAAAGGGAATAACATAATCAGTTAGATATAGAAATCTAACATGCCCTATAGGCAGTAAGAGGGAAAAAAGGGAAAGAAAAGGGAAGGGACTAATAGAAGTGAGATGGGACTAACGGAGGCAGTGGTCAAAAGCAAAACAATGAGGAGGGAAAAGGAGAAAGGAGAAAGAAAAGCATAAATGGGGGGGGAAGGATGGAGAGAAAGACACAGACAGTTACCATAATTGTGAATGAGATATATGAATGTAATGGAATACTATTGTGCTATAAGAAATGATTAACAGGCAGACCAGATAAACCTGTAAAGACCTGCATGGTTTGATGCTGAGTGAAGTAAGCAGAACCAGGAGAACATTGTACAAGTAACAGCTACATTGAGTGATGACTGACTTTGATAGACTTAACCCCTCTCAGCAATACAAGGATCTAAGACATCTCCGAAAGCCTCATGATGGAAAATGGTATCCACATCCAAACAAAGAACTATGGAGTTTGAATGCAGATCAAAGTACACTATTTGCTATTTTTTTCTTATGCTGTGCTTTGTTTCCTCTTTCTGGTGGTTCTTCCTATTAGTTCTAATTCTTACTTACATCATCACTAAAGTGAAAATATGTTTAATAAGAATGTATATGTATAGCCTATATTAGATTGCACACCATCTTGGGGAGGGAGGAGGAGAAAAATTTAAAACTCATAAGCTTATGGAAATGATTATTGATAAATCAAAATAATAAAAAAAAGAAAAAGAAAAACAAGGAAAAAAAAAGATTCTTTGGACTACCTGAAAGCCATAATCAAAATGGGGACCTAGACAGCATTTTTAAGAAATTATGAAGAAAAACTGCCCTGATGTCCTGGAATTAGAGATTAAAATAGGCACCGAAAGAATCTCCCATTCATCTCAGCAAAAATATACCAAAATGAAACCACAAAGGAACGTCTAGTCAAATTTCAGAACTATCAGTTCAAGAAAAATACTACAAGAGGCCAGAAAGAAACAATTCAAATATTGACGAGTCACAATCAGGATCACACAGGACTTGGCAGCTGCAACATCAAAGGATTGGAGGCCATGGAACATGATATTCTGGAAGACGAAGGAGCCAGGACTACAACCAAATCTATGGGGCAACGGGAGAATTCATGACCAAACAAGAGATAGAGAGCATTACAAAATATAAAATAGATAATTTTGATCATGTTAAATTAAAAAAAAAAACTTTTGTACAAACAAAACCAATGCAACCAAGATTAGAAGGAAAGTAGTAAGATGAATAATAATCTTTATAGCAAGTTTCTTTGATAAGGGCCTCATTTCTCAAATATATAGAGAACTGAGTCAAATTTACAAGAATACAAGCCATTCTCCAATTGGTAAACAAAGGATATTAACAGGCAGTTTTCAGATGAAGAAATCAAAGCAATCTATAGACATATGAAAAAGGGGGTCTAAATCACTTTTGATTAGAGAAACTCAAATTAAAACAACCTTGAGACACCACTTCACACCTATCAGATTGACTAATGTGACAAAAAGGGAAATAAATAAATGCTGGAAAACATATGAAAAAATTGGCACACTAATGCACTTTTGGTGGAGTTGTGAACTGATCCAATCATTATGGAGAGCAAATTGGAACTGTGGTTACCAAATTGTGGATACCCTTTGATCTAGCAACACTACTACTAGGTCTGTATCCCAAAGAAGTCATAGAAAAAAAGAAAAGGACCTATAAGTGCAAAAATATTTACAGCCCTTTCTATGGTGGCAAAATATTGTAAATTAGGGGATGCCCATCAATTGGGAAATGGCTGAACAAGTTGTGGTATATGAATGTAATCAAGTAGTATTTCGCAATAAGAAATGATTAACAGACGGATTTCAGAAAAACCTGGAAAGACTTGTATGAACTGATGCAAAGTGAAATGAGCAGAATCAGGAAAACATTATAGACAGTATCAGCAACATTGTGTGGTGATGGACTGTGAATGACTCAGCTCTTCTCAGCAACATAATGATCCAAGACAAGTACAAAGGACTCACAAATGAAAATGCTATCCACACTCAGATAAAGAACTGATGAACTCTGAATTCAGATCAGAGCACATTTTTTCACTTACTTTATTCTTTTTGTGTGTTTTTTCCCCTTTTGATCTGTTTCTTCTTTCACAACTGTGACTAATATGGAAATATTTTAACATGATAGCACATGTATAAAATATATCAAACTGTCCACCTTTTTCAGAAGAGGGGAGGGGAAGGTAGGTGAGAGAAAAAATTTGGAACTCAACACCTTGTAAAAAAAAAGAATGCTAAAGGAGCAGCTAGGTGGCAAAGTGGAGGGAGCACCAGCTTTGGAATGAGGAGGACTTGAGTTCAAATCCTGTCTCAGACACATGACCCTTGCTAGTTGTGTGACCCTGAGCAAGTCACTTAACCCCAATTACCTCGCCAAAAAAAGAAAAAAAAAGAGAGTTTACATTTGATCTTAGAAGTGATAGGAAGTCATCAGAGTGAATTACTTCTTTAATTTCTTTAATATGTGACCTTTTATATTTAAGTCATGCATCTATTTAGTAAATATCTTGACATATGGTGTGAAGTATTGGCCTCAACCTAACGTCTGCCTTTGCTTTCCAGTTTTCCCATCAGTGTTTGTTGAATAGTAAATCCTTTGTTATTGTTCAGTTGTTTTCAGTCATGTCCAACTCTTCATGACCCAATTTGAGATTTTTCTCTGTGAAATACTTGAGCAGTTTGCTATTTCCTCCTTCAGTTTATTTTACAAATAAGGGAACTGAGGCAAACAGGGGTGAGTGACTTGCCCAGGGTCATGCAGCTGGTAAATGTCTGAGGACAGATTTTAAAGTCAGAGAGATTAGAACTTGATTCCAGGTGTGGCACTCTATCCACTGCCCCGCTTAGCTGCCCATTAAATCCTAGTAGTAGAGATTTTTGAGTATATTGAACACAAAGATATTAGATTTGTTACTTCTCTGTGTTGTGTAACTAATCTATTACATGAGTCAAATTTTCTGTTTTTAACCTATACCAATGCATTTTGATGATTGCTCCTTGCAGTGTAGTTTACTTCTAATACCACTAGGCTCCTTTCCTTTACATTTCCCCCCATTATTTCTCTTGAAATTCTTGACCATATGTTCCTCCAACTAAATTTCATTATTATTTTTCAGCTCTATAAAGTAATCATTTTATAGTTTGATTGGCATTGCTTTTGAGTATATTATTATAAACAGGAAATATTTTGGTAGTAACTTTCACTTAGATGCATTACCTTTTTAAAGATCTTATTATCTAACATCTCCATGTGGTCTTTTATTTGAATGTTTTGTATTTTTTAATGTAATCTATTTCTTTTTATTGTCAGGTTTGTTGGCCTATAGCTGTGCATCATCTGTTCTAATTTTTTTTCTTATTTCTTCTGGGTTTGTTATACTTTTTCTCTGTTCTTTTTATATTATGTTGACTTTGCTTGCTGATCTCTTCTTTTAAATCAGGTTGGTTAATAGTTTGTAAATTGCATTTTTTTTCCAAAGAAAGTGGTTATTATTGTGTTTATCAGTTTTGAAGCCTTTTTTTGTTTCTAATTTATTTATTTTTCTTGTAATTTTCAAGATTTTCTCTTTTGTTTATTTTGTGTCTGAATATTTCTTGTTTCTATTTTTAATACAAATTAATTTGACTATTATTTCTTTTACTTTTTAGTTAATGTATATTTTAGAGATAGTTTTTCTTCTGAGAGCTTCTTTATTTTCAAGAGATTGTTGTCTCATCATTATCATTGGTTTTTCATGTAAATATTAAATCTTATTTTTTTATTGACCAATTTTTTGTTTAGGATTTCTTTATAAAGTCTCTGTATAATTTGTGTCCATTTCCAGAAATGTTACAATATATAAAGGATGGGACATTTTTTTGTGTTTTTTTCTTTTTATATTGACTTGCAATCCCTCTGTGTTCTAATAAATAGTTAATTGTTCAAAAGATACTTTGAGGGATATTTATATTCTTTAGTGATCCTCTTCAAAAGATAACATGTCTTTTAAGTCAAATTATTTAACAATTTCTATATTCAGTTCTATATATTCACATTTTATTGTCCAACTAAGACATTACATTCTGCTATTACTATGTAAGTCTATATCTTCTTTCTTTTTTAAATAATTTAGTTAGTTTCTTCTTTATTCTTTATTTAAATGCCACTTAGATCACAGAAGTTTAATATTGATATTGGTACATTGTTTATGGTTATTTTAATCACAGTATAATTTTCTTATTTATCTGTTTATGCTGTGTTTTTTTTATTTTTGCTTTGTCTGATAATTTGATTGTGACTCCTGTTTCTTGTTGTATCACATCAATACCTGGTGGCTAGTACATTTCTTCCAGTATCTTATCTTTATTCTTTGCATGTCTTTGATTTTCACGTGTTTCCTGCAAGCAGCAGACTGCGAGGTTTTATTTTATTCCCCAATCTGTGACTCTGTTACTGTTTACTTAATCCATTCACATTTAAATTTTAAGATTTAGGTTTATATTTTTCTCCATTTGTATCTCTAGTACTGCTTTGTTTTATCAAGATTTGAAGAATTCTCTTTCTTCTTTTAATTCAGTGCTTTCTCCTTATGATTAGTTTTTATTAATCAACTTTAATGCAACCCTATTTTCATAGGCTCTCTCTCCTCTCTTAGATGCTTCCATTTGTCAACCCTTAATGTTTTTTAATTTTGCTTAACTAATTGATTTCTTATTTCTCCTTCCCTTATATTACCCTTATTTCCCTGCTCTTAAAAGGAAAAGTTAAGTGGTTATTTCAAAATCTTCCCTTTTCTCTTCCCCTCCAATTTATTATTTTAAATACTTTTCTGGGACTTTTTCTGATAATTTTGATTTTCCTCCTCACTGATTAGATTAGTTTTCTATATGTCCTAAACCTTTGATTTTTGAATCATGTTCTATAAATTTACTTATTCTTTCCATTGTCTCTTTGTGTTTCTTATGCAATTAAAGCTCTTGGAGTAACAATTTTATATCTCCTTTTCTAACCAATTTCTTTGTTACTGTCTTTGTTGATCCTGCTGTTTTGTCCTCCTCTGTTTTTCTTGTTATACTTTATTGTGAACATGATCAATTCCTGAGAAGTATTTTAAGATGGTAGAAATTACTCCATGTCACAATTCATGTGGTCCAATTCTGTGTTCTGACCTTTCCACGATCATTCTCTTTCTTCTATGTTCTGTGGTCACCTTTCTGGGTCCATGTTACCCTATTCTTCTGGGTGCTAGGTAGCTCCAGGAGCTCCAATTACTCTTCTTCTGTGATAGGCTGTTGTCCATGGAGGCATAAACTTTTCCTGGCCTATATGGTCTCCCTTTTCACTAACTCTCCTAATATTAGATCCATTATAAAGTTCCCTTCTCCCATTAGAAACATATAGTTCTTTTCCTTTGGGAGTACCCTACAATAGGATCTCCACTCCACTGGGTCAGGAACTCCCACTTTTATTCCACCCTTTCAGTCCCTCCTTTTTGCCTCTTCTCTCATTCTCCTATAACTCCTTTATGCTGAGAAATTAAAGCAGCCATTTCCCCTTTATTATTAACTGATTGATTTGACTTGGGTAGACACTTAATAAATATATGTTCCCTTCTCCTTCCTTTCCATCCCCACCTGATCTCTATTTATTTTTGCACTCTTTTATTCTGTTATTTAGTCCCAGAACACACACTGAATCACAAATAGTGAATTCTAGACAGAGCCTCAGTAGCCTTAAGGGTTCCTTAACCTAAGTGTGACCCTAGGGAAGCAGAAACCCAGTCGTCCTAATTCTAAAACCCTCCTCATGTTGTGAGGTAAAATCAATGAATAGTGTCTATAGTTTGCTACTCCTAGGTCAGAAATGGATAAGAGGTTATTTTTGCCAACAAATTCTCAGCAGCAGAAAAGGTATCACTGTGTGGGATCTCAAAGCACATATATATTGGTTGATTTGTATACCCTGCCAATGAATAAAAAGGGGGGTGTTAAGTATTAGCATTCTCCATTGTTAATTATTTCCTGTTAACTTATTGGTCAGAGAAGCTAGTTGGCACAGTGCCAGGGGTCAGGAGGACCTGAGTTCAAATCTGTCCTCAGACACTCATCAGCCATATGATCTTGGGTAAATCGCTTAACTCTGCCTCAATTTCCTCCTCTGTAAAATAAGTGGGAGAAGGAAATGGCAAACTACTCCAGTATTTCTGCCAAGAAAACCTCAAATGGAGTAACGAAGAGTCAGACACCTGAAAATGACTAAACAACAAAAATTTAATGGTCATCTTGTTTCCTTGTTCTGCAGATTCAACTGTTATTGCTTCACTTGTGATGCATAATTCCTCTTTTGGGCATTTTTCAAGAGTTAGTGAAACTGGAACAAAAGCCTAGTCCTATATCTTGTTGGTTATGTGAAAATGGAAATTTAATATTTTAAAATTCATCTTTGGTTTTCTCATAAAACCAGGTCTTAGTTTTATTTATTAGTTCAATAATTTTCTAATTTCAATTTTCTTAATTTCTCCTTTCATTTTCAGTATTTCCAATTTGGTGTTTAATTGAGGATTTTTAATTTGTTCTTCCATTTTTTTAGTTGTATGCCCAATTCATTGATCTCTTCTTTCTCAATTTTATTTATGTAAGCATTTAGAGATATAAAACTTACCCCAAGAGCTGCTTTCACTGCATCCCATAAGTTTTGGTATGTTGTCTCATTATTGTCATTCTCTTGAATGAAGTTATTGATTGTTTCTATGATTTATTGTTTGACCCATTCATTTTTAGCATTAGATTATTTAGTTTCCAATTGATTTTTAGTCTATCTTTCCATGGCCCTTTATTACATGTCATTTTTATTGCATCGTGATCTGAAAAGGATGCATTTAATATTTCAGCTTTTCTTCATTGGATTGTGAGGTTTTTATGCCCTAGTACATGGTCAACTTTTGCGTATGTGCCATATACTACTGAGAAAAAAATATATTCCTTTCTATCTTCGTTCAATTTCTCCAGAGGTTTACCATACCTAACTTTTCCAAAATTCTATTCACCTCCTTAACTTCTTTCTTATTTATTTTGTCATTAGATTTATCTAGTTCAGAAGGGGGATGTTGAGGTCCCCCACTAGTATAGTTTTTCTGTCTATTTCTTCCTGTAACTCCCTGAACTTCTCTAAGAATTTGGATGCTATGCCATTTGGTGCATATATGTTTAGTAATGATATTACTTCATTGTCTATGGTGCCTTTTAGCGGGATGTAGTTCCCTTCCTTATCTCTTTTGATAAGATAAACTTTGGCTAATTTAATTTAAAAAAAGAAAGAAGAAAACCAAATTACCAGTATCAAAAATGAGAAGGATGAAGTCACCACCAAGGAAGAGGAAATTAAAACAATAATTAGGAGCTATTTTTTCCCACCTGTATGCCAATAAATTTGACAATCTTAGTGAAATGGATATTTACAAAAATATAAATTGCCCAGATTAATAGAAGAGGAAGTAAAATGCTTAAATAACCCCATCTCCAAAAAAGAAATTGAGCAAGCCATTGATGAACTCCCTAGGGAAAAATCTCCAGAGCCAGATGGATTCACAAGCTAATTCTATCAAACATTTAAAGAACAATTAATTCCAATACTATATAGACTATTTGGGAAAATAGATGAAGAAGGAATCTTACCAAATTCTTTCTATGATACAAATATGGTGCCGATACATAAACCAGGAAGAGTTAATACAAAGAAAGAAAATTATAGACCAATTTCCCTAATGAATTTGATGCAAAAAAATTTAAATAAAATATTAGCAAATAGATTAAAGCAACTTAACATGAGACTAATACACTGTGACCAGGTAGGATTTATACCAGGAATATAGGGCTGGTTCAATATTAGGAAAACTATCAGCATAATTGATCATATCAATATCCAAAGTAACAGAAAACACATGATCATCTCAATGGATGCAGAAAAAGCTTTTGACAAAATATAACATCCATTCTTATTAAAAATACTAGAGAGCATAGGAATAGATGGAGTCGTCCTTAAAATAATAAATAGCATCTACCTAAAACCTTCAGCAAGTATCATATGTAATGGGGACAAGCTAGGGGTTTTTCCAACAATATTGGGGGTGAAACAAGGATGTCCGTTATCACCACTGTTGTTCAATATTGTACTGGAAACATTAGTTTTAGCAATAAGAGAAGAAAAAGAAATTGAAAGTATTAGAATAGGCAAAGAAGAAACAAAGCTATCGGTCTTTGCAGATGATATGATGGTATACTTAGAGAATCCTAGAGAATCAAGTAAAAAAGAAAGCTACTTGAAATAATAAACAACTTTAGCAAAATTGCAGACTATAAAATAAACCCACATAAATCATTGGCATTTCTATAGATCACCAACAAAACCCAACAGCAAAAGATAGAAAGAAAAATTCCATTTAAAGTTACTGTAGATGTTATAAAATATTTCGGAGTCTACCTATTGAAACAAACCCAGGAACTATATGAACAGAATTACAAAACATTTTCCACATAAATAAAGTCGGATCTAAATAACTGGGAAAACATCAGTTGCTCATGGGTAGGCTGAGCTAATATAATAAAAAAGACAATTCTCCCTAAACTAATTTACTTATTCAATGCCATACCAATCAAACTACCAAAAAAGTATTTTATAGAGTTAGAAAAAATAATAACAAGATTCATTTGGAAGAATGAAAGATATCAAGGGAACTTATGAAAAGAAATGCAGGGAAAGGTGGCCTAGCCATTCCAGATCTTAAAATGTATTATATGTATTATAAAGCAGCAATCATCAAAACTGCTTGGTACTGGCTAAGAAATAGAGTGGTGGATCAGTGGAATAGTTTAAGTATGCAAGACACAATAGTCAATGACAATAGTAATCTACTATTTGATAAACCCAAAGACTCCAGCTTCTGGGATAAGAACTTCTCTTTGACAAAAACTGCTGGGAAAACTGGAAAAGGGTATGGCAGAAACTAGGCATAGACCAAAATCTCACACCATATACCAAAATAAAGTCAAAATGGGTTCATGATTTAGATATAAAGCAAACTGGGAGAGCAATGAATAGCTTATCTATCAGATTTATGGAGAACAGAAGAAATCATGACCAAACAGGAGATAGAGAACATTACAAAATGCAAAATGGATAATTCTGATTACATTAAATTGGAAAGTTTTTGTACAAACAAAGCCAATGAAACTAAGATTAGAAGGAAAGTAGAAAGTTGGGAAAGAATTTTTACAACCAGTGTCTCTGACAAGGGCCTCATTTCTAAAATATATAGAGAACTGAGTCAATTTTACAAGAATAGAAGTCATTCCTCAATTGATAAATGGTCAAAGGTTATGATCAGGCAGTTCTCAAATGAAGAAATTAAAGCCATCTATAGTCATATGAAAAAATGCTCTGAATCACTGTTGATTAGAGAAATGCAAGTCAAAATGACTCAGAGGTACCACATCACACCTATCAGAATGGCCAACATGACAAAACAGGAAAATGATAAATGTTGGAGAAGATGTGGGAAAATTGGAACACTAATGCATTGTTGGTGGAGTTGTGAACTGATCCAACCATTTTGGAGAGCAATTTGGAACTATACTGAAAGCACTATAAAAATGTGCATACTCTGACCCAGCAATATCACTTCTAGGGCTGTATCACAAAGAGATCATACAAATGAGAAAAGGACTCACATGTACAAAAATATTTATTACAGCTCTTTTTGTGGTGGCAAATTTCCAAAAATTGGAAATTGAGGGAATGTCCCTCAATTAGGGAATGGCTGAACAAGTTGTAGTATATGAATGTAATGGAATACTATTATGCTGTAAGAAATGATGAACAGGCTGACTTCAGAAAAACCTGGAAAGATTTGTATGGACTGATGCTGAGTGAAGTGAGCAGAACCAGGAGAACATTGTGCACAGTAACAGCCATGTTGTAGCATGACTAACGTTGATAGACCCTTCTCAGCAATGCAAGGATGTAAGACATCCCCAAAGGTCACATGATGGAAAATGCTTGCCACATTCAAAGAAAGAACTATGGAGTTTGAATGCAGATCGAAGCATATTATTTGCTATTGTTTTCTTTTGTTTTGTTTTGTTTTCTCTTTCTTGTGGTTCCTCCTATTGGTTCTAATTCTTCCTTACGACATCACTAATGTGAAAATATGTTTATTAGGAATGTATATGTATAGCCTATATCAGAATACTGGATGTCTTGGGGAGGGAGGCAGAAAGGGAAATGGAGAAAAATTTAAAACTCAAAAACTTATGGAAGTGATTGTTGATAAATTAAAATAAATTAATAAAAATTCATCTTTGTCTCTTTATAAGTATATCTTTAAAAGTAATGTTAATTTAATTGTTACTTTTGCAAAAAAAAAATAAGTTGGGATAATGAGTTCCCAATGCTGGAGTGGAAAAATCCCAGAAAACAACTTTGCTCATTTATTTATTGAATCATTCACTCATCACATATCCCTTCATGAGCTATCCCTTTATCCAAATTCCTCTAAGGGACAGATTCATCAAAAAGGATAATAAGCAGCTATTTTTCATTTTAGGAGATTTGAACAAACAAATCATCCTCCTGATACTGCTCTGTTTGCCTTTTGAATTGACTAAACAATTTTTGGAATAATTAATAAGTTTCTATAGTTGTCCACAACCACTGAAAATTTTATTTCAGAAATATCAACTATATTTTCATATTAGTAGTTCCTCTGAGTATGCATTTAAAAGCAATTATCACTAGAAAGTTGTATTTCAATTGTCAAAGAGGATTCATGGTAAATAAAAAAAAAATTCATGTATACTTAAATGTTTAATTCTGGGTTCTGTGAACAGCCCCAGGATGGTATTAGAGAGATAGGAGAAGAAACCAGAGGACAGCACCTTGGGGACCAGCTTTAATGGGTATGTAATGAGCAAGAGAAAACAGAGGAATAAAGAACAACTTGTTAGGAGATAACAGAAAAAGATGAGAGCTTAGTTTCATAGAAGCAAAGAGCTAGCTTGTATAAAAAAAGAGGGGCTAATCAACAGTGTCAAATCATGCACAGACATATCAGGGTGAAAAGGAGAAATAAGAAAAGGTCATGGGAATGGCCAATTAAGAGGACTTGGCAATTCATATTGCTCTTTGAAAGAGCAATTTCAGACGATTGGTGGGGACCAAAGTCAGATTGCCGAGGGTCAAGGAGTGAGTTGGAGTTGAAAAAAGGCATTTATCAAGTCTAAACTACTCTTCCAAGAAGACCTATCAAAAAGGACTTATTTCTTGAGGGCTCTGTATAGCCGAGTTTTATTTTTCAAGATTTGGTAATATCAAAGGCATATAAAATAGTACTGTAGTTTTCACGATATTAAACCCTACTTGGTAATATAAAACACTGAAAAATACCCAATAAATTCTTCATAATGGGAATATATAAGCCCAATGACAAGAGAATCCCAGCAGAAAGTGTAAAATCTTTGCCTGCCTCTAAGACACAGATGTGACTTTTCTTTATTCAATGTTTTTAAGACTAGAGGTTTTATGAAGGGAATGAGAATGTCATTGCTTTCAAGTGCCATTGTTTTTGTGAGGGCACAATAAAAGAATGATATATAAATTACAAAGAGATTATATTTCCTGATTTGCATTATTTGATTTAAATAATTTGTAACTGAACAATTACTAAGGAGTTTTAATTAATAAAATCAGTATTTTGTAATCAAGCCTAGGTTTGTTGCCTTAACATAGCAATAATCATGGGAGAGTTAAGTGGCTCATTGGATAGAGCACTGGACCTGAGGTGAGAAAACCATGAGTTCAAATCTGGTCTCAGATTCTTGCTAGCTATGTCCTGCTGGGAAAGTCACTTGACCTCTATTTGCCTCAGTAGCCTCATTTGCGAAATGAGGATAATAATAGCATCTACTTCCCAGAGCTTTTGTGAGAGCCAAATGAGATAGTGAGGGTAAAGTGCTTAGCATAGTGCCTGGCATATATTAAGTGCTATATAAAATTTTAGCTACTATTATTATTAATCAACCTTTTTTGCATACAATTCTCTTCACACTCTCAGAAGTTATTGAGGAACCCAAAGAGCTTTTGTGCATATGAGTATATGTCTATCAACATTTATGGTATTAGAAATTAAAACATCTTAGTATTTTTATGAAAATAGTTTTAATTTCACAGATGCTCTAAAACCTCCCTAGAAGTCCTCAGACAATACTACTCACTTAACATATTATACAAGGAGTTCTATAGTTCAGATAGTTACTGAAATGACAAAGCAAAATGAGGAATAGATCTTTATTTTAGAAATAAAGCCACAGGAACTTTTACCCCCAGGATAGTGAGGGATGTTAGGCATCTGAACCAGGGAAGATTGAAGGAACTTCTGCTGACAAGAAACAGCAGACCCAGCTGTGCTGCAGAGATTCAGTGGGGGTGAGAAGGAATCAGCACATGGCTGGTGAGTGCAGAAGCAGTGGTGCCACAATTAGAATCACACAAGACCTAGCAGCAGGGACACTAAAAGACCATAGGGCCTGGAACGCTATATATGGAAGAGCAAAGGAACTGAATTTCTGGCTGAAAATATCATACCCAGCATAGCTAAGCATAATCCAGAATGAGAAAAAAGGACATTTAATGAGCTATCACACTTTCAGGACTTTGTTATTAAAACAAACAAACAAACAAACAAACTGAATTTGATACAAAACTTCACATATAAGAGCCAAGATAAATATAAGGTAAAATACAAAGACTAATTATAAGGGACTCAATAAGGACAGACTGTTTACTTTTTATGTATGCAAAATGTATGTCTAAGATTGTTTTTAGTAATTGAATAGTTTGTAAGAAAGATTTGGGTAGAGCTTAGTATGATATAACTTTAAAAAGTAAAACCATTTAGGAACAGCTAAAAAGAGTAATTATCATACAAAAATAAGATTTGAGAAGAAGAACCCACACAGAGAATTAGATGGAGGAGGAGGGCTGTTAGTTCTGGGAACCTACTTTCATCAGGAATGGGTTTAAGAGGCAACAATACATATATATTTGGAAGAGTATAAAAGTCTTCTAAATTCAGAAAGAAATAAAAAGCTAAGGGGATAGAAAGTGGGGAGAGGATAAGGGAAGGATCTCTAGAGTGAAGGGGGAGGGAATAGGTTAAAGGGGGGATATAAAAAGGTTTGTAGATTATTGGGAATGGGAGGACAAGGAAGGGATCCTTTGGATGATAAAAGAGGAGTCTTTAGAGGAGAGGATGAGGGAATAGGTCAGGGGGGATAGAAGGGTGTTTAGATTTATGGGAGTGGGAGTATAAGGGAGTGATCTTTGGGGGGGGGGTAGGTTAAGTAATTGGAGGGCAAAGTAGCAGGTAGAAGTAAAGTAAAGGAGTTAGGAGAGACAGGAAATAAGAGATACACACAAACATAAAAACAAAGATCAGAAGTAGAATTTGTTAAGGAAAGTATACATCTATATACGCATGTTTATAGGTATATATGTATGTATGTGTGTGTATAAATGTGTATAAATATATCCATGCTTAATTGCAGCTTCAGGGTGGGGGGAGAGAAAAAAGAACAAAGTAAAACGTACACAGCAGAAAAAAAAAGAAAACTAGCTAGAAAGCAAAGATGGACAGCTCTTAATAAAATGCTTATCATTTATTATATAGGCTTTCTTGAAATGGAAATTTATTGCTATATATTTTGAATCCTCTCTTATGTTCTGCTGTGCACGTGGCATATTTTTTTCTTATTTTGTATATAAGTTTTAACAAATTTTATATTTCTTTTTTCTTTTCTTATTGTGTATTTAAGTCTCAGTGATTTAAAAAAATACCTAGTGTAGTATGTAGTAGATAAAATATTTTTAATTTAAAAAAGAAATATTATTCCTCAATCATTTAGCATTTGTAATTCATTTTAAAGGTGATTAATTCATTAAATAATGAATTTCTTTTCAATATAGAAATTGTGTATTCTGAAAAGTCTCTTCTTGTTTTTAAAAGCACTTCTCTTCCAGGTAGATCACATCAGATAGACAAATAAGTGAGAAACTTTTGGTGACATATGAAAGAACAGTTCCAGTGGAATGGTTGGGGTAGAAGTTAGATCGCCAGAAGATAGTGGTTGGTGAAAAGTGCAAGGTTTAGAAGCTAAGCACTTTCTGAGGAATGTAATAAGGACTATAAGATTTTGTTGCTCCTTTTTTAGAAGATGGTAATGCCTGGCAGTGTTTGGGTTCCCAGATACATACCCTACTTAAGAGGTGTCTCATGGAAGAAATGTAGCAATCATTGCCATAAAAAGAAGTACAGGAATAAAAAAGTAGAGGAAGACTGAAGGAAGGAATGGAGTGAAGAATGAAACAAGCATTAAAATGCCTACTACATGCCAAGCCCTATGCTAAATGCTTTACAAATATTATCTCATTTAATCCTCACAACCTCCCTGGGAAACAGGTACTTTTATTTTCCCCATTTTATAGTTAAGGAAACAGAGGCAGACAGAGTTTAAATAATTTTTCTAGGATTAACACAGCTAATAAGTGTGTGAGGTTGGATTTGAAAGTAGGTCTTCCTGACTGTAGGTCCAGTGCCCTAATCATTATATCACCTAGCTGCTTTTAGAGGGACTCAAAGTCAGAAAACAGTACCTGTTTTCAAGGATTTACAGCATAATAAGGGTGACAATCCACAAATAACTGTGTACAAAAAAAAGTACATACATACATACATACATATATACATACATACATATATATATATCAAATTAAAATAATCATCAGAGGAAAGGCACTAACATTAAGGATGATTAGAGCTTCTAATAGAAGGTCAGATTTTAACTGGGACTTGAAGGAAACTAGGGAACCCAGGAGATAGATAAGGAAGGAGAGAATTTCAGGCATGGGGGATAGTCATTACAAATCCCCAGAGTTGAGAGATGAGTGTCTTATGCAAGGAACAGCAAGGCATGTTTGATTAGCTGCCAGAGTACATGGAGAACAGTGAATTATGGGGAGGAGAAGTAAAGTATAAGAAGACTGGAAAGGTAGATAGGGGCCAGTTAATAAAGGGTTTTAATATCAAAAAGAAAATTTTGTATTTTATCTTAGAGGTAATAGAGACCCACTGAAGTTGCGGGGAGAAGGGCAGGCAGGTAGAAATGGACAGACCTCCACTTTAGGAAGATCAATCTAACAGCTGAGTGGAAAGTAGAATGAGGTAGGAAGAGACTTGAGGCAGGGAGAACAACTGGAAGGTTCTTGCAACAGACCAGGCATAAGGTCATGAAGGCCTTCATCATAACAATGATAGTAATACAAGAGAGGAGAGATGTAATGAAGATAGAAGTGACAGAAACTGAGAGCAGATTGGATTGTGTGCAAGTGTGTGTGAGTGTGTGTGTGTGTGTGTGTGTGTGGCAGGGGCTAAGACAGAATGAGGAATTAAATTTCAGATGACACATCAGTTTTGACCCTGGGTGACTGGGAGAATGGTGGCATCCTTAACAAGTAGTAAAATTCAAAAGTAAGGACTTGGAGGAAAGAAAATGAGTTCACCTATTGACATGCTGAGTCTAAGATATCCAGTTTGAGAGGTCCAATAGGCAATTACAGATGCAAGAGTAGAGGTTATGAGAGAGGTTAGGGCTGGATGAGTAGATCTGAGAGACATCTGCATTGAGATAAAAATTGAATGTGTGGGAGCTGATATTATCAAGCAAGATAGTACAGAGGGAGAAGAAAAGAGGGCCCAGGACAGAGGCTTGGGGTAAGTCCACTGTTAGCAATTATAACCTGGATGAAGATACAGCAAAGGGGACTGAGAAGGCATGATCAGATGCTAAAAGGAAAACCAGGATAGAACAGTGTCACAAAAAAAGAAAAAAAAAACTAGAGAGAAGACAATATCAAGGTGAAGAGAGGGACTTATAGTTTTAAAAGCTGCCCAGAGATCAAGAAGGATAATTATTGAGAAAAGGCTGTAAGACTGAGTAATTTTGAGGTAACTGGTAACTTTGGAGATAGCAGTTTCTGTTGAATGATGAGGTTGGAAGCCCCAGCAGCAGAGGGTTAGGAAGAGAGTGAAAGAAAGGAATGGAGACAGTGATGGATTATCTAGATAGTCTTCTCAAAGACGTTTATCCACAAAATGGAAGAGAGATAGAATGCCAGCTAGAGGGCATGAAGAGATCAAGTGAGGGTTTTTAATGGTTGGAGAGAAATCAACATGTTTGAGGGAAATAGAGAACCATCCATTAGACAACGAGAGATTAAAGATTAGGGAAAGAGTATGGATGATAGAGGAAGGAATCTGTTGAAGAAGGGAAGCTAGAATGGGATCATTTTTACATGTGGAGACATTTTCCTTAGCAAGAAGGGCCACCTCTTCATGTGAGATAAGGGTGAAAGAGGAGATAATGACAGAAGCAATCTGAATGTTGCAAAATAGGAGGGGGTATGAGGGAACCTCAGTATTTTCAGTCAAATATGAGGCAAATTATTCAACTGAGAGAATGGGAGCAAGAGGTTCTATAGGAGACTTGAGGATATGTTACAGGGTATAGAAAAGCTTCTGTAGCATGTGGGATAGTGAATTTATTAGGGGGATGTAAAATGATTTCTTTACCTCAGTGAAGGCCCAGTCAAGATTATCAATCAGTAAACATTTATTTACCCTCTACTTTGTCCCAGGCACTTTCCATTTATATTGATTAAGTCATTACAGTTTTATAATTTTCTTCAGTCTTGTTTAGGTAAAAAAGTTGAGAATCTTCAAAAACACTAGTTTCCCACAGACACTCCAGACTGTTACCTTCCTCCTTTTCAATTCTAGACTCATCTCATTGATCATTTGCAAAGTCTGTTCAAGAGAGTTGTACTAATGAATAAGTCCTAAAGATTGTCAATTCACCTCTATATTATAGTCTGAACCTTAGTCATGAAGGATATTATCAGAGAATAGGTGGCTGGAGAAGTATGAATGTGATAGAATACTATTGTGCTATAAGAAATTATAAAGGGCATGGTTTCAGAAAAACCTGTGAAGACTTGGATGAAGTGATACAAAATGAAATGAAAAGAACCAGAAAAATCTACTCAGTAAACAGCAGAATTATAAAGATAATCAACCGATATACACGTAGCAACTCTGATCAATACGATAATTGACCACAATGCCAAAGGACTTGATATAAAATGCCATCTACTTCCAGATAGAGAACTGATGGACTTAGAGTACGTACTGAAACATATTTTTTCCTGTCTTTATTTTTTTTTTGCTTTTTTTCTGGAAACATGACTAATGCAGAAATATGTTTTACATGGCTTCATATGTATAATTTGTATCCTATTTCTTGCCTTCTGTATGGATGGGAGAGGGTTGAAGGGAGAAAGAGAATTTGAAACTGGAAACAACTTAATTAATTAATTATTCAAAGTCATTGATGATCCCTTCCCAAAGATAATAACCCTGCATGCTACTTATGAGAAAAGGGTCAACAGAGTGAAGAACAAAATAGAAATATCAAAGTGGTTCTGCATTGGTTAATATTGGCTATAGTTCTGGTTGCTGCCACTCAAAATGAATGGAACTTCAGAAATACTACAAAGGAGAAATTAATGTAATCAAAATGTTAAGGAGCTTCTGAAGTACAGTGCTTTACCCATAAAAAGCAATTAAAATTTGATGAAGTGAATTGACCTCCCCAGTCTTTTGAACTCCTATTACCCACATCTCTATTCTACTTTGACTACATACCCAAGCAAGGCACTATACCTTAAAGCTCACTCTCACTGTTCCCTGAATTTGTCTGATTCTTTTATTTCACTGTAGACATTATTGTAGTTTCTGATAAAAACCTTTTTTAAACACCATGACACTGAAATACAATGGATAGGAGAGAGTATTCTGCATACCAAGAATCATAATGACCAAGTAATGGATATATAAAAATACTGAATATAAAATATAAATGTATTTTATATAAATATAAATATAATTATTTATATAAATATAAATACATGAATATTTATAAATATAAAAAAGCTGAAATTTACTGCTAAAGTAACAAAGTTGTTTACATAAATATAGTCATTTGGATTAAATGTGAGAATCACCTGTGTTCCCAATTTTATGATTCATTCCAATCCAGAGAGAATTTATGGACCATCTATAATGGTTAATGTACTGTGCTAAGTTCTAGGGAAACAAAGATAAAATGAAAAAAAAAATCATCCCTGCCCTCAAGGACGTTATATGTACTTTGTGGATCACATATAAATAAAAGACATGGATGTGTACATTCAAGAAAGGAGAGAGCACCATGATCAGAAATTGGCCAGAAAAGAATAACAGATGGAGACCTACTATAATGTAGCACTATTAACCCCTAGAATACTATTGCCCTCCCCCAACTACGGCAACATTAAATGCAAAGAACCACCTCTCCCCCTTTAAGGGGCAGAGAGTAAAGTTATTGAGAGGATATACTCTGATATAATGGTGTGATAGCTGAAGAAGGGAGTGGTTCCTTCTATAATTGTTATCTAATAGCCTAATTACATATTTAAAAGAAGAGAGAAATAATAACATAAATCCTCACTTAAGGCATACAATGTAAAATTGTCTATTTTATATGTCAATTGCTATTTTTTTTTTTACTCTAAAGGATTCCCCAAATATTCTGTTTGGCAGAAAGTATAGGAAGCCAGTCTTTAGTCAATTCTAGAGGATCTTATTTATTTTCATTTTCATACTTTTGTTTTTATTGATGTGTTTTGTTTTTATATTACAAACATTTAGAGATTACTCCCACTTCAAGAAAGGGCTCTTGTAATCAGTGGTACACTGATACATGTTTAACAACTGGCTCTCTGAAAAAAAAAATACACACAGCGTTTAAGTTTAATCTACATCATTAACATTTTCTTCATCCCTTTAAGTCTAGAGAATCAAGAAAACAATAAACCACATCTGATTCATAACATTTACTGATTTCGGAGGTACAAATGTTTTCACTGAAAATTTAACATTCAATTCTTTTTAGCTGATAAGAGTTAGCTCCAATATACTGCTGCTTTTAACAAAGTAAAGCAATTTAATACAACTAGTGACTATTAATAGTGTACAACTAATAATAGTGACTTCATTTGGAAGTTTCATTTCACATTTCATGTGTATATATTTCACACTTGTATAGACCTCCTTTCTATTAAAAATTTTGATAGAAATCGACTTCCTCACCTACCACCCCCATCCCATTATTAAAAGGAAATCAAAAAAGAAAAAAAAAATCTTGTAACAAATATCCAGTCAAGCAAAACAAATATCTTCAATGGCTGAACACAAAAATATGTGTCTCATTTTGTATCCTAAATCCATCACTTCTCTATAATGGATAACACATTTCATCATCAATCCTCTGGAATGGTCATTGTATTAATCTTTGTTCTTACAGCTTGTTATTACGGTGTTTGTTATTACAGTGTTGTGGCCATCTACATTGGTCTCTTGGTTCCATTTCATTCCTTGTTAATTTTATAATAAAAGTCCTCACAATTGTTTGTTTTATAATATTGATGTAAAAGTATAATTTTTCTTCAGCTTCTGCTCACTTCATTCTGCATCCCATCATAGGTCTTTCAATGTAAGACCATAACTTGCAGAGTAGGTACCAACCTGTGTTATTAGAGGTGATTTCTCACCTGGGAGTTCTTTAAAGCAGCGCAATGGGAGGTCCAGTTTCTATACCAGTCCTTTTTCCTACATATTCTATCTGACACTTGTATTATTTGAATTCATATGGTCCCAGGAAGGAAGGAAGGAAAGAAAGAAGGAAAAAGAGAGGAAGGAAGCAGGGAGGGAAAGAAGAAGGGAGAGAAGGAAGAAAAGTATAGAGAGGAAGAAGGAAATAGGCGTTTGTTAAGTGCCTACTATGTATCAGTACTATACTAAGTTCTTTATATACCACATCATTATATAGCACATTACATACCACATCATAACATTTATTGATCATTTCATATGTTTTAGCCTTTAAAAAGGATTTTTTCCTTAAGAGTATGGATTATTTTTGTTTCCCAAATGTACAAGTGCTAGACCACAGCTAGGTGGCTAAAGTGCTTGGCTTTTCTTTCAGACTCTTCTTCCTGAATTCCAATCTTGCCTTAGACTTTTACTAGCTGTGTGGCCCCGGACAAGTTACTTAACCCTGTTTGCCTAAATTCCTCATCTGTAAAATGAGCTGGAGAAGGAAATAGCAAACCACTTCAGCAACTTCACCAAAGAAAACCCCAAATGGGGTCATGAAGAGTTGGACAAAATTGAAAAAATGACTGAATATGCAATACAACAATACAATAACAACAACAGTTCTGGACATATTATGTTTGCTTTATAAATACTAATTTGTCAAATGTTTTTTTCCTCACACAACCAATCCTATTTCTAAGGATAAGAATTTTTTCTGAAGGGATAGGAGTAGGTGTAGTCTAAAAATGACTATAGGGGTAACTGATGGTCCAACATTCTATTTCTAGTGATGCAAATCTTAAATTCAAGAGAGTCTTGCTTAGAAAAAGGAGAACATCTGGCCACTAAATAACAGCTGGGCATGATCAGCAAAGAATAAGTTTGCAATCCAGAAATGTTTACTAAGGACACCTAGCGGTCAAGAAAAAAGTTTAGCCCACAAATATGGAAGGTTTTTAATTTTGTCTCCTTTTCTTGGTTGAGAAAACCTGGGATTACCTTCTAGCATGACACAGGAAAAAGAGTCCTTATTGGTGTTTCATTGAGCTTCAAGGCTCAGGAGGTAAGGGACTTGCTTTCATTCTCTTCATTCGGCTTAGCAAAAGGAATTTTTGCTTTGAGCTCTGAACTTCATTGCCAAAGTCAGGAATGTAGAATTGGAGTTCTTTAGAGGGTTTACATTTTATAAGCTATCCTGATTTTTATATCTGAACTGCTGCTACTTTTTGACATTTGTCCCAGATAATACCCTAAACTTCCACATCTTTCAGTTTTACTTGTATTATTTGGGCTTTATTCAGTCATGTTTGATGAGGATAAAACAGTTTAGAAATAGGGAAAGTTATTCGATAGTTACCGATATTTGGTTTATTTTACTTCTTCAATACCTTTGCTATTTATTGAATGGCTACTGATTTCTTTCTTATGTTCATGCATATATATATGCTTACACAGATATCCATCTTTGATAAATATTCTAGATCAGGGATTCTTCATTGACATTAATAATTATTGTTCTGTCGTTAAAAGTATTCTGATAACTTTCAATATGATGTTTTTTCTTTGAAATACTATACATTTTATTTTATATATTTAAAATGATCATTTTGACAATGAGATTATAGGCTTTACCAGATTACCAAAGATATTCAAAGGTTCAGACCTCCTGTTTTAGAGCAATACTGCTCCTTCCAAAAAGCCATCAAGAGATCTTCTATACTTCCTTAGCAGGGAGTAACTACACAGTGCAATGACATATCTCTTCCTTCTGGAATACAGAATAGACATCCTCATAACTGCTTGCGCATGAATCCTCCTTTCTACTCCATAAATGATAAGTTGCTACTTTTTTTTTCTTTTAAGACACCCTGGATGTACCCTCTATGGAAGGAACTTTAGATCTGCTACATGTCTCTAAAGATTCAGTTTCTTCTTCCTGTTTTCGTGGTGTGTGTGTGTGTGTGTGTGTGTGTGTGTGTGTGTGTGTGTGTATGTGTGTGTTTCCAATTATAAATCATTTGATGTTGACTTTGATTTCTGCTTCTTAGAAGCATTCTTTTTTTTTTCTTTCTGGCAAGCTTCATGATTTTTTAAAATTTCCACTCATGGATATAAATCTTTGTCATGTTTTAACACTTTCTTTTTAAAAGCGATGTTTGTATTCAGCATTTGCATAATTGATTAATACCTCCAGAATGAAAACAAGATAACAAAAACTTGATTCATAGACCAATGCATTCACTTTCTATCCTGAATCTCAAGTGAAATTATAGAATTCTGGGTTCCCCATGGAGGCTATTTGCTTCATATATTCATCACCCATCTGGGCTCCTGGGAATGCTACTTATATGTCAGTATCTTTTCTCCTTTCCCTCAGACTTCTGCTAGTGTAGAAATTTGTGATGAATTTGGAATCAGTAATATCCTTTTAATTTTTTTTTACAGTTAGACATCATGGATTTTTTCTGTGATCATCAGATTCCATAAATCAATAAATATACAGGAAATGCTGCAGTGTATTGCAAAATCTCTCAGTAAATACCTCCCACTTATTTGGTCAATGCAGCTGACCATTCTATGGTATTTTATAACTATTCTAGCCTACCACAGTGCTATGCACATAATATATATTGAATAAATGATGAAATAATTGACAAATGAATATTTAAAATATTTTTTCTTTTTTTTTTCTTTAGTGCCTAGTATAGGATTAACCAAAACTCACTCAATGCCTCAGGAATCTAGGAGCCTTAACAGCTTTTGTAGATGCTCTTAGCTAAAGACCATGAATTAAAAATGTACATTCAGGGGGCAGAGCCAAGATAGCAGAGTAAAAGCAATGACTTGCTTGAGCTCTCCCCCAAAAGCCCTCCAAATACCTGTAAAAAATGGCTCTAAAATTCTAGAGCAGCAGAACCCACACAAAGATGGAGTGAAACAAATTTCCAGCCCAAGACAACCTGGATGGTTGATGGGAAAGGTCTGTTGTGCCAGGCTAGGAGAGGAGCACAGTTCAGTGTGGGCCCCACAGGCAAAGACCAGGCCTCAGTGAAACCAGAGCAGGCCTCAGGGGACTGAATCACTAGCAGCTGTGGCAGTTTCCAGACTACTCAACTCACAAATGCCAAACACAACTTAGAAGGTCAGTAGGAAAGGTCTGTCAGACTTCAGTGAAAGAGGAGTGCCAGTTCTCCCACAGCCTTGGAGCAGTGGCTGCTTCCAGAACTTTTGACCCAAAGATGGTGGGGGGATTGAGCAGAAGTGGCTGATCAGAGGGGAATTTCACGGATCCCTTTGCTGGTGCTGAGGCAGGATTCTCTTGCTTTGCCCCTGCTTGGATCTGAGTTGCAGTCTTGGGTGGTGGTCCTGGGGTGAGAAGGAATGCTGGCATGGTGGAGTTTGTGGTAACAGTAGAGAGGGAATCCTCCTCATAGTTCCAAGGCAGAAAAGAGTGCTTGTGGTCAATCATAGATCAGAGCCCAGGCCAGAAAAGGAGTAAACACCTTGTCTTTGATCATACCACCTTGGAAGAACTGAAAATTAATAGGTCCCTAGAAGTATCTCTGAAAACTGCTGCACCAAACCCCCGAAGCTTGGGAAAATACATCTTCCATGTTGGAAGCAGAGACCTACCTTAACAAAGAGTTTAAAAGTCAAGTAATTGACTGGGAACATGAGCAAACAATGCAAAAAATTATTTAGAGTACAGTATCTTACTTTGGTGACAAGATCAAAACATACAACCAGAAGAAGACAACAAAGTCAAAGCTCCTACAACCAAGGCCTCCAAGAAAAATGTGAATTGGTCCCAGGCCATGGAAGAGCTCAAAAAGGATTTTGAGTTGCAAGAGAAGTAGTGGAAGAAATGAGAATGATGCAAGAAAATCATGAAAAACAAGTCGACAGCTTGCTAAAGGAGACCCAGAAATTCTGAAGAAAACAACACCTTAAAAAAATAGCCTAACTCAAATGGCAAAAGAGGTCCAAAAATCCAATGAGGAAAAGAATGCCTTAAAAAGCAGAATTGACTAAATGGAAAAGAAAGTCCAAAAGCTCACTGAGGAAAACAATTTTTTGAAAATTAAAGTGGAGCAAATGGAAGCTAGTGATGCTATGAGAAACCTAGAAATTATAAAACAAAATCAAAAGAATAAAAAAATAGAAGACAATATGAAATATCTCATTGGAAAAACAACTGATCTAGAAAATAAATCAGGAGAGATAATTTAAAAATGATTGGACTACCTGAAAGCCATGGTCAAAAATAAATCCAGACATCATCTTTCAAGAAATTATGAAGGAAAAGTGTCCTGATATTCTTGATCCAGAGGGTAGAATAGAAATTGAAAGAATTCACTGATCACCTCCCAAAAGAGATGCCAAAAGCAAAACTTCTAGGAATATTACAGCCAAATTCCAGAGTTCCCAGGTCAAGGAGAAACTATTGCAAGCAGCAAGGAAAAAAATTCAAATATTGTGGAAACACAATCAGGATAACACAAGATGTAGCAGCTTCTACATTAAGGGACTGGAGAGCTTGGAATATGATTTCTGGAGGTCAAAGGAACTAGAATTAAAACCAAGAATCACCTACTCAGCAAAGCTAAGTATAATCAGTGAGGGAAAAAATTGATATTCAATGATTTAGAGGAATTTAATGCATTCTTGAGAAGCCAGAACTAAATAGAAAAATTGATTTTCAAATACAAGACTTAAGAGAAGCATGAAAAGGTAAACAGGAAAGAGAAATCATAAAGAAATTATTAAAGTTGAACTGTTTACATTCTTACATAGAAAGATGATATTTATAACTCATGAGACCTTTCTCAGTATTAGGGTAGTTGGAGGGAATATATATAGACAGAGGGCACAGGGTGAGCTGAATATGAAGGGATGATATCTAAAAAGAAAATTAAGGGTGAGAGAGGAATGTACTGGGAGAAGGAGAAAGGGAGAGGTAGAATGGGGTAAATTATCTCACATAAAACAGACAAGAAAAAGCTTTTATAGTGGAGGGGAAGTGGGGGAAGGTTAGAGAGAATGAGTGAATCTTACTCTTATTGAATTTGGCTTAAGGAGGGAATAACATACACACTCAATTGCGCATGTAAATCTATCTTACCCTACAGTAAAATCGGGGGAAAGGGGATAAAAGGGGAGATGATAGAAGAGAGGGAAGATTGGAGAAGGGGGGAATCAGAAGCAAACACTTTCTTTTTAGGCAACTGGGGTTAAGTGACTTGCCCAGGGTCACACAAGAAGCAAACACTTTTGAGGAGGGACAGGGTCAAAGCAGAGAATAGAATAAACAAGGGGGCGGAGTAGGATGAAGGAAAATATAGTTAGGTTTTCACAACATTGCAATTATGGAAGTGTTTTGCATGACTACACATGTGTAACCTGTATTGAGTTGCTTGCCTTCTCAGTGAGGGTGGGTGGGAAGGGAGGAAAGGAGAGAATTTGGAACCCAAAGTTTTAAAAAACAAATGTTAAAAATTGTTTTTACATGCAACTGGGAAATAAGATATCCAGGCAATGGGGTATAGAAATCTATCCTGCCCTACAGGAAAATAGAAGGGGAAGGGGATAAGAGAAGGGAGGGTGATAGAAGGGAGGAGAGATTGGGGGAAAGAGTATTCAGAATGAATTCCATCTTGGAGTGAGGGAAGAGGAGAGATGGAGAGAAAATTTAGACCTCAAAATCTTGTGCAGGTAAATGTTGAAAACTAAAAATAAATTGATTAATTAAAAAATTTTAAAAATAAAAATGGATATTCAGTATTACAGTCTGTCTTTCATCCAATCACCAGCACTTAAATGCAAATAAACAATACTATTGTTGAAGCTATGGAGGATACCTATACTTGGTAGTACCTTTACTGAACTTCCAAAGAGGAAAAGCAATAGTCACCATAGAAAATCACCATGTCTTTTAATAGGTTTGTATTTCACATTATGCCACTGATATAATGAAAAAAAGGCTGGGTTTGGAATTAGATGACTGAGATTCTATGTTATTTCAAGTGAGTTATTTAACCTCTCTGAGTCTTGGTTTCTTCTTCCATAAAATGGGGGTTTGGATTAGTTCATTTCTAAAGTCCCCTGAATATGGAATCATCATGATCTTCTCTTAGTCTTGTGTGAGTGTGTGTGTGTGTGTTCAAATCAGTTGTATACATTCTATTTGTTCTTAGCACAACAGAGAGATCCTCATGCAGCTACATGTGTCTCTTTAGTTATCTCCCATCTTTTTTTTTATGTGACTCCTTATTGATTATAACAAGAATTTCATTTTTGTAGTTTATTGTTCATTGTGAGTTGCATTACCTTCTAGGCTTTCTAGTCATAAGGTCATGACTGTTTTTCCTTTGAACTCTTTGATATCAACTTTCCTATATCTGTGATACATGTGTGACTATATACATAATTTACCTGAATTTCTTCCTTTGCCCTACATTGCAAATGGAAAAATTGATTGGGGTATAGACAAATTGTGATACATCAATGTAATAGACTATTACTATGCTTTAAAAGATAATGAAGGGGCAGCTAGGTGGTACAGTGAATAGAGCACTGGCCCTGGAGTCAGGAGGACCTGAGTTCAAATCTGCCCTCAGACACATAACACTCACTAGATGGGTTACTCTGGGCAAGTCACTTAACCCCAATTGCCTTACCAAAAATAAATAAATAAATAAATAAACAAAATAAAAGATGAAAATAATGAATTCAGACAATCACAGGACTTTTTTTTTCATATGAAGAGATGCAGATTAAAGTGAGTACTAAAAATTACATTGACTATAACAATGTAAATCAAAAAAAAATTATGTTACGACAACAATGTAAATGAAAAACAACAACAGAATGCTATGTAAGAATAATGATTAAGCTTGGTCCAGGAGAAAAGCGAAGTAAAGGTGCCAAACTCTCTTTTCTGTGGTCTTCAACATGTTACTTCCTGACCAACTTAAACTTTCCTTGACTTTCCACTGTCTTCAGAGTGAACTTGAAGGTTCTAAATTTTGCATTCACTTTAATTCTAATCTATTTGCCAACTTTATTGCCTACTGTGCTGCTATACATGCCTTCTGCTCTAACTTGGCTGGTCTACTTAATTTCTTCTGAATATATTTTGAGATTTCCTGCCTCCAAATCATTCATATCCCAATTAGTAGCGAGCTCCCTTCATATTTTCTCTGTCAAACTTGTAGATTTACTTTAACACCCATCTTACATGTCAACTCCTCTTTCTTTAGGTTTTACCTATCAGTCCAAATCTAAGTGACTTGTCTTTCCTCTGAATTCTGACACTATTCATTCTACAAAGTATCATAGAATTTAGAGTCAGAAGGACTTCAGTTGCTATCTAATATAGTCTATAACTAAAAGGAATCTCCATTCTAATATATCCAATAAATAGTCACAAAGCCATGGCATTAAAAGCCATGGTTTTATAAACATCCAGTGAATCCAGTGAAGTAACCTTAATCTACTACCTTCTATGGCAGTCCATTCCACTTTCGGATAGTCCTGATTATTAGGAAGTTGATTTGTTTTGTTTTTCTCTGGTATCAACTTTAAAACTTCCCCTTTGCAATTCCTCTTCATTGTTCTCGATCCTTCTTTGATGAGATAGTTTTTTAATATCCTTAAAGACAACTGCCATATTCCCCGTGAGTCTTTTCTTCTCTAGATTAAATATCCCAAGTTCCTCCAACTATTGTTCATATACATAGACTCAAGCCTTTTACCATCCTCCTGGGTGTTTCACTTTGAATGTTTTTCAGCTTATAAATGTCCGTGTAAAACTGTGATATTTAGATCTAAAAACAAAAATCAAGATGTGGTCTCTCTCAGAAAACAGAAATAATATCACTCTTTTCCCCTGAAAGCTATGGTTCTCTTAGGGAAGGTCAGATTATATTAACTTCACACACACACACACACACACACACACACACACACACGCATATCCATTACACTGTACTACTTACTTGTATTGAGCTTGCAGTTCTCTAAAACACCCATCTAGTGAGTGTTATGTGTCTGAGGGCAGATTTGAATTCAGGTCCTCCTGACTCCAGGGCCAGTGCTCTATTCACTGTACCACCTAGCTGCCCCTTCATTATCTTTTAAAGCATAGTAATAGTCTATTACATTGATGTATCACAATTTGTCTATACCCCAATCAATTTTTCCATTTGCAATGTAGGGCAAAGGAAGAAATTCAGGTAAATTATGTATATAGTCACACATGTATCACAGATATAGGAAAGTTGATATCAAAGAGTTCAAAGGAAAAACAGTCATGACCTTATGACTAGAAAGCCTAGAAGGTAATGCAACTCATAATGAACAATAAACTACAAAAATGAAATTCTTGTTATAATCAATAAGGAGTCACATAAAAAAAAAGATGGGAGATAACTAAAGAGACACATGTAGTTGCATGAGGATCTCTCTGTTGTGCTAAGAACAAATAGAATGTATACAACTGATTTGAACACACACACACACACTCACACAAGACTAAGAGAAGATCATGATGATTCCATATTCAGGGGACTTTAGAAATGAACTAATCCAAACCCCCATTTTATGGAAGAAGAAACCAAGACTCAGAGAGGTTAAATAACTCACTTGAAATAACATAGAATCTCAGTCATCTAATTCCAAACCCAGCCTTTTTTTCATTATATCAGTGGCATAATGTGAAATACAAACCTATTAAAAGACATGGTGATTTTCTATGGTGACTATTGCTTTTCCTCTTTGGAAGTTCAGTAAAGGTACTGTCACCTTCGATATTTGCTGCTTGAAAGTGTGAATCATTTTTTTAAAGCACCAAGGAGCACTGTCTTCACATGTGAGATAGCATTTTGTTTATATATGTTGCCTATAAAGAAAATTTGCAGTGATACATTCCTCTTATCACTTTCCACACTCTTTGCAATTTGTCCAGCAAAGCCTTCCAAAGGAGGGGAGATACATCATGGTGTCATCCTCAGTAGTTTCCCAAGCAAACAGCTTTGCAGCAACTGAATAAGATTAGTGAGGTGGCACTGGTAGCATCTCCTTCCAGCATCCAGATGGAGTGAGATTGGGACAATACCAACCTCTTTGATTTAAGAGGAAAACAATAGCCACAACAATGTCATTGTTAGTTTGAATAGTCCTCCTATAAGGCAGGAGGGAGGAAGGAAAGAATGACCAGAACTCAGCAGAAAAGTCAGCTTTAAGGATCAAAGCACAGATGGATAGCTAGGACTTGAAAATCATCTCTGAGAATAAAAACCTATGACCTATTTTTAGAGTGCCTGACCCTGATAGTTCTCAATCTTGGGCATCCTTCTTTGAAGATTTCATGTTACATGGTTCACATTGAAGTTACCTGAATTTATTTCTTCATCTCTAAAATGGGAATAATAATTCCCATTCTATTTTGACTCCCAGTTTTAGAATTGACTTTACAGGTTTATGGGTCATTTCAGGCAACCTGTCACTCAGTGCAATGCTGTCCTTTATAACATCCTAGATGAGTGACTATCCAATCTTTTCCTGATCACACCCAGGGAAGGGAAATTCACAACTTTGAAAGAAAATTTATGCATGTTTGGACAGCACCACTTTTAAAAAGTCCTTCCTTATATTGAGTTTAAGCGCCCTTCCCCCAATCCCAGTTTTTATAACTTCTACTTTCATCTATCAGCCATAGGCCATACCTCTGGAGTTATGCAGAAGATATTTAAAATGTATCATGGAAGCCATTCAAATTATACTTTTTTGATAATTAATTATTTATTTTTAGTTTTCAACATTCACTTCCATAAGATTTTGAGTTTTAAATTTTCTCCCTCCCCCCAAGATAGAGTCATGCAATCTGATATAGGCTCTACTGATACATTCCTATTAAGCATATTTTCTCATTGGTAATGATGTAAAAAACAATTAAAACTAATGGGAGGAACCATAAGAATGAAATAATAAAACAAAACAACAAAGGAAAACGAGTGCAAATAATATACTTCCATCTGCATTCAGACTCTATAGTTCTTTCTCTGGATGTGGATAGCAATTTCCATCATGAATCTTTTGCAGTTGTCTTAGATTCTTGCATTGCTGTGAAGAGCCAAATCTATCAAAGTCAGTCATCACACAATTTGGCTGTTAATGTGTATAACATTCTCCTGGTTCTGCTCATTTCAGTATGCATCAGTTCATGTAAGTCTTTCCAGGTTTTTTTGAAGTCTGTCTGCTCATCATTTCTTATAGCACAGTAGTATTCCATTACATTCATATATCGCAACTTGTTCTGCAATTCCCCAAATGATGGTCAAACTCTCGATTTCAATTCTTTGCCACCACAAAAAACAGCCTCTATAAATATTTTTGTACATGTGGGGTCCTTTCTCTGTTTTTGTTACTTCTTTGAAATATAGACCTAGAAGTGGTATTGCTGGGTCAAAGGGTATGCACAATTTTATTGCCCTTTGGGCATAGTTCCAAATTGCTCTCCAAAATGGTTGTATCATTTCACAACTCCACCAACAATGCATTAATGTTCCAATTTTCCTACATCTTCTTCAACATTTTTCATTGTCCTGTTTTGTCCTGTTAGCCAATCTGAGAGATGTGATGTGGTACTTCAGAGTCATTTTGATTTGTATTTCTCTAATCAATAGAGAGTATAATCAAATTATACTTTAAATAGCTATCATGTCCCATAAATTTTCTCTTCTGTATACCAAATACATCTAGTTTCTTTAGTTATTCCTCATATAAAATAATTTTAGTCCTCTCACTATACTGGATTCTCTCCTCGAATGTTCAAGTTCATTGATATACCTCTTAAAATGGGAAACCTGGAATTTCAGACAACATTCCAGGTGTGTTCTGATCAGTACAGAGTACAGTGAGATCACTATTTTCCTTGATTTGCATGTTACACTTTTATCAGAGTGACCTAAAATTACCTTATATTATCACCCATTCTCTTTTAATCCTCATATTCAATCAATTTACAAGTCTTCTTGAATACACCTGTATAATTTCTCTTGTGTCTGCTCAGTTCTTTCAATTGACATAATCTCTACCTCCTGTTTCTTTCTCTTTTTTTTCTATCTCTGTTTCAAGGCTGCATCACCTCTCACTAGGATTATTGCAATCGGTACCTAATTAGGTCTGCTAGTTCAATTCCATTTTCTCCCTCTCAATTTCCTCTTCCACACAACTGCTAATCTCTAAAGCTGCCAATAATCTTCCTAAAGCAAAAGCCCGACCATGTTACTCCTTGTCTAAAGAATTGTTAGTGGCTCCCTATTTCCTTTACCATAAGTTACATACCCCTCAGCTTGGCATTTAAAACATTTCACAATCTGATGTCAGTTCCCCAACTGATAAATGATAAAGTGATATGAAAAGGCAGTTTTTTGATGAAGAAATTAAAGCTCTCTCTCTCTCTCTCTCTCTCTCTCTCTCTCTCTCTCTCTCTCCCTCCCTCCCTCTTCCTCTCCCTCTGTCTCTCCATCTCCCTCTGTCTCTGTATCTGTGACTGTCTCCCTCTCTCTGTGTATATATATATTCAAATAAAATGATATAAATCATTGATTAGAGAAATGAAAATTAAAACAGCTTTGAGATATCCCACACCTATTTCATCAACTAAAATTATAGAAAGGTAAAATGACAAATATTAGAGGGGATGTAGAAAAATTGGGACACTAATACATTGCTGGTGGAACTGTGAACTGATTTGGCCATTTTAGAGAGCAATCTAGAATTATGCCCAAAGAGTTATACTACTGAATGTACCCTTTAACCCAGTAATACTATCTATTAGGTCCATTTCTCAAAATGATCAGGAAAAAAAAAATAACCTATATGTTCTAAAATATTTACAGCAGCTCTCTTTGTGGTGGCAAAGAACTGGAATTGAAAGGATGCCCATTAATTGGGGAGTGGCTAAACAAATTGTGGTATATGATGATGATGGAATACTACTGTGTTGTAAGAAATGATAAGTAGATTGGTTTTAGAAAAAAAACATGGAAAGACTTACATGAAATAATGAACAGTGAAATGAGCAGAATGAAGAGAACATTACAGCAATGCAGTGATGTATTAATATTGTTCAAAAAATAACTGAGAATGGCTATTATCCCGAACATTATAAATACTCAAGTCAACTACAAAAGACATACGAAGGAAGATGCTATCTACCTCCAGACAAAGAACTGATAAATAGAAGTATGCATAGTATGGTGTGTGTGTGTGTGTATGTATGTGTATACATACATATATGTACATATATACATCTATGTATATCTATCTATCCATCTACCTATCTATCTGTGTTAAATGATGGCCTTATCTTCTCTAGTGGAGGGTGGAGGGAGAGAGACAGTTTGGAACTTAAAATGTAACAAAAAAATAAAAATAAAAAAGCAACAAAAATCTGACTTTAGCATAGTCTCCCAGGTTTATTTCACCTTACCCACCTTCATTTATCCCATGTTCCAGCCAAACTTGGATGCTTGCTATTTCCTGAGCATATCATTGTATTTTCCCACTCTTCACCCTTGCACAGACTGTACCCTACGCTTAGAATTTATTGTCTCTTCATGCCACTCGTTAGAAGTCATAGCTTCATTCAAGAAACAGTTTGAGCACATTGAACATTCAGCCCCCAGATCCTTGGTTGTTGAGTCTGACTTTCCTCTGTAGATTATATCAACAAGAAAAAAAGTTGGAAAGAAGTGTCCCAGGGCTCTATGTACAACAACCCTTTAGTTAGTGTTGGAGGTTGTGCATTGGATACTTTGTTTTTAAAGTTCTGTTTAAATACTTCCAGAACCTAAAATTCCATTGTGTTATTAGGTATTGCTCCCTCTCAATTTCCTCTTCCATACAGCTGCTAATCTCTTTCTAAAGGGATGTAACCAGGGATACACACATATATATAAAAACACCTTTCGTGTTCTTTGTAATCCTATATTTTTCATTTTACTCATTTAAAAATGTTTGAGAAGGGTTCAAAGGCTTTAAATCATAGTCAAAAAGGTCACAAAAAAGGACAAGAGCCCTTGCCTAGAGGGGATTGCCTTCATTCATAAATTGTCAAATTCTTTTATTATAATGTTCACAGAAAACTGCTGGGAATCAGGACCAAAATTTGGCCTACAAAGTTCTTTGGAGTTATATTGAGAATTTCTGTGTTTAATTTTAGTCTCTGGGTTGCCATGGATCAGCTTCCTACAAGTGCAAAGACTAGGCCATAGCTAAGTGCAACTGATACGTGTGAACACGTCCCTTAGAGAAGTTGATAAATGGGCTTTAGAGATTGTGCTCCTGTCTCTAGCACCAAGGTGATTATTGTATAATGATTTAAGTATGCATCTGAATGGGCAAGACAGTACAGGAGATGAATTTTCTAATTTGGGTCTGTTGTGGGAAATGTGTTTTATCTGGTTATCACTCTATTTGTTACTCTGGTTTAATCAGCTGCATCCTAGACTAAAACTGCCTCAGCCAGAAAGGCTTTATTTAGCAGAAACTTGGAAAATAAGAGGCTGATATCTATAACATGTCAATAGTGTTATTAATTCTCTGAATACGTTTATCTTTTTTCTTGCCCTGTTGGAGTTAAGAGATGTGGGTCTGTTTGATTTGAAACTTGAGACCTATAGCCTAGTTTAGACCATGAGCTAGTCATATAACCTTGACCAAGTCACCTTTTTTCTCCAAACCTTAATGACCTCATTTGTTAAACTGGGGAAGTAGAAGTAAATAATCTTTAAGGTCTTTTCCAGGCCCCAAATTATAATCATTTTGTATATTGGGGTACATCTGCTTATGAGAATATCAGAGCATAAGTAGTAAAATGACTTTCCCACAAATCAATACTAGTGGAACCCAAACCTGGGCTTTCCTGCGTCCCTCTTGCTTTAGGCTTTACTGTCTCCCGATCTTCCCAGAAAAACAACACATCCCTAGCCTAAGCTGTATCCTCTTTCCCTGATCATTAGGATGGTTTTAAATCCTTTCTTCTATGAAACCCTAAATTTTAAAGTGAAAGAATTAAAGGAAATATTCTCATTAAATAAGCCATTTTAGCCATCTTCTACTCAAGAAGCATCTTTTTGGTGTCCCATTCTGCTTCCTTGGGCCCTCACAATTAAACCTCCAACTCCCACCTGGGGCTGGGCTGTCTTGATTGGTGAGAGTTTACAACATTTAAAACAATCCCAGCCAACAGGACATATGCCCTTTCTGCCATTGCTATGTGTGACCGCCTCTTCCTCTGATTCTTCCTACTTCTTGCGGTGGAAATTTTAATCATATGAAAACTATCATTGCTTCTGGAATGGACGTGCCAATTAATTATCTTATACCTACAATAACCATACCTGTACTTTCCTAAACTAAACCACACCTCCCTGGTAGTTGTTGCTGGGTTGCTTTTCGTTGGTATATGACTCTTTGTGACCTTATTTGGGGTTTTCTTGGCAAAGGTACTAGAGTGGTTACCCATTTCCTTCTCCAGCTCATTTTTCACATGAGGAAATTGAGACAAGCAGCGCTAAGTGATTTGCCCAGGGTCATACATCTAGTAAGTGTCTGAAGCCGGATTTGAACTCAGGAAGATGAGTCTTCCTGACTCAAGGCGTGGTGCTCTCTCTACTGTACCACCTAGCTGCCCATCTCCCTGGTTAACAATCCCCTATGTATATATGTTGTCTTCTCCTAACAGTATATAAGCTACTCGAAGGCTAGGACTGACCCTCTTCTGTATTTGTAGCCAAGCACTTAGTACGGTGCTAATAAATGCTTCTTCACTCCACTTTGCATCTGCTGTTCTGCTTCATTTCAACACCAAAAGCAAGATGTCTCTGAGCTGGTAACCTCTGGTGTCTTGTCCCCCTCCCCTTTTCCTGCCTCCTTTTGTATGTTGTCTCCCTATTTAGATTGTAAGCTTCTTGAGGGCAGGAACCAGACTGTCTTTCTTTTTATTAATTGTATCCACTGTTTAGTACAGTGCCTGGCACATGGTAGGAACTTAATAATTGTTGATTAGATTGGATTGGATTCTTCATTCAACAAATGATAACAGCTTACATTGTTAGGGATGCAGCTAAGGTGGTTCAGTGGATAGGGTGCTGAGCTTGGAGTCAGAAAGACCTGAATTCAAATCCAGCTTCAGAAACTTACTAGCTATGTACCTTAATACACTGGAGAAATAAAAGGAAAACCACACCAGTATCTTTGCCAAGAAAACCCCATGGATAGTATTAGTGTGATGTGGTGCATGGGGTCATGGAGTGATAGACACAACTGAATGACTTAGCAATAACAACAGCAACAACTCATTGTTGTAATGTTTTAAGCACTTTGCAAAGTACTTCACAAACATGTTAGTTGGTCTCCTCAATAGCTTTGTGAAACAGATGCTACTATTATCCTCTCTTCAGAGATGAAGAAACTGAGTCTCAGAGTGGGTAAGTGATTTGTTCAAGGTCACCCAACTAGTAAACCTCTGAATCAGGATTTGAATACAGACCTTCCTGACTCAAAGTCTAACACTTTATATACACTACAAATAAAGCCTCTCTGTGACAAGCGTGGTGATAAATGGTGTCATTGATAGCATCAATAAGCCAGGAAGACCTGGATTCAAGTTCCTCCTCTGATAAATAGTGACTGGATAATCTTGGCTAATTCACTTAACCTCTCAGTGCCTCCAGAGAATTCTCTAAGAATATAAATTGCAGAATAATTGCTGCTTTGTGTTAGTTGGAGTGTCCTTACTTAAATCTTTCTAGGCCAGTGAAATCATAGATCCAGACCCCAGCCTTCCCACGTCTTCCCCAAATGGCATAGTGTAAATAGAATTAGATGTGGCATTAGGACACCTGAGTGAGCTCGGGCAAGTCAGAGCCTTTCTGGGTTGCAGTGTCCTCAAATTTGATAAGAGAAATTAAAATAGAGTATGGAAAGAGTATAGATTTGATGTCAAACCGACTGGGGTCAAATCCCCACTCATCTACTTAATATGCATATGAACTTGGGCCAGTTATTTAACTTAATTTCACCATATGTAAAAAGAGGGGGTTGGATTAAATGACCTGTAAGGTCCCTTGTGGTTCAAAATCAATGACCCTATTTCCATTACTTACTTTTCAAAACTGCTATGAATAAAGGAATACTTTAAAGTGATTTATGCAAGTGCTATTTTGGTATAAGTGAATGAATGAAAAATAATTTATCAAGGTCTTAGGATGTGCCAGGTACTGTGCTAAGCATTAAGGATACAAATGCCCTAAAGGGGCTTATATTTTGATCAAGCAAGACAATACATAAAGGAGAGTTAAAAAGGGGGTGATGGCTATTTGCAAGGAATGTCATTGTGTGAGGTGTTGGCCTGGTTCCAAGCAAGAAAAAATGAAGGCATGTGAAAATCCAGAGTTCCTGGGGCGGAGTAGAAGATGAGAGGAAGGGTTGAGGAAGGTGATTGAAGAGCGAACAGTATAACTTGGATATGGCCAGGATAGTTTTTAGTGGGAGTACAAAAGAAATAGAATATGAATTCTCTACCTTTGAGGAACACATAATCTAGTTGGGAAAAAAAAGCACATACCAGAAGGAAAAGTAATAAATAACAACACATGAGAAAAGCTGGTGTCCTTGAAAAGGTCGCCGGTGTCGAAATCAGTATGCCTTGGCTAAAATTTCAGTTCTGAAACTCCAAGAGCTCTGACAAGCAAGTACCAAAATATCTGAGTCTTTCATCTCACATATTACAATGTTTACACCACCACCCTTTTAAGGTTGTTTTAAGGACATTACCTTGTAAACATGAAAGAATTATGGAAATACTAAGTCTTAAGTTATGTTCATCCATCAGCACAGAGCCATAGTACAGAATCACTAAGTTTGCCAAAGAAGACTTCCTGTAGTAGGGAAGACCAAAACTGATAGTATCTTAATATGACCCCAATGAAGGATGTTGAACCTATTCACGCATATTCAAAATTATAAGCCTCAGGCAAGCTGTAAGTGTGTATATGAAAGGAAGAATAAAGTTTTCTATTAATAGCAATTAAATATACCTTTTATTTGAATTCTCACAAAGCATTAGAGAAAATTAGGAAAGAAAAAAAAGGTATGGTGAAATTATTACTGTGAATAGCCTTGTGTGAAATTAGCTCAAGCCAGGAGAAAGTTTCTATTGCATGACTCATTAATTTTAGAAATTCATTAAGTTAATGATTTGTGCCAAATGGTTAAAACCCCTTTTCCTTTAGGTGTTTTTTTTAAATATATATACATAAAACCACAATATGTATATTCTGCACACAGTATGTGAGAACAAACTAAGACTATTTGGCTTAATGTCTTCTTCTTTCAAAACAGTGTGTTGTCTTCAACTACTTTTCCCAGACCAATTCCCTGGGGTACTTCTTTTCCAACTTGGAGACTACTATATGCTTAGAAGGATTCCATTTGGATCTATCACAGCTTGTCACTACTTTGACCAGAAGCTAAAATCTCTCTGGAGAGTTGTGTGAGAGCTAATATATGCTCATTCTCACTGGCTGGCTGAGGATGGAGAGGGTGGGGGTGTCTGCCTCCATGAAATTTTTTGATATTAATTTTCTTCATAATCCAATAATTCAGGGCTCATCCAAAGAGTGAACCCAGACTTCCAGTGATTTGTGCCAAGAGTACTAAGGTATCAATTTAGTACATTAGTTCACATATTTTACATAGGTACTATAAATGGATAATAATCTAGGCCTAGAATAATGAGATGACATTGATGGATTTGATTAGATTTTAGAAATTGTGAATTGTGTAGTGCTTTTAACCTGCCCTTCTTCCTTCTCCTCTCCTCCACCCCACCCCGAATTTATATTTCGTTTTGAAAAACACATTCTGCTGATGGTGCTATCTGGTATTAAATCCCATAATACCACAATTCAGAAGAATCAAAGCGAGAGATCACCCCAAAGGTTAATAGAGAGATGTATGATGGTCACAAGTAGGTCACAGAATCTTTCCAATGATTACTTTCAAGCAAAAGGGATGTCACTGAGGAGATGATTGGCAATGGAGGTGTGCTAGTCATACAGCAAGAGTGAGGAGAAATAGATGCAAGCTCTTTGTACTACAATAGCCTTTCTGGAATGTAAAAAGACTAAAAAAAAAAAAAGAAAGAAACTGAACACATTGGGTAGATTGAAGCATCAATGAGAGAAAAGGGATAGGAATCATATAGAGCAAAGCATTGATTAGTTGTAATTTCTCCATTGGGATAGATGCAGGGGTGGGGAACTTATGACCTCAAGGCCACATGTGATCCTCTAGGTCCTCAAGTGTAGCCCTCTGACTGAATCCAAACTTCACAGAACAAATCCCCTTAATAAAAGGATTTGTTCTGTAAAACTTGGACTCCATCAAAAGGCTGCACCCAAGGACCTAGAGGGCCACATGTGGCCTCAAGGCTGCAGGTTCCCCACCCCTGGATAGAATATGCCCATTGCTTAGATCACACATACATTGAAGTACTGAAAAATTAAAATAAAATTATTTGCATGAGAAATGAACACAGCAATCTGAGAAATCTCAAAAGGGAATAATTATTTCAATTTGAATTTTAAGGGACAGTTTATACAGGAAAAAGCATTGGATTCTAGTAGGTTTTGTTATTATAATTTTTATTCTGAATTTAAACAACAAATTAAATGAGCATTTTCATGTACAAAATTGAGGAGGAAAAAAACAAACACGAATTTTACCTGAGACCATGAATATCATATACAGCTTACTTTTCTCATCCGGTATATAATAAATTTAACATATAACTTTGAAAGCTGTCCTGCTTTTTTGTATTTTCTTCTGACCTTCCTTCTCATCTTTTAATTTAAAAAAAATGCTTCAATGACCTTCTTTCTTTACCTTTTTGTATGTTTATAAACTTCCATCTTCCTACACTCCCCAAAGAAGCACAATCTCCCAACAAAAATATGCATAGTAAAGCAAAAGACTTATAGGATTTTAATAGGCATGAAGATATGTTGAAGTGTGTGTGTGTGTGTGTGTGTGTGTGTGTGTGTGTGTGTGTGTGTG
>NW_020940527.1:14416674-14417076 GCF_900497805.2 Vombatus ursinus
TGTGTGTGTGTGTGTGTGTGTGTGTGTGTGTGTGTGTGTGTGTGTGTATAGGAGGCTCTAGGCACAAAGACAAGAAGATGTTAAAAAAGTGGGAGGGGTGAATTTAGGGAATAGTGAGCAATCTAATTTGGCATATTGAGAGAATTTGTGAAGGACAAAATAAAACAAGTTTGGAAAGGTGAAGTTTTAATCACACACCAAAAATAGCCTTAGAGCTAGGAGAGAGATTAGAAGTTATTTAGACTAATTCTAACCTCTTCTTCCTCCTCCTTCTCCTCCTCCTCTTCCTTCTTCTTCTTCTTCTTCTTCTTCTTCTTCTTCTCCTTCTTCTTCTTCTTCTTCTTCTCCTTCTTCTTCTTCTTCTTCTTCTCCTTCTTCTTCTCCTTCTCCTTCTCCTTCTCC
>NW_020940527.1:14417176-14447067 GCF_900497805.2 Vombatus ursinus
CTTCTTCTTCTTCTTCTTCTTCTTCTTCTTCTTTTTCTTCTTCTTCTTCTTCTTCTCACAAATGAGAAAGCTAAGGCATAGAGTTACTAAATGACTCAGTGGAGTTTGTGGTACAGCTGGAATTTAGACACATGTTCCAAATATTCTGGTATACAATATCACATATTTCCACAGTCTCACCATACTCCTCATGTGAATTGGCAGAAGTCAGAACCCCTTGTGCATGATTGAAGAATTGGGTTCCTACTGACCCATCCTCCATTACACGATCTTCAAATATCTTTTGCATAATTTCCCTTTTGTCCACTCACATAACAACCACCTAAGTCTAAGCCTCCATAACCCCTCACCTAGAATATTTTGATAGCCTGCTGTTTGATACCCTTACCTTAAACTCCTCCCTACTACAAAACAGCCTCTACACACCTTCCCAAGTGATCATCCCCTTCTCAATAAACACTAGTCACTGCCATTCCTTCTAGGTTTCAAGAATAAACTCAAGTATAAACTCATATTTAAATATTTTTACAACCTTATTCCTTTCCAGTCTTTTTAGACATCATTCCACTCCTTGCACTCTGCAATCCAGCCATACTGATGTACTCCATATTCCACAAATATAATACTACATTTCCTTTCTCCATGGATTTGAAGGGGCTTTTGTCCATTCCTAGAATCTCTCACCTTCAGCCTTCAGAATCATTAGTTTCCCTTCAGTCTCAGTTTAAGTGATGTCTACTTGAAGCCTTTCCTGATTCCATCCAGCTACGATGCTTCCAAAACCACCTCCTCTTGATTTGTATTTATTATACAAATAATAATGTGAGATAGATAGATAGATAGATAGATAGATAGATAGATAGATAGATAGATGATGCCTCTGCCATTAGAAGGCAAGCTACTTGAGAGCAGGGTCAGTTTAAATTTTATCTCAGTGCTTACCAAAGCTTAGCACATAGTAACTGCTTAATAAATATTGATTGATTAATTGCTTAGCTTTTATTCAGTAGGAAAACAAGAGACATTGGGAATAGAAATGACAAGAAAGACCATCATTTATGTTGTTCATGAATATAACAAGACATTGTCATGTTGCAAGAAAAAAAATAAGAAATACAATGTATGCAGAAAAGCATGGAAACACTTATCTGAACTGAACAAACTGAAATAAACAGAACCAGAAAAACAATATGCATAGCACAACCACCACAAAATAATAATAGCTAGCATTTACATAATGCTTTAAGTTTTGCAATGTAAGAGCTCATTTGATCCTTCCAAAAACCCTTTGAAGTAGCTGCTGTTACTATCTCTATTTTACAGAAGTGGAAATTAAAGCATGGTGACTTGTCCAGGGTCACACAGTCAGTAAGTCTCAAACAGGATTCAAACTCACATCTTCAGGAGTTCAAGACTTCAGGGCCTGAACTACATTCAATGTACTATATTAACAAACTAGTGTAAATGGAAAGAATAGCAACAACACTAAACTAAATTCTTTGATATTATAATGTCTAAGCTTGAGCTCAAAGAAGAAATGAGAAGGCATGCCCTCCTACTCTTTCCACTCTACTTCTTTAAAGAGACAAGAGACTATTGATGAAGAATCCTAGATTAAATTTATTTTTCCTGTAAACAGTTAGCGATGTCATGAAATGTGTCCTTTTATAAAATGAAAAGACCTATTAGTTCTTTTTTCTGTTTTGTTTTGCTAAATTTTGTATTGTATTGAATTTTGGATAAAATAAATGTTGCAATGTGTTTTTAAGCACATAATTATTGATGATTATGTTAATTATAATTATTACAAGGAATAAAAAATTTCCAAAAGATCATATACAGTGGTCAGTATTAAGGTTATAAAGTCTTTTTAAGGGTCAACATTTTCTGAAACTTATCTTTTTTTTTTCAAAGAAACAAGCTTTCTTTTCATATTCCCTCCCACTTGCAAACATTTTCCAGAAAAAAGACTGCTAATGTTTTTACCATTTTCCACAAAACCTTATAATGCCCTGAACTCTTTCCTGAAATTCGATATTCAAAAGGAAAAGGCTAGAAGTCACATTGTGCTCAGGTATATTTGTTATTGATTTTATGTTACGGATATTTGATTTCATAATCAATTCAGCTTGCAATTTATCCCACAGCAAAGTGAAATGTTGGTTTCTGATATCAACATCATAGATAAAACTTAAGGACATTTCTAGAGGAATAAATAACCATTTCCCTTTGGGAATATCTTGGATAACAGAATAGGAGAGAAAGTTTAATTTGCCAAACTTTAAGAAGTATTTGATGGTTCAAAGTAACTCACATGATCAACCACTCTTAGAGGCAGGATCCTCTGTTGAGATGGGTCATTGGACTGCTGGAATGTTGAAAGTAGAACACGTCTTATGAATAAATCCTTTTTTTCAATTAATAACTTTTATTTATGACTTTTTTAAACAGCAGAATCAATTCCCAATATATCTTCTCCCATCCCCTCTGGATCTTCCATTATAACATAGCAAAATGTGAGTAAGGCCTGAACAATACACATGCCTCTGATAGCATGTGCAATATCTCCCTGTTTTCCTAAATCTTTTATGCCTTTTTTTCTTTTTTTATGGAACTCATAACATTTTCCCTATAAGTTGCTTTGGAGAATTTAGAATATTGAAACAAAGTAAAACATAACTGTGCCCCTTATTTTACTAATAAAAACTAGCATTGATATGGTGCTTGTTTAATTTGATCCTTATGACCCCGGTAGGCAGGTACTATAGTCATTACAATTATTGCCATTTTATGAATAAGGAAAATGAGGCAGAGAGAAGTTATGTGACAAGTGCAGGGACATACATCTAGCAGACATTCGAAGCCATTTTTTTTTTAGACAATTGGGGTTAAGTGACTTGCCCAGGGTCACACAGCTAGTGTCAAGTGTTTGGTCTGAGGTCTGATTTGAACTCAGATCCTCCTGACTTCAGGGCTGGTGCACTATCCATTGCACCACCAAGCTGCCCCACAAAGCCATTTTTTAAAGGAGGAAGATAATTGTGCTTTCCATTTCACAGGCAAGGTAATTGGGCTAGAGAATCTAAGGGACTTAGCTCACTCATCCAGTTAATGACAATGAAGACAGCCTTCTTATTCCCACCTAAGTGATCTTTCCACAGCACTACAATGTTTATAGATAGATGTGCCGGTCGGGCCGTGCACTCTCCTTCTAACAGGAGCAGGCTGCCAGGGTCAACTTATCAGTCTTCGGAGCCCTCCCGGATAAACATAGAGACGAGCCGATCGGGAGGTGCAAGCACTCGAACTTTATTCAGAGACCATCACAGCAAGGCCAAGCAGGAAAGCCAGAGCAAGAGAGCAGTAGCAAGAGAACGAGCTCCAACCCCTACCGCCCCTATATACCTTCCTAGCCCCTCCTCCTCAGCCCACCTACTAGTGATTGATTGTAGGATCAGATACTGTAAGGGGATGTCTGGGGTTAGCACTGCACCAAGGGAGAGGACGTGACAAAGGAAGCTAGGCCTAGATACCAGAAGGAGGTGTCTGGGGTTAGCTCTGCACAAAGGGAGAGGTTGTGACAAAGGAAGCTAGGCCCAGATACTGGAAGGAGACCTCTGGGGTTAGCGCTGCACCTAGGGAGAGGAGTAGACAAAGGGAGCTCATTCTCTGCCATCCCACTCCCACGTGGCACAGCCCCCTGCCTCAGGAGCACATGCTCCGGCTACTTCCCCGTATCCTGTTCCTACCCCAGTTCACCACAACTCCACATGGCACAGCCCCCTGCCTCAGGAGTGTAAGCTCCAGTTATTTCCTAATATCTTGTCCCTGCCCCATCTTGCCACAACCCCCAAGTGGCACGTAGCCAACATCAGACAATCCCTCACAGATAGAAATAAAAGAATGGAAAGGTATACCACAAAGGCAGAGTACTGAACCTGTTTTCTAATTAATCAGACTTACTATTTAAAGCAGATACGTAGAATCTTAAATTCCGTAACTTCCACAGGGCTTCCATGATTATGAAGGGGAAAAAATGAGGTGGAATAGAACAGTAAGACATCGTTGGGTGAGCAGTGACCACAAGCTACTTAACCTTATTTGATCCCTGATTTTTCAGATTTTTATATTGCTGTTTTGGGGTTATTTGGTTCCTGGAAGTATTTCTTTTGGTGACATTGTAAAATATAACATTAAAAATGAAAAACAAATGAAACTCAAGTGCTAATTATACTGTAAGTCATTAGGAGTAACCAAGGCAATTTCTATTAGATGACCTCATAAGTGAGAATAACTGCAGGAATAGCTAACAGAATGACAAATATTATAGTCTAAACACCTAAATACTGTGACTCTAGCATAATGTCTAGCTTACAAACTAGGTTTGGGGTGAGACCAATTCATGTACTGGTGACAGCTAGAGTGGATCAATAAATGTCTAAATTTAGAGGCAATATGATTCATTGGCTAAAGTGTCTGTCACACAAATGATGTTGATTAATTGATTTACATTTTTGGCCAATGAAATGGCAGTGTAATATACTGAGCAAAATGTGGGATCCTTTTTAAAAAAAAAATATGTAGGGAAGGTGAGAGGGAATGAATGAATCTTATTCTCATCGGATTTGGCTTAAGGAGGGAATCACATACACACTCAATTGGGTATGGGAATCTATCTTACCCTGCAGGAAAATAGGGGGGCAAGGGGAAAAGAGAGCAGGGGCATGATAGAGGGGAGGACAGATCAGGGGAGAGGGTAATCAGAAGCAAACACTTCTACGGAGATACAGGGTCAAAAGAGAGAATAAAATAAATGGGGGTGGGGCGGGTTAGGATTAAGGGAAATATACTTAGTTTTTCACAACATGGCTACCATGGAAGTATTTTGCTTGACTACACATGTAGTCGATACAACCTCTACGAGTTGCTTGCCTTCTCAATGAGAGTGGGTGGGGAGGGAGGAAGGAAGAAAATTTGGGACCCAAAGTATTAAAAACAAATGTTAAAAAATTGTTTTCACATGCAACTGGGGAATAAGATAAACAGGCAATGGAGTATAGAAATCTATCCTGCCCTACAGGAAAATTGAAGGGGAAGAAGGTAAGAAAAGTGGTGGGGGGGGGGTAGAAAGGAAGGCAGATTAGGGGAAAGGGTATTCAAAATGCATGCCATCTTGGGGTTGGGGGAGGGACAAGATGGGGAGAAAATTTGGAACTCAAAATCTTGTGTAAATGAATGTTGAAAACTAAAAATAAATAACTTATAGTGAAAAAATAAGAAAAAAAGAAAATAAAAAAACAAAAAAAAGAAAAATATTTATTTTTAACATTAATTTTTAAAAACTTGAATTCCAAAATCTTTCACTTCCAGCATCCCCTACCCCACTCATGGTGAAGTCTTGGAAAACAGATTTCTCTATTAGCCATGTTGGGGAAAATAAGCAAGAAAAATAAAAAAAAAGTGAAAAAAGTGTGCTTCAATCTGCACTCAGAATTAATCAGTTCTCTCTCTGAAGGTAGTATTTTTCATCATGGGTCCTTTGGCATTGTCTTGTATCATTATCTTGATTAGAGTAGTTAAGTCTTTCACTTATGATCATCATTACAATATTATTGTTACTATGTAAACTATTCTCCTGGCTCTTCTCACTTCACTTTACATCAGTTTATACAAGTCTTCCCAGGTATTTCTAAATCCGTCCTACTCATCATTTCTCATAGCCCAATATTATTCCATCGCAACTTCTTCAGCCATTCCCTAATTGATGGGCACCCCCTTGATTTCCAATTCTTTGCCACCACAAAAATATCTGTTATAAATATTTTTGTTCAAATAGGTCCTTTTCCTTTTTTGATCTCTTTAGGATGCAGACCTAGTAGTGGTATTGCTGAGTCAAAGAGTATGCATAGTTTTCTAGCCCTTTGGGCATAGTTCCAAATTGTTTTCCAGAATGATTAGACCAGTTCACAACTCCACCAACAGTGTATGAATGTAACTATTTTCCCACATCCCCTCCAGCATTTGACCTTTTCCTTTTCTGTCAGGTTAGCCAATCAGATAGATATGAGTTGTGTGGGGATTGTGGGAATTAAGTGAACCACATTGACTCCATCTTGTGATTCAGTTCTGGGGATTCCCCAGATCCCTTTCTATTCACTTATAGGTCTAATCCAATTTCTGTCTTGTGAGAAAACTATTAAAATATAAGAGTTGTGGGAAAACTTTATTGCACCATGTGAACCTAGTCCGGTATTGCTGGGAACTGCACCACTTCCACTGGTTGCTTAGAGACCCTTCGCTAAGGACCTAGGTTATGCTGAGCAGAAAATCTTCTCAGATCCAAAGATTGATGAAAGGAATTGTTTTCACAGTTATATATCTCAAGCAACCAATATGTCTTATTGAAAAACTGGCCCCATATTGGTCAATCAGTTACTGTTTCCATGTTCCTTTGATACTGGGGATGGTGGGACACCACTTTTTCTAATTTCAGGTAAATGTAGTTGTTTGATTTCAAGGAATTATTCCTGTTTACTCTCCCCCTTTCAATTTGGAAAGCCCTTAATCTTTCCTCCAATTAGAAATCAAATTACCTAATTTTGTATCCTGGTTTATAACCTGTTATTTGTTTTCTTTTAATGCATAAAAATCTGTCTCCACCTCTATTTGAGGTCCAGTGCCAAACTGAGGTTTTCTGGTCCCTATTTGTTATGCAATTAGCATGCATTGCTTAATAAATTAATAGCTTGGGTGCTCAAACTTTTCTTATCTCAGTTATTTTGGATTTCACCTGTCACAGGTGGTACCTTAGAGTTGTTTTTTTTTCTAAATATATTTTTATTTATTTCATTAAACATTTCCCAATTACATGAGAATTTTTAAATTCATTTCTTAGCATTGTGAATTTCAAATTTTCTCCATCTCTCCTGTCCCTCTTCTTCCTTGAAAAGGCAATCAATTTGGTATAGAATATACATGTGACATCATGCAAAATGTATTTCTATATTAGCCATGTTGCGAAAGAAATAGAAAATTTTTTAAAGTATGCTTCAATCTGCATCAGAGTTCATTAGTTCTTTCTCTGGAAGTAGATTTTTTTTTCACAATGGGTACTTTGGAATTGTCTTGGTGAGAATTTCTAAGTCTTTCACAGTTGATCGTCCTTATGATATTGCTATTACCATGTACAATGTTTTCCTGGTTCTGCTCACTTCACTTTGCACCAATTCAGATAAGTCCTTCCACACTTTTCTGAAACCATCCTGTTCATCATTTCTTAGAGAATAATAGTATTCTATCACCATCATATACCATAATTATTCACCCATTCCCCTATTGATGGACACCCCTTTGATTTACAATTATTTTTCACCACAAAAAGAACTGCTGTAAATATTTTTGTCCAAATAGGTCATTTTCCATTTTCTTTTAACTTTTTCTGGGATACAGTTCTAGCAGTGGTATTGTTGGGTCAAAGTATATCCACAGTTCTAAAGATCCCTGGGCATAGTTCCAAAAGTTTTCTGGAATGATTGGAGTACTTCACAACTCCAACAACAGTGTATTAATATCCCAGTTTTTCTGCATCCCTTCCAGCATTTGTTATTTTCCTTTTCTGTCATATTATCCAATCTAATAGGTGTGAGATGGTACCTCAGACTTATTTTAATTTACATTTCTCTAATTATTAGTGATTTAGAATATTTTTTTCATATGATCATTTATAGCTTTGATTTTTTTTGCTGAAAATGGCTTATTCATATCCCTTCACTATTTATCAGTTGGGGAATGGCTGCTATTTTTTTTATCAATTTGGCTCATTTGAGAAATGAGGCCTTTATCAGAGATGTTTACTATAAATTTTCCCCCAGTTTTCTGTTTTGCTTCTGTTTTTTTGCTGCATTATTTTTGCTTGTCCAAAAACTTTAATTCCATGTGCACAAAATTAGCTATTTCACTTGTCATGATCTTTTCTATCTCTTGTTTAATCGTAAATTCTTTCTATATCCCAAAATCTGACAGGTAAATTTTTCTACACTCCCCTAATTTACTTATCATATTACCCTTTATGTCTAAATCATGTACTCATTTTGACATTATCTTGATATACAATGTGACATGTTGGTTCATGCTTAGTTTATGCCAAACTGCTTTCCAGTTTTCCCAGCAGTTTTTCTCATATAGTGAGTTCTTGTCCCTAAAGCTTGATCTTTGGGTTTATCATACACTATGTTATTATGGTCATTTACTACTACTTTATGGAGAGCTCATACAGGGCAAGTGTTCACATGGTGGTCAGAAGAAGCAATACAAGGACACTCTCAAGGTCTCTCTTAAGAATTTTGGAATTAATTTGTGTGGCGTGGGAGACATTGGCACAGGACTGCTCAGCATGGCATGTCCACATTAAAAAAAATGGTGTTGTGCTCTATGAGGAAAGCAGAATTGAAATAGCTTAAAAAATGTAAGATGCACAAATTTAGAGAGCCCACTTCAAATTTTCACATGGACTATTTGTGCCTGACCTGTGGTAGAATATTCTGAGCTTATATTGGTCTGATTAGCACCAGTCAAACACACTGAAACTTGACTCTAGCATAGTGATGCTATTTTGGTCCTCTTCAAGAATGAAGGACATCAACCACCAACCACTAAATTATATACTTAATCTATTCCACTGACCCATCCCTTTATTTCTTTGCCAGTACCAGATTTTTTTGATGATTACCTCTTTATAATATGGCTTGAAAACTGGTAATACTGGGTTGCCTTCCTTTGTATTATTTTTTTTCCATTGGTTCTTTGATATTGAACTTTTGTTCTTCCAGATGAATTTTGCTATTGTTTTGTCTAGTTATATAGTATAATTCTTTGGTACTTTTATTGTATAGCACAGAATAGTAAATTAATTTAAATATAACTGTAATTTTTATCAAACTGGCTCAACCTATAAATGAGCAATTAATATTTCTCCAGTTATTTAGATCTGTCTTTATCTGTGTAAAGATATTTGTAAATATGAGTCCCTGGCCTCTTCTTGGCCAGTAGAATCCCAGGTATTTTGTATTGTCTGTAGTTATTTCAAATAGAATTTCTCTTTCTATCTCTTCTTGCCACGTTTTGTTGGCATCATATTAAAATACTTACGATTTATGTGGTCTTATTTTATATCCTGAAGCTTCACTTAAATGGTTATTTCAAATGGTTTTTTAGTTTGTTATCTAGGGTTCTCTAAATATACCATCATATCATCTGCAGAGAGTGATATTTTTGTTTCCTCACTGCCTATTCTTCTCTCAATTTCTTTTTCTTTTTTTATGGTAATTTTTATTTATTTTTTTGTTTTCAACATTTACTTCCACAAGATTTTGAGTTCCAAATTTTCACCCCATCTCACCCCTCCCCCAATCCCAAGATGGCATGCATTCTAAATACCCCTTCCCCTAGTCTGCCTTCCCTTCTATCTCTCCCCCCCTTCTCTTATCCCCTTCCCCTACAATTTTCTTGTAGGGCAGGATGGATTTCTGTACCCCATTTCCTGTATTTCTTATTTCCCAGTTGCATTAGGAAACATTTTTTTAAACACGTGTTTTTAAAATTTTGGCTTCCAAATTTTCTCCCTTCCTCCCTCCTCACCCACCCTCATTGATAAGGCAAGCAAGTAAATATAGGTTATATATGTGCAGTTATGCAAAACACTTCCACAGTAGACATGCTGTGAAAAACTAACTCTATTTCCCTTAATCCTATCCCACCCACCCATTTATTCTATTCTTTCTTTTGACCCTGTCCCTCCTCAGAAGTATTTGCTTCTGGTTATTCCCTTTCCCAATCTGCCCTCCTCTCTATCCTTCCCCTACACTCTTGTCCCCTTTCCCCCCACCTATTTTTCTGTAGGGTAAGACAGATTTCCACACCAAATTGAGTGTGTATGTTCCCTCCTTAAGTCAAATCCTATGAGAATAAGATTCGCTCATTCCCTCTCACCTTCCCCCATTTCCCCTCCACTGTAAGAGCCTTTTCTTTTCTGTTATTTTTTGTCGGATAATTTACCACATTCTACCTCTCCCTTTCTCCTTCTCCTAGTATATTCCTCTCTCAACCTTTAATTTTATTCTCCAGATATGACTCCTTCATTTTCAACTCATCCTATGCTCTCTATCTTTCTATCTATATCTATATATACATACACATAATTTTTTCCCCTCCAACTACCCTAATACTGACAAAGGTCTCATGAGTTACAAATATCATCTTTCCATGCAGGAATGTAAACAGTTCAATCTTAATAAGTCTCTTAAGATTTTCTCTTTCCTGTTTACCTCTTCATGTTCCACTCGAGTCTTGTATTTGAAAATCAAATTTTCTATTCAACTCTGGTCTTTTCATCAAGAATGCTTGAAAGTCCTCTGTTTCACTGAATGACCATTTTTTCCCCTGCAGGATTATACTCAGTTTTGCTGGGTAGGTGACTCTTGGTTGTAATCCTATCTCCTTTGCCCTCCGGAATATTATATTCCATGCCCTGAGGTCTCTTAATGTAGAAGCAGCTAAATCTTGTGTTATCCTGATTGTGTTTACACAACATATGAATTGTTTCTTTCTGGCTGCTTGTAATACTTTCTCTTTGACCTGGGAACTCTGGAATTTGGCTACAATATTCCTAGGAGTTTTCTTTTGGGGATCTCTTTCAGGAGGAAATCGGTGGATTCCTTCAATTTCTATTTTGCCCTCTGGTTCTAAAATATCAGGACAGTTTTCCTTGATAATTTCTTGAAAGATGATGTCGAGGCTCTTTTTTTGATCATGGCTTTCAGGTAGTCCAATAATTTTTAAATTCTCTCTCCTGGATCTATTTTCCAGGTCAGTTGTTTTTCCAATGAGATAATTCACATTGTTTTCTAATTTTTCATTCTTTTGGATTTGTTTTACAGTGTCTTGATTTCTCATAAAGTCATTAGCTTCCAATCACTCTATTCTAATTTTTAAGGAAGAATTTTCTTCAATAATCTTTTGGACTTCCTTTTCCATTTGTCCAATTTTGCTTCTTAGGGCATTCTTCTCCTCATTGGCTTTTTGGACCTCTTTTACCGTTTGGGTTAGGCTATTTTTTAAGGTGTTATTTTCTTCAGTATTTTTTTGGGTCTCCTTTAGCAAGCTGTTGACTTGTTTTTCATGATTTTCTTGCATCACTCTCAGTTTTTCCTCTACTTCTCTTACTTGCTTCTCAAAATCCCTTTTGAGCTCTTCCAAGGCCTGGGACTGATTCATGTTTTTCTTGGAGACTTTGGATGTAGGGGCTTTGGCTTCATTGTCTTCTTCTGGTTATATTTTTGATCTTCTTTGTCACCAAAGTAAGATAATATAGTCTGACTCTTTTTGCACTGCTTACTCATGATCCCGGCCAATTACCTGAGTTTTAAAGTCTTTGTTAAGGTAAAAGTCTGCTTCCAATGTGAAGAGTGTACTGTCCCAAGCTTCGGCGGTTTGTACAGCTGTTTTCAGAGGTACTTCTAGGGACCTGTAAATTTTCAGTTTTTCCAAGGTGGTATGATAAGGGGCGAGGTGCTTTCTCTCCACCACCACAACAAGCTCCACCACACCAGCATTCCTCCTAGCCCCAGGACTGCCCCTCAGAACTGTGACCCAGTTCCAAGCACCGGTAAAGCAAGAGATTCCTGCTTCAGCATTAGCAAAGAGATCTCTGCAATCCTCCTCTGATCAGCCACTCTATTCCCCCTCAGTCCATGGGCTGGAAGCTCAGGAAAAAGTCACAGCCCCAGGCCAGACTCGAGACTTGTAGCTGAGACCTAGCTCCTCTCTCACTGCAGTCACAGATTTTTCCCACTAACCTTCCAAGTTGTCTTTGGTATTCATGGGTTGAGAAGTCTGGAAACCGCCACAGCTGCCCACGATTCAGTCCTCTCTCAATTTCTTTTTCTTGTCTTATTGTTATAGCTAGCATTTCTAATACAGTATTTAATAATAATGGTGATAATGGATATCCTTGATTCACTCCTTATCTTACTGGGAAGTCTTCTAATTTACACCATTACAGATAATCCTTGCTTTTACTTTTAGATATGTGCTACTTATCATTTTTATAAATGCTCAATGTATTCCTATGCTTTCTAGTGTTTTTAATAGGATTGAATGTTGTATTTGTCAAAAGCTTTTTCTGTATCTATTGACATAATCATATAATTGTGTTGTTTTAGTTATTTATATGGTCTGTCCTATTTCTTGACATTGAACTTTACATTAAAGTTGAGCTTTGCTTACAGATGGGGAGGTGGACACTATCACAATGTTCAGACTTTTTCACATGGCCGTTTTCAGAGCTAGTTCTGAGGGCTTGTAAGTTTTCAGTACTTCCATGGTGGTGTGATCTGGAGAAAGATGCAGTTACTGCTCTCCTTGTCTGAGTCTCACTCCTTACCTGGGAAGGGCCCTTGGTCCCTTGCATCTACACGCCTTAGTGCTTCTTTCTACCCTGGAACTGGACCAGGATGTGGGTATGGGCAATGCAGTCACCAAACAGCATGGTTTTTCTTCCAGTGGCAGCACAGGGGCTCCTGTAATCTCTTTTTGACCAGTTGCCAAATCCCCTGAAGCTGCTGCTGCGGCCGCAGCCATGGCTGTTGTTGCTGCTCTATGTGCTCTGGGCCAGCCCCTACCCAGCTGTCTCATACCTCTCCTTCTGATTTTCTAAGTGGTCTTGGACTGGAAAAATGTCTCACCCCAAACTTTTGTTGATTCTGCTTCACCAGAATTTGATTTGAGGCATTATTTTAAAGTTGTTTGGAATGGAATGCTGGAAGAGCTCAGATGTAAAGCTATCTTTACTCTGCCATCAGCATGTGGGACTTCTAACTAGAAAGATTTGTCTTCAAAATCCCCTCAGACAAATTAGCAGGGTGAGTACTGGCTAGTCATTGAACCTGTGTCAGTCTCAGCTTTCTCATATGCAAAAAAGGATGCTAATGCCTTTATTGACTACCTCCTTTTTTTGTGAGATCTAAGAGGGTTATAGTATATAAAATATTTAACAAATATGAAATTAGTATGTGTTAATTATTATTATTTTTATTCTATCCTTGGCTAAATGGAACACTGTCTTGCTTTCAGTTATGAAGCCCTTCCTCAAAATGTCTCATGACTTCAATTCAATAAAATCCAAATCACTACATAGTGGATTATTTGCAAGTCATTCAAACAATGTGATAAAGACAGATATGCCTTTGTGAGGTGTCTTTAATGCTAGAAATTTTAAGACATGCAAATGTACAGCATTTATAACCAGCAGATTCAAAAGAGGTGTGATCAATTGTTACAGGTATGTGCCTTTTTCTGGTAGGTATCAAATCCTGAAGTGGAGATATCATCTCGCTTCTGGTCCCTGGGTATAAGTTCCAAGTTCTTTCCTTGGTTGATACAAGGTCATGGAAGGAAGAGGACTAAGAGGGGGTGGAAAAGAGATAGAGATTTTGTACTCTTAAATTCAAAAGCAGTTCTTAGTAACAAATGTTCCCTGAAGTTCATTTTATCTTCAAAACTGCTTTATCAAGCTAGAAAGCTATGTGACTTTTGCAATTTCAGATGCTGCATTGAGAAAGAGTTGAAGCCTCACAGTTTTTCATTGACAAAGGAGTGCTGGGCAAGGGAGATAAACTCCCAAACTGCCTACCAGGCTTTGATGGTAACCTACAAGCCATTGTTCAAGGGAGGAGTCTAGAAGGAGAATTAGAGCTTTGTTTCCAAATACAAGCCTATGTTTTGGTAAGAGAGTATTTCAAGATGATTTAAAAAAAAAGTGTAATGTAAACCTCATAAGCATCTTAATGGAAAGAACACAAGGCTGAGTCAGAGACCTTGATTCTTGTTCCTAACCTGATGCTATATATCCTTGAGTATAGCACGTAACTTACCCAAGACTCATTTTTCCGTAGAATGAAGAGGTTTGAACTAGACGCACTCCAAGGTCACTTCTATATCTAATATTTTGTGACCCTCCAATTTGCAATGACTTTGTATTGAGAAGTAATGCAACATAATGAACAGAGTGTAAATTTGGAATCAGAAAGATCTGGGTTCAAATCTTGTTCCTGACCTTTACTAGGTATATGACCTAGTATGATAGAAGGCATTTGGGATTCCTGAGTTTCAGCTTCCACATCTGCGAAATAATTCCTATAGTGTCTGTGTCCCAGAAATATTTGAATCTCAAATGAGATAATGATAAATGGAACTTTATACTAAATAAATGTCAGTTACTGTCATTCAGAAGGGCAGTATATAGTAGTAAACAGAGAACATCCTTGGAACCAGGAATATTTGGGTTCAAATCCCTAACTGTTACAGATGGGCCTTGTGACTCTGAGCAAGTCACATAACCTCTCAGTTCTCTAGGAGACTTACTAATAATACAAATTACCTAGAAGGTGCCAACTTGCATTGGTAGAGGAAGTTTCCTCACCAGGGAGATTCCTAAAATCAATGAAATCATCTCCGCCTGCTGGCTTCCTCAGCTTCCTTCAAGTAGTAGATAAAATCAAATCTTGTCCTCTTTTTTTTTTCCTTTTTTAGGCAATTGGGGTTACATGACTTGCCCAGGGTCACACAGCTAGTAAGTGTCAAGTGTTTGGTCTGAGGCTGGATTTGAACTCAAGTCCTCCTGACTTCAGGGCTGGTGCTCTATCCACTGTGCCACTTAGTTGCCCCTAAATCTTGTGTTCTATAGGATCTCTTGCTGATGCCCCCTCCCTTAATTGTAATGCCTTCTCTCTGTTGATCATTTGCAATTTACCCTGCATATAGCTTATTTGTGCATGGTTGGTTCCTTCTTGAGAGCTGGAATTGTTTTTTGCCTCTCTTTGTATATGTAGCGTTTATCATCTTGCCTGGGACATAGTAAATTCTTAATAAATGCTTATTGATTGACTGAATTTATAGGTCCACTACCTAACCCTAAACTTATTGCATATATATTAAAAATCAGTTAGTGCAGTTTATACTGTATTAATTTTTCAATTTTTGAAGTTTATCACCAGAAGGTTGGCCACCAGTGTATGTGTGCATGTGTGCATGTGTGCATATATATACACATATATATATATACATATATATATATACACACACACATATATATACACATATATATATACATGCATGTCTATATGCCTATATGTATGTGTATATGTATTATATGTATATATGCTGTATATATATAGTACTTGTATGTATATGTATTGTATATGTGTGTATGTATATGTTAATATATCCATTTGTGTTCATATATGTGTGTATGTATGTGTTTATATGTATATACACTCATACATGCATAAACATGTGCATGTATATATGTATATGTTAATACATCAGTGCTAAGCACTGCTATGCTCTAGGGATACAAAATGAGGCTTAAAAAAAAAAACAGTCCCTGCTCTCAAAGAAATCATAATCTATGGTGCTATGGTGGGTTGACAATGTGCTAATAAATATATACAACACAAGCTATATATACATATATATGATAAATAGGAAATAATTAACAGAGTGAATGCATTAGAATTAAGAGAGGTGGAGAAGGCTTTCAGTAAAACATGAGATTTAAATTGGAATTTACTGGAAGCCAGGGAGATCAGTATTCTATGTGGAGGAGGCAGGACAATCTAGACATAGGGTACAGTCAGAAAAAAATACCTGGAGCTGAGAGATAGAATTTTTTGTTTAGCTAGAAAGCAATTATCAGTGTATTTAAGTGTATGTATTAAGTAGTAAGGTGTAAGATGACTGGAAAGGTAGGAAAGGGCTAGGTTATGAAGGGCTTTGAATGCTAAATAGAGAATTTTGTATTTGATCTTGGAAGCAATAGGGAGCCACTGGAGTTTATTGAGTAAGGGGTGGGGTAACTTGATTAGACCTGTGCTTTTGAAAAATCATGTTAGTGATTTTTTATTTATTACTTTATTTAATTTTATTTATTAGTGATCATATAAGTCTTTCCAGGTTTTTCTGAAGTCCACCTGCTCATCATCTCTTATATCACAATAGTATTCCATTACATTCATATACCAAAACTTGTTCAGCCATTCCCGAATTGATGGGCAGCCCTTCAAATTGCAATTCTTGGTCACTACAAAAAGAGCTGCTATAAATATTTGTGTTCATATGGGTCATTTTTTCCATTTTTATGATCTCTTGGAAATATAGACCTAGGAGTGGTATTGTTGGGTCAAATGGTATGCACACTTTTATAGCCCTTTGGGCATAGTTTCAAATTGCTCAGCTCGATCAACAATGCATTAGAGTTCCAATTTTCCCACATCTTCTCCAACATGTATCATTTCCCTGATTTGCTCTGTTAGCCAATCTGACAGTTGTGAGGTGATACCTCAAAGTTGGGTTTTTTTTTTGTTTTATTTTTGTTTTTGTTTTTGTTTTTTTGGTGAGGCAATTGGATTAAGTGACTTGCCTAGGGTCACACAGCTAATGGTATGTGTATGAGGCTGGATTTGAACTTAGGGATCATCCTGATTCCAGGGCCAGTGTTCATCCACTGTGCCACCTAGCTGCCCCCTCAGAGTTGTTTTGATTTGCATTTCTCTAATCAATAGTGGTTTAGAGCATTTTATCATATGACTATAGACAGCTTTAATTTCTTCATCTGAAAACTCCCTGTTCATATCCTTCGACCATTTATCAGTTGGGAAATGATGTGTATTCTTATAAATTTCACTCAGTTCTCCATATGTTTTGGAAATGAGGCCTTCATCAGGGACATTGGCTGTAAAAATTGTTTCCCAGCTTTCTGCTTCCCTTCTAATTTTGATTGCATTGGCTTTGTTTGTGCAAAAACTTTTCAATTTAATGTGATCTAAGTCATCCATTTTGCATTTCATAATGTTCTCTGTCTCTTGTTTGGTCATAAATTCTTCCTTCTCCATACATCTGACAGATAAATTATTCCTTGCTCTCCCAGTTTGCTTATAGTGTCAGTCTTTATATCTAAATCATGTACCCGTTTTGATTTTATCTTGGTATATGGTATAAGATTTTGGTCTATGCCTAGTTTCTGCCATACTCTTTTCCAGTTTTCCCAGCAGTTTTTGTTAAATAGTGAGTTTTATCCCAGAAATTAGAATCTTTGGATTTATTAAACAGTAATTACTATAGTTATTGACTATTGTGTCTTATGTACCTAACCTATTCCACTGATTCACCACTCTGATTCTTAGCCAGTACCATGTAGTTTTTTAATTAATTTATTTATATATTTCAACAATTATTTCCATAAGCTCTTGAGTTTTAAATTTTCTCCACCTCTCTTCCCAAGACAATGTGCAACCTAATATTGGCTCTACATATACATCCTATTAAACATACTTTCACATTAGTCATGTTGTCTTCTATTAGATTTTGTACCTCCTTTTTCCATTTGATCCATTTTACTTTTTAAGGAATTCTTCTCAGGGAGTTTTTGTACCTGGTTTACCATTTGGCCTATTCTGCTTTTCAAGGAGTTATTTTCTTCAGTATAATTTTTTTTTCCCCATTTGGCCAATTGTATTTTTTAAGGACTTGTTTTCTGCAGTTAATTTTTGTCCCTCCTTTTCCAAGCTATTGACTCTATCTTGCATACCTCTCATTTCTTATCCCAATTTTTCTTCTACCTCTCTCATTTGACTTTTAAAATCCTTCTTGAGCTCTTCCAGGAAGGTTTTTTGGGCTTAAGACCAGTTCATATGCCCTTTTGAGGTTTTGGATGTGGTTATATTGACAATGTTGTCCTTTTCTGAATTTCTGTCTTGATCTTCCCTGTCTCCATAATAAGAATCTATGGTCATTGCACATTTCTTTTTGCTCATGGTGTTTGCTTACCTCCTAACTCTAAAAAAAAAATGAGCTCTCCTTTTGGAGAGCATGGGGCACTGACCCAAGCTTCTTGTACTAGGAGCCCAGGGCCTGGTCACTGGTTTTGTGTGATGGGGCCTCAGATACTGGCAGTTGGAGGCTGTAGGGTTCTGGCAGCTTATGTGGTGTTGGGCTGGAATCAGTAACACTGGAGGTCTAGGGGTAGGAGTGTGGAATCTAGCCCTTGGACAATGCCTGCTCAACCAAGCCTTGTGCTCTTTTCTTTGGCTCCTTTTCACCTGGGCCTTGTGCTCCTTTCTTTGGCTCTTGCTCAGCCGGGCCTTGCACTGCTTTCTTTGGTTCCTGCTTACCTGGGCCTTCCATAAGGAAGTTTTGCTGCTTCAGGATGTCTCTAAGCCTGGAGTTTTCCCTCTTGGAGCAGTGCTTCCCAGAGTTTTGTTGAGGCACTGGGAGACTTGGCTGCTGGAGAACATTGTGGCATGTGGTAGTTTTCTGAGTCAGTTTCTACTGGATCCACTACCTGTACTGAGGCACTCAGGGGTCCTGGTGTTGGTGCTTGCCTGTTCCACCACCCTGGGGTTCAGGATCTCCCCCTGGTATGCTGAGGTGGGGCTTTCCACTAGCTTACTGGGACACCTCCCGTTCTGTACTGCTCCCCCTCTCCCAGAATGAGAAGGGCCTTTCCCATTAGTCCCCCAAGGGGGACTACAAGTCTGCTGTGCTCCATCTTTCTGCTGGCTTGGCTGTTCTAGGGTTTTTCCTGGGGTGATATTTTCTGGGCTTTCAGGGGTCAATAAGGAAGGGTAAGAGCAACTTACTTCTTACTCTGCCATCTTGACTCCTGGAGGTGGAATTCAGTATCAAGCAGTTTTGATAATTGCTACTTTATAATACAATTTAAAATCTGGAATGGTTAGGCCACCTTCCCTTGCATTTATTGTCATTAATTCCCTTGATATTCTGGAATGGAGGATGATTGGAGTGGGAAGAGATTTGAGGCAGACAGACCTACCAGTAGGCTATTGCAATTAGCCAAGCATAATGTGAAGAGGGCCTTCACTAGAGCAGTGGCAATATCACATCAGTGGAGCACTAGGGAAATAATAGATCTTTGAAAGCACTTGATTTTACACTATTAAAGCTTAAAACTTCACTAAGATTTTGGGGACACCCTTTATTATCTTAAGTGTGGTTCCTGGCAACATTTTTGTTAACAGTCATCCAGCAAGTCTTCATGAAGTGTCTACTTTTGGGGGTATTTCTGGTGGATGCTAAAGGGTATAAAAAGGATAAGATATTTTCAATATTTTCCATTTTCTTAAGATGCTCAAGGTTCGCCTTGGGTTCCTGGGAATGAAACAATGAGAATGAAGGTATATTCAAAGGTATGGCACTGACTATAATTGAAGGTAGTCTTGATAAGTGGCTATGGGCTAGTAGAATCAGAGATGGCTTTGTGTAATAGGCCTTGTGAGTTGGGTCTTGAATGAGGATAATATTTTGCCAAGCAGAAGGAAGAAAAGAGGACATTCCAGATGAAGGAGTAGCATGAACTCAAAATGCAGAGGTTGGAATGAGCAAGACACTTTTGGGAGAAAGTGAATAAATTACCTTGGTTGGCTAGACGACAAAGAATCTGTTAGAGTAGTAGGGGAAAAAAAACCCATATGGGCATCAAGGGGACCAAATGGATAGCAGTGTTCACCCTCTAGACTGTATGTCTTTATAGAGTGCAGCTGCATTGGCTGCTGAGGTTATAAAAAGAAGGATAAGAAGAATGATATATTCAAGGGTGTGACACTCACTATAACTGAAGGTAGTTTTGAGAAGAGGGAAACATTAGTATGAGTTAGTAGAGTCAAGTCTTAATAGCATGTTTCTAGTTCTGTATCTTCTCAATTTTTTTCTCCCCCCTCCTTTTAATTCTTCTTATAGGGTCGAAATTGCTGCCGTTGACCTCTTTGCCTGTGATCCTGAGTGTATTCTAACTGTGTAATGATCTCTTAAGAAAGCTTTTGAACTGGTTATTGGTCCCTTTGGAGAGTGTGTCAGCATCAGGGCTGTCCTTAATTTGTCTATGGTGTCCTCCCTGTCTTTCTGTGATGAATGCTAGCCTGTCATTTTATATTGATGAGGCTCCTCCCCACCCCAGACATCTCCCCAGACCACTTCTCTGAGTTCTGAGTAAGGCATGTTGCCTGATAAAACAAGGGATCTAGAGTAACACCAACCTCCATTGAGATTTAAAACATATTTCTGAACTGAAAACATTATGATGGAAAGGTCAGAAAAGTGAAGAAGAGTAAGGGGAAAGTGAAACATGGGAATTAAAAAAAAAAAAAAAACCTTAAAACAACACAAGCTGCTGGGACTTATTTCCTTAACCTTTATGGGGAACATAAGGTTCTCATTAAAACAATCAGCCTTCAATAATTGCCCATATCCTTCTTCATGCAATGCACCAGGAGTGCAGGCTCCCACTGTGGCATGAGCCTTCTGTGCCTTGCCGCTCAGAAAATCGAACTTCCCACTCACAGCTGTTCTCGAATGGAGGAGCTGGGCTCATGGCACAGGCCCATGAACCTGGGTGCCAGCTGTCGGATCCTTGGTGAAGGCAGCCTGCCAGGCTCAGAACCCCACCCATCTTGGGATCTTTCATGGCATGGGGAAAGTGACAGCTTGTCAAGAGGAATCGCTGTCAGGTCTGTCTCCACAGCATGGCGGCCTGGAAATCTTTGGATCACACTTCACTCTTCACCTAGAAAGGAAAGTTACTGTTTCTATTGCTATAATTAAAATGTCCTACATTTAATTTGGATCTCTTCTGTTTAAGCATGCTCATAGATGTACAGGCCTGTGTGTATGTGTGTATTAAATATATATGTAGGAAAGAACTAGGTGACGTAGTGGACAGAGCACTGGCCTTGGCGTCAGAAGATCTGCATTTGAATTTTATTTCAGACACAATCTTTGGGAAAGTCACATGCCCATTTAAGGCCTTAGTTTCTTCATATATAAAATGGGGTAATGCTAGAGACTCATAGGGATTCTGTGAAAATCAAATGAGATGATGCAAAGCACTTTGCAAATATTAAGGCTGAAATGTAAATGCCGTATATTAATATTATTATGTGTAAAATACATTCTTCACATTATACTTCTAGGATGGATATGTAATGTATGTCATACATTTAAATTACACATGCAAGATATTAAAGTGCATCTATTTACGTACGTTGTTAAAATCTATGGGAGACAACATAGTACTGTAGACAAGACACTGGCCCTGTAGTTAGGAGACTTGGGTTCAAACCCCACCTTTGATGCTCACTACCTTGTGACTTGTGGCAAGTCACTTAAACTTCAAAACTCTCTTTTTTCTCTTTAAAAAGAAGGTGGACTAATTTGCTTTGGTGTATTCCAGCTTTTAGATCTTTGATTTGTCAACAGGGTACAATGGAAATAGACTATGAAACCCTAGATTTGGATCTGATAGGGACCTAAAAGGCAAGATAATTCAAGCTTCTCATTTTTCAGATGAGGAAACTGATGCCCAAAGAGATTAAGAGACTGGTCAAAAGTCACACAGCTAGAAAGAGGCAGACATGGAGTTTGAACTCTTAAGTGGTGCAGTATTTCCTCTAAACTGTACTCTCTGGCTTGGGGTTTTGTATGCCTGGGTTTGAATCCTGGCTCCAATGCTTATTAAATTAAATTAAATTAAGCAACTCACTTTAGCCCTTTAACCCATGCTTTCTACATTTCTTAAAAGGGCATAGTGATAATGAATTCCCCATCTTGCAGGGTAGTTTGATGAAAGTGTTCAGAAAGCACCATGGCACCATCTTATTCTTACTCTTGATAATTATATGTACTTAGGCTATACCTACACATGTCTTTATGTATGTGCCTGGAGTAAATACATGTAGAAAAAATAAATCTGTATGTGTATTCAGAGATGACACAGGGGAGTGAACAGTGATGCCATAGGAACATTTTCAGAAGTAGAGACCAATAAAAGGACCATGCTGTGTCAAAGGGCAGACTACATACAACAGATTGTCTGAACACAATTATCATGTATCCCCTACTCTCTGGCTTTTTTTTTTTCCAGGCTAAGCATGTCCAATGCCTTCAAACAATCTTCATATGTCATGAACTCAAGCCTCTTCACCATCCTTTAGAATTCTGGGTGATAATCTCTTTTTATGTAAATGATAGTAATAGACATATAATTAATTTTCAGTCAATATCCTCTCCCACCCATCTTTCACACTGATGGTCAAACAATCTTTCTAAATGTGTCATTTCTCTACTCAATTTCAGTGGTTCCCAATTATCTACCAAATAAAGTACAAATCCTGAACCTGACCTTCAGGAGCTTCTAGAATCTGACTCCAACCAGTCTTTCAAGACTTATCCCATATTAATCTCTTTCATATATGCTATATTCCTGACAAAATTGACTGCTCTCTGTCTTCTCATCTTATTGTATCTTCTTCCAACTTCACCCCTCTGATTACATCATCATTCCTAACTAGAATGTCCTCTCACACCATGTCTTGACATGCTGAAATCCCTCCCTTCATTTAAGACCCAATTCTGCTGGCATATTGTGAGGGTCACACAACCTCTGAGAGAAGTAAACTGAGAGAAGAGAGAAGAGACAAAAAGTATATTTAAATATTCAGCTATCACTCATCATTCTGACATGAGAAGGTGAGAAGACTTACATAAAGCCAGACCTTTAGCTTAATCTCTTCTTAAGATCACATCAAGTATAGTTCTAATCTCAGTACTTTCCTGGGGATATACATTAATCTGGGGAACACAGATACAAAAGAAAAATCATATTGTTATCAGATTCCCCAGAGTTTTTTTTTTTTTGTTCTTCATTAAAGTTTATTATTATTCCTCCCTGCAATTCAACCAACTCTATAGCTACAATACAACACTCGTTTAGGCTTTAGTGATTGCCAGTAAAAACAAACTCAAGAAACAGAGTGTCATGTGCAAGGAACAACAAGGAGGCCCATGTCACTGGATCAGAGATTATGAGGAGTCAGATGTAAGGTACAAGAAGACGGGAAAGGTAGATAGGATTCAGGTTATGGGAGATTTTATAAGCAAACAGAACATTTTACATTTGATCCTAGAAGCAATGGGAATCCATTGGAGTTGACTGAAGCCAGATTGGGGTACATGGTCACACTTGCATTTTAGGAAGAACAATTGGACAGCCAAGTGTAGGATGGTTATAGTGGAGAAAGATCTCAGGCAGCAGACCAACCAGAAGGTCATTTCAATAGTGTATGAATGAGGTAATTAAGTCCTGAACCAGAGTGGTGGAAATGTTAGAAAACAGAATGGGGTGTAGAGGAGAAATGATATGAAAGCAGAAAATACAGGACTTGGCAACTGACTAGATATGGGGAGAATAAAGTGAAGAATTGAGAGTGATATCTAAGTGGCAAGCTCAGATGATGATGAGGAGGATGAGACCTTCGACAGCAAGAGGGAAAGTTAGGTAAGGGAAGCTTTTATATGAAAGACAATGAGTTAAATTTTAGCCATGTTGACCTTAAGGTGTCTATGAGACATTCAGATCAAGATGTCCAATAAATAATTGGAGACACAAGACTGGGAATAAGAAGAAAAGTTACAAAGTAAATACTAAATAAAGATTTTATAAATTGAATTAAAATAACTATGCTCATAGCATACCAAATGAATGTTAAAAGGAAATAAAAATCTTGTGAGCAGCAATGCATGACTACAAATTTTAAGCGTTTTAAGTCCAACAAATTCAATTTTTGTGTGTTAATCATTCCCAGTGAAGTTAGTAAGCATCATTTAAATAAACATATCATTATGTTTACAGCAGAAACTATAATATAATTGTAATATATTGTTTTTTTATAACTGGTAAACACAAATTAGTTGGTAGACATTTGTTATGATAAATATATTAAAAGTTTGAAGATTACTTGAAACTGATCAATTACTCACTATTTACATACATATTATTTAGTAACTATAGACATAATACTCTTTTCATCATTGTGAAAGATACAAAAGAATGAATGAGAAACCATTCTTCTTGTGCTCAACAGACATATGGTTAAGTTATAAAGACAAAGACATAAACACACACACACACACACACGATTCAAATATCAATATAAACAAAATCTATAAGTACCAAAATGAATAGTAGATACAATGCCATTTTTTTTCATTGACATGTACTATTGGATAAAAGGAGCACATTTATAGATTGTAAATGCATGAAATAGATATAAGACTTAAGATCCCTTAAAATGAATCACAGAATGTCAGAGATGGAAGAGCCTTCAGACACCATCTATCTTATGAATTTGTATGAATAGAATGTGAGTTCCTTAAGAGGAAGAACTATTCAATGTTTTTGGCCTTTGTATCCCCAGGGTTTATCACAATACCTAACCTAAATAAATGCTTACTGAGTGTTGATGTTGCTGAATCTACTCAGACCCACGATATCCACCGTAGTTACTCATCCATTCACTCCTCAAAGACCTGTAATTGAGAATAATCCACTATCTCCTAGGGCAGTCCATTCTATGTTTGTATAGCTCTAATTGTTAGGAACTTTTATCTTAAAATGGAATCAAACTGTACCTTCCATTCTGTGTGAGTATAAATAATATCTTGTGTGTACAATTTTTTTTGAAATGTCTTTCCCATTAGAATATGAGCTTCTTGAAGGCGGGGACCATGTTTTTGTCTTTCTTTGTATCCCCATGGCTTAGCACATGATAAGCACTGAATAAATGCTTGTTAACTAGCAAACTGAAAAATGTCTCCTTGCTACTTCAATGCATTATTTTTAGTTTTATAGTTCTACACTTTAAAGCCTAGAATAATAAGTTGAATCCTACTTACATGAGATAATTCACCAATTTCCTAAAGACAGCTATTATGTAACCTCCCCCTACCCTAAGTATTCTCTTTATAAGGCTCCCTCCTGCTAGTTCCTTTGCCTGATTATTGGACATAGTTTCCAGATCCTTTCCCAACCTAGCTGCCTTCAATGTCCTTCCAAAATGTTTTCTTTCATATGAGGCCAAAGGTAGTATCTGTTTATAGCATTCATATGACATTTCTTAGTTTTTTTGGGAAAACTATATCAGAATATTCCATTACTTGATGGAAGCTAAAGGTAAAAGTTAACATTGGTCTATTAGTTAGCACTCCCCTCTCCCTTTCTTTCTTCTTGTGACTTCATGATGACATCTGTGGCTATATTATTCAATAATATTCTAAGAAGGCATAATATAGAATGAAATTTATATGAGAAAAGTCAAATCCAAAAAGCATCCTACTCTCCTCAAGTAACTTAGACCTCCTCAATTCAGGCTATAATGACACTTTTTTCAGATATAATGCTTTGTCACCCTAACTTGGTTTAGCCAGCTCTTTATAGTTTGCCAAATGTGATGGTTCTTACAGCAAGCTTTGCCTGGAGTGATATGGCTGCAGGCCAGAGGAACCTAGCATTACAACAGAAGCCTATACAGTGAACAAATATGTTTTATGTATTATTATTGTGTTTCTACTCTCTATGTGATGGAGTGCTTGGAGCTAGAGTAAAATGTGTCTATAAAATTTTACAGGAGCTAATGATGCCAGAATTCAGTCCCCAGTCCCTTTAAAGAATTTTTTCAGCCTAGTCTAGTAGGTAGGCATCATGGTTCCATCTAGAAGAGAGCATAGAGGGTTTTTTGAGGAACATAGGATCATGCATGTAAACATCATTAGTAAGGTTAATCTGTTTCATTGTCATCCCATGTATGAAAATAAATCATCCTTTTAAGGTAAAAGTTCCTAATGATTAGAGCTATGCTATTATGTATCTGAGGTCAAATTTGAACTCAGTTCCCCCTGACTCCAGGGCCAGTGCTGTATCAACTACACCACCTAGCTGCCCTAAATCAACCTTCTTAAAAATCAGCAGCCATCACTTATATAAACAAAACATAACTGGCTATTTTACAACCAATTTGTAGAAAACTCTATGGTAGAATCATATTGCAGCCATCAACTAGGGTAATTGAGAAGGCACAGAACAGTTAAAAATGCAAAGGAAACATTATCTATGAAGTAAAATGTGATTCCTTTGCCTGGCATTCAAGCCTCTCCACCTTAACCTTTCACCATTATCATATAAAACTTATCCCCATGTACTCTACACTCCAGCCAAACTAGATTATACTTTACCACTAAAAAGCACCGTGTTCTTTCCTATCTTGATCCATATTGTTGAAATATCTCCTTTCTCCCTCATTAACCGTTGAAATCATAACTAACTTTTAAAACATAACTGAAGTGCCTACTCCGTCATGATGCTTCCTTTATCCCTTCTAATTGCTTATATCTTCTCTATCTCTCCCCAGCCTTACATAGAATTCATTTTGTACTTCTACAATATGTGAGAAAATGCAACCTTTCTTTTTAGTATTTTGGGAGTATTTCTATTTAGTATTTTAGTATTTTGGGAGTATTTAGTGTTTGGGAGGGATTCTATTTACTTTCCTTCTATGCTTAGCTGTGTGTGAATTATTTTCAAAGGTTGTTCCCCATGAAGCCCCCTCATATGAGAGTTACTTTTGCCTTTCTTGCCACTTCTCTAGCCTTATTTCTCTCATCAGTACATATTTGTTCCCTGGCCACTGCAAACCATGCAGTTTATATCTTCTCATCTTCTGATTCAGTTTCCTTGATATTAACTTTACCCCAAAGTAATTTCTACTCCTTGCTTTATCATTTTCTTTGCTAAGGAATTGGTTTTATGGGTTTCTGAACAGATGTTCTCTCATCTGTCTATGTCAGAAGATGCATAAAAGTTTATAAATATATATATATACACATATACATATACATACATATATACACACATATACATATACATACATATATATACACATATACATATACATACATATATATATATACTCTAGGTCATGAGTAAAATTTACCCTATGGGCCAAATACAGAAATATTAAACAAAACTATTTCATTCAGTAAATCAAAAAATATAAGAATGAAGAAAAGTTAATGTGCTACTTTTTTTTGTGGAATGCTCCTTTCATCAAGAAGAGTCGTTTGGTAAAGATCTGATTGAGACTAAAATTAAGTGATTCAATAGTCTTACATATACTGAAAGAAAAGTGAAGAATGAGGTGTTGTCCTAGAACAAGACAGGTAATGCATATGAATATTCATAAATATACAAATATATGTGTGCATAGCAGATATATAACTAGGGCTAGTTTCCAGCTGTGTAGTTAGGACTTTGCCCCATGGTGCTAAACTTGAAAGAGAGTGGCTAGGTGGTGCAGAGGATAGAGTGCTGAATCTGGAGTCAGGAAGAACTGAATTCAAATCCAGCCTCAGACATTTACTAGCTGTGTGACCCTAGACAAGTCACTTAACCCTGTTTTCCTCAATTTCTTCACCTGTAAAATGAGCTGGAGAAGGAAATGGCAAACCACTCCAGTATATTTGTCAAAATAAAAAAAAAAAAAGAAACAAAAAACAAATAGGGTTACAAAGAGTTGGACATGACTGGAAATGACTAAACAACCACAAGCTGAACTTAAAGGAAAACAATCACCAGGTCTAGATACTAGTCCATGTTTTACTTCTACATTGAAAAAGGATGAGATTAAAGGACAATTTCGGAAGAAGTGAAATGAATAAGAATTTAGGAGGATTCAAAAGTAGCATCTGAGGTTGAGGACTCAAGAAATAAAGGGAGAAGATAGTTTGTAAAACAAGGTAAAGTAAGTAAAGGTAAATGAAACAATCAGAAGGTAAAACATATTGAGTATTTGTGAGTGGGGCAAGTTGGTGAAACAGATAAGAGGTTAGTGCTTGGACAAGTTGAGATGATGGGGCTATGGTGTTTTTAAACAATGAAAGATAATTAAATTGGCTTGTCAAGAAGTGATAATTGGCCATTACAATTTTAACCAGGTATTTTTGATTAAAGTTTTTCTCTCTCCCTCCCCTTATACCTCTCTCCCTTTCCCTTTCCCTCCCTCTCTCTCCCCAACTCCCTCTGTCTCTGTGTCTCTGTTTCTCTCTGTCTCTCTGTCTGTCTCTCTATTTCTTTCTCTCTCTCTCCCAAAAGCAAAACAGCTTTATTTAAAGTGTGGATGAACCATAAAGTGAAAATTCTGCTATAGATCTGATTCTCACTAACAGGGAAGAATTGGTTATTGGAATGAAAATAATGGGAACTATAGGGAGGAGGGAGCACTTCTTCCTCAAGTTTGTGCTACAGGACAGGAAATATGAACATAGTATTACATGTGTCCTAAATTTTGTTAAGAAGCTTTTAAATTGAGCAGAGCAATGATAGATAGAATCCCCTCGACTACAACGAGACATGGGAAGCTAGCCTAGGACGACTAGGAGATGCTCGGGAAAGAAATTCTGAAGACAGAAAGGGAAAGAAATAATACCAATGAAGAGGTTAAAAAAAGATCAGGAATTGTCTGAAAAAAAATTAATGTGGGCACACAAAGAATTCCCCAAGCTATCTTAAATTTAAAATAGAAATGCACATAATGTGTTATTGAAACTAGCTAACTGAAACTAAAGGAAAGGAAGGTGGCACAGTGGATAGAGCACTGGGCTTAGAGTTAGGAAGACTCATTTTCGTGAGCTCAAATCTGACCTCAGTCACTTACTAGCTATGTGACCCTGGGCAAGTCACTTAACCTTGTTTGCATCAGTTCCTCATCTGTAAAATGAGCTGAAGAAGAAAATGGCAAACTGCTCCCATATCATTGCTATAAAATCTCCAAATGTGGTCACAAGGAGTCAACATGACTAAAATGACTCAACAACAACAAAAACAAAACAAACAAAAAAAAACAACTGAATATAGGCAAGTTTTATTAAAAAAAAACATTTTAACTTAGAATGAGCTGAGGTAGGCAAAGAAAACTAAGGCAAAACTAAAGCACATAAATACTTATGACTTTTTCCTAGCTATATTGAGGAAAAAAGAGAGGATCAAAGGAGTGAATGAGATTATGATAACTGAAAACAGGAGCAGAGTTCCTCAATTCTCATTGGTTTCTGTTCTGCTGCCAAGGAGAGTAATCTTTGCATTGTAAAAGACAAAAAAAAATGCCTCTTAGGGAATTAATACTCCATATTAGTCAGGAAAAAGTAAGAGAACAACACCTAGTTGTCCTGGATGAATTCAAATCACCTTACCCAGGTGAACCACATCCATAAGTCTTGAATGAATTGGTGGATGTGATTGCTGAGGTATTGTCAGTGATACTTAATGTTGTTCCTCTCCACAGTTTTGTGATTGCTGTTTCCCAGGCCTAGAATACACTCCAATCTCACCTCCATTTCAAACATGAATGGGTTAGAGATAGCTGAAACTGACAACTATTGCTAAATTTTCATTGGCAGTCAGTGAATTGATAAACCTATATGAAGTGCCTACTAAATGCCAAGTACTGTGTTAAATTACGTGGATACAAACAGAGGTAAAAGATAGTTCTTGTTATTAAAGACCTTAGTCTAATGGAGGAGGTCATATATTTTAAAAAAATATTCAAGCAAGCTATATGCAGAATAAATTAGAACTAATCAACAAGAGGAAGGTATTACTCTACAAATCAGAGCTTAGTTTATTGCTTTGTTTTTTGCCTAGGCTTAAGAAAGTGATGAAAATAATGTGTTATTTTAATTAATAATGTAAATTATATTGAAAACCATCATGCCTACAATTTTTTTAGATCTAGTTGTTCTACATTTAATAGCACATCTCTAACTTCAGATAGTCCTTTGTTTCATTCAAAACTCTGCTTCACTATTCTAGAAATAGGCTAGACTAGCCTAGACTAGATGGTAATCTGCTTCACCTTTACATTGTTCTGTCAGTCTATCTATCTATGTCTATCTATCTATCTATCTATCTATCTATCTATCTATCTATCTATCTATCT
>NW_020940527.1:14447077-14474075 GCF_900497805.2 Vombatus ursinus
TCTATCTATCTATCTATCTATCTATCTATCTATCTATCTATCTATCTGTCTATCTATCTGTCATCTATCTCAAGCTTTACTTTGCACATGAACACTTTCCTGATGTCTCTAGCTGCTAGTATCCTCCCAATAACCCCTCAAATTATTTTGTTTTATTTTGTATCTATATCTGTATATTCTTTCCTCTGATAGGATATAAACTCCTTTAATATGAAACATAGGAGGCATTTAAATGCTGATTGATTTATTGATAGATAATAGTAGTCATAAAAAGAGGCTTGCCCTCTTTTCTTCCTTATTTCCTTCTTTCCTTCCTTCCCTCCTTTTCTTCCTTTTTTCCTTCTTTCCTTTCTTTTCTTCATTCCTTCCATACTTCCTTTTTATTAAAATACAATTCTATCAAGTACTTTTTTTCTTTCCGCTATCTTCTCATTGAAAAAAATAAAGAAATACAGACTCCTCATATCACATAAGCAGAGCTAAGCAAAACAAATTCCCATGTTGGCTGTGTCCAAAAAAATGCATTTCTCATTCTTCATATTAACCCATCATCTCTCTGACATGATTCTGGAATCTTTTAATCAAGCCTCTGGAAAAATTTGCCCTCTTAATTACATGCATGCCTCTTTTTTTCCTTGGCTATCACTACGTACTAGTCATGAGAGCCAGAATTAAGGCCAAGTGGTTCTAAAATTCTCTCTAGTGCTTAACCCATTGAACCATGTTGCCTTCCTAATAGTTCTAAAACTTCTTATTTCCTAGCTAGGGTCATCTGTTTAAGTTAGTTTAGGATGGTATTAATGCCAAGAAACATGATTTTCCTAAATGAGAGGACCCTTTAAATATGGCTCCTTTTAAAGCCAAGTGACCTTTAACATCTCTTTAAGTAAACCACCCTATGGATCAGAGAAGAGAACTTTGAAAGATTTTCATTGATTTTCTTTGAAGGATAGAGCTAAATAGTTTTTGGCTCCTCTGGCTCACTTACTGTTGATATTGTTAGCTAATGAGGACTTTTTCTCCCCAAGCTATATATTCCTACTGATATTATGAGGAAAAATTCTGGTGAATAAATGTGAAAGTAAACAAGAAGGAGTATTATTGGCTTCAAGCATATGACAAATAGAAGAGGGACCAAAAATAAAATATACATACATATATATATATATGACACTTTGTAGGAAATACAAAAATATGTTTAGTATATTTATATGTATAATGTATACACTCACATGTTTATGTGTATGTATGTATACACATATATAAATGGAGAAAACAGACCAGTTGGGGAAAAATTTCTATCTTAAAAAAAATCTTCTCCACATCCCCATTCCCCCCAAAAAACTCAAACTGATAATCAAAACAAGAAAAAAAATAACCAATCTGCATCTATCTAGCATAAATATACCATGATATGGTATATGATATCCATCAGTCACCAAGCATTTATTAAAAATAAGTATGTTCAGGTAATTGGGGTACAAAACGCACACACACACAGATAGCAAAAATAGTTTCTGCCCTCAAGAAGTTTATATTGTAATGGGAGACATAGCATATAAATAACTCACTGTATATGATACATACAGAGTAAGATATAATCTGAAAAATAGACAGATGGAAGGGACTTACTTATAAATGCTTCATGAAAAAGATGGAATTTGAGCTGAGTTTTGAAGGAAGCCTGGAAGCTCTGAGGTAGGGTTGAAGAAGCAGAGCATTACAGGCCTAGAGACAGCCATTGCAAAGGCATGGAGGCCAGTATAACTGGATTGTAGAGTGTGTTGAAGAAAGTGAAAGTATAAGAAATCTGGAAAGATAAAAAGACCACATAGATTCAATTATATCTAATATGTAGAAGGCTTTATATACTAGGATTCCGGAACCAAAAAAAAAAAAAAAAAGATAAAAGACAAATAGTATCTGCCCTCAAGGAGTTTAAATTCTATTCTTCTTGAACCAGTTTGGCTGACATGTACTGAATGTGATAGGGAGGAAAGTGAAATAAGGCTGAAATGTTTGGTTGGAGTTAGCTGGTAATGGGTCTAAAAGGCCAAATTAAGGAATTAATATATTATCCTATAAGCACTTTTTTTTTTAGTAAAACTGAATCTTTATAAATAAGTTGTTTTAATTATATTTGTAGTGGCTTTTAAAATCCGTTTTTTAAAACATCATCTATAGATTGAACAATTTGAATATAATTGGGATAATTTTGTCCTCATCTGAATGGTATTGAATTTGATACCTGAGCCATCTTTTCTAAAATATTTTGGCCATTGTCTCAGTTTCCTCATCTGTAAAAGGAGGATAATAATAGCACCTACATCTGAGGGTTATCATGAGAATCAAATGAAATAATAATTGTAAAGCACTTAGCTTAGTTCCTGGGATGTAGTAGGCAATATATAAATGTTAGCTATTATTTCTAATGATAATGTTTTGTCTATCTGTCTGTCTATCTATCTATCTATCTATCTATCTATCTATCTCAAGCTTTACCTTATACATGAATTGTTTCCTGATTTCCCTAGCTTCTAGACCCTCCCTCTATCCTTCCTCCAATCTTTTTTTATATAAAGATGTATGTGTATGTTTTTTCCTCTAATAGAGTATAAGTTCCTTAAATTCTGGTATGGAATATACTAGCCTATTAATAAACACTGATTGACTGATTTTACAGCATAATAACAGTGTAGGAAGTATATTAGGAAGGATAAAAATCATCTTACTTTTCCTTGGTAGAGGACAAAATTAGGAAGGCAGTGGTTGATGATGTAGCTCCTTTCTAATGTAGCTTACTTTACTCCTGCTAGTCCTGAATTTTTGACTTTTCACTTCCTTCTTACATGAAGCTTCAGCAAATAAGCCTTGAGGAGGCAGTAAATCCATTATAAAGGTATGATCTCAACAGTCTCTCACTGTTCATTTTGGGTGTGAGCGCTGAATCCTCCAGAAGCAGGGTCATAACCTAGCATATGGAAGTGTTCTCTCAAGCAGAACATATAACACATCTTATTACAAGGAGAATTGAAGTGTAAGAAGCATCCCAAGTATTTTAAAGGCAGAGATTTCCTCAAAAGTTAAACTTCCTACATGGATTTCCCCCTTTCTCTTTCCATTCCCTACTCTCTCGTTCTTAGCTCTCCTCTCTATTCTAAGCTGAGATCAAGGATAAGGAAGATAATACTGTCAGTGCCAGTTTGAAAAATGTAAAATTGTTTCTGGTGAAAGGACACTTGTGTTCTAGTCCTGGTTCCATCACTTACTAGCTATATGATCCTGGTGTTTACCTGTTTCAGTCTCAGGTTTCATATCTGTAAAATAAGGGAGAATGAACTATATCAGAGCAATCAAATATGCTGCCTATGAGTCACATGACATCTGCAACGTGCCCAAGGATGGCCAGAATCAGATTAAAATGTAAGTGAAAAAATTTAATAAAATAAAAAATACAATAAAACATAGATAACACTACATTTTAAAAATTAAGTCAATATGTGGCCCATATAGGTCCTTATGCATAGATTAGTGGTACTATTTCTATATGAGTTTGACACCACTGGACTAGATTATTTTTAAAGTTACTTCCAGCTTATTCACACAGACACAGACACAGACACAGACACAGACACAGACACACACACACACACACACACACACACACACACAGAGGTATGTTAGCTGGAAGGAGTGTAATGTATTCAGGAAAGACTAGAACCTCTGGTGTGAAGGTCGCCAAGCCCTTTTCAGGGCTACTTTCTGCCTTTGGTGTCTAACTGATTCACCCAACCCTCACCTATGTTTCCAAGAAGCTATAGCATGTGTAGCAGCAACACCCTGGGAAACTTTTTTGGCAGACAGGCTAAACCAGGTTGAGGGTAACTGGGGAGTCTCAAATCCATCGGTGAATTATGGGGTTGTCTACCCTAAGCATGTGAAGAGTTTCCCCAGCTGAATGGGTTGATGAGAACAGTTTATTCCAACAGCTGTGAAGATGGATGAAGCAGATTCTGTAAAGTGCTTAGAGTTTGGTTAGACATTGAAGATGCCAAGGTCATCCACTGCATCCATAGCAATGGCTAGGTGTCCTCACTTTTTTTCCTGCCACTGAACTCCTTTGGCTCTGGAAGAGAGTGATGCAAATGACTTTGAGCAACTCTGCCTCACTTAAATCCAATTTATGCTCAAGTCAAAAGACATCACCCCTACCATTTTACCATTTTACTTATCTTAAAAGCCTGTGGTGACAGGCAAGTGATGAAGTAACAGTTATGGATACACTGGGAGCCATAGTCCAACCCTGCACACAGGTGGACCTAGCCATAGGGTTGTCTTCTTGCTAGAATAAAGCAGTTTTGGGATTTGGCAGTCACCTGGATATCTGAGCAGCCTTTTTGAAGGACTGCACCACTCATTTCCTGGTGTGAGGAAGGGGCTAAAAATGTTGCCCTAAAACTTGTGTGCTTTACTCATCACTGGCCTGTTCACTGCAGCAGGCAGAAATCCTACCCTGTAGTCAAAACACACACACACACACACACATACACACACACACACACACAATGTGCAAACACTTTTGCGAATGATTTCTTTCACTATTGGTACATGGAATGTGCTCATGTTTACAGACAACATGAAATCCAGTAGACCCAAAAAATGAACACCTCTTGTTGAGAGAGATATCAGCAACTATTATAACCAAATAGAAACCATGAGTGAAACATGGCTGGCAAATGAAGGCCAGCTTACTGAAGCAAGTCCTTGAAAGGAATGGAGTCGGAAACGTCAACAGCAATGGTCAGTTAATACAAAACATCTGTGCATCTCATGACCTTCTCCATACCAATACTGTCTTCTATTTACCTAAACATAATAAAACTTCATGGAGACACCCTCATGGCAAACTCTGCATATAATTATGTCAGTGTAAGAAGAAGAGACAGACAGGATGTGAGAGTGACAAAAGCAGTGTGTGGCACAGAGTGCTGGACCAATCAAACGTTTATCCTCTCCAAGCTAAATATTCACATTCCACAAAAGCAGGGCCCCACGTGGCAAGATGACTACCAGAAAACTTAATGTCAACAGATTAGAGTGCTTCTCCAAGTGGCAATGTTCATTGCTAATTTGGAGGAAAAGCTGAGCCAAAACATGGAAGGCAATAGTGGAGCAGAGAAGGAGTGGATAGCTTTCAGAGATTTGTTGCATAGCGCTGCATTTACTCATCCAGGCCAGACCACTCACAAACATCAAGATCGGTTTGATTAAAATGATGGGGAAATTCAGAAGCTGCTAAACGAAGAATGAGAACTCCACAGGGTTTACCAGCAATATAGGTCTTCTGTCTCTAAGAAGGCATTGTTTAACTTCATCAAAAATAAAGTGCAAACAAAGCTTAGAGAGATGCAGGATTCTTGGCTTAGTAAGATGGCTAATGAAATTCATTTTTATGCTGATAGTAACAATCCAAAGAACTTTTATGATTCCCTGAAGGTTATTTATAGACCAAAGGCCTCTGATGCATCTCAACTACTCAGTGATGATGGAAGCACATTGATTAGTGATAAAGACATGATCCTGGAGAAATGTGCTGAACACTTCCATAGTGTTCTCAATAGGCCATCATCTATCAATGCTGGAGCCATTAACCATATACCTCAGGTTGCAGTCAATCCCTTTCTAGCTGAACCTCCAACTGAAAAAGAGGTTTTGAATACCATTAGACTCCTCTCATGTGGCAAAGTGGCTGGTGTTGATTCTATTCCAGCCGAAATTTACAAGGCAGGAATTTTCTGTGTTATATGATAAGAGGAAGTTATTCCCCAGGAATTCAAGGATGCCTCCATTATTCATCTCTATAAAGGAAAGGGAAATAGGTTGTCCTTGACAATCACAGGGGGATGTCTCTCTCTTACTCATTGCTGGCATGATTCTTACCAGAGTCCTCCTCGATAGGCTGATCCTTCACCTGAAAGATGGTCATTTGCACAAGAGTCAGAGTGGCTTCTGAAATGGCCAAAGAATGACCAATATGGTGTTTGCTGCTTGACAACTCCAAGAGAACTGCCAAGAGCAGAAGAGAAGATTGTATACAACATTCATCAATCTAACAAAAACCTTTGAAACTGTCAGTTGTGAGGGATTGTGGAAAATTATAGCAAAATTTGTTTGCCTGGAGTTCTTCAGTTTCACCACAGAATGCTTGCCTGGGTTCAGGATAATGGACAATGCTCTTGCACTTTCCCAATAACCAATGGATTGAAGCAGGGCTATGTGCTTGCTCTCATGATTTTTAGCATGATATTTTCAATCATGTTGTCAGACACCTTCAATGTGGATAAAAACAGCTTCAAGGTGAGCTATTGCACTGACCGTAATTTATTTAACTTGTAAAGGCTGTAAGCCAAGGCTAAAGTGGAGGGAGAGTTGGTGCATGACATTTTATTTGCAGATGATTGTATACTAAATTCAGCCTCTGAGATTGAGATGCAACAAAGTATTGATAGATTCTCTGCTGCTTGTGCTAATTTTGATCTGATAACTAATACCAAGAAAATAGAGATTATAGCAAATGGAGAAATTTTGAATGATGTAGATATGTTCACTTGGCAATTTACTTTCTGGGGATATATACATAGGTGATGTGATTGATGCATGCAGTGCCAGAGCTAGCTCTGTGTTTGGGAAACTCCACAGAAAAGTGGGGGAGACAAAGAAAAGCTCCTAGGAACTTTATAGCCAAATTCCAGAGTTCCCAGATCAAGAAGAATATATTGTAAGAAACCAGAAAGAAACAATTCAAGTATTGTGGAAACACAATCAGGATAACACAAGGTTTAGCAGCTTCTACATTAAGGGACCTGAGGGCTTAGAATATACTATTCCAGAGGTCAAAGGAGTTAGGATTAAAACAAAGAATCACCTACCCAGCAAAACTGAGTATAATCCTGCAGGGGAAAAAATGGTCATTCAGTGAAGTAGAGGACTTTCAAGCATTCTTGATGAAAAGACCAGAGTTGAATAGAAAATTTGATTTTCAAATACAAGACTCGAGTGGAACATGAAGAGGCAAACAGGAAAGAGAAAATCATAAGAGACTTATTAAGATTGAACTGTTTACATTCCTGCATGGAAAGATGATATTTGTAACTCATGAGACTTTTGTCAGTATTGGGGTAGGTGGAAGGGAAAAAATTATATGTACATATATATAGATATAGATTATAGATAGAGAGCATAGGGTGAGCTGAAAATGAAGGGGTCATATCTGGAGAACAAAATTAAGGGGTGAGAGAGGAATATACTAGGAGAAGGAGAAAGGGGGAGGTAGAACAGGGTAAATTATTAAAAAAAACAGAAAAGAAAAGGCTCTTACAATGGAGGGGAAATGGGGAAAGGTGAGAAGAAATGAGTGAATCTTATTCTCATAGGATTTGACTTAAGGAGGGAATAACATACACACTCAATTGGGTATGGAAATCTGTCTTACCCTATAGGAAAATGGGGGGGGACAACAGAGTAGGAGGATGATAGAGAGGAGGGTAGATTGGGAAAAGGGGTAATCAGAAGCAAGTACTTCTGAGGAGGGACAGGGTCAAAATAAAGAATAGAATAAATGGGGGGGCAGGATAGGATTAAGGGAAATAGAGTTAGTTTTTCACAGCATGTCTACTATGGAAGTAACTGCACATATATAACCTATATTTAGTTGCTTGCCTTATTAATGAGGGTGGGTGAGGAGGGAGGAAGGGAGAAAATTTGGAAGCCAAAGTTTTAAAAACACGTTTAAAAAAATATTTTCACATGCAACTGGGAAATAGGAAATACAGGAAATGGGGTACAGAAATCCATTCTGCCCTACAGGAAAATTGAAGGGAAAGGGGATAGGAGAAGGGGGGAGAGATAGAAGGGAAGGCAGACTAGGGGAAGGGGTATCTAGAATGCATGCCATCTTGGGGTGGGGGAAGGGATGAGATGGGGTGAACATTTGGAACTCAAAATCTTGTGGAAGTAAATGTTGAAAGCAAAATAATAAATAAAAATTACCATAAAAAAAAGAAAGGTGTGGGAGAGAAGAGATATTGGAGTGCCTACCAAACTGAAGGTCTGCAGAGCCATTGTGTTTATCTAATTGTTGTAAGCTTGTGAAACCTGGACATTCTACTAATGCTGTCCCAGGAAACTGAATCCCTTCCATTTGAATTGTCTTAGGAAGATTGTGAAGATGACCTGGAAAAATAAGGTAGTAGACACTGAAATGCTCTCTCCTCCCAAACTGCCAAAAATTCAAACTCTACTGCAGAAAGCTAAACTCCTATGGGCTGACCACATTGTTTGAATGCCTAAAATGCTATTTTACAGAGAATTTATACAAGACAAACACTCACATGGAAGTCAGAAGAAGTGACACAAGGGCACTCTCAATGTCTCTCTAAAGAATTTTGGAATCATTATTTTATAGAGTTAGAAAAAATAATAACAAGATTCATTTGGAAGAACAAAAGGTCCAGAATATCAAGGGAACTAATGAAAAGAAATGCAGGAGAAGGTGTCCTAGCTATTCCAGATTGTAAATTGTATTATAAAGCAGCAATCATCAAAACTAATTGGTACTGGCTAAGAAATAGAGTGGTGGATCAGTGGAATAGATTAAATATGCAAGATACAGTAGTCAATGAGTATAGTAATCTTTTATTTGATAAACCCAAACACCTCAGCTTCTGGGATAAGAACCTACTCTTTGAAAAAAAAAAAACTGCTGGGAAAACTGGAAAAGAGTATGGCAGAAACTAAACATAGACCAAAATCTCACACCATATACCAAAATAAAGTCAAAATGGGTTCATGATTTAGATATAAAGACTGATACTGTAAGCAAACTGGGAGAGCAAGGAATAGTTTACCTATCAGATCTATGGAGAACAAAAGAATTCATGACCAAACAGGAGATAGAGAACATTATGAAAAGCAAAATGGATAACTTTGATTACATTAAATTAAAAAGGTTTTGCACAAACAAAGCCAATGAAACTAAGATTAGAAGGAAGGTAGAAAATTGGAAAAGAATTTTTACAACCAGTCTCTCTGAAAAGGGCCTCATTTCTAAAATATATAAGAAATTAAGTCAAATCTATAAGAATACAAGTCATTTTCCAATTGATAAATGGTCAAGGATATGAACAAGCAGTTCTCAGATGAAGAAATTAAAGCCATCTATAGTCATATGAAAAATGCTCTAAATTACTATTGATTAGAGAAATGCAAATCAAAATAACTCTGAGATATTACATCACACTTTTCAGATTGTTCAACATGACAAAACAGGAAAATGATAAATGTTGAGGAAGATGTGGGAAAATTGGAACACTAATGCATTGTTGGTGGAGTTGTGAACTGATCCAACCATTTTGGAGAGCAATTTGGAACTATGCTGAAAGCGCTATAAAAACGTGTATACTCTGACCCAGCAATATCACTTCTAGGGCTGTATCACAAAGAGATCATTCAAATGAGAAAAGGACTCACATGTACAAAAATATTTATTACAACTCTTTTTGTGGTGGCAAATTTCCAAAAATTGGAAACTGAGGGAATGTCCCTCAATTAGGGAATGGCCGAACAAGTTGTGGTATATGAATGTAATGTGCTATAAGAAATGATGAGCAGGCTGACTTCAGAAAAACCTGGAAAGACTTGTATGGTCTGATGCTGAGTGAAGTGAGCAGAACCAGGAGAATGTTGTACCCAGTAACAGTCACATTGTACGATGACTAATATTGATAAACTTAACCCTTCCCAGTAATACGAGGATCTAAGACATTTCCAAAGGCTTCATGATGGAAAATGTTATCCACATCCAAAGAAAGAACTATGGAAGTTGAATTGCTATTTTTTTTCTCTTCTGTTGAGTTTTGTTTCCTCTTTCTGGTGGTTCCTCCTATTGGTTCTAATTTTTACTTACAACATCACTAATGTGATAATACATTTAATAGGATTGTATATGTATAGCCTATATCAGATTGTGCACCATATTGGGGAGGGTGGTGGGAAGGAAGGGGGAGAAAAATTTTAAACTCAAAAGCATATGGAAGTGATTCTTGATAAATCAAAATAAATTAATAAAAAATTAAAAAAAGAATTTTGGAATTGATTGAAAGACATGAGAGACACTGACATAGGACCACCCAACATGATGTACCTGCATCAAAAAAGGTGCTATACTCTATGAGAAAAGCAGAATTTCAGTAGCTCAAAAGAAACATGAGATTCACAAATGTACAGAAATCTCTATCCCAAATATTCCTATGGACTATTTGTGCCTGATCTTCTGAGCTCATATTGATCTGATCAGCTATAGTCAGACACACACTGTACTTTGACTCCAACAGAGTGATGTCATTTTGATCCTCTTTGAGAATGAAGGACCAATTAACCAGCTGGAAGAAATTTTACAGACTGATTCTGCCCTTCTCCATTTTACATATGTAAATATATATTAGACACAATATATGCATTTATGTGTGTATATATATATGTGTATATATATATATTATTCTAAACCTAATTCTTTTTTAATTGTCTTGGATCATTGTATTGCTGAGAAGAGCTGTCTATCATAGGTGATCATTGCACAATGTTGCTGTTACTCTGTACAGTGTTCTCCTGGTTCTGCTCATTTCACTTTGCATCAATCCATGTAAGTTTTTCCAGATTTTTTTTCTGAAATCTGCCTGCTCATCATAGTATTACATTACATCTAAGTCTAATTCTAAATGAATTGATTTATTTTATTAAAGTTTTCAAGTATTTCTTCTCCCTACTATTTTTCTTCCCTGATTAAAAAAAAAAGAAAAAAAAAAACTAAACAAACTCTAGCAACAAATTTGCAAGGTCAAGTGAAACAAATCCCCTCAAATAAATCCTGGTCACTTCAAAAGTTCATGTCTCATTCTGCCTTTTAAATATATCATTCAGCAGTGTGCTGGTAAATAGTTAACAACTATCTCTTTAGAAGACAAAAGTATATACAGCACACTCAAGTTTAAGCTGCATCATCATCCCTCTGTCAAGTGTTAGGTAGCATCCTCTGGAATGATTATATCCATTGATACAGAAAGGACAGAAGTTTAAAGTTGAACTAGGAAATTCTTCAGGACATAGTTTACAATGGAAGCATTGCTATATGGTATTGATTTCTCAAAATTCACTTTTATAGAGTACTTTATAGTTTATAAACACTTTTGCTACAACCTCAATGTGAGGTAGATAGTACAAGCACTATTATTATTCCAATTTCACAGATAATAAAACTGACGTTCATAGAGATTAAGTGATTTACCCTTGCTCAGTTTATAAACATAACAGATAGGATTCAATAAGAGGCATCTCTTGCCTGAATGCAAAGCATTTTTAATTCATCACACTATCTCTCAATAGGAGGTAGTGGGAGCACTGATTCACTAGGTTAATTTTCTAGCAAGATATTTAGAAAACATTAATAAGTCTATTTAAAGATAAAACATGGAATAATAAGTATTCAAGGGAAAAAAAGAGTTATTTTCCAGTTATTTTTATAGTGGAATTGTTTTTGATTGAAAAAATCTGGAAGTAACCCAACAATAAGGGAACAGTTAAATAAATTGTGAATGGTTGAAGCATACACATAATTCTCATATTTTATATTAAATTTAGCCTCCCAAATTGTATGAATTTTTGCCACCCCCTAATGTCACCACTCCCTATCTACCTCTACTCTCATCATAAGCTAATTAAAAGCCTAAAAGTTCTGATTTTTTTCTTAGCATTCTGTGTTCAGGAGAAGAGACAAATCAAGATAGTTACAAAAGGACAATATGTCATCTTAAGGTACAAGTATGATGGAGAGTATCCCAACCACATGGCAACTGCTTTCACTGGCAGGAAGAAGGGAGCAGCCCAAAAGTATCTGAGTAGCTAAAAATGATTCAAAATATCTTTTCAAGACATGACACTGTGCTCCAAGTTTGATTTTTTGAGTACCACCAATTCATTTCCATTGCAGGTCCATGGTTTCTGTTCACTCTAAAAGTACAAGTAGCCTCCCAAATAACTCATAATTTATCGAATGACTCTATTCATAAATATTTGCAGGATCTCATTCTATTTACCCATTTCAAAAGACTCTGAACTATTCACTCACATAGTGACTTAAGCTCATTTAATAATGCAAAATAAAATTAAGAAAATAAAACTGTTAAGGGGCTTCAAATTGGCAGAAACCCATTGAACTCCTCACCTCTACCCCTTTCTGTGGCTCTGACACAGAATGGGAAGATGTACCAAAACTTCTTGGTAGAGACACACTCTTAAGTATTCCCTGACAAAGTCAAAATTTTGCTCCTGCTCCTGCATAGAAAGCCAGGTAAAAGTTATCATCTTCTGACTCTCAACTCTTAGCCACCTGCCAATTGATTCAACCAACAGAAATCTCTGCCAGTTTCCATAATGAATGCAGCTAATCTTTCTCTGAATTTCACATGAGGTTTCACCTGCCTCCCCGGAATCCTATTTCCTGAGTACTGAAGGGCACCTACCATTGGATGTTTTCACGTGTTGGAACACTTTCTTTGTCTCTGTTCAAACAGACGCAAACATTGCTATCCTTTTTATTACATGCCATAGAATCTGAAACCCAGAGGGGTAAGGGTAAATGTCCAAGGTCACACAGCTGGGAACCAGAAAGCTCAACAGCATGACTCTCCCAATGGAGAGTGACATAGGTCCTACTTTACCCTTTCAAAGTTAACACCAGAGCTCAAGACCTCTTACAACCTTCTGATCGTGGTCCTTGAAATTTGTCTTGAGGCTATTTGGCTCCATACTCATGTCCATTTGATGTCTAATAGTACGGACAGTGTTGAAGAAACCTTTACTATCTATACATAATGGGAGACTATCATAGAAGGTGTTGCGTAAGAAAGCATGGATAAGCTTTGCTAACAGATGACATTAGACTGACTATCATGGACCAATAAAATTTACTTGAACCTCAGTTCCTTCGTATCAGGTGGAATCATCTCCTCTCTGCACTAGTCACTTCCTCCCTGAGTCATTGTACCACCACCCACTGCCCCCAAAGCCCAGATCCTGTGCTTATCTTTGTGTTTCACTCTATCTTTAGAATTACTCTGAATGTGATCAAGAAAGACCTTGAAAATCATATGTTGTTTATTTAATAATCTTCATTAGTAACCTAATGATCCTTACATTATCTTTGTTATACTTTAACTGTACATGACCAAATGATTGCAGCAGACCTCTTTCAATTTATATCTCATAGGCAATTTGACAGATGACCCAGGCTTGATCATAGACCAATCAAAGGCTCAGTGAAAGGAGAGTTTCCAGCTGTTCAGGGAGGAATGGAGGTGAATAACTTTAGCAAAGGTGAACAAAGTACAGCTTGAAGATTGATTTCTGCATTAGCATGTGCTTGGGAAGGAATAAGTTATCATGTTATGACAAGGATATTTTTCAGGGTCTGTGGGTGTGTGTGTGTTTGTGTGTGTGTGTGTTTGCTATTTAAAGAATGCCCTTTTTTATGTTTTTTTTTGTCTCTAGTTCCAGATCCCATGATCTTAATCAGTAGAAGTAAAATATAAAGCTTTACATACTTAGATATTGAGTTCCTTCCTCTAAGTCACAGGAAAAATGAACACATATTTTATTAGAATCTAGTGTTAATTTTCAGACTGAATTTGTACCATTACCCAGGATTTTAGTTGACTGAAAAATCCCTCTTTTCTTAAAAAAATTATAAATTTTATAAAACCAATTAAACTTGTTTTGCAACTATTACATTAAAAACATTAATTTTGGTGCATAAAGGATCATATTTTTTAATTCACACTTCTTGTATGCATCTCATTCTCTCTACTCCCAGAGCCACCACTCAGTTTCAGGCCCTCATCACTTCTTACCTTGATCACCAAAATAGCTTCCTAATTGTACTCCATAGTTCTATTTCTACCCTCTCTGATTTATCCTCCACACACTTGTCAAATACTCTTTCTAAAGTATATATAACACCCCCGCTCTAAGAGGTTCACTGGTTCTCTTTACCTTGAGATAAGATGGTTCAGGGTTCAGTCATTTCAATTGTGTCCAATTCTTTGTGACCCCATTTGGAGTTTTTTGGCAAAAACATTGGAATGGTTTACCTTTTCCTCTCCAGCTCATTTTACAGATGAGGAAATCGAGGCAAACAAGGTTAAGTGACTTGGTCAGGGTCACACAGCTAGTAAGTGTCTGAGACCAGATCTGAAATCAAGTCTTCTTGACTCCTACCCTGTTGCTCTATCCAGTTTGCCAAATAGCTGCCCCAGAGATAAAATATCAACTACTAAATGAACCATTTAAAGGTTCTTCCAAGTCTGGCACACACTCTGTGTTCTAATCACATTGGACTAATTGCTAACCCTCAGATTTGTCATTTCATCTATTTCCCTCTTGCCATTGTATAAGGGGTCTTACATGCCTAGAATGTACTCCCTTCTCCCTCATGTCTGCCAGTGAGGAGCCTTAGCTTCCTTTAAGTCACAATGCAGATAACACTTCCTATGGCAAGCCTTTCCTCATTTATCTGCTTAGTTTTCTCCCTCCCCAAACACATCTACTTATTTGCTTTATCTCAACATAAAAGTATAAGCTTCTTAAAAAAGGACATTTTATTGTTGTTTTGTCTTTGTATCTACAACACTAAACAGAGTATTGTATATATGCTTAATAAATACAAATTAAACTGAATTTAAATGTATTCCTCCCCTTAAGTCTACATCTCAGAGTTTTTTGTTGCTTTATTTACATTTACTTTTCCTTTTACATGGCCACAGTTACTATGTATATTATTTTTTTAAAAATTTTTTCCACTTTGCATTATATCCTAAAAGTCCTTCTAGTTTTATTTATATTCCTCAAAATTGCTGTTTAATTTCATTATAGTATTTCATTACACTAATGTGCCACCATTTATTTAACCATTTTCCTTATTGTTGGACATTTAGGTTGCTTTTATTATTATTTTTTTGCAATTACAAATAATGCTGCTATAAAAGTAATTGAATAAATATAGCCCCCCCCTTTTTTTTCTTCTTTTGATAACACTCTTAGGGATACATTCCTGATGGTGGAATTATAGCCTGAAATTCTCTGCTTTTTTTTTTTAAAGAACTTTTACTGAATACTATTAGAACGCATTCTAAAGAATTCTGGTTTGCAACTCTACCAGCAATGAAGGAGTGTAGCTGTTTCTTCACAATTTAACCAACACTGAATTAAGAATACCTCTTTTTCATGTTCCACATTTCAATTCCATTTTATGTTAATCTTGTCATCTAACTTACATTCATATGTTAATTTATGATCGAAGCCCTAGCATCCTTTAAAAAAAAACAGAACAAAAAAACACCAGTAGGTGAATTTGACAGCAAGTCATTTAGAAAGTTAAACATTAATAAGTCTATTTAAAGAAAAAAAAAACAGATATACTCATCATAGGCATTCAAGACAATGCAACTCCAGGGAATTTCCAATATGCTTTTGTAGAATAGGACCACTCCAAAAGAAGAATTAGAAAAGCAACAGACAATATCTCTATTGCTACAGGAGTCCCATACTGTGACAAGAGAAAGAGAGAAATCCATTACTTTTAAAATGCCTTCCCAAGAAAACATTTTCCCCTTAATTTTGAATATAACATAGAAAAGAAAAAAAATGGAGAAATCACAAAACCTTATCAGATAAACACTTAGCAATCAGAACCAACCTTTATCTCATCAGCATCTTCATCTAGTACCTGGTGAGTGTGATTTACAGCTAATCACTAGCCTAGCTGGACAACATAAAAGTTCAATGGTATCCTTCATCACTGAAGAAAGAAAAGTCGAATAACTAAAGTTTTCTATTCTGGTACTCTACTAAGGAGGGGAAAATGACCTCTACATTTAGAAGAAGACATTTAGTCCATCTGCACTTTCGTTTGACCAACAGCTAAAGAAGGCATAGATGGATAAATTATATATGCGAGGTTATACAGGTAATAAGTGGAAAAAGTTTGAATTTGAACTTAGGTTCTGAATCCAAGGCCACTTCCTGCTCTAATACCTGACAATAGTTCTGTTTAGAGCCTTAGTAAAAATACTGTGAGTGCTAATGACCTATCAGTCTATGATTCAAGCCTATGTGACATTGTGTAGTATTTTGTCAGAAGGGCAAGACTGAACCATATTACAAAGAAAACTCCCTTTATCGATAGTTTGAGCTCATTCTTTCATGTGGTTCAGCTCATTTCCTCTATGGAAACTTCCATGAATAACTCCACTCTAATGTTGTTTTTATCATGCTGCCTTCACACATTTTATATATGGTGATGGCTACCACACAGTCAAGCAGTTGCTCATATCGAACACACTGCCTTCTAATTGTTCTTAAGTTATTTTCTAAGTAGATGGAAGGCTCCCCTAGGAAAAGAGATTCTTCTTCAATTTCCTTTTTTTCTTAGCTCATAATACTATCATGTGCATAGAGTCACAAAAGACTTAAAACTCTAATATAGACTGACACATCATTGTCACTATCATAGCTGAGTACACATTATACAAGGACAATCATTACGTTATGGAACTCATTACATCTGTGTGCACATACATTTTAGTGGACAATTTTAATGTTGGGTTGTCATTAGAGTGGCCACAAGATGGCAGTTCTAGAGTCTAGGATGATTTATGCAACAACTCATAGACTGTATATGCTGATTTAGTTTAACTCAGTAGCACATACTTATAGGGTCTTTGGGTGCACTTTGCTTAGTTCTTTATGTCTATTGAAAGATTGCTTTATTTGCTGCAGTGTCTTAATGGTTGCTTGCCTCTTTCAGAGTTCATCAGGTTCTAAGTAGGTATGTACAGGTAGAAGAGCCTTCACAGAGAATGTGCCCAGCCCTTCCCTGAGCCGTTGGGTTTTGCTCCTAAGGACATTTAGATTGAAACATGGTCAATGTTACATTGATAAACTTTGAGTCTTTAGCCATGATAGAGGTACTATGACTATATACCAAAATGAGTTGTGCACAGAAATCCATCTCTGTACCTTTTCATCCGATAATACATAATGATGTATCATTACTTTTTCCATGCCTCATTTTCCTTCTTTGAGAATTGTGGGTGATAATATCTGACTTAACCCACTTTGTAGGATGTCAAACACAAATGCAGCAGGCCTTGAAACTAAAAGAGAGTATGTATGGAGGATTATGTGTATTTTGCCCTGAAGAATTCTGCTGGAACCTGTAGTTTCGCTTACATAAGGAATTCCTTGGTAAGGAAACTCCCTTAGCTAATGCTACTTGGCACTTTCTTAGCAACTTGTAACTGAAATTTGCCTAGGTTAATATAGTCGGTATGTGTTAGAAGCAGGGCTAGAACTCAGGTTGTTCTGGCTCCAGGTCTGGCTGTCTATCTGCTGGGGAGGGGATGTGGGGATAGGAGGGAACATGCAGCCTCAAGGGTACATGTGACCGTCTGGGTCCTCAAGTGCAGCCCTTTGATCAAAGAGTCATACTTTAGGACCCAGAGGGCCATGAGCATCCTCAAGGCCACAGGTTCCTCATCCCTGTACACCTAGCAATCTGTCTCATAACAATAATTTTAGGAATTGATTTAGATTTATCGATGAGGCAGCTAGTTGGCACCATAGTGCATAGAGCGCTAGGCTGGAGTCAGGAAGACTCATCTTCCTGAAATTCAAATCTGGCCTCAGACACTAGCCGTGTGACCCTAGGCAAATCAAATAACCTTGTTTGCCTCAGTTTCCTTATCTGTAAGGTGAGCTGAAAAAGAAAATGGCAAACCATTCCATTATCTTTGCCAAGAAAATGCCAAATGGGATCACAAAAAATTGGGCATAACTGAAATGACTAAACAATAAGATCCATTAAGCAATGAGATGGTAAAATTGGACCTAGAGACAGCAAGTTAAAATACAGCCTCAGATATTTACTTACCTGTGTGACTCTGGGCAAGTCATTTATCCTCTGTCTGCCTCAGGTTCTTCAAATGTAAAATGGATTTAATAAAGATACCTATCTCCCAGGGTTGTTGTGGCATTCTAGTTTGTTTGTTTGTTTGTTTCCATGACTTCATTTTTATTTATTTTGATAAATAGTATTTTATTTTTTCCAATTACATGTAAAGATAATTTTCAATATTAATTGCTTTAGAAGAGTTTTACTTTCAAATTTTTCCCCCTCGCTCCTGGATAGAAGAAACAGAACAAAAGAGAAAAGCCATAAGAAACAACAAAAAAAGTGAAAATAATATGCTTTAAATTCCATAGTTCTTTCTCTGGAGGTGGATGGCATTTTCTACCATGAGTCTTTTAGAATTGTCTCAGATCGCTGTATTGCTGAAGGAGCTAAGTCAATCATAGTTGATCATCACACAATGTTGCTGTTACTATGTACAATATTATTCTGGTTCTGTTCACTTAATTTATCATCAATTCATGTAAGTGTTTCCAGGATTTTCTGAAATCTGCCTGCTCATCATTTCTTATAGCACAATAGTATTCTATTATGTTCATATACCACTACTTGTTCAGCCATTCCCCAATTGATGGGTATTCCCTCAATTTCAAATTTTTTGCCACTGCAGAAAGAGCTGCTAAAAATATGTTTGTACCTGTAGGTCCTTTTCCTTTTGTAATGGTATCTTTTGGATATAGACCTAGTAGTGGTATTGTTGTATTAAAAAGTTTGTACAATTTGATTGCCCTTTGGGCATAGTTCCAAATTGCTCTCCAGAATGGTTAGAGCCGTTCACAACTCCACCAACAATTCTCCAGTGTCCCAATTTTTCCACATCTTCTCCAATATTTATCATTTTCTTTTTCTGTTATATTAGCCAATCTGAAAGATGTGAGGTGGTACCTCAGAGTTTTTTTTTTAATTTGTATGTCTCTAATCAATAGTGAGTTAGAGCATTTTTTTCATGACTATAGATAGCTTTAATTTCTCCATCTGAAAACTGCTTGTTTCTTTCCTTTGACCATTTATCAATTGAAGAATGACTTGTATGCTTATAAATTTGACTCAATTCTCTATATATTTGAGAAATGAGGCCTTTATCAGAAACACTGGCCATAAGGTATGTTCTATCTCTTCTGCTTTCCTTCTGATCTTGATTACATTGGTTTTGTCTGTGCAAAAAGTTTTTAATATAATGTAATTAAAATTATCCATTTTGTATTTTATATTGTTCTCTATCTCTTGTTTGGTCATAAATATTTTTTCTCTTCTCCATATATCTGACAGGTAAACTATTCCTTGTTTTCCTATTTTGCTTATGGCATCACCCTTTATGTTTAAACCATGTACACATTTTGACCTTATTTTAATACATGCTGCAAGATGCTGGTATGCCTAGTTTCTGTCATTCTATTTTCCAGTTTTCCCAGCAGTTTTTGTCAAATTATGAGTTCTTATCCCAGAAGCTGAAGTTTTTGGTTTCATCAAACAATAGATTACTATAATCATTTTCTACTGTGTCTCATGTACCTAACCTATTCTACTGATCTGCCATTCTATTTCTTAGCCAGTACCAAGTAATTTGATGACTGCTGTTTTATAATATAGTTTAGATCTGGTACAGCTAGGTGTGGCATTCTAATGACCTGTTATTTGAAAAGTGCTTAGCACAGTGCATGACATGTAGTAATCAGCACTTAATAAATGCTTAAATGCTCTTCCCTTCTTTTTGGTTCTTTAAAGTTTATAAAGTACCTCAGGGACATTATCTATTTTGGATCTCATAAGGACAGCAACAACAACAATAATTACTACCATTTATATATCACTTTAAAGTTTGCAAAACACTTCACATGGGTATTGCATGCATTATTAACTTCCTTTTGTAGATAAGTAATCAAGATCAGAGTGGTTAAGTTATAGTGTATAAGTGGTAGAAACTGAATTTCACTCAGGTCTTCCTAACTCCAAGTGGAACAGAATATCCACAATACCATGCTACACACCTTCATTTGCATAGAATAGCTAAGACTAGGCTCAGTCTTACTATATTACCTCATCTACCCAGGTCTACAGTTAGACAAATCATGGAGAGAGAATTTCTTGTATCTATGTGGTGATGAACAGAAAGGGCAGCTGGAAGAGGGCAGACATAGAAGCTAGGAGAAGATGGAAGAACACGGAAAGGCACTGTAGTGTCTTAGTACCCCAGCTGATGGTGGACTCCTGGGTTTTCCCACTTGTGTCTTCCTTTTGGTGAACATGGAGGTGTTCTGGGATATTTGTGTGGATTCAGACCCATGCTCTCATTTTTCCTTAAAACACAAAACTCACTTCTGATATATTATAGGGAACTGCCTAGAGTTCTCTTTCTGATTATGCTGGCTGAGTTCATTCATTCCATATCCCATCCCTAACAGTATGACACAGCAAGTGGTCATGGAACAATGAGTGCTTGGAGGGACCATGACACTAATGTGTACTTTGCAAAATGTTGTGTTAATTCAACTGTAGAGAATTGTTACATTTAAGAAATGTGCCAAACACATGTGTACTTTAAAACAACTAGTGATTAAGGGTCAGATTGACAGTATCTGAAGCTATACACCCTTAAGGATTACAGCAATACTGACAGTCAACCTTTCAGAGATGTTGCAGAATGGATTGCTGTATGCAGTAAGGGCTTGGAGTACCTGGAACACAGTAAACACTGATGAACATGTGTTAATTGATTGGTTGCTTACAGTAAACTCTCCCTAAGCATGCTTCCAAATCTAGGACTGTATAATTCTGAAGGGTGATAAGGAATAACAGACCTCTGTTTTATTATGGTAATTTTCTGGCAAAGTCCAGAAGTATCAACTGAGCAAGAAAGCAGTGATTTTGCAAATGATATTAGGGTACTTCGGGACATTGCTCAGAAAAGAGGCCCCAGTTTGTTCTTTTAAATTCCCTTAGATATATGCAAAAATTTGTCCTTTCAATGTAATTTTGAATTTTAGAAAAAAAAAACAATAGTCATTTGAAATGAATACCATAGTGAATAAGGAGGATGGTCAAACTGGGCAGTTGTTTTGGATGAATAATGAGGCATGGACAATAAGACTTCAAACTTAGGTGGCTTGAAAATTATAACAATTACAACAATGAGCATTATATACCACTTCCAAGGTTTGCAAAATGCTTTATAAATATTTTCTCATTTGATCCTTGCAACAACCCTGGGCGATAGGTGCTATTTTTATCCCTATTTTGCAGATAAGGAAACAGAGGCAGGCAGAGGTTAAGTGGCTTACCCAGGTCATATAGCTAGCCAATTTCTGAGATCAGATTTGAACTCAGGTCTTTCTGTTTCCAGGCTCAGCACTCTATCCACCTTGCCACCTTGCTGCCTTTAGCACTGAAAAATCATTCATTCAATCAAAATGATCACTGAAGATAATTCTGAAAAAGAAATCTAGGCAGAGCGACTCACAGCATCATAATTCACAACTGCATTTGTCACTGCTTGGTTTCATATCATCCAATTAGCCTCATTATTTCCCAGTTCTCCTTGGTTACTGCCCTCTCTTATGCCAGTGTGAGAGATCTGTTTCTTACCAATGTTGTTCCTGTTCCCTTCTTCTCTACTCTTTCAAATATGTAAATCCCAAACTAGAACTTGGTGCACTTTGAGGAAAATGTGGTAATGACATTTAATAAGAAAATTTTCTGTATGTTTAACACAGGGTGTAACAAAATACTTGTTGTTCCTACGTACCAGACAGTGACTGTATATTGTGAGAAGAGGAGGTGGGTGGAAAGTAGGGAAGCATGTTTTAGGCCTTTAAATATTTGTAGACAGGAGGCTATTATAGGTGAAAAAAAATATTTTTTTTTCCAAAAGAAGAAAACATTACATTATTTCATGCTTTAAGAACATAGTCTTGTAGGCTTGCTCTTGATGGAATCATTCTGGATTACATTTTATTTCTCTCAGTCTTAGCTAGCAAAATCCATGCTTGCAAAGAGCTTCGCAAATGTTAAAGTGCTTGGGAGACATCACTATCATCTGCAGATGCATAATTGTATGAGGAACAAAATTTCAGTTCTTATAAAAAAGAGTGCCCCAGTTTCTTTTTCTTTTTTTAGCCAGAGTTGTGATTTCATCACTGAAGGGAATTGCTGGTGAGAAAACTCCCTTTAATGATATAGTCTTATAGTGTTGCTTGGCGAACTGAGAGGGTAAGTGATTTAGTGACTTGCCCAGAATAACAGATCATTGCCCAGTACATGCCAAGGGTAGGATTTCAACATATGACTTCCTGACTCTAAGGTTTGTCACTACTTCTTGCCATGCTTTCTCTTGTTTAGATACATAAACCATTACTATATTCAATAAGAAACTTCATTGACTTGCTGTGTATAATTAGATAAATCTCCCAATATCTTCTCTTTTATAAATATAAAACAAAATACTATTTGTAAATTTTGTTCTCCCAGTCATGTCCTCTTGTCACTTCACCATAAGGTTGTATGGATTGGGGTCTGGACTCAAGATTTCCTTCATCTCGTATATATCAATAGTGTACTTGGATTGCTCATTGAGTATCCATCACCTTAGTTATAAGTCTAACTTTTTTCTTTTCTTGTCCAAAAACTTTCTGATGACACACTTGATGCTAATTTTCCTCTGTGATTTTTTATTACTATTATATTATAGACTACTTACATCTACTACATACCTCTGTATTGTGTCTTTGCTTTTAAATTTTTGGAAACTATGATTTTTGTGATACAATATCACTGGAAGAATACAACTGTTAAAATGATGTATGTTTACTTCACAGATAAGCTTGGAAATCATTAACCACAACACATCATTTCCCAATGGCAAGTTAACTTACTTTCTTCCTCCTGTCTAATTCTGGGAATTATCCATAAGCAACATATTTTATTTCCAAAATGTTCTGGTGGGTTATCCAGACAAATACATATCATAATCTAAAAAATAATCATGCTTCATCCATTTTTTCACCCAGTGGGGATCAGGGGCAATGGAAAAGAGTTGTACAAGATTAGAGACCATGATGGCTTGTGAATCTGCTTCATTGAAGGAAATACCTGTATCAATAAGATCGAAAATTTATATAAATATTTAAGTGATTATTTCCATTGGAAACCTTGATGTTTAACATGTAAATTAGTGAAATTGTAAATATTAAGTTCCTAAATTTAGGCTATGTCTATAAGAAATGACTACATGGAATTCTTAAGTCAGCAAACAAAATTAATAAAGTTAACTAAGCTGCATTTAGTACACCCAGTCTTCCCATTCTATGCCATTGTATATTCTCTCAGTGGTTTTCTCTCCCTCCCCTGCCCCCAATCAATAACCTGGTGTGGTAGAAGAACTCAAATGCCCACAGGCAATGGGGCTAATGAGCACAGGTATCTCCAGAGGTTGACAGCTGATGCATTATACTAGAAATGAGCATCAAGGCCTATCCTGGTACTGACCACCTTTCCCTTCCAGATACTCTCTTTGCTCTGTTTTTTTTTTTTGGGGGGGGGGGGGTGACACTGTTCTCTTTTGATTCTCCTCCCACCAGTCTGCCCTACTTCTTCTCAGTCTTCTATGCTTTTTCATTATTCATTTTATGCCCACTAACTAGGTTATACTTCAAGTATCTGTCCTGAGCCTCCTTTTCTCTTCTTTCTGTTGCCTCACCTGATAATCACTCAAAGGGTCCAATTTTATGCTGATGATCCATAAATTGATATCTATCCCTATTATTTATTCTAGTCACAATCCCACATCTTCAACTGCCTATTGGGCATTTCAAAATGGACATCAACCTGTCAAAAATATATATATTATCATCTTTCCCCTCCCAAATCCACTCCTCTTCTAAATTGATATTACTTTTAAGGGCAATAGCATCCTTCTAGGTACACAGGCTCAAAATCTCAGTGTCATGCTTGACTCCTTACTCTCATATATTTCACATAGTTAATTAGTTGCCTAAACTTTTCGTATTGTTTTCAAAACATTTCTCAGACATATTTTCTTCTCTCTACTTACATGGACACCACCCTAGTTAATGGAGTTATTACCATTTGCCGAAATTATTGCAATAATTTCCTAATTGATCTTCCAGCCTTGTCTCTCCTCACTCCAGTCCATCTTTCACAGAGCTGGGAAAGTAATTTTTTTTTCTAAAGCTGACCCTATCATCCCCTGATTAACAAACATCAATGGTTTTTTATTACCTCTAGGATCAAATATAAGCTCCCCTGTTTGAAATTCTAAGCTCTTCACAGCTTGTCTCCTTCTTAGCTTTCAGGTCTTCTTACATATTAGTTACTGCCATGGACTCTACATTCCAAACATGCTGGATATTGAACTAAATTATTTCCCTTACAAATGATATTTCATCTCGTATCTCTTTGTTTTTGCACTGATTGTTCCTCATGCTTGGAATTCTTTTCTTTCTCACTAATACCTCTCAGGTTCCCCTATTTATCAGCTTAAACATCATCTTCTGAAGGAGTTCTTTGCTAATCTACTCCACTGCTAAGACATTTGCCTCTAAGGTATCCTCCTATCTACTCTTTATGTATCTTGTGTATACCTATTTGTTATATATGTTGTCTTCAACATTCCAATTGTTGTTGTTTGCCATTCGTTTTTGAAAATTTTGTCATTTTAAATTAAAAAAATAATTTGTGGAATAAAACAAGCACTTCCATAACATAGTACAATAAAAAGATGAATGCACATGAAATTGTAAATCTACTATGCACAATGTGCTATTCCTTTCAAATACACAAAATTATCCTGTAAATTTCTTTTCTTTTTCTTCCCTCCCTCTCAACCTCCCACCTTATCATTAGACACAAATAGGCATATTTATAGATAGATAGATAGATATAGATGTATATTATATATACATATATACACATACATACATATGTATGTAAAATTATTCTATATATAGTTCTATTTATCAGCTCTCAGGAAGCAGATAGTGACTTTATTCATATGATATTTATAGCTAATTTGGATATTTATAATAGTCAAAATAACTTATTTACTCAAAGTCATTCTTAATTATCGCGGTTATTGTATACATTATTCTCTTGGTTCTGCTCATTTCACTCTTCATTATTTCATGCAAGTCTTTTCATGTTTTTTTTTTCTAAAATGATTGAGCTTATCATTTTTATAGCACATTAGTATTCCTTCATTTTCAAAGAGTATCAATGAGATCAGGAATGAGTGATGTCTTGACTTGCATGTGAATTGGATTTAAGTGAGGCAGAGTTACACAGCATAGTCAACCTCACTTTCCCTTTCTGAGTAATCAAAGTCCAGTTTCAAGGCAAAAGCAGGATGACTGGCTATGGTCCAGGATGTGGTGGTTGACCTTGAAGTCTTCAATGTACGCCTGACCTCCATAATGCCTGCTTCAGCCTCCTTCATGACCATTGAAACAAATCATTCTCATCCACTCATTCCTTCAGGGGAAATCTTCACATACTTGAGGTAAACATCCCTCGAATTCACCAACAGGTTTGAGGCCTGTCGCTATACTCAACCTGGCTTTGCCCATCTGCAGAGACAGTTTACCAAGGTTTGGCCACTGTGAATGCTACAGCTTCTTGGAGCCACAGGTGAGAGTTGGGTGAACCAGGTGCACACCAAAGTTGGATAAACAAACTGGAAAGGGCTCAGCAAGTCCCCACACCAGAGGTGCTAGTTCTTCTGAGCACACCATACACTTTAACATTCCAACATAAATTCTTTGAAGGCAGGGATGGATTTTGGCATTTTTTGTGTCCTTGTTATTAGCATAATATCTGGAACATAAGTACTTAAATTCTTATTGATTAATATAAAAACTCTTTTAGTTATCTAAGCTGGTTCTGCACTGCTTCTAGTTTTATCTGGTCAGAGTTGCTCCACCCTTGTAAGAATCTCTGCAGAGGCTATGAAAGAATAAGGTAATATAGAGGCACTTAGTTTCAAATCAGACATTGTGTAGATATTTTATTTTTATCGGTCATCCTCATTGTGATTCTTTTTTTTAATTTAATTTATTTGTTTTTAGTTTTCAACATTCACTTCCACAAGATTTTGAGTTCCAAATTTTCTCTCCATCTCGTCCCTCCCCCCATCCCAAAATGGCATGCATTCTGAATACCCCTTTTCTTAATCTGCCCTCCCTTCTATCTCTCCCCCTCTTCTCTTGTCCTCTTCCTCTTCAATTTTCCTATAGGGCAGGATAGATTTCTATACCCCATTTCCTGTATATCTTATTTCCAGTTGCATGTGAAAACAATTTTTTCACTTTGTTTTTAAAACTTTGGGCTCCACATTTTCTCCCTTCCTCCCTCCTCATTCACTTGATACAGGTTATACATGTGTAGTCATGCACAACAGTTCCATAGTAATCATGTTGTGAAAAACTAAGTATATTTCCCTTAATCCTATCCCACCCCCATTTATTCTATTCTTTCTTTTGACCCTGTCCCTCCTTAGAAGTGTTTGCTTCTGATTACCCCTTCCCCCAATTTGTCCTGCCCTCTATCATCTTCCTGCTCTCTTGTCCTCTTCCCCCCTATTTTTCTGTAGGGTAAGATATATTTCCATACCCAATTGAGTGTGTATGTTATTCTCTCCTTAAGTCAAATTCGATGAGAATAAGATTCACTCATTACCTCTCACCTTTCTCCATTTCCCCTCCACTGTAAAAGCCTTTTCTTGTATGTTTTATGTGAGATAATTTACCCCATTCTATCTCTCCCTTTCTCCTCTCTGAGAGGAGAATTTTATTCTCCAGATATTACACCTTCTTCTTCAAGTCACCCTGTACCATCTCTCTCTCATTCTCTCTCTCTCTCTCTTTCTCTCTCTCTCTCTCTCTCTCTCTCTCTCTCTCTCTCTCTCTCTCT
>NW_020940527.1:14474085-14516378 GCF_900497805.2 Vombatus ursinus
CTCTCTCTTTATCTATCTATCTATACACACACATTCATATAATTTTTTCCTTCTAACTACTGTAATACTGACAAAGGATTCATGAGTTACAAATATCATCATTCCATGCAGAAAGTAAACAGTTCAACCTTAATAAGTCTCTTATGATTTCTCTTTCCTATTTACCTCTTCATGTTTCTCTTGAATCTTGTATCTGAAAGTCAGATTTTCTATTCAGCTCTGGTCTTTTCATTAAAAATGCTTGGAAGTCCTCTATTTCACTGAATGACCATTTTTTCCGCTGAAAGATTATGCTCAGCTTTGCTGGGTAGGTGATTCTTGGTTGTCCTAGCTCCTTTGCCCTCTGGAATATTACATTCCAAACCCTGCAGTCCCTTGATAAAGAAGCTGCTAAATCTTGGGTTATCCTGATTGTGTTTCCACAATACTTAAAATGTTTCTTTCTGGCTGCTTGTAATATTTTCTCCTTGACCTGGGAATTCTGGAATTTGGCTACAATATTCCTAGGAGTTTTCCTTTGGAGATCTCTTTCAGGAGGTGGGTGGTGGATTCTTTCAATTTCTATTTTGCCCTCTGCTTCTAAAATATCAGTGCAGTTTTCCTTGATAATTTCTTGAAAGATGATGGCTAGGCTTTTTTTTTTATCATGACTTTCAGATAGTCCAATAATTTTTAAATGATCTCTCCTGGATCTATTTTCCAGGTCAGTTGTTTTTCCAATGAGATATTTCATATTGTCTTCTATTTTTTTCATTCTTTTGGATTTGTTTTACAGTGTCTTGATTTCTCATAAAGTCACTAGCTTCCAATTACTCCATTCTAATTTTTAAAGGAGTGTTTTTTTCAGTAAGCCTTTGGACTTCCTTTTCCATTTGGCCAATTTTGCTTTTGAAGGCATTCTTCTCCTCATTGGCTTTTTGGACCTCTTTTGCCATTTGGGTTAGGCTATTTTTTAAGGTGTTATTTTCTTCAGTATTTTCTGGGTCTCCTTTAGCAAGCTGTTGACTTGTTTTTCATGATTTTCTTGCATCACTCTCAGTTTTTCCTCTACTTCTCTTACTTGCTCCTCAAAATCCTTTTTGAGCTTTTCCATGGCCTGGGACCAATTCATATTTTTCTTGGAGGCTTTGGATGTAGGAACTTTAACTTTGTTGTCTTCTTCTGATTGTATGATTTGTTCTTCTTTGTCACCAAAGTAGGATGCTATGGTCTAACTCTTTTTGTGCTGCTTGCTCATGATCCCAGACAATTACTTGAGTTATAAACTCTTTGTTAAGGTAGAAGTCTGCTTCCATTGTGGAGAATGTACTGTCCCAAGCTTCAGGGGTTTTGTGCAGCTGTTTTCAGAGATACTTCTAGGGACCTGTAAATTTTCAGTTCTTTCAAGGTGCTATGATCAAGGGTGAAGTGTTTACTCCTTTCCTGGCCTGTGCTCTGGTTTATGAATGATCACAAGCACTCTTTTCTGTCTTGGAACTGTGAGGAGGATTTCCTCTCCATTACCAGTGAAAGCTCCACCACACCAGTGCTCCTCCTCGCCCCAAGACCACCACCCAGAACTGTGAACCAGATCCAAGCACGGGCAAAGCAAGAGAATTCTGCACCAGCAAAGAGATCCCTGCAATCCCCTTCTGATCAGCCACTGAATTCCCCCTCAGTCTGAACAGAAGCTCAGGAGGCAGCTGCCACCACCAAGCCATGCACCATGCTTCTCTCTCTCACAGCAGACACAGACTTTTCCTAATGACCTTCTAAGCTTTCTTTGGTGTACATATTTTCAGAATTTTGGACACAGCCATAGCTGCCCACGATTCAGTCCTCTGAAGCCAGCTCCAGGTTCACTGAAGCATGCGCACCCTCGCCAAACTTCGCTCCTATCCCAGCCTGGTGCAATATACCTTTCCAATCCACCATCCAGGTTTTCTTGGGCTAGAAATTTGTTTCACTGTCTTTTTGTGAGTTCTGCTGCTTTAGAATTTGTTTAGAGCCACTTTTTACAGGTATTTGGAGGGGTTTGGGGGAGAGTTCAAGCCCCTGTAGATATCTTAAACTCAAAATATCCAAAACTGAACTTCATTATCACCCTCAACTCCTTACTCTCTTGACTCTATATCCAGTCTGTTGCCAAGGTCAGCCAATTTTACCTTAATAATATCTACCATTATCCTGCTATAGATCCTCATTACTTCATACTTGGACTATTGCAATAACCTGATAGTTGATCTCTCTGTCACAAGTCTCTCCCTACTCAAGTCCTTTGGCTGTCAAAGTGATCTTTCTAAAGGCCAGGTCTTACTATATTACCTATATTACTGAATAATCTCCAGTGGCTCCCTGAGCAAATATAGAATCTTCTGGCATTTAAAGCCCTTCATAACATCCCTCACTCCTAAATCTTTCTAGTCTTCTTACATCTTACTCTTCCCTACACAGTCTTTGATCCAGTGACATTGGCCTTCTTACTGTTCCTCAAACATGACACTCTATCTCTCAATTCTGTGCATTTTCACACTGTCTTTCATGCCTGGAATTCTCTTGCTTATTTTTATGTCCTGGCTTCTCTGGATTCCTTCAAGTCCCACCTAGAATCATGTCTTCTGCTTTTCCTGATCTGCCTTAATGTTCCTTCTGCTGATTGTCTCCAATTTATCCTGTATATTGTTTTATTGCACATAATTGTGCTTAAATATTGTCTCTGCCATTAGGCCATCGACTCCCTGAGAGCAGGGACTGCCTTTTGCCTATCTTTGTAACCCTTTTGCCTTTCTTTGTAAGCATTTAGCACAATGTTTGGCACATAGTAGATGCTTAATAAATGTCTAACTAACTAAAGTTTCAGGAAATTCATAGTGGCTTTCCTAAATGTTTATTTGGTATTCCAGGTATGTCCTGGTAACCCTCCAAAAAGTGTTTTTGCATTTTAATTTAGTAACTTGGTAACTAAGAATTGATTACTATGCTATCCAAAAAAATACTATTATTGTATGACCTAGATTTTGTAGAAATATATAGAAAGGCTACATTTGCTGACAGCATACATCTCCATTTATAGCACTACATTGACATCAAACCTCTTCTTTCCATCCAAATACTATTCTAGAAAAAGTGCCTTTATCAGGAATGCCCAGCATCATGTCTGCAGAGATTGTAATCTTTGTTGCAAGTGCACTACTGAAATAGCATCAAAAGCCTGTGTCTGCTTTATAAGTCCATTTTATTGTTCCACCTTTTTATCATAGTATATGAATTGGTTAGTTAAGAAAAGAAAAGGAGTAGACAAACTGAATTACGTTGAATATGCTGATAGTAGTTCCAGTGTCTTGGACTCCTCAGTTAAGAATTTAAATAAAAATAATGCTGCCATATATACCAATTTATGCAGTAAACTGAATAATGACCAGCAGAAAACAGATTTTCCTCTTAAATACTCAATGTAACTCTTGTCCAAAGCATTAGAAGTTCTGTCTGATGACTCAGTCTATGAAAAAAATAATTAAAGTCAATGATGAATATGTAGAAGTCCTTACCAGTCCAGATGGACCATGCTACCTAGAAGTGAAATAAGAGATAAAAAAGAAGTTCACAGTCCACTAAGTATGAAAAGTATAGGTGGTTGAGCTAAAGTCTCTCAAATGATACTAGATTTTACATTTATTGCTAGTACTATGACTGAAGAGTAATGGAACACTTAACTGACATCATTCTGGTTGTTTGTTTGTTTTGTTTTGTAAAATGTGGGAGGCCATTCAGTGATCATAACAAAATTTTCACAGTTTTGATAAAAATATATATTTCTAAAACCTGTCATTGTATTATAAAACAATGATATTGTCATGGCAAAAGATGTGCAGCAATTTCCTTGGAAAGCTACATTTACTCTGTATTCCCTTAGAAAATGGTTTAATTATGGCCTTGACCAAGTGTTTAACAAAACATTGTGTCTTCATTAAAAGTAAAAACAGTTTCAATAACTGACATTACTCAAAATGACCATCAGGGTGGCCTGGTATTTTCAAAATGAAATCATTGTCCAGTTCAATATTTGGTATCTGGTGAGAGAATATGGACAATGGTGTTCCATCTATTTTTGACCATTACAGTAAATGTCCTTGACATTCTTTAACTTGACTAGTCCTTGGTTATATCTGCAGGATGTGATGATGTGAGTGCTACGTTTTGATATACTGTTGGCATTCAAGTGAAATGGAAAGACACAATGAAATATGGAGTGCTACAGGCATTGTTTGAGCCTCTTCCTAGTAGGTACATAAACTTCTAGGGCACAAGAAAACTGTCTGGTTTATTTTTTTCATGTTATTTACACTCTTTATGTTTTCATGGAGGGGAGTCCTATGTAATAAGGAGTAAAGAAGATTTCCCAAGAGTTCCAATCCTAGGTTAAGAGTCTGATTTCACTGATTTCCTTTAAGTCCTAGTTACAGTTCTTTTATTGGAAGCCTTGCCCATCCCCTCTTATTGCCATGCCCTACCTCTGTTAATTGTTTCCTATTTATCTTGAAGATAACTTGTATATACCCTGTGTGTATATATATATACACACATGTATATACACACATATAATATACAATATACATATAATATACATATACATTTAATATACATATAATATATACAAATAATATACAATCTAGATAGAATATATATATATATATATATACACACATATATATAGTATATAGGTTGTATATTATTTGTTTTCATGTGCTTTCCTGCATTAGATTGTACGTTCTTTGAGGGCAGGGACTGTCTTTTGCTTCCTTTCGTATCTCCAGTGCTTAGCACAACACCTGGTGCTTAATGTTTGTTGATCTGATTTCTGTAAAACAAAACTTATAATTTTATTTTTTATTTCTTTTCTACTCTTTACATTTTTTCTAATTATAAGTAAAAATAATTTTAACATGCATTTTAAAAGTCTGAGTTTCAAAATTTCTTGCTCCCTAACTTCTCCCCTCCTTGAGATGGAAACCAATTTGTTATAGGTTATTCATGTACAATCACCACCTATCATTTTATGAGTTTCATCAGAGATTTTGTTCATTACAAAGAATTGGCTTTGTCAGTTAATTACAGTGATGTGATTGAGGAATTTAAATTCATAACCCATAGTAAGTAGTAACTTCCTCATTCTTTAGAACAGAAAGAAGACAAATTAATCTATATTTCTTACTTTGAGATAGGTCATTATCATGTTAAACTTAAAGATAATGAAAATCAATGGTATTTTTATACATGCCTGCTTATAACTACAGCAGAAATTTGGCATTCCATGTCTCAGTTTTGAAACTATTATTTTAAAATAGTTTATGTTAAAATAAACTCATTATGTTAAATAGTGTCATTGCTAACAAAATAATGTTTTATTAAGTTTTAGGTTCTTTAATATGAATAAAATGAGATCCTCCCTTCTCCATTGCAAATTGTCCTCTAGCATCCTGCCCGGAAACATGAGTGGCCCAAGCTGTTGTACTTCTGTCAAATAGGGGGAAAAAAAGTCAGCCAGAGGATTGTATGATGTCTTTGCATCTATTGGGGTTATGTGTGATATTAGATGGGGGTCTGGTCAAAATACATCCAAACAGGAATTCGAACAGCAATAGTGAAGCTGATAGACTTGGCCTCAGAACTGTAGAGTTGATTATTCATAGTTAAACTCAATCCCTCATCACTGTAAAAGAGTGTCAGTGGATATCTTCAGGACAGACTGTGCTCTCCACTTTTTCCCATTTCCACCTTACATGTACTTCAGAAGCCCAGTCTCATTATGTTTTCTCTCTCAGTACTCTACTGAAACCTGCTATGGCATGTGTCATTTACCTCAAGGTGTAAATAAGTGGTCATAGCTCAAAGTTTTAGCCTTTCCAATAACATTTTCATTTGAACAAGGATTGAAGCCTCAAGCTAAATGTATTGAGTTCTAACTGGAATTTAGACCCCAGATATTTTGAGCATCAAGTCCTTCATCAGTGGTCTGGAAATCATACCATGCATATAGGTGGTTGTGTACTGTTCCTAATGATTATAATAGCTGACATTTATATAGTAAAATCTTACATATATATTTTCTCATTTGAGTCTCCTAACAACCTCATATAGAGATAGAGAAATGGTGATTATTATGAGCCCCATTTCAGAGATGAGGAAACTGAGATTCAAAGAGATTTAATACATTATATGTATTAACATAACCTAGCCTAGTGTCAGAGGTGGGATTCAAATCCTGATCTTCTGACTCCAGGTCTAGTAACCTATTTACTAACAGTACCTTTATCTGAAAAGGTAGCTTCAAGGACAAGTCACTGTGGAGGGGAAGCTTTGTCCTGTAGCAAGAATGAATGGAATCGAGCAATAATCAAACTCAAGAAGTATTTATTGAGTACCTTTTATGTGTACTTCAGTAGATTAAATTGACTTTAAGGTAGACTAAACTGCCCATTAAGCCATCAGAAAGTATTAAATAAATCTCACTCTGATCCAATCCACTTTTTTTTTCTTTCATTAGGTGAAATAGCCGGTTTCTTTCATTAGGTGAAAGTCTTAGTTTTCAGCATTTAAAAGTACAGACTGTTCCATAGGTTTCCTTTAGTATTCCCCCACTACTCTGCCCTTCTACATCCCCACTCTTTCTTATAAATTTAATTTATTTTTTTCCAATTAAGGAGCATTTATTTTCTCTCACTCCTCCTGCTCCAACTGAATAATAAGAAAAAGAAAACCCTCCTAACAAATATTGATTGTTCTGTATTTTATGTAATTTTAAGTCTAATTAAGTTTATTCTGTATTTAAGTCCACCACCTCTCTGGCAGAAAATGGGTAATAACCTCCTTCATCAGACCTCTGAAATCAATAACATCCCCATTCTTAAATATTATAGCCCCTTCTTTCGAATTCAGATGCACCAGCCTCCCCAGCTTGGTAGATTGGGCTTGTACCCAATGAGTGGGACTCAGTATTCTCACATATGCCTGGCTCTATTGCCCCCTCAGCCACATGGCTCTGGGGATAGCATATCCTAAAAAACAACATGATCTCATTTCCAAATCAGCTGATTTAAAAGAAGAATGCTCATTCACAATTGCCTTTCAAAAAACATTTTTTTTAAAAGTTGGAAATAGATAGAATATTAGGTCCTGGATCACTGACTACATTTTGAACTGGTCCTCCTCTTCTAAATATTCCCTACAGTTTCATCAGAGATGTTATTTTTTTCTTCCCTTTTCATTTTAAACTGTTGTCCAAGGCCAGCGTGTACTGTTAAACAGCTGCTGTCGCCCTCCCCAGAGGATGCCGTGCTTTTGCAATGAATTTAGTAATCCTTATCTAGCTCTGCTTACATCTCCTGGGTGTTGTCTAAATCAGTAGAGTACCTCTGAGACTGGTTTAGAGAAAAGTCAGGAAAAGATAAAATAAGCTTAAGTCATTCAGTAAGAGTATCCCATTGTGCACGTTACTATTATCATTATGCTGAGTTAAGAGGGATAGAGAGCTGGCCTCAAAGACTGGAAGGCCTGGGTTTAAATTCTGCCTCTGACTCATCCTTGTTATTATTGTTTGTCCTTCCTTTTCAAAGACCAATGATATCACATATGATGTCTTGACTTGCTTGTGAACTGGATTTAAGTGAGGCAGAATTGCACAAAGACATCACCCTTATTCACTCTTCCTGAGTCATCAAAGTCCAGTGGCAGGACAAAAGTTAGGACAACTAGCAATGGCCTGGGAGCAATGGATAACCTTGGCATCTTCGATGTCTGACCAAGCTTTAAATGTTCTACAATGCTTACTTCAGCAGCGATAAAGGTTGTTAGAACAAACTGTTCTAATTCACCAATTCTGACCAGGAAAGGCTTCACATACTTGGGGTAGACACCCCCTTTAACTCACCTACAGGTTTAAGGCTTGTTGGTTATCCTCAACCTGGTTTAGCCTGTTGGCTGAGATAATTTACTGGGCATGTGACCACTTGGCATGCTACAGCTTCTTGGAGCCACAGGTGAGAGTGGGGTGAATTATATTGACACCAAAGGTGGCTGAGCAGCCCTGTAAAGGGTTCATCAAGCCCTCACATCAAAGGTCCTAGTCCTCCTGAACACCCCATACACCCCAATACATTTACATCTTGATTGTATGTCCCTAGTTAAGGAAGTCACCTAACTGCTCAGTGTTCTGGGCAATTATTTACATCACAGAAAAGGTTCAAGTCTGCCTTGGTAAAGAAAGTTCCCTATACTAATGAATTCTCAAACCTAGCCCCTATGCCTATGTTAAGATTATGATATGAAAATTTCTTGGGAAATTCAATTCAGTTTGCTTTCAGTGACTTTTGAATCTAGTATAAAGCCTTTGATTAATTGATTGAGTCAATAGTAATTCAATAAACCTTAATCACAATTCATTTCTCTGATTTAGAGATTGGCTCAATGGAATTATTTTCTCTTAAAGACCAGTCTTAACCCCAAATTCCTCTGGTCCCTGATCAAGCCCTACTTGTTCACTGTTTAGACTCTGATTGGCTCCGAATGAATATAAATAACAATTGTTTCTGTTTTGTACAGAAATCCTGAGGGATTTCCCCTCCCAGATCTTATTCTTTGCCTCATTTTTATTAAGCCTTAATCACTGAATGAGTGCTGCCTCATTCAAAAAGGACCTGTTAAAGAACTTAACTTCAAAAGCCCAAGACCCCCCACTGCATCCTGAGCCATCTCCAGTTGTCCTGATTCATATCTGGCCACTGGACCCAGATGGTCCTGGAGGAGAAAGTCAGGCCTATGACTGCACAGGTCTTCTGCACTTAAATCCAATTCACTTGCATGTCATGGCATCACTCTTTGATGTCATGGTCCTCTTCAAGAAGGAATGACAAACAGCAACAGCAGTAGTAGCAACAGCAATTTAATAAAGTTATTCATGGGTAAATGGGGCAGGGCTGATCAAAGGAGTGGTTCAATGGACTATCACGTTTACTGAGAGAATCTCATTAATTTAATGCTTCAAAAGTTTAGTGATATCATCCTATAAGTGAAAAGGTCATAATCTCTCAACATTTTAGTAGAAAATGGCATGTGTTGCTGTGGCCAGAGAAATTTACCTAGGGGCCAAGCTAAATGTGTTGAGTCTCTACCAACTTAGTTGAACTGCTTCCTTGATGCAAAGTTGGAAGACTTTTTCAATCTAGCATGACCTGTCAGAACTTACACTAGGCTAATATAGCTTTATGGAAACTGCAGTGATTTCAAAGTCATGATGAAGCAACAGAGTAGTGCTTTAGTAGAGGAAGGACTCAATTAACTAACATATTTATTTAATATCCACATGTATAGTTGTTGAAAATGGAATGAGGAATGCAAGACAGCAGAAGATACGATGTCTATCTTCAAGGAGTTTACAATCTAGTTGAGATAGCTTACCTAAGATGAGGCCAGTTAGAAAACTGTTTGTTAAACTGTGAAAAATACAGCATCTAGGACTCAAGATTGATCTCTGCCATATTCCATCATTCACTTTCACCAAATGTAAGAACATCATTTCTAGAGCTCAAGAATGGAGGCAAATGAAAAAGAAAACAATAAGCAACTTAAACATTTAAAACTACTCTCCTGCTGAGAAGGATTTGAATAGTCAAACAGTCTATATAGAGGAGAGGAGTGATTTCTATTTGTAGAAAGTAGATTATAATGAGAAATTAAAAGTCACATTTCCTAGAAGCTTTATTCTTAAGAAAGGACTAGTGTCTATTTTTTGAAAGGGGAAAATATTAAAAAATGAAAAGGTTTACAAGATCTTTTGATACAAAGTCCTGTATTATTTTTAAAAGAATGGAGTGAATTAAATTATCATTATGATATAGTAGAGAAAATAAGTAGTATCTACACTATTTAACTTATGAGTCTAGAAGAATGGAAGATATGTTTATAGTTTATTTAATTAGAAGAAAAAATTCCTAAGATTAAGGATGCAAAAGCAAATGATGAAATTGGAGTCAAGAAGATCCAGGTTTAAATCCCATTTGTGGTACTTGCTAGAAGTTTGATCATGGACAAATGACTTAAACAGTTTATGCCTCAATTTCCTTTTTCTTTAAAACAGGGGTGATAATGCCAGTAAGATTCACCTCATAGAATTCTCAGGTTCCAATGAGATAATGTTTGCAAAATATTTTGTAATCTTTAAAGCACCATATAAATGACAGTAACAATTATTTGTATGAAACTTACAACTATTACACAGATAACATTAAAAAATTCAAAATGGATGAAGATTTAAACATATTTAAGAAAATGAGGTCCATTTAGATTTAGGGAAGAGTTTAAATTCCCCCAAATGGGCCATACAGTAAAAGTAAAATAAGTTAATTGGTAAAAGTAATCCTTGGGTACATTACAAATTTCATTTTTAAAAGCATTAGAAAGTAGTTTGATACTGCTATGTGTTACCCCCCACCCCGGCCTTAGGTTGTTGTTGTTTTTCCTTCATCTCAGAGAGGATCATGACATCAGGGAGGTGATGCCATCACTTACAAGTGGATTTCATTTAAGTGAGGGAGGTCTTTGAAAAGTCACCAGCCTCACTTTCTCCTCTGAAGCCCTCTGGGTCCAGTGTCAATGTATAGATCAGGAGGACTGGAGATGGCCCAGCCCCATAGGTTATATTCTAAATATCAATGTCAATTACTGATAGGTTACTTTCTCCTGAGGCAGCTAGGTGGCGCAGTGGATAGAGTGCTTGGACTGGAGTCAGGAAAATGCATCTTCCTGAGTTCAAATCTGGTCTCATACATTTAACTATCTGTGGGCAATTCACTTAACTCTATTTGTCTTGGGTTTCTCATCTGCAAAATGAATGGAGAAGGAAATAGCAAACCACTCCAGTTCCTCTACCAAGAAAACCTCAAATGGGGTCACAAAAAGTAAGACATAACTGAACAACAGCAATGATCAATAACACTTTCTCCTAGGCAGCTGAAATTTTGAAGAGAGCTTCACTGGAAGCTGAAAGAGGAGAGAGAAGGGGGGGGGGGGGGGGGGGAGAGGGAGAGAGAGAGAGAGAGAGAGAGAGAGAGAGAGAGAGAGAAGAGGGATGGAGAAAGAAAGGAGACAGAGACAGATAGTGATTTCCTATGAAATATCCCTAGAAAATGTCTGTAGTTCCTAAGCCGCTTATATAAAGAGGAAAGCTTCAAGGAAATATAGTTGAAATTATTGTTGTTTTTCCTTCCAAAACAGATATTATTAGGGTACAAGTAAAAAACAGAAAACAGTAAATGATTTTTAAAAAGTTTAGCCCCCCCATTCTCTTTTTTACATAGTAGATGTTATCATTGATTAGTTGAAGTTGTCAATGAAATGAGTTGAATAAAGTTTATTCCCCACTTGTGAAAACTGTGGAGAGATAATTTGCCTCAAATACATCAGCTTTTCAAGTAATCTACCCTGCTTCATTAAGCAAAACCAAGACACCAGCTCTTCTATTACATTGTTTGCAAATATTATTCATTTGGATACTGTCCATCTCCTTTTTTGAAAGTAATTGCTGTTTTATATACTAGGCAATGAAGGAAAGAATGGATCTCTTAACCTTTACTGTACCTAAAAGGTAAATTTTATGCTTTTGTAAATACACATATACCTACTTTTCAGTTTACAGATTAAGCATAAAATAATAGTAATAAAAAAACTTCCTGAATTATGGGGAAATTTTCATCTTGGTTGTGTGTGTGTATCCATTCATCCATAAACACATACACACATACATCTATTCATATATATATATATATATACACATATATATATATACACACACACATAGGTATACACACATATACATAAATCCATACATATACATCTATGCTAAACATACCATAGATATATACTATATATACATAGGCATACACATACGCACATCTCTCTCTCTATATATATATCATGCATTGCTAGTGGAAGTTCTTCACTAGGTACTCTTTTCAACAATGAAATAATGGGTCTAGTTTCTATCCCTATATGTATTTATACCTTAACTGTACTTATATCTCCCAATTTCCTAATGTTAACATAATAATTGTAAATCCTGTGTGTATATAGCATATATATGTATATACCCATGTATGTATAAATATTATTCTATGTATAAGTATATATACTCTATTCTCTCTCTCTTTGTATATATTTACACACATATGCATATATAGGAAGAAGGAAGGAAGGAAGCATGAAACATGGAAGCATTCCGTAAGTAATTACTACGTACATAGTACGGTGTTAAGCTTTGGGGATAAAAAGAGAAAAGTACTCCACTTCCAAGGAGCTACCAAGGAGCTCACTTTCTCGTGAGAAAGACAACACAGAGGGAAGGTGTCAGCTACTAGTCAGATGGAAAGTAAAAAGGTCTTCAGAATACTAAAACAAATCAAATACAAATGCTTCTTTAATGCTATTTCCACTTATAAAAAATGAAAATATATCTAACATGTATATTATATAAATGAATATATACTCAATATATAACATATAATGTGCTATACCAGATATAATTATTTGTTGTTGCTGTTCAGGTTTTTCAATTATGTCCTACTCTTCATGACTCCATTTGGGGTTTTCTTTGGCAAAGATACTGAAGTGTTTTGCCATTTCCATCTTTTGTGGATAATGATCTTGCAGCAGAGGGAAAGAAGGGAGGGAGATGAGCATTGTTTGAACCTTACTCTCATCAGATTTGACTCAATAAGGGAATAACGTAATCAGTTAGGCATAGAAATCTAACATGCCCTATAGGTAGTAGGAGGGAAAAGGGGAAAGAAAAGGGAGGGGGTTAATAAAAGGGAGGTAGGATTGAGGGAGGTGGTTGTCAAAGGCAAAACATTAGTGAGGAGGGAAAGGGAGAAAGGAGAAAGAGAAGCATAAATGGGGGGGGAAGGATGGAAAGAAAGACACAGATAGTAATCATAATTGTGAATGTGATATATAAATGTAATGGAATACTATTGTGCTGTAAGAAATGACAAACAGGCAGACTTCAGATATACCTGGAAAGACTTGTATGGTTTGATGCTGAGTGAAGTGAGCAGAACCAGGAGAGTGTTGTACACAGTAATAGCCACATTGAGTGATGACTGACTTTGATAGACTTAACCCCTCTCAGAAATACAAAGATCTGAGACATCTCCAAAAGCCTCAGGATAGAAAATGCTATCCACATCCAAAGAAATAACTATGAAAAAAGAAAAGGTAATGATCTTAGAGTTATACTTCAGTTGATCTATGATCTCATTAATGAGGTTAATTCCCCTAATAAAGCAGCTAACCACCTATCCTGGCCATTTCATCCTAAATGACTCTTGATTGTGTCCTACCATAGATCTCTCACAGGGTGTCTAATCAAATATTCTGGAAGCTTTCCTGTAGCTATTTTGGCATCTTTTGAAATCTGATGGAGTCTGTGAGCTCTCCATCAGTTATCCTTCATTCTAGTCACATGACTTACCCACCTTCTTTTTTGGGCTTCATTGATAACAAAAATGTCAAGATGGAGATAATTTCAGGTCCTGTTGTAAAATGTTAATTCATTGGTTATAGTACTAGTATCTCGCATTTAGAGCACTAAATTAATGTTTATAAATCATCTGAAAACTATGATTCTTGGTATACTTTGCCACCATTGTGCCACCAGTACTGTGGATGAAGAAGGGGCACATGCAAGACTGAGGGCCTTTTTGTATTCTTTGGGTTGCCAGGGCTAAAGAATTCATCACTAAATATAAGATGTATTATCTAAGAGCCACTTGTTTAGCTAGGCTTGTTATCAGAGAACAGACATAGCCGATTGCCAGGAGCATAGTTAATGCCTTTCCAACATGACAGAACATGCCAGAGCTTGCCCACAACTGGGTAGACTTTATGAACCCATGGTCACTTTCACTGCATATTGAATAGGACCTTGTGGAGTTTAAGATTATGTTACACATAAAACACCTTTTCTTTTTAATGAATTCATGTTACATATATATTTCGTATGTGTATATTAAACTTTTTTCCTCTCTTTTTTTTTGTATGTTTGTGTAGAAAAGGTAGATTGTTGTCCCTTGCTCTATTGTTCTCTCAATACTTTTGCTATTGGTCCTAAGGAATTCTAAAACTTCCTTTCCCATTACTTTCCTCTGAATAGACTTTGACTGTCAAATTCTCCCAGGTACCAGCTAAGCATTTCGGATAATTATATTTTCCTCTTAAAATGTGGCATGATGGAGAACTCTTTAAAATCACCTGAAAATTAGTTTGCAAAGTATATTAACCCTTAGGGAAAATAGCTTAAAATGCTGTAGCAAAAGAACCTGTGGAGAAATAGCTCTGAGTAAGGGAAGAAAATGCCATTTTCACTGTAACACAGAAAGGAATTTTTATTACTTTTATTTTAGATTTGTCAATTGGCACATCATTATAATTAATCTTGTAGTAATTGCTTTGATTACAAACCTTCTGGACTGGGATTGATAGCTCTCTAATGATCTGTAGAATAATGTCATTCAATAAAAATCAGTAATTGTCATTTTTATTTGTACACTTAACCACCAAGTCATCATCTAAAGTGGTTTAATTCAATCCTGTGAATAGCTATTTTTTAATCATTAGACCCAACAAAATGCCAGAGTATTTTCAGTGGTCTCAGCCCAATTAATCAATGACGGTCTGGGACTACTGCTCTCTTTCTCTCCTACTCTTCCCACTCCTGGATTACCTCAGCTTGGTGGAAACAAAGGCATTAGCCAGTTCCTAGTATGCTTAGGTTTACCCCATCTCTTCTGCCAATAGATTCCTTTGATATTCTTAGGAATCTATTCTTTTCTCAAGTTGCTGCTGCCTTCTCATTAAATTAATTGCTTACTTGCTTTTTAGAACATAGACATAGCTGGTGAAGTTAAGGATATCTTTTCATGGCGGGTAAGCCATAAGAAGCCATCTCAAGAGAACTAAAGAAGGTCCCTGAAGTCACTGTGCAAATTCCCTGTGATAAATTCATGGGAGAATACGGGTGAGTTGCACAGAATAGATTATGCTCAGTTTCATGGAATGGACTGTCTATACTGATGAGATCATGGATCTACCAAATAGCAAAGATTAACCCATTTTAGTCTACTGTGTTAAAGGTGACCCAGTGGGGCCATGAGGTTATCATTTAGCAATGTTATTGAAATGGACACTGAAGACTAGAATGCCAAGACATAATAGCATTCCTTCTTCTGACTCTGCTGGGGTGGTAGTATGTAGGGAATGGAGGAGGCACAATCTTTAGAGCTTTAACATACTATTCAGTATCTACTTTGTGTCCATCAAAGTAGAAAACAGAATTATTAAAAAAAACAAATTATTTATTTATTAAGTACCTACTATGTGCAAGGTCCCAGCATTACCAAGACAAAGCTGTCCTCAATAACCATAAACTTTATGGAGGGATAATTTGAGGAGGTAGACAACATTCACAACTAATGGGATCAGGGAAAACTGAACTTCAAAGGAAGCTAAGGTTTCAGGGGAAGTGGTAGTATATTCCAGGAATGAGAACACAGCTGGGGTAAAAGCATGGAGAAGGGAGTTGGAATTCTGAATTCTAGGAGCAGCAAGAAGGGAGTCAGTTTGGCTAGAATGGAAAATACATAAATTAGAGTATTGTGAAATATACTTGGGAAAGTATCCTGGAGTCCGACTGTGAAAGACTTTTTGTTTGTTTGTGGTTATTGTTATTTAGGCTTGACACAATAGGAATCCTCTGAAGATTCTTGAGAAAAGGAGTAATATAGTCAAACCTGTTTTTTTAGAAAGATTCTTTTGTTAGAAGAGAGGATAGACTAGAAGTAGGGAACTCTGATCTTCAATAGCTTACAATCTAATTAGGGGATATAGAGCATTTTTCTTCGGGGAATGCCCTTTCCTCTCAGCTCTGCCTATTCTATTTCTACCCTTCCTCCAAGGCCCAGCCCATATGTTATTTCCTCCATTTCCTGATCCTCCCCAGCTAGAAGTGCTCTCTCCTTTCTTTAAATTTCTAGAGTGCTCTGTAGCTCTCCCATAGCTCTCTCATACTTCACCTTAATAATTATGTACATGTCTTATCTTTACTACTAGGCTTCATGGAAATTGGGACCATTTGTTATTCTTCACATCAGCTGGTCTCACTATTTCAGTAACGTAAGGGGGTGATGTGATTTGCCATAAACATTCTGGCTGGAGCTGAGGGCGGTGGTGAGAGGAGATAATAGTCACTGGAGGGAATGAGATATAAGAATTCAATAAGGGTGGTGGAACAGAAGGATTGCTGAGCATCAGAAAGGCCTAGTTGTGGTTATGTGCCATGAATTAATTGTGGACAAAATCAGATGGATGTTGTGATTTTCTCCATTGGTATCCAGCTGCTCTGGAGCAGGAGTGGAGACACTGGATGGTTGCAGTACTCCAGGGATGTGTCTTCACCCTGCAGTATTTCAATATCTTTGCAGGTCTGTAGTGGGTGAGAACAATAAGCATGACTTGTAGGGGGAAATAAATACAGAATAATTATCCATGCAAAGGGTTTCTCTAGATAGAATCATTTTCTCATTTTTCATCAGGTATGAACAGGCTTGAAAATATGGGTGAGTCACTCAATCCATTAATAATCAAATGAACAATGAATGAATATATGTTTTATGTACAACAGGGTCAAGTATAGGTATGTGTGCGGGAAACTTTAAATTCTGTGCATATGATTTAATTGTATCAGATATAAAAATATAAGCAGAGACTGCCAAGAGGTAAATATTTTAGGCACTCTATAAAGCTTAAATATATGTGCCTGTATGTGTGTGTGTGTGTGTGTGTGTGTGTGTTTGTGAGAGAGAAAGAGAGAGAGAGAGATTATAATATAAAGGAAATATATATATTGGGGAAAAAATTCTGTTAGCACCACAAAAGGAAAGAAACAGCAGGAGTTAGGGAGGCATGGGCGTAAAGTTAAATGAGAAGAAAGAGAAAATAATTATGCCTGATTAAAAGGAAAAGGCAAAGACAGCAGGAGTATAAGGTTATTCTCTTACTTATTTATTTTTTTGTTGCTCCAGAAATGAAATGACTTATGGAGAGAGAATGAAAACCAATAACAGTTGTTGCTAGAAATAGCAGTAGGGATGATCCCAGCAGTGCTGGGATTAAAGCAAGGAAGTCCCAAATTCAGATCCTGATCTTGACACATGGTAGCTCCACAACACTTGGCAAGCCATTCAAACTCTCTAATCTTCCCATTTTATTTGTAAAATGACAATTTTAGTAGCATTTTCCAGGTCTTGTTGTAAGGATCAAATGAGAAAGTGAAATATGAATGTTAGTTCTACTTATAACGTAATTATAAGCAAGACCTAATGTGTTCAATATATTGAATCAATATAGTATGCAATATGAGAGGCAACTGGGTGTCATGGTTGATAGGGCACTGGACCTGAAGTAATGGAAACTTGAGTTCAAATTTGGCCTCAGATACTTAGTAGCCCTGTGACACTAAGTCACTTAAACTGTCTTCCTCAGTTTCCTCATATTGGGAATAATACTGGCACATACTTCTTGCAGTTGCTGCGAAAATCAAATGAGATAATGTTATGTAAAGAGCTTGTTACACTTAAAGCACTAAATACTAACTACTGTTATGAACTGGAGAAACAAACGTTCTGTGAGACACAATCAAGTGATTTTGGAAGTGATAATAAATAAAAGTTCCCTGTAGTGGTTACATATTTGATAAAATTGATGGAAAACTACAGAGGGTTTGCTATTTAAAGAATATTCAGGAAACAAGTATTCTCCTGGAATATAACATAGTAGAAAGGGTTCAATATTTGGAATCTATTGACCTGGGTTAGTGTCCTGGTACTGGGTTAGGGTCCTGATAGTTATTAACAGTGTGAACTTGGGAAATTACTTCATTTTTTCTAGGACGTAGTAGTTGTATTTCCTGTAAAATGGAGTGATTAGAATTAAACTTATCACCTGTGTGGCCATGAGAAAAAAAATCATTTAACCCCTCTGACTTTCTGGTTTCTTCTCTGTAAAATAAGGGATTGGACTACTGATTTCTTAGAACCTTGTCAGTTCTAAATGTGATCATCATATTATCCTATGACTAGATGATATTTCAGGTTCCGCCCCAAAACCTGACATTCTGTGATTCTTTGACATTATTTTTAATGTTTTAAATGCTTCTGTCTATCCCTCAAGAGCACATATCATATGGTTCCATTATAATTTTCTAATGATATATTACTATGCAGTCAGAACATTGCATACTAACCAAGAGAGTAACTACTCTTCATGTCATTGCTCTGATGCTTAATGCCATGCAGCATCTTTGTTCTTACTGTCCTTCCCTGCAATGTCTTCTTCCTTTTTTCTTTAACTGCTCATCCTTTAGGGTTTCACTTTATTTCCACTTCCTCCACAAAGCCTCATGTCTTAACCTGGCATGAGAATATGGCTCTAGAGATGTAAGATTTTCCCCAGGATTTCACTGGCCACTGAGGTCATATAGTGTGTGTAGGCTTATAGGTTTCTTGGTGAAAAACTCTGGGGAAAAGATATCAATCAGGAAAGAGAGGGAGGTGGAATTCAGTGGATGGAGTTGCATCCTCCATCTTAGGAACATATGAAGAGATTCTGATGCTCAGATACTCTGGTTATTTCATGTAAAAAATTATGGTGAATAAATGATACTATAGTTGGTTCAGCAGTCAAGAGTGATGAGATGCTGCAGTGCTGAATAGACATGGTTCAGTGAGACTTTCCCTCGGATACATTCTCTTTTAACTCTGAGCCACAGAAGTAGTCACTGTGTTAATTGTCTCCTTTCCTTTGTCTAGCCTGAAAGAGCTATTTCTTGTCTTTACAACACAGAAGTGTTTAGGATTGGTTGATGTATTTCCAATTTCCAGTGAACCATGGGGGCCACAATTTCCTACTCCAACCCCTCCTCCTCCCTGCTGTCTGTCTGTCTGTCTCTCTCTCCCCCTCCCTCAGATATTCCATCACTAAACAAAAAAGAAATAGCATGTTAACTTTGTTTATGTCTATTTATTTGGGTGATAGAATGTGGGAAACATAAAAAATGTAATGTGGTCAACTCATTGAGCACCCACTGTAGAGGTAGGTACCAGGTGGGGAAGCATCTGGAAAATGGACTCTCCCTGAGAATTTACCATCCTGGTCATGCTGGCTGTGATAACTTTCTAAGGAAGACCTAAATAATAAGCATGGCAATAAATCAAAGCAGAGACATATTTATAATGTGAAATCATAGTTTTCCCAAACTAGAGTTATGAGCAAGCTAGATTCTTGGGACAAAGAAGGAGAAGAGAGAGGCTTGCTGCATGAGCTTGCCTGGGTTCCTCTATCCCTCTCCTCCTCTCCCTATGATTTTGCCCTCCCTCAATCTGTATTACATGGATGACAGCAAAATTGTTGCCATCTTCATTTTCAGATAAAGAATACAGGGCAATCAATCAAATGAGTGTTTCTTTCTTACCACTGCCCTTTAATCCACCATAAAAAAATTTTAAAGGTGAAAATAAAGTAATGTAGTGAAAAAAATAACTGAACCAAGAGTCAGGAGATGGGTTCTAGCTCAGAATCTTACACTAACTAGCCATGGAATCTTGGGTGGTTACTTTCCCTTTCTAATCCTTACTTTCTTCCTCTCAGAAAGTCAGAATCCCTATTGTGAAAGAAATTGACCAATGGGAAGGCAGTATAAACTTTCAACCAAGTAAGAGGCAGAGAAATGAAGCCTGAAACATCACTAGTGTTCTCCTTGTCACCAGTTCTATACTGAAAGTGTGGGCTTACCAGACCTTTTCTCCATACTGCTAAACTGTTTATCTCCCCGAGGCATTTGTAATAATAGGGGAACAAAGCTTCTACCCACTGACCCACTTACCATCACCAGTCTTACACATGTCCTTTACTGTTCCAGAACCTCCAATTTCAGGACTTTAACCTTTAGCTTGTATGATATCAAGCCTTCTGTTCAGAGGTTAATACTTGGAATCATAGAATCTAGCTTGTATCTAGCTTGTAAAGTGTTTAAATCCTATGTCTCCAGAAGGATTAACAGGATATTATTCCAAAAGGATTTCTAATAGGGAACATATCATGTGTTACACATTTGATGTGTGTCTCCCTGTATCTTAGCTAATCTTTCCCTTTTCGTATCATCTGAAAATTTGACAAATATCTTATCTTTATCATTTTCTTAATCTCTAGCTAGAATTTTTTTGAAGTCTTCCCTATGCCCCAATTTTCTTTATGTTTGGTTGACTTCTTCCTTACCTAAAACCTACAAGATGCTTTTTTTTTTTTTTAAAGCAATACAGTTGTGGGGTAGGAGGAAATGTGGAGTAGGAAGAAATTAGCTTCCTTTATATTTGTCAGAATTTAGGACAATAATTTTGCTGTCTGATTTCATCAAATGAGGCTAAATAGTCCTTTTACTTTATTTTTTACATTAAGCCTTATAATAAGTATTATGAAAATTAAGGCAAGGGTACAGCCTAATGATGAGTGTCAGGCCATGAGAGATAACTGGATAGAGATTACTAATTGCCCATATCAACCCTCTCATCTCCTTATCTGTCATCTTTTCTCTGACCTCTTTATCTTTTTTTAAAATGTGCAAATTCAATTTAGCTATTGTATACCACAGGATTCTTGTGAACATTAACTAATAGAGAATCACTTTGAGATTCTCTGATAAAAGGTGCTCTCTCTATTTTTTTTTTATTATCATGAAACATTTTCCCTCTCCGGAAAAGAAAAATAGCTATGCCTTCATTGGTAATATGATTCAATTATACCTTGAACTGTTGCAATTACCTATAAACTTTTTTAATTATGACATTTTTACACTTTCAATTCTATCCACTTTAACTTTCTAAAATAAATCCAATTTTTCTTGCTTTTGACATTGCTTAATTCCTTGCAAATTACAAATAATGCAGCCTCAACAAGTTTTTAAAAGCTCTACCATACTCTGAAGTGATGCAGAACACCAATTAAAATTCATATATTAACTGACTTTTTAAAAATTTCAATTGAACATTCTTTATCCTTACACAGTATGGTATTAAATTCTTAATACAAATGGTTTTTGAAAATTTTTCTCTCCTTAATGACTTTTTGTAATGTTGAAGGAATGAGATCGGATATAAAATATTCATGTAGTTTTTTAAAGTTTCTATATAATTGCAATGTCCTTCTGTTCCTTAAGGGTGGGAATTGTGTCTTATTCAGCTCCCCCCCCAATCCTACCCCCACACCTGTCATGTTGCCTAGTACAGAGACTTAAACACATTGGACATTCATTTGTTGATTGACTGACGAATGAATGGAGTAAGAGGAAAGAATTTCTAATAGGAAATATGTCACACGTTGTACAATTTAAATAATGGCTCCAGTTTCACAGGGACATATGTTTTAACATTTTTTTTTGTTTCTGTCTTCAATTGTTGTGATTTATGTACACTGAATATATAAAGTTGGTCACAGCCTGACTATAATCTACATTTCAGAATAATTTCCCTTTATCTCTCCTCTTATATTCTAAATTTCAACCAATCTGACCTGTTTGCTGTGTCCCATAAACAATATTCCATCTCCTATCTCCATGACTTTGCATAGGCTGTCTTTTCTTCCTAGAATGTTTTTCCTTCTTATTTTCTGCGTCTTGGAATCCTAGCTCCTTCTAAGACTCAGCTCAGGTATCACCTTTTAAGAGATGATTGTTCTCCCCAGTCATTCATATTTTCCATCTGCAAAAAATTATTTTGCCCATACTTTGTATACGTCCTGTTTTTACTTATTTCTGTAAATGTTGTCTATGTCCATTAGGATGTGAACACCTTGAGAACATGGGATGTTTGGGTTTTCTCTTTTTCTCCCTATTGCTTTGTGTCATGCCTTGGACAAAATAAGTACTTAATATAGGCTCATTAAGTAACTTTATCCATACACACCCCATCTCTCAATTGTGTTCATGTAAATGAGCTTATGAAGTATTAGGTTGGTGTTAAGGATTCAGCTTGTCACTACAGAAAGTCAAGAAGATAACAAGCCCTTAAGAAGATGAAAGGTAAGAATGGTATGGCTTCCAATGTGTCTTAACCAGGAGGGGGCAGAATGCCTTTACCACAAACTCAGAGATTCTTTCTTCTTTCCTTTCTTCTTTTCTCTCCCTTCTTCCCTTGCTCTCTCCTTTCTTTCATTCCTCTCTCCCTTTGTCTCTCCCTTCCTTCCTTCCTTCTAAAATTAAGACCTTTCTCACCTGTACTGCTTAGAGTGTTAGAAAATGGCACTGTATTCTATTTATTCTTTCCACTTGATCTGTACTGTGGTAACTGGAATAATTAATTACACTGAAAATTTCATTCCAAACTTGGTATGTTCCAGGATCCTCATCCTGCTTCAGGGAGTGGATGAGTCTCAAGAAAAGCAAGACCTGTCTTGTATTATTTTTCCTTAGACCATCCTTGGAGGAGATAGTGAACTGTGATTTTGAAATCAAAACTGGAAAATTCAGTGTGGATTACTCAGAAAATTGTTGAATTATTCACATTCAGTAACTGAAGTTCTGAAAATTGTCTTTGACTAAGGTCACTCAGATCTTCAGCAGCCTCTTGAGCTCCTGAGAAGTCAGAGACAACTTGTTTTATCAGTTATATCAAATGATGCCACTTTTGCTTCTATTTGCCTCAATTTTTCCTCATCTTCTTAGAATTTATTTGAAAGCAGAGAAATAGACTCTTCCCTTCCCATGTAGTATTGTGATAACTGCTGAACTGATCCCCCTACCTGCAATTCTTTCTCTATTCTTATCTCTGCTATAAACTGTTACCAGAACATCTTCCTAAACGTGTCCTTCGATTAAAAAAATATCAGCATCTCCTCACTACTAAACCAACCAATCAATGAACAAGTATTTGTTAAAGACCTACTATATCAGAAACTTTGTAAAGTTCTGGGGGTTACACGTTAAAAGAATGAAACAATCCCTACTCACACTCAGCATACATTTTAATGAGGGTGGCAACAAGGACGTGACATGTAATATATATGTATAGCTAGCTAGCTACTTAGCTAGATATAGATATGCTACATAAATATAAAATTATAAATGCAAACATATACAAGTGATTAAAAACAAGGTAGTTGGTGGGAGGGGCAGACACTAAAGCCCCTGGGAGTTTAGAAATCTTCCTGCAGATTATGCCTAAGCTCTATCTTACAACAAGAGGAGGACTCTGTGAGACAGAGCTAAGAAGAGAGTGCATTCCAGGCTAGGGGGGCAGCCAGTGCAAAGGCATGGAGAAGAAAGACTGAGTGTTACATGTGAAGAGCTGAGGAAGCCAGTTTGGCCTCACAGCGTATGGGAGGAAGAGTAATGTCCAAGGAGACTTGAAAGATAGATTGAGGCAAGGTCATGTAGGGCTTTAAAAGCTAGAGGTTTATCATTTATCCTAGAGGCAAAGATAGTCCAAACTCCTCTATTCTGCATTCCACAATTTGACCCCAACCAATCTTTCCAAACCTCTCTTTCAGTGTTCCATTTCACTCACACTATACTGTGGTCAAAATGAACCATTTGCGGGTGTGTGCCTCTGTTGAGCCCTGCTTTTTCAGTAGAACTCTTACTCTTTCCTTAGGGTACCTTGAATAGCATATGTTACAGGTATCCATCTGTCATACTGAATGAGTGAAAACATCAGTGTTGATCCATAAATTAAATATTACTAAAGCTTAATTTATTTTTAATTAGTTTATCAACATGTCTAATTTATTTTTTTCCCAAATGAATTCAGGTATACTCCATGCCTCGTTCTTCTCACATCCTGTTAATCAGTAGAACCTCATTTACTTTAATCAAATACTAGGTGCTAGGTGGAACATATTTTTCTCTTTGGACCAGTGGGGAGTTCGGGGTTTGTGTATCTGTCGAGATGGCATTCTACTTTTACCTAAGAAAGTCAAGTTATCAGAATCTAGGGTAGAAAGATTAATTGATAGGCACAATTCTCTTTGATTCCTCTCCTGTCTGAAATACAGAAGTAGCCATGCTGGGGTAACCAGGCTGGAATATTTATAAATAGCCCTTCATTGAGAAATACCTTATACTAGGTCTCTCCCTATAAGCCATCTATAAATAATAAGGCTAGCACAATTCATCAGAACCTCACCCTCCTTTTTTTATCCTTTAGAAAATCATACTGCCCAGTCACCAAGATTTTCCTCTATCACATCTTTAATTTACTTAGTGATTTACTTCTACTTAAAAATTTATATTTACTTAATGATTGCTCAAATTTCAAACACTTTCCTGAACTCACATAGTTTTGCAGGAAAGTTTTGCACTTGGGCTGCCTTCCCATATTCCTGGTATTTTAAGTCCTGAGATGTTTCAAATATTAGTGTTGTCATCTTCTTTTGCAAATTAGTCTGAATTTAGCAACTTATCTGCTTCTGCCTTCATACAGTCCATTGCCAATTACACTAGGGGAATGATTTTTTGGCAAGTCTTGGAAGAGCATGACCTTTGAGTCCATGTTTACCTGTGGCCTCTGGGTGACTGGTGTCATAAGTGAATGGTCCCAAGGGTCATCTCTTCCACATATCTAGCAGTCTGCTATCTACCATTTTCTTTGGTTTCATTTGTGGGAGCTCTAGAGGGCTGGTAGACAAACTCAGAAATTAGAATGATAGAAGCAGTTCTTGAAGGCCTCCAAGCAAGGAATTAATCTTTAAGAGGTAAAGCTTCAGTGTTCTGCTCCTTTCTCTCTGTAAAATGAAGTTTTAAGAAGGAATCACCTGCAGAGGTAGGCAGTTTACAGAAATTTTTCTCTCTCTATTTTTCTGTATTAATTTTCTTGCCCTTCCTCAATATCCTGAAATCCATTCTAATTCAGGACATCCTTCAATTGGCTTAGTGCATAAAGCTATGGACTGTTTTAATTTTTCTTTGTATACCCAGAGGCAGGCATCAAGAGACCAAAGTGGATAGAGCACTGTGTACCAATCCAGCTCAGACACTTGCTAGCTGTGGCCCTGGGCAAGTCACTTATTCTCAGTTTGCCTCAGATTCCTCAACTGTAAATGGAGATAAAAATAACACCTATCTCTCAGAGTTGTTGCAAGTATCAAATGAGATTTGTAAAGTGATTATTACACTTACCGGTACATAATAGATGCTTAATAAATCATTACTTCCTTCTTTCCTTCCTTCCTTCCTTCCTTCTTTCTCTCCCTAGCAATGAAATAGCTGACAAATAGTAGGTGATTAATATATGCTTCTGATTGATTCTAATCTTTAACTAGTATGTTAGTCCTGGTACTTTGGATCGGTGCCACTTGTTCAAGCTCACAGCTGCCCAGCTCTTCAAAGAATAGGTGGAGAGAGAGAAAGGAGCTAGCTAGAGGCCCCACATGCCCTGTGACTATCTTGGATTCCTCAGTTCGTCCAATCTAACCTCCTTAGCCCTGTCATCCATGCCTCAATCATCTTTACTTCTTGAGATGAACACAGTCCATCTCAAACTAGATCTGTTTCCTCTGCTACTACTACCTAGGCCTCAAAGAGAGGAAAGGAAAAGAACTAGTAGCCTGTTCATCTCTTGTAGTAGCCACCCAGATAGAACAGTATCTATAAGAAATGGGCCATGCTGGTCCCATATTTCTTCCTACATTTGATCTAATCATCTTATGTTCCTTTTGGGGCTTACAACTTCCATTTTAGAGACAATTGTTCTAAAATAACACAGTTTAATACTAGGTGTCATTGTGGACTACTAAAAGTCTCTATTTTCTTCACTTTTCCCTCCAAGATATAAGGGGGTGTAGTCAAAATCTTCATAGTCTATTCCTACTAGGCTACCTCAGATTTGAGGTTTTCTATTGCATTCTCTCCTATTTACTTTCTTTCATTTGATAAAGGGGCTGCATTTTGCCCCAGGGACTAACACCTAAATCTCCAGATGCAACATAGATTCAATTAGCTCACTAGGGAAAAAATAAGAGATCCTCAAATTCAACTTTTAGGGTGCCTTTTGGTAGAGTTATAGGACCACTCATTAAACTGGGAATTGATAGCCCCCAGGTAGTTACTATACCTCCTATGTCAGGGCTCCCTTCTCACCTTATTCAAACTCTAATCTTAAGTACATGTCCTGTCTACAAACAACTGCACCAAATTCACTCATAAATGGAAATAAGACTTGTAAACTATTATCAGCAATGGAGTATAGAACAATAATAAAAAAAAATTTCAACTCTGCATAAATGTTAGGACAAAGAGAGGAGAAGGAAACTATTCCTCTACTACTTACTTGATTTTGAAGTCAAAGGGTAGAAAGGGAAAAGAGAATAAAAGGTCCCAGCCTAGCCATGAGGCAGGGTACACTGAGGCAAATAGCAAGTGTGTTCTGGAAGATTTCTCTTTAAGTGGATTAGTGAGCCAAAGAACACTGCAAAAGCTCATAATTATAGTCAATCCTCAGGATTAGCATCCTTCTTCCTTGGAAGGCACATCTCATTCCTGTACTCTTCTCAACAGAGTTCCATACTCCTTGGCTCTTGGGTTTCTCCTTCCATCTGGGAAAACTACTACCTAGAAGCTCTCACTGCCAATACAGGATGACAATAGTATATTATATCTCTCATTCCACTTTTGTATTACTTTTTTTGTGTATTTCTTACCTCACCTGGAAATTCTTTAAAAGCAAAGACTGTGTCATAGTAAAATGTAAACTCTTTGAGGGCAAGAATGGTTTCACTTTTGCCTATGCATCTTGAGTACTTGGTATAATACTGAGACTTAATAGACCCTCAACAAAAATGCATATTTATTGAATGAATGGATGGTCGGAGATTATATGTGCTAATTGTTTTATTTCTTTTTTTACTATACATACACAACAAATCTTTATTAAGCACACTAAATCAGATGCTTGGAATACAAAGTTTAATGTAACACCAAGTTCACTGATAAGTATAAGCAAAACAGAAACAAAATGATTACAAGGTCAGGCAGCTAGGTGGTTCAGAGGATAGAGCACCAGGCCTGGAGTCAGGAAGACTCATCTTCATGAGTTCACATTTGGCAGACACTACCTAGCTATGTGACCTAGACAAGTCACTTAACTGTGTTTGCCTTAGTTCCTCATTTGTAAAATGAGCTGGAGAAGGAAAGGGCAAATTACTCCAGTATCTTTGCCAAGAAAACCACAAAGGGTGTCATGAAGAGTCAGACATGACTAAAAAATGACTGAACAACAAAATACAAGATCATGAGGGGAGAAGTTTAGAAACAATGACAGCTAGCAAACACGTCTCTGAGTCTAACAAAGGGAGCTTCCCTCTTTCTAGTGGCCACATCTGTACTTTGGAATAAATAAGAGCATTACATAATCACATTAAGTAGTACTTTGGTTATTTAGGCCCATGGGATATTGATGGCCCTGAAAAGGAAAGAAAAAAAAAAATGTATAAACCACAGTTTAGTTTGAAAGCCCCTTACTGCAGCATTTATATAACCATCAACACTACTTTGTCAGAGCTGCACAAATTGAAAAAAAAAAAATCTCCAGTTGCTGATTACACATTCATACAGCCTATAGATGTTCTGGGCTCTAAAGGACTCAGGCTAATATATTTAACCTTCCTCCCTTGGACACTAAATGCATAGATGATAGTGTTAAGTTTCCAGTGATTGGAGTTGACCTTGGTTAATCCCTAAGGGGCATTTAGCTATAGATTCCCAAAGCAGTCCTCATTTGGGAAAGTTTGAGGGATAAAAAGGACAACTACAGGTCAAGGCTGAATTATATTTTGGTGGTAAGGTTTTTTTTTTTTTTGCTTTGTTTTGTTTTTTGTTTTTGTTTTTGTTTTTTTTTAGGAAATAAAGTCATCCATTATTTTCCACCCTCATAAACACATACTAAAATCTCTTGGCATAATCATACCTCCCTCCCTCCCTCTCTCTCTCTCTGTCTCTCTGTCTCTCTCTCTCTCTGTCTCTCTCATACACAAACACACACACAAAGCACATACACACACACAAGCACACACAGAGACAATTATTTTTAATTGGAAATCGGAAGACCAGAAAGAAATTGATTGGCAACATTTTGACCCCTTTTGTTCAGAAGAAAATTTCAGGATTTCTGAATTCTAAGCAGCTGTTTCTTTCTCCTCTCTCCTCTCCTCTTCTCTCCTCCCCTCCCCCCTTCTAGGTAAGTTAGAGCTTTAAACAAAGTCTTGGTTTCTTTTCTTTTCTCCCCAGCAAGACATTGCCTAAAATGTGTTCTTTCATGCTGGGTTAACGACAGATCATGGCTACTTTGAAACAATCCCTATCAACATCAGAGTCCACATTATTAATTGATATTGGAAATTCTCTATTTGAGCTACCCAAAGGAGAAAGACATACATTAGAGTATGGCAGCAGAAAACCACAGCTGCTTAAGAGCCTCTGCTACTAAAAATTTCTTCTTTAGTTCCTCATTTTTTAATTGTAGGAATTACTCATTGATCCTTTGTTTCAGTCCTGTAGGAGTTCTATTCTTTCCCAGGGAAGAGCCTTCAGCCTCTGCGACTTGCATGTGTTTCCCAATTGATACATACTCCCTGAAATTACAGGCAAAGAGTGTTGTGAGGCAGGGAGCCGATGATTTTTCCATAGTACGGAGGATTCTGTTCTATTGTTTTGTGTTCTGTCACTCTGTGCCATAAGGTGATGCTTGTTGTCTCCTCCCACTCTCCCCACCACCCATTAGACAGTGAGCTCTTTAAGGGCAGGGGCTATCTTTCACTCTTTTTGTATCCCTAGCACTTAGCAAAGTGCCTGGCACATAGTATAAGTTCTTAATATATGATGTTTTTTTTTTAATTTTTTACTGACTTACAGTGTATAGAAAGTGAACATTTAGCACAATGAATCCTTGTTACTAATTTTGCTTTTTTTCTCATGTTCAAAAATGGTGATTTTATATATATATACATATATATGTATATATATGCATACATATATATGTATATATATATAATCAGTCTTGGGATGAAGTAATCAAAAAAACAAAAACAAAGTCTATATAAGGGTCATTAAGGTCATCTACTAAAATCTCTTTATTTTATATATGAGGAAACAGAGGCCCAGAGATGTAAAGTGACTTATTCAAACTCATATAGCTAGGAAATAGCAGAAAAGGACTTGGGTTTCCTGTTCTAAACCGCTCAAAGCCCACTTGCCCTTTTGGGAATTAGAATCACTGAATCATGGAGGTTTAGACCTGTACGTGAACTCAGATGCTATCTAAGACAATCTTCTACTTTTGCAGACGGGAAAACAAAAATCCAAAGAAATGAATTGACTTGCCCAAGGTCACAAAACGAGTAGATCTTGAAGTAAAAGACAGGCCTCTTGGTAGAATTTCTTGAGGTTGGATGTGTTTAATAAGCTCTATAAATTGCCCTCAAGGAAGAGAAGACAAATATTCCCCATACTCTTTGTATTTAAATTATGGGCTTAATCTCAGTTTTACTTGCATAGGAATGAAAATTATTTCAGTGGATTTGTGTGGTAGGAGTGAATTATTTTGTGACTATAAATAATCAGGGTTTAGACTAAGCTGTAACTCAGTGGCTAATAACAATCTTCAAGGGGGTTAGCGGGCATTGATGGGCAGAGTTATAACCAGGAATTTCTTTGAATGTGGGAGGTGGGGAGGCGGGGGGAGGGGGGGAGACACACAAGCGCTGCTCTACAAATTACACCTAAGCTAAGCAATATGAAAGGTGTTCCCAGATGAGAGAGGAAACATTGCCCAGGTGAGAAGACAGATCCTAGGAGACTCCATTCTATTGACAGAGACTCTGGAACACTGAGTACACTTCCATGGAGGGGAGATACCATTTGACAGCTTCATATTTTAAGCAATTATTCGTGATAACTAGTTGTAAAGGTCAGTAGCTTATATTATTATCTTTAATAATAATATTAATTCTCTTTATTATATATTAATACATTATATGATGTTAGTGTTATTAAAAATAATATTAATAGCATTTAAAATACATTATGTTTTACAAAGTGCTTTACAAATGTAATCTCATTTTATTTTTTATAAAAACCTGGGAAGTAGGTGCTGTTATCCCCATTTTACAAAGGGGGAAATTGACATAGCAAGAAGGTAAGTGCCTTGTCCAAGGTCACACAGTTAGTGAAAATCTCAGGTCACATTTGAATTCAGGTCTTTCTGACTCCAAACTCAACAACATTCACTGTGCAAACTGTTTTTTTTCACATCTAGCATCCATGAAGCCTAATTATGTGGAAGAAACGGTAAAATGGTAACCCCTAAAGCAGAGGAGTTCTTAACCTGAGGTCCATGAACTCTTTTGTTTGTTTTTAAAATATCGATGACTATTTCAATGTAATTGGTAATTTTATATTCTTTATTTTACATATTTAAAAACAATCTGAGAAGTGGTGCATAAGATTCACCAAACTGCCAGTAGGTTCCATGACACAAATGTAGTTAAGAATTCCTGCCAAAGGGTAAGGAGATAAATGTTTTCATGGAGAGGGCTGAAGAGACGTTTGTAGCAAATCACCTCACCTATTAGAATATTCCTTCCATAAGGACAAAAACTGCTTTTTCCTTTCTTTGAATCCTCAGCACTTTGCTGCCTTTAGTGCATAGTAATAACTTACTAAAGGCCTGTTGATAAACAATTGACCCTATCTACAGCCTCAATGTACGCTGACAGAATGCTAGAGTTGTAAATGACCTTAAAGGGAACCTATTATAGATCTTTCATTTTTCAAGTGGAGTAAATGGACCTAAGGCAGGGGAAGTGACTTGGCTAAGGTCACGGAGGAAGGATCACTCAATTCTCCCTGAAACTGACCTTAAAGTGGAGTCATTTGGAGCACACATATCACTCTCAGGCTTTTAGAATTGGAAGGGAATTTAGCAACCACCTTGTCCAATCCTCTCTTTTCTACAAAAAAGGAAAGGAAGATCCAGGGTTACATTTAAACGGAGACTAGAATGCAGGTTTCAGAAATTCTAAATCTTTGGGGCAGGTTATTGAAATCTGGCCGTCTGTGACATGGCTAATTGTCATCCGGAAGCACCAGTCCTTTCTGAGAATCGCTGTCCTAGTTTCATGACTCAGAACAAACATCTGAGATAGAAGAGGTTCCTTAGAACTTTTTTGAGATGCATGATGGCACCATGCTCATATACCTCAGGAATAACTTTGGAAGGATGGAGTTATGGGTCAGCACACCAAACAACACCTCCACTTGCCTTCTCCATGCCCTAGTTTAGGTTATCAGGCACTGGACAGGATCGTTAACACCTAGGGAATCTGCTCACAAAGACTAACAATAATTCCATTTTATTAAACCTTCATGGTAAATAAGTACTACGTGATTAATGAATAGTAATAAGGATAAGCTCCTCCATGCCTGAAACCTCCAACTGGATCCACTAATTGCTATATTAATTTCCCTCAATCTTGTTGTGGTTAAAACATCCTCCAGGTCCTTTTGAAAGTCTGACTCCAAGTAATTTGCTACTCTGAAACAGAACCTGCTCCAGGCTGAAAATGAGCAAACACATCCTCAGCCCAAGAGGGAAGATGGTTACAAATTTCAGGGGGATCCATCTGGCAATAAGAAGAAATTCAAACTCTAATGTGACTCTGTAGTTTCCATTGCTGGGGACTTGAAAACATCTTCCATTAATACTACAGTAGCTCAATGGGTCAATAATTTGACAAATATGTACATTTCCTCCAGTGCTACAGAGAGCGAACCACCCATATCATCCCATGTTCAGGAAGCCTTGTCTACGTTGCCCTTTAGATCTTTCATAGAGACTACTTAAAATCCTGGAGACTGCCCTCTAATTTAAATGGATTCATGTCTACCAGATCAATACTTTTCCTGAGTGTCTGTTACCCCTTTCTCTCACTTCAAGATCAGCCCCACCTTCTTTTTGATAATTCATTCCCTAGTCATACCTTAGGCCACTTCTTTAGCATTGATGGTTATTAGAAATATGTGGTTGCCTGTGGAGTATGATGGACAGAGTGATGCATTTAAAAGAAAGGAAGTTTAGTTCTCTCTTACATTAAAAATTAGCTAGGTGAATACAAGTGAGGGACTTAACCTCTCTGTGCCTGTTTTCTTGTTTACACAGAATGGGAAAATACCAATTGTACCTACTTCACAAAGTCGTTGTGAGGTTCAAATGAGATAATATAAGCATTTTCAAAGCTTAAGTAGCTATATAGATGTCAGGGTGTTTTTTTTTCCACTTTAACATGTTACGCATTTCTCCTTTTAACTCTTGGTCACGCATAGCTTTTATTCTTCTGAGACTGTGGTGTTCCAAGATTAGAAAACATATAACAACAATGGGAAAATGTTTGTGCTGAAAAACTGCACATTTGTGCCAAAGAGTTTCTTGGAATAATTAAAAGCACTAGGCAATTTCCCCAAAGCAATTCAATCTGTTCTGCCTATTTAATTTTGGGCCAAGTTTATTGTCCATCTGAAGTAACTGTCCTGTGTGTGTGTGTGTGTGTGTGTGTGTACTCATGTGTGTGTACACACATACCTACATACTCATACATACTGATATGCAAACTCAATAAATTGATCTTGCAACTGTATAACATCTTGACAATAAGGATTTTTCATTCGTTTAGCTTTCCTTTATGAAATTAGTGGTGGCTAGATAACTCAGGGTAGAATGCTGCATCTGGAGTGGGGAAGCCATGAGTTCAAATCCAGTGTCAGACACTTACTCCTGTGGGATCTTGAGCCTGTGACTTCACCTTAGCTTCCTCATGTCTAAAGTGGGAATAATAATAGAACCTACCTCCCAGGATTGTTATGAGTATAAAATGAGATAATATTTACAAAATGCTTTGCAAACCTTAAAGAGCTATATAAATGTTAGTTATTTTTAATGTTGTTGTTGTTGTTGTTGTTAAGATGTCTTTTTTTTCAGAAACCATAGATGTCATTAAGAAGGGCCTATAATGTTATTGATAATATAATCAGCATAATACTATCTTCAAACAGGGACATCTGGAAGTCTATGCCATCTTAAATAATACCTTTCTCATTTAGACCTTGCTCGGGATATCCTCCATTATAGCTATAAGCATCTATATCAAGCATATATATCCCAATTTCATATCTCATTTCACATAAATAATCCACAGGTCATTGAATACAATTATTTTTGTGATTGTACTTCTCAAGGAATCTTTTATGATCTTAATGTGTTTGACATTCTCCTTGTCACAGCATTAATAGATGATTTTTGCTCTACTAAGTCAATTACCGATTGTTTGGAGTCTTCAAACAATGACTACAGAGGCATCATGTAGTTTTTGCACAATCCGAATAAAAAAACAGTTATTAAATGCCTATTTTTTGCAAAACACTGTGTTAGATACTTCGAATCTAGAGACAAATGAAACACAGTTGTTGTCCTCAAGGAGCTTGCATTTTATAAATTAAATAGGTAAGGAAATGCAATATAATTTTTGAGAGTGCCACAATACTAAGATCATCATGAAAGATCTCCATTAGGAAATAAACATGAATTGTACCTCAGAGGTATGGGTGAGGAGGCTTGAAGGTAGCATCTATGGAGGAAAGCAAATGGAAGAACAGAGCAAATGGAGCAAATTTGAAAAGGGCCTTAAATACCAAGGTGAAAATTTGTGTTTTACCCTGGAGACAGTAGGAAGCTACCGAAGGTTCAGTGACATGGTCAGATCTGTATTTTAGGAAGATTATTTTGACAGCTGTGTGAAGGCTGGATTGAGTTAACAGCTTGACTGTAAAGAGGTGGTCTTTTGTAGAAAAGTTTTCAAAAGCTTGACTGTTATTGATGTCCTCTTGACTATTCTCTTTGCATCATAATGTTATCCTTACCATTTCTTTTCCTTCTTGTGATATCTTTCCCTCTGTGGAAGCATAGTAAAAAATCTCATTTTTAGTTCAATTGAAAAATAAATATTTCTCTAATTAAAAAACCCTCTCAAGACTTTTCCCTGTTTGATAACATGTAGAAGGTCAAGAACAAAAAAGACTGTTTTAGAGAAATAGATTAAAGGTGAAAACCACACTTTATTACAAAGAGTACCTCTTTCTTTTGTTAACATTCCCATCCCTTGAAATGTTTGGGCTATACCCACCTGAGGGCAGCATCCTCTTTTTCCATTCATTAAGAATCAAGATATTGATCAGAGAGGAGAATTATCTCTGACTATTTCTGGACATCACTAGATTAAGGTATGAATGTTCACCAAAAGGAATTTACTAGTGACTATTATTATGGAACGTTGACACCAAAGTATTTTAATCTATTATGATCTTTTCTGTGTTCAAGAGTTCTACAAAGGTTTCCTCAATTTGCCTTCAGATAGTTAATCAGTCAATAATCATTTAATAAAGCCTTTCTTAGTGTCAGGCACTATGCAGGGGTTGTTAATCCTTTGCTTTTAAAAAAGACCAATGGGCTGGGATTCTTATAATCTAGCCATTCATCAGATTCTTATAATCTAGCCAATAGCTTACTAATGTTCAGACTCCTTAAGAGTCTGTCCAATATGATGGATGTTCTAATAAACCTTATCTTTGGCTGAAAGAAGGCTTGGGTCAAATTCTTTCAGGCAGGACCCACGTGTTGTGATTTTGGGGTCCCAGAACCTCTGAACCCCTAAACTGCATCATTTTGGTGGCCCGTATTTGGAAACTGCCTAACCCCAGGTTCTTCTCCAGCCAAGACTGGAAGGTATGTAAGCCTCCCCCCTCCACTCCTTTCTTGCTCTGCAGTTAAGATTGCTCTCCAAGCACCAAGGCTTGGAGGTGCTTTTCAGGCAGACTGTTATGAGGCTGTCTCTCACTTGGCCTGATGTTCTCAGGCTCTTGGTCCACTGGGTCCGTTGAAGGCCATGGACCTGGGTACACCTTCCCCAGCATAGAGGACAAGGACGAATGCCCTATCTGGAAGCGTTATGCTCAATTCTGTTAATTTCCTCAGCACTAGGGAATTGGGGAAACTGCAGTTGCTTTTTGGTTCCCTGAGGCTTACTTACTCCCTTCCCTCTGCACCTCTGAATCCTCCTTCATGGAGGTTACAGGGTAAGTTAGAACAGCTAAAAATATCTTGGCAGATTCTGGAGGTTTTGTGGTTGATCATTGAGGAGTTTTGAAACACCTGTACAACCTGGTCATTCCCTTCCCTTGAGTCAAGAGGGTATCTGTTAACCCCTCTCATAGGAGAGGAGAGTTTCACCCTTTACCCCTCACCTTTGATTTTGCCCTCCCCCACCTGAGAGAGCATGCCACCGCTACCACCACCACCGTGTCGTGCCTCCCCCCTCCCCCCTCCCCACCCCACTGCCAGCAATGGCCTTGGACTCTAGGGCAGCTTTTGCCTGGAAGCATCACCCATGTCCAGCACATCCTGCTCAAGGTAATGAAGGTAGCCTCCAATCTTGGGTAAGCATGCTCTTTTAAATTTGAAGTTTTAACTGTTAATGATGAGATGTTGATTCTCTGTGTAAAGTAATTTGGAAGTGAATTTAACAAAACTGAACTCACCTGGTTGGTAATGGGTTTGTTTCAAGTTTCAAATTGGTGAACTTTCTGTATCAGTTATGTCAAGCAACTTTTCGTAATTTGGTTACCACTAAAATAATTTAGCTATTGTTGGTTATTGTTTTAATGTGTAAACTAGTCAAAAAGTTTGTTTGGCTTATATATGACTTGCTGAGAATTTGCAAGTGTATAGAAATCTCTCATGATTGGCTTTTTTTACATCAGGACAAATTTAAGTTTGAGATATAAATCTAGGAAAAGTTTTTCCTAAGCTGTGATTAGTAAAACTTGCTGTTTGAGGTAAAAGCTCATAGGATTTTATTTTGAGTTGTCTGATGGATCATAATCCATTGATAATCAACAATCCACCATCTGAGAGAAATGCCACAAGCTACTCATAGAAGATGATACTGGTGGGAAGTCAGTATTGGGAAAAGCTGAAAGGACAATTTTAGCCTCAGTCTAAGATGGGATCCTCCTGGCTCAGTTTCCCCATTATATTCCTTTGGAAGGGAATGTTACCCACTTGACTATTCCCGAGTCTGGCTATGATTTGATACTGCATGGTTGGAAAACTTAATTATCTGAATCCAAACAGAGCTAGATGTTTTATCCTCTCAAAGTTGGGCCCTAAATCTAGTCCCTGCTTTATATCTGGGCCCTGCAGTTTTTTTCTGTCAGATTTATGTCTTCCAGACTCTAGGCCATTCACCTACAGTTGGTAGCAAACAGCGAGTACCAGCCAATGCCCCCACATCATTCCCTGGATGCAGCCTGTGCTTGGTTTCAGTCAACCTCTTCTTTGGGACCCCCCTGAGGCAGGGACAGCTCTACGCCCCTTGCCAGCAGGAAGTAGTTTCAGAAGCCAAGACCTTTGCCCCTCACGTCAAAAGAATTTGGGTCCTATTTGTTTGAGGGGGGGGGATGATGGGGTTGGGATCTGGGCCCCAGAAAGGAAAAACCCTGGACTTTCCCACATGACCAAATCTCTGTTATTCCCCTGAGGCTGTGATTCTGTTGTATTGGCTACACCCAATCTCTCAATTCTGTTAACCTTGACCTAGCCTGGCCCTCCATTGTCTTGCCTCCCAATGGCCCCAGGCCACTTCCCACCCTTGGTCCTATAGGCTCCATTTCCCTGGAATTGTATTACCTCATAGACTGCTTGGCCTATCCTAGATCCCTCCCACAAGCTTTCTGTATATAAGGTCCATCTTGTCTCCATTAAGATGCTGGGATTCTTATAATCTAGCCTCTCATCAGATTCTTATAATCTAGCCAATAGTTTACTAATGTTCAGACTCCTTAAGAGTCTGCCCAATATTACAGATGTTCTAATAAACCTTTTCCTTGACTGAAAAAAAAAAAAAAGAAGACCAATGACATCACAATGTTGCAGTCAAGATAGAATGTTTTCACCTGTGGCTGATCAGACCAATATAAGTTCAGAAGGCACTTCCAGGGATAGAGAAATGCCTGAGGGCTTGGTGAGAGGGGGGAGGGGTAGGCAAGGGTTATACAAGTTGTACATTTCTCTCTTTTGGCTAGATATCCTTAAATTTAGAATAATATTGAATTATATAAAATTATTTCTGATAGACTTGTGCCTAAAGTCAGAGTTCAGTATTATTTTTTTTCTTTTACACCTTAATGAAACATAAATAAATTCTTTCATGTTGTCAAGATTGTGTCTGCCTCCAGAGTATATTTCCTTGGTTTGTACTTAGTCTTATCAATCTGCATTTCTCAACTTTGTCTTAAGGGTCATTTCTACTTCATCTTACTTAGCACATGGGGACTGAGATGCTCTGATTCTTCTGTAATTTATTATCAAAATCAATTGTTGCAGGAATGTTGGTAAATCTATTCCATTTTTTGTCAATTTGTTGTGTTTCTGACAGTGTGAGGTGTAAATATTGTTAGGATGACATGGCTCATGGGGTCTCATGCCAAGATTTCTATAGACAGGATAAATCGGAGATAATCTCATAATAAGGAACTAAGATTAAAGAGGACTAGGAAAGTTTTCTTGCAGGATGAGGCACTTCAGCTGAGACTTACGGGAAGTTTATTTTTTTTTGTATAAATATGTTATTATTCTGCTCACTTCACTATGAATTTGTTTTTATGAATCTTCCCACATTTCCCTGAAATCATCCTTTTTGTCCTTTCTTAGCGCAATAGTTTTCCATTATACTCATATGATTTGTTCAGCACTTCCCCGATTAATAGATATTTCCTTAAGTTTGCAGTTTTGTTGTTGTTGTTGGGTTTTTGGGTTTTTTTTGGTCACAATAGCAAGAACTGGTATCTTTGTACCTATGAGTCTTTTTTCTTTGAGCTTTTGGTGGTATAAGTCCAGTAGTGGTACCCATGGTCTAAAGCATTCTGCACAGTTTAGTAACATTTGGGGCAGTTACAAACTGCTTTTCAGAATGAATGAACTAATTCACGGCTCTTCTAGCAGTGCATTAATACAACTAGTTTCAGATAGTTCCTTGAACATTTGTCATTTTCTTTTCTTTTTGGTTCAGCTTTACCAATTTGCTGGCAATGATGTTGAACCTCAGAGTTGGTTTAATTTACATTTCTCTCAGTATTAGCAGTTTGAATTTTTCATATGATATTATTAGTTTGGATTTTTTTTTTTTTACCTTGAGAACTGCTTGCTCAAATCCTTTGAATATCTGTTGGTCATATCCTACATACCCCAATGATTCTGGACCTCCTATAGGTCATCATTCAAACCCCATTTCCTATTTCCCATCCCTTAATTACCTATTCCTGTCCCTCTCAGCCCTCCTATCCGAAGTTCCAACAGCGGCAGCGGCAGCAACAATAACAACACCCTTTCCACTGTGCCCTGCAGAATGGCTTCTACAGGCAACAAATGTCTCTTTATCTTAAATATTTTCTTTTCTCACTCCTTCCATCTACTAGTTATTACTGTTCCCTGCGTTCCCTGCAACGATACAGACTCCTTGGCCTTTCTTTCCGGTACTGGTTGCCCTTTCATTCATTTCCCCTTACTTCATTGGTTGAGGTAGGGAAACTGGAATGCTCCTTAGTCCCCATTGCTACTTCCAGATTTTCTCCTTGCCTGCATTACTCAGTAACCCTTCCTCCTTTTAGGTTCATGATATTCATATCTACTACCCAATCAAAATCCTGATAGCTGTTCTCTACCAACCTCAACCTCCAAGTAATTCTTCTTCTTTCTTCAATAAGTTCAGTACATTGATCACAATTGTTCTCTTTTCCCCAAATCCTGCCCTCATACCAGAGGACATCAACATGCACATTATCTCCTCCTCATATACTCTCTCTCTCTCTCTCTCTCTCTCTCTTTCTCTCTCTCTCTCTCTCTCTCTCTCCCTCTGTATAAATCCTCAACACTCACTTCCCATTACCTACTCTTCCACCGCACCTCAGCCATAACACAAATTTTGTCATACTCTTGATCTTGACATTATCCACAAAGGTAGTACCTAAGCATTCAAAAAATTTGAAGTCCTTTTATCCAACCATAATCTATTTTTTTTCCACTTCTCCCTCCGACTTCCCTTACAAAATCCTACTCTTCATCTGTATCATGACCTCAGAACCCTTGTGCCCTCCATTTGCTTTCAGGCTACCTCCCCTGCATTAGTCACCCTTTCTTCTTTTCCTCGTTTTGACCCCTTGATAAATCAATTCAAATCTGCACTGTCCTCCTCTCTTGAATCCCTTATTATTTTGCTAATCACACCCTGCCAAGCCTAAATCCTGGATTACTCCCACCATTCACTGTTTTCACTCCTACACATACGCTGCTGAATGAAGGTAGAGAAAATCATGCAACAATTCTAACTGGGTCCTCTACAAATTTATATTATACAACATCAACTGGGAACTCACTGTTGCTAGGCAGTCATTCTATACCTGCCTCGTAAACATCACTTTTCCACTCTCTACAGAGGCTTTTTCAAACATTTTCATTCTTCCTCAAATCTCCCATGGTTCCCACTTCCCCAACACTTTCATTTGAGAACCTTGCCTCATATTTTACAGAAAAAAAAATTGAGGGTATTCTCAGTGAAGTCTCTCTTCTCCCCTCTTCCCCATCTCATATCACTCATATGCCTTTTGTCATTGATTTTATGAGGGGAAAAAAAAAACTAATAAAATAGATAACCCACTGGTTAATTTGATTTAAAAAAGAAAGAAAAAAAATTATAAGTATCAAAAATGAAAAAGGTGAATGAACTATCAATGAAGGTGAAAGTAAAGGTTTTATTTGGAACTATTTTGCTCAATTATGTGGCAATAAACTGACAACCTAAATGACCTGGATAAATATTTACAAAAATATAATTTGCCAGTTTAACAGAAAAGGAAATAGAATACTTAATTAATCCTATCTTAGAAAAAAAGAAATTTAACAAGCCATAAATGAGTTCCCTAAGAAAAAATCTCCAGTACCAGATGGCTTTAAAATTAAATTTTAACAAAAATTTAAAAAATGATAATTCCAATACTATAGAAATTATTTGGGAAAAATAGATAAAGTAATCTTACCAAATTTCTTTTAGACACACTTATGGTTTTGATACCTAAACCAGGGAGAGCAAAAACAGAGAAAGAAAAATATAGACCAAATTCCCTAATGAATATTGATGCAAAATTGTTAAATAAAATACAAACAAGAAGATTATAGCAATTTATTACAAAGATCATACACTATGACCACGTGGGATTTGTACCAGTAATACAGGGCTGGTTCAATATTAGGAAAATGATAAACATAATTTACCATATCAATAACAGATACAACAAAATCATAAATATGTAAATAGATGCAGAAAAAAATCTTTTGACAAAATTCAACATTCATTCCTATTAAAACTACTAGAAAGCACAGGAATGAATGGAGTTTTTCCTAAAATGATAAGCAAAAGCAAGCATTGTGTGTAATCTAGATAAATTAGAAGCCTTCCCTTCTTATAAAATCAGAGGTGAAGTAAAAATGTCCACAATCACGACTACTAATCAATATTGTACTGCAAATGCTACTTATAGCAATTAAAGAATAAAAAGAAATTGAAAGCATAGCAACAAACAACAGAAAATAAAAACTATCACTCTTTGTAGATGATACGATGGTATACCCTAGAGAATCAATTAAAAAACTAGTTGAAACAATTAACAACTTTACCAAAGTTGCAGGATATAAATAAATCATACATAAATCATCAGCATTTCTATATATTACCAACAAAATTTATAAGGAAGGTAGAAAGATAAATTCCATTTAAAATAATTGCAGACAATATGCTGCTTCACTTGGTGATCCCATCCATTCCCATGGATTTAATTATCATGTCTATGCTAATGATTCTCAAAACTATCTATTCTTCCTTAATCTCTCTGTGGAACTCTAATCACTTATCTCCAACTGCCTTACAGATATCTCAAACTAGATTTCCAATAGATGTCTTACACTCAATATTTGCAAAACCAAACTCAGTATCTTTTCCAAGAAAGCCTCCACCCACCACCTATCTTTGCTATTACTTGGAGGGCAATACCATCCTCCTAGTCCCTCAGGCTGGCAATCCTCAATATCTCTCACCCCTCCATATCCAATCTGTTGCCTAGGCTTGTCAATTTCACCTTTCGACCATCACTTGAATATACCCCCTTCTCTCCAGTAGTTTAGTGGGGTCCCTCCTCACCTCACACCTGAACTATTTTAGTGTACTTTTTTTTTTCCAGTTGTGCATTGTACACTTTAGTGTACTTTTTTTTTAATTGTATTTTTTAAGGACTTATTTTCTACAGTTAATTTTTGTCCTTCCTTTTCCAAGCTATTGACTCTCTCTTGCATGCCTCATTTTTTCCCCCATTTTTTCTTCTACCTCTCTCCTTTGACTTTTAAAATCCTTCTTGAGCTCTTCTAAGAAGGCTTTTTGAACTTCAGAGCAGTTCATATTCCCTTTTGAGGTTCCAAATGTGGGTTTGTTGAAAATGTTGTCCTCTTCAGAATTTCTGCCTTGATTGTCACTGTTCTCATAATATGAATCTATGGTCCATTTCTTTTTGCTCATGGTGTTTGCTTATTTCCTGACCTTTAAAGAGATTGAGCTCTCCTGCTGGGGAGCAGAGAGCACTGACCCAAGCTTCTTGTGTTGGAAGCCTAGGTCCTGGTCACTGGCTTTGTGTGCTGGGGCCTCCCATGTTGGCAGTTGGAGACTGTAGGGTTCTGGCAGCTTACCTGGTGTTGGTCTGGAATCAGCAACACTTGAACTCTAGGGGTAGGATTGGGTAGTGTGGCCCCTGGAGATATCCTGCTCACTGAGGCCTTTCCTTCCTTTCTTTTTCTTCAGCTCTTTCCAAATGAATGTTGCAGGGTGTTTATCCACCTGGGACCCCTTGAAGCACTGCTTCCATTAATTTTGCTGAGGCACTGGGAGACCTGGTTGCTTAGAATGCTGGGGCACCTGGTGGTTTTTCAAGCTGGTTTCCATTAGTTCCCCTGCCCTCACTGAGGCACTTGGAGGTCCAGGTGTTGGAATTTGCCTGCTCCACCACCTGGGTTTCAGTATCT
>NW_020940527.1:14516388-14875885 GCF_900497805.2 Vombatus ursinus
TTCTATTGATAAAGCTCTATATTTTTAAACCACTGCCAAAGTGTTTACGTAATTACCGCTTTATTATATACCATGAGATCTGGTACTGCTAGGCACCCTTCTTCCTCACTTTTTTTAAACATTGTTTCATTTGAGATTCTTGACTTTTCCTTATTGAGATGGATATCATTCATATTTTTCCTAGGTTTATAAAATAACTCTCCAGGTGTTTGATTGGTATGGCACTTTAACCATGGATGGGTAAAGTAAAATACTTTAGGACCTAAAGTTTATCTAATAAGGTCAAATTTATTATATTTACTTGTTCCATCCATGAGTAATTACTATCCCTGTTTTTATTTGTGCAGTGTTTTTTATTTGTATTTATATCATTATTGTATTATCTTAGTAGATGGACTTCTGTTTGTTTTATATATTCCATTTCATTTTAAATGGACTTTCTCTTCCTTCCTATTGTGTTTTATTGCTAATATACAGAAATATTATTGAATTATGTTGCTTTATTCTATCTTCTCCAACTTTGTTGAACAAATTGATTATTTAAATTGATATTTTAGTTGACGCTCTAGGTTTCTCTAAATAAACCATAATATCATATGCAAAAAGCAGTATTTTTTCTCTGCCTATGTTTATTCCCTCAATTTCATTTTCTTATCATTACCCTAGCTGGCATTTTCTAACTCAATATCATGTAGTAATGATGATAATGGACCTTTTCCCTTTACCCCTAATATTATTAGAAATTCCTCTACTTTATCTGCATTACATAAAATCCTTTTGGTTTTAGATGGATACTACTTACTTTTTAGGAATGTTACATTTGTTTATTTAGTTTTCTATTGTTTTTAACAGGAATAGTTGCTCTGTCTTGATAAAGGCTTTTTCTGATATGATCATATAATATTTGTTGTTATTGTTATTAACATGGACTATTTATTAATACTGGATCTACATTGTATTCCTAGAATAAATCCAATATGGTCATAATGTAGATAGATAAATAGATAGATAGATAGATAGATGGGTGGATAGATAGGTAGATGGGTAGATAGATAGGTAGGTAGATAGATTGCTTTAGCCATTTGCTAATTTTATTTTATTTAAAACTTTCACATAAAGGTTTATTAAGGTTATTATTGCAGAGTTTTCTTTCCCTGTTTTGACTCTCCTGGGTTTAGTTATCAGAACTCTAGTTGTATCATAAAAGGAATTTAGAGTGATCTCCATTTCTTATTTTTGTAAACACTTCATGTAATCAGAATTAGTTGTTATTTAAATGATAGAATTCAAACAAAATCCTTAGAAGCCTTTTTTTTTCCCATTGAGATTTTATTTGTTTGTTATGCAATTTCTTTTTCAGAAATTACATTATTTAAATTCTCTATTTCCTATTGAAAGAAAACCTCTAAGCCGTTAGTTTCATTTCACTGACGCTTCCTTTCATCTACTTTTCTTAAAGCACTAACTTATAGGTATTACCATGCTCCAGTTCTTCCATGGATTCATTGCTCATTGAACAAAGATTTCACAGTGATCATCAAGATTTGTGTCATCACTTAAAATGTACAAGTATTCTAAGAGTGCTTTGATTCTCAATACCTTCTGTCTCTTCTTCTAACAGATCAATACTGTCACTGCTGAAACTAAGGGGAGCCACACAGCACTGAGGGGCATACAATTTCTTTCTTTCTTTCTTTCATGGGTTGCCACAACCAAAGAATTTTTCATCTATTGGCCCCCCTTCTACAATGAGCTTCTTCATACTTAGTTGGGTTGACCTTCAAACAATAGATTCCCTCACCAGATCCTTACTTAAAAAACTTTGTCATCATAGCAGATACTGCAAGAGCTTATGCTCCACTAATAGGGTTTCTGAAAACTCAGTGTTGAATCCATTTCACATTGAAGCATCATAGTAAAATTTTGAGGAGGATCTTGACAAAGATTTGAGTCTTCAGCTACTATGGAGGAAAAATATCCCCCAAATATCATGTATTTTCCAGAATATTACAATGTAAGTATGGGAAAAAAATTGGTCAATTCTCTAAAGCATAGCACTAACTTAGCACATCAAAGTTCTTAACCCAGTGCTTCATTATTACTTCCTTTATGCCTTGTGGTGATGCTATATTGGGTCTTTGAATGGAAGTAAGTTAGTAGAAGTAAAATGATTATAAATGAAAAATGAAGAGCATTCATCTTGTACGGATAAAAACTAGGCTATGTGAATTCCTAAGCTAGAATAACCTTTTGGATCATCTGATCTAATTCCTCAGGCACTTGAACATTGTCACCCAGAATGTTCATGACAGAACAGCCCATGTCTTCTACTTCAGCGTGCTTTCTAATACATCGGGTTTTACTCCTTTATGCAAGCATGATTTGTGAGAGGGAATTGAGTTTAAACTGCATGTAACAAGTTTTATCTCTAACAGGGATGTTTTCACAGCTTTTCTAGCTGTCACAGTTAAGCTTCAGGTATTGGATAAAAAGTAATTTGAGAAAATCAAAAATTCTATTGATGTTTAAGAAAATAATAGAATTTCATTCCTAGTACATTGTGTTATATGTTATAGGGATACAATATATATTTGTTGATTTTTTCACGCTCTTTAAAATAATGACATAATATTATAGTCCAGTATACTAGAAATCCAAGGCCTGTGCATCAAGTATCTGTAGGGAAGATGGAGATAGCCAACAATTAATGTTGATTCAACAAGCATTAGTTGATAAACTATTATGTGCACAGTGCTAGATGTTGTGTATATGTAGACAAAAATGGGACAGCCTCTGTCTTCAAGAATTGGTGATTTACTACATGGTAATCCCTGACTCCAAATATTTCTAACCTCCATCTATCACAGTGTCTGGAATTCTATTCTTATAGATGCATTCCATTGAGTAATTATGACTTCTTTATGCTCATCTTGTTGAAATGTGAATATCATCATCAAATGCTGTTATCTCTATATGACTCAGTTTATCAGACTGTTTTCTTTCACAATAGGAAAAACATTGATATAGAAGGAAGATCTTTCTGCTTCCCTTTTGACCATAGTTGCATTTGTTTTGTTTTTACAAAAACTTTTTCTTATTTAATATAATCAAAATTATCTCTTTTGCATTTTGTAATATTCTCTATCTCTTCTTTTGTCACGAATTCTTCCTCTCCCCATATATCTGACAGATAGACTATTCCTTGCTCTTCTTGTTTGCTTATGGTGTCATAAGTCATACCAAAGTTCTATCATAAATAACTTTTCTAATATTCTATTTACCTCCTTAGTTTCTTTCTTGTTTATTTTTTTTTGCTTGGATTTATCAAATTTTGAGTGGACAGTTGAGGTCCCCCATTAGTATGGTTTTGCTATTTCTTCCTGTAACTCACTTACCTTCTTCTTTAAAAATTTGGATGCTATACTATATGGTGCAAATATGGTTTATATTGATATTAATTCATTGTATATGGTATCCTGTGTCTTTTAATTAGGTCTACTTTTGCTTTTACTTTATCTGAGATCAAGATTTCTACCCTTTTTTTTTTTAAGCTGAAGCATAATAGATTCTGCTCCAGTCTCTTACCTTTACTTTCTGTGTGTCTCTCTGCTTAAATTGTGTTTCTTGAAAACAACGTATTGTAGGATTCTGATTTTTGATCCACTCTGCTATCCACTTCTGTTTATGGGCGAGTTCATCCCATTCATATTCACAGTTATGATTACTAACTCTGTATTTCCCTCCATTCTATTCTTCCTCCTGTATGTCCTCTCTCTCCTTTCACCCTTTCCCACCTCACCAATGTTTTGCTTCTGTCTACCACCACCCCTGATCTGCCTTCCTTTTTGTCAATCACCCAATGCAAGCACCTTTACTTGATTTCCTCCCCTCCTACTTCCCTATGGGTTAAGATAGATTTCTATATACAACTGATTGTGAAAATGATTCCCTCTTTGAGGTAATAGTGATGAAAGTAAGGTTCAAGCAGTGCTTATCACCCACCCTCTCATCTTCCCCTACACTATAATAAGTCTTCCATGAATCTTCATGTGAAATAATTTACCCCATTCTTCCTCTCACCTTCCTTCAGTACCCATTATATTCCTCTTTCTCATCCCTCAATTTTTATTAAAGTTATTCCCTCAAATTCACCTTATACTCTTATGCTCTATGTATATTCCTTGTAGCTATACTATTAGTGATATAATTTTTGAGAATTACAAGTATCTTCTTTCCATGTAGGGATATAAATGGTCTAGCTCTATTGAATCTCATATACCTATTATACCTATTTATCCTTCTCTTGGGTCTTGATATTAGAGGTCAAATTTTTGGTTTGGTTCTGATCTCCTTATGAAAGCTTGACATTCTTCTGTTTCATTGAATAGCTATTTTCCACCTTGATGTATTACACTTAATTTTGCTGGGTAAGTAATTCTTGGATATAGTCTTAGCTCCTTTGCCTTTCAGAATATCATGCTTCATGACCTCTAATCCTTTAATGTCTCAGCTGTCAAGTCCTGTGTAATCCTTATTGTGACTCCCCAATATTTGAATTATTTCTTTCTGGTCAATTATATATTTTCCTTGACCTGATAGTTCTGAAATTTGGCTATAATGTTCCTTGGCGTTTTTATTTTGAGATTCTTTCCTGAGGTGATTGGTGGATTCTTTCAAGGGTTATTTTACATTCTAGTTCCAGGACATTGGGGCAATTTCCCTTGACAATTTCTTGAAAGAAGCTGTCCGGGCTAGGTAGTCCAACAATTCTGATATTGTCTCTCTTGGATCTATTTTCCAGAAGACTAGTTTTTCTCATGAGGTATTTTATGTTTCCTTCCATTTTTTTCTTTCTTTTGAATTTGTTTGATTGATTCTTGATGTCTCATACTTAGCTTCCATGTGCCCAATTCTAATTTTTAAGATGTTGTGTTCCTCAATTAGTTTATGTACTTTTTTTCCTCATTTGACCAATTTTACTTTTTAAGGAGTTGTTTTCTTCAGTGGATTTTTATATTTCCTTTTCCATTTAACCAATTCTACTTGTTAAGCAGTTTTCTAATCTGCTAACTCTTTTTTCATAGTTTTCTTGCAATACTCTCATTTCTTTTCCCAATAGTTCTTCTATCTCTCTTACATGATTGTTAAGCTACTTTTCTAGCTCTTCCGTGAGTTGTTTCTGGCCTTGTGATCACTTCCTAGTTTTCTTTGAGATTTTTCCCATAAGTGTTTTGACATTGATTTCATCTTCTGAGTTTGTGTCTTGTTCTTCCCAGTCACTATAATAACTTTCTATGGTCAGATTCTTTGTTGTTGTTGTTTTTTGCTCATTTTTTGGCTTTTTTTCCCCTTTCTTTTAAATTTGAGCTTTGCTCCCAGAGTTAAAGGGGCACTTTCTTAGGTTTCTTGTGCCAGTGGCTGCAGACCCTAGCTCTTCACCTGGTGCATTGATGTTGCACTGAGGCTCTTGGGGCCTCATGTCTGGTGCTATGCTGAGGGGCTGAAGGGGGTGGTGGCACTGCTGAAGGCTGAATGGGTATGACAGCTTACTTGGTGATGAGTCGGGGTCCTACTGGTGGTGTTTGGCATGTGCTGAGGCCAGATGAGGTGTTTCTGGGTTTTCTTGGGGCTACAGTAAAGCATGTGGAGGTCTGGCCACTGCATGATGCCTCTTTGCCCAGTGCTAACTGAAGCACATGGAGGTATCTATGCCATTAATTTTAAAGGAACTACTATTTTCATTTTTAAGTGCATAGCTTTTATTTAATAAAACAACATTTATGACCATAAGTGTCTATTTGTCAGTAAAGAAATATTTTTTGGACAGGCAGAGCCAACATAGTGGAGTGCAAGCAGGGACTCACCTGAGCTCTCCCCCAAATCTCTTCAAATACTTCTAAAAAGTGACTCTGAAAAAATTCTAGAGTGACAGAACCCACAAAAAGGCAGAGCGAGGCAGATTTCCAGGCCAAGACAACCTGGAAGGTTGACAGGAAAGGTCTGTTGCACGAGCCTGAGAGAGGAGTGTCCAGCACACAGGGCATAGTGCAGACCTGGCTGAAGCCAAGTCAGAGAAGGCTTCAGGGGACTGAATCACCAGCATCAGTGTAAGGTTCCATTCTTATCAGCCCATAGATACCAGAGACAACTTAGAATGATGGTCAGCAGGAGGAGTCTTTTGGAACAGAGTGAAAGAAAAATTCAGTCCAGCACAGGGCTTCAAGGTGTGCCAATACAACCCCTGCACCAGAAAACCAAGAACAGGCCTTGGGAGTAACTGAATCAGCAGCAGTAGTGACAACAGCAGCCACAGCACTCAAGAATCAAAAGAGAGAAAGAAAATTATAGACCAATTTCCCTAATGAATATAGATGCAAAAATTTTAAATAAAATGTTAGCAAAAATATTAAGCAACTTATCATGAATTTATACCAGGTAGAATTTATACCAGGAATGCAGGGCTAGTTCAATATTAGGAAAATTATCAGCATCATTGATCATATCAACAACAACAAAAAAAAAATAACAGAAAGCATGTGATTATCTCAATAGATGCAGGAGCTTTTGATGGGGGCGGAAAAGATGGCAGAGTAAAAACAGTGACCTGCTTGAGCTCTCCCCCAAACCCCTCCAAATACGTGTAAAAAGTTGACTCTAAATAAATTCTAAAGCAGCAGAACCCACAAAAAGAGAGAGTGAAACAAATTCCCAGCCCAAGACAACCTGGATGGTTGATTGGAAAGGTATATCATGCTGGGCAGGGAGAGGAGCGCACTTTGGCATGGGCACACAGGCAAGGCAGGCCTCAGCAAACCTGGAGCAGGCCTCAGACGGCTGAATCATGGGCAGCTGTGACAGTTTCTAAATTTCTCAATCCATGAATACCAAAGACAACTTAGAAGATCAGTAGGAAAAGTTTGTGTCTTCAGTGAGAGAGAAGCGCAGTCACAGCCCCAGTGAGCTTGGCCCTGGGGCTGCTTCCTGAGCTTCCTCCCCATAGACTGAGGGGGAATATAGGGGCTGGTCAGAGGGGGATTGCAGGGATCTCTTTGCTAGTGCAGGATTCTTTTGCTTTGCCTGTGCTTGGATCTGGGTCACAGTTCTGGGTGGTGGTCCTGGGGCAAGAAGGAGTGCTGGCTTGATGGAGTTTGTAGTGACAGTGGAGAGGAAATCCTCCTCACAGTTCCAATGCAGAAAAGAGTGCTTGTGGTCACCCAGTAGACCAGAACACAGGCCAGGAAAGGAGTAAACACCTAGCCCTTGATCATAGCACCTTGGAAGACCTGAAAATTTACAGGTCCCTAGAAGTAACTCTGCAAACAGATGCACAAAACCCCTGAAGCTTGGGACAGTACATTCTCCACACTGGAAGCAGATCCCTACACTAACAAAGAGTTTATAACTCAAGTAATTGGCTGCGATCATGAGCAAAGTGTGCAAAAAAAGTCCGACCATAGAATCTTTCTTTGGTGATAAAGAAGATCAAAACATACGACCAGAAGAAGACAACAAAGTCAAAGCTCCTATATCCAAAGCCTCCAAGGAAAATATGAATTGGTCCCAAGCCATGGAAGTGCTCAAAAAGGATTTTGAGAAGCAAATAAGAAAAGCAGAGGTAAAACTGGGAAGAGAAATGATAGTGATGCAAGAAAATCATGAAAAACAAGTCACCAGCTTGCTAAAGGAGACCCAAAAAAATACTGAAGAAAACAACACCTTAAAAAATAGCCTAACCCAAAGGGCAAAAGAGGTCCAAAAAGCCAATAAGGAGAAGAACACCTTCAAAAGCAAAACTGGCCAAATGGGAAAAGGAATTCCAAAAGCTTACTGAAGAAAATACTTCCTTAAAAATTAGAATGGAGCAATTGGAAGCTAGTGACTTTATGAGAAATTAAGACACTGTAAAACAAATTCAAAAGAATGAAAAAATATAAAACAATGTGAAATATCTCATTGGAAAAATAACTAACCTGGAAAATAGATCCAGGAGAGATCATTTAAAAATTATTGGACTATCTGAAAGTCATGGTCAAAAAAGAGCCTAGACATCATTTTTTCAAGAAATTATCAAAAAAAAAAACTGCCCTGATTTTTTTTTCAATAAGAAATGATGAGCAGACAGACTTCAGAAAAACCTAGAAAGGCTTGTAGGAACTGATGCTGAGTGAAGTGAGCAGAACCAGAAGAACGTTGTGCACAGTAACAGCCATGTTGTGTGATGACTAACTTTGATAGACTTAGCTCTTCTCAGCATCGCAAGAATCTAAGATGCCTCCAAAAGTCTCATGATGGAAAATGCTATCTACATCCAGAGAAAGAACTATGGAGTTTGAATGCAGATTGAAGCATACTGTTTGCTCTTTTTTTTCCTTCTGTTTTGTCTTGTTTCTTTTTTCTTGTGATTTCGCCTTATTGGTTCTAATTCTTCCTTACAACATGACTAATGTGAAAATATGTTTAATAGGAATATATATGTAAAGTCTATATTAGATTGAATGCTGTCTTCAGGACGGGCAGGGGAGAAAGGTGGAGAAAAATTTTAAACTCAAGAGCTTATGGAATAAAAATAATAAAATTTAAAAAAATAAAATAAATAGGGGCAGCTAGGTGGTGAAGCGGATAGAGTACTGGCCCTGAAGTCAGGAGGACCTGAGTTCAAATCCGGTCTCAGACCAAACACTTGACACTTACTAGCTTTGTGACCCTGGGCAAGTCACTTAACTCCAACTGCCTAAAAATTAAAAAATAAATAACTAACTAAATAAATAAAAAATGTAAAGCTTATGGAAGTGAATGTTGAAAATTAAAAATAAATTAATCAATTAAAAAAAGAAATATTTTTTCAGAAGTACTTTGAAGGGACTATAGGTTTAAGTGAATTTGAATTAATTAATCTTGGTAGAATGTCAGCCTTTTGAGGTCAAGAAAAATTTCATTTTTATCTCTCCATCCCTGACACTGTGCCAGTAACAGATTAGGTACTGAATAGTGCTTAGTGTATTAAACTGATTTTTCTGCCAGTTAGGTTTTCCTTTCTTTTTTTTCTGAAAAATTCAACCAGAACCATAACTCAGCTTCTATAATGATTGTCTTTAATTGTGTCTCCAAAAGTTACTTTGCTTTATTTGTCATTATCCCCTCTGTAGAGAGTGAATTGTGCATTCTGAATTGTTTATAAGTCTCGTGATTATTTTGAACAACTGTGTAGGTGGTATGTACTTGAAAGTTTAGTTTCTTTGTATCTGTTTAAGTGATTCTTTTGTATTTGTTTTGTTGAGGAGTGTGTGTGTGTGTGTATGCATGTTTGTGCTTGACTTTTTTTTCTCCCACTGCATTTGAATTGTGGAGTTTGGCAAGCTTAAAAATCCCTTATAAGTGCTAATATTCCATATTCTGTTATTTATTTTGGATTCAAAAGCAGCTTTACTTAAGGAAATATTTTCATTTTATATAACAACATTCAGTTCCCAGAATCAATTTGACAAAGAGTCTATAGTAAATATTACTTTGAAGTGGGAAGTATTCAGTGCAAATTAAACAAAACATAAAACAAAAAATAATAAATGCAAAGCTTATGAGGAAAATCTCTCTCTCACTACACTGAGTTCCAACTTGATTCTCCTTTCAGCTGCGATGCAACAGAATCATTATTATTATTATTTCGTGAGCTTGGCTAAAATTGTATCCCATGGAGAAGTAATATGCAGAAATCTTGCTCTATTTGAAAGTCTCAAACGGAGGTGACCCTGAGTTTATTAAGGACATGACAGCATAGACAAAGCTCTAGAAAACTGCACCAAATTAGAAATTCCTGACGTAGGAACCCAGGGAAAATATGATCCTCTAAGACCTGGTCAAGTTAAATACAGAGAAGCTCATCCTTGATAACTTGATCCCATGAGTTCCTTTGTGCTTCCATAAAGATCATTTCAAGTGACAAAAAGAATCAAAGGTTGCTAAGAATCATCCAGTTTGTTATCCATTTGCATATACCAGTTTTATTTATTTATTTTTTTTTTTTGGTTAGGCAATGGAGTTAGGTGACTTCCCCAGGGTCACCACAGCTAGTCAGTGTTATATGTCTGAGGTCACATTTGAACTGAGGTCCTCCTGACTACAAGGCCAGAGCTCTACCCACTGCACCACCTAGCTGCCCCTACTAGTTTTATTCTTGATACTCAATATATAATGTTTTTCCAAATACCGATGAATTGATGATTATTGTTTCCTCTTTCTTGTGGTTCCTCCTGTTGGTTCTAATTCTTCCTTACAACATGACTAATGTGAAAATACATTTAATAGGAATATACATACATAGCCTATTTCAGATTGCTCACCTTTTTGGGGAGGGAGGTGGGGAGGCAGGGGGAGAAAAATTTAAAACTCAAAAGCTGATAGAAGTGAATGTTGATAACTCAAAATAAATTAATAAAAAAAAAAACAAGAATCACCTACCTAGCCTAATCCTCCAAGGGGAAAAATGGACATTCGGTGAGATAGAGGCTGTTCATAAGCATTCTGGATGAAAAGAACAAAGCTAAATAGAAAATCTGACTTTCAAATACCAGACTCAAGAGAAGCATAAAAAGGTAAACAGCAAAGGGAAATCATAAGGGACTTAATAAGGTTAAACTATTGCATTCCTGTATGGGAAGATGATATTTCTAACTCATAAGACCTTTCTCATTATTAGGGTAGTTAGAAAGAATATATATAGACAGAGGGCACAGGTGTGAGTTGAATATGAGGAGATGATACAATATCAAAAAAAATGAAAATTAAAGGGTGAGAGAGGAATGTACTGCGAGAAAGGGGAAGGTAGAATGGGGTAAATTATCTCACATAAAAGAGGCAAGAAAAAGCTTGTACAGTGGAGGAAAACAAGGGAGAGGTGAAAGGAAGTGAGTGAGCCTTACTCTCATCAGAATTGGCTCAAAGAGGGAATAACATACAGACAATATTGGGTATAGAAATCTATCTTACCCTACAGGAAAATAGGAGAAGGAGGTAAGAGAAGGTGACTGTGATAGAAGGGAGGGAAGATTGGGGTGGGGGTAGCCAGAAGTAAAACACTTTTGAGGAGGGACAGGGTGAAAGGAGAGAAAGAATAGCATAAATGGGGATGGAGGGAATAGGATAGAAGGAAATACAGTTAGCAAAAGTAACTGTTAAGAAAATTTTGAAGCAAGTTTCTCTAATAAAGGCCGCATCAATAAACATTTATTATGCACCTACTATATACCAGGCACTGTGCTAGGTTCTGGGGTTACAAATATGAAAAAGAAAGATACTCTTTTCCCTCAAAGAGCTTGCATTCTAATGGGGGAAGACAACACACAAAAGGAAGCTGAGAAGATAGAGGAGCAATGGAAGATTCCTGGCTCTGGTACATGTTAGAGAAGACCAAAGAACAGCAGCCAGGTGGAGATTCATTGCATAATCATTGTAAATCTCCAAAACTTTGTTCAATGAGATCAAGGTAAGTTTTATATAGGAGCCTTTTTATTTACTTTTAAAAATTGTTTTGTTTTGTTTTGTTTTAGTTAACAGAAATGTATTTTCTTTCCCCTCCTCACACCATCCCACTCCATAGGGAAAAGAAAAAAAAACCTAAAAAACAAAACAAAACAAAAAACGAAATTCTTGTAACCAATATGCATAGTGGAACAAAACAATTCCTTTCATGGGTCATATTAAAAAAAGTCTCCTTTTGTATCCAGCATCCAGCATCTTTCTGTCAGGAGATAAAAATCATGCTTTGTAATCAATCCTCTGGAATCATGGGTTATCATTGAGTTGTTCAGAGTTCTCATAGCATTTAAAGTCATTTGTCATTACAATGTATAAATTGTTCTTCTGTTTCTGATCATTTAATTCTTCATTAGTTTATAAAAGTCTTCAAAACTGTTCACTTTTGTAATATATTTTTAATTATATAAATTGTTCTTCTGGTTGTGCTTACTAGAGCTAGTTTTGCTTCAATTGATGAAAGTTATTTATGTCTTTTGGAAATCATCTATTTCCTTATTTCTTATACCATAATAGTATTCCATTATTCATACACCACAAATGGTTCAACCATCCTCAATTGATTGATATCCCATTAGCCTACATTTTTTAAAGGCCATTAAAAGTATTTTCCAAATAAAGGGCCTCTCTTCTTTATTCTTTTATTTACAGACCTAGCAGTACTATATTTTGTGTTAATTCCATATAGTGTTCCAAAATTGTACCAATTTACAGGTCTGTCAATAGTGTATCAATGTGCCTGTTATCCCACAACCCTTTCATTATTTGTTATTTCCCTTTTTTGTTATCTTTGCCAATCTGATGGTGTAAGGTAGAAGTTCAGAATTGCTTTAATTTGATTTCTGTAATTATTAGTGATCTGGAACATTTATTTATATGGCTATAGTTAGCTTTGATTTCTTCTCTTGAATACTTCCTATTCACATCCCTAACCATTTATCAATTGGGGAGTAGCTCTTATTCATAAAAAAAAAATCAAATCAATTTCTCATATAGCTTGGAAATGAGACCTTTATCAGAGAAACTTGCTACAAAGATTTTTCCCTACTTGTTTACTCTTTAATCTTAGTTTTATTGAATTTGCTTGTGCTACCTTTGAAAAAGCATATGCAATCAAATTATTCATTTTATCTTCTATTATATTTTTTCTATCCCCTATTTGATTATGAACTTTTTGTTTCTCCACATATCTCAAAAGTAAATTTTAACTAACTCTTGGGATAGGGACTTGTTATTTGATCTTTAAAATTTTGTTGGGAAAATTGGACAGCAACATAGAAAACAAACAGGCAAAAAAATACACATAAGGTTTAGACCAACACCTGACTACTTTAATCAAGATAAGGTCCAAATAGATAAATGACCTAGATATGAATGGTCACAGAAGAAAAAAAAAATCACAGTAGGAGCCTTTTGAATAAATTCTCCATTAATCTAACACTAAATCTTAGTTCTAAATGCTTTGATCCTTTTTTTTTCTGTTTTAAGTCAGTGCAGAACATCTTCCATGATTTGGTGTAGCATATGGGGTAGGAAGATTTCTTCCTATTTTCTGTATTTTCTGATGATATTGTATTGCTGGACAAAATTACCTTTCAGATTACATCAGTCAAAAAAATGTTGAATTTTTATATTATATGGCTTTACTCTATGTGAGTGAGAATGTATCTTTAAGGAGAACCTTTAAGACTGAATTTTGTTCTACCAAGTCAATTTTTTTAAATCAAGAAATAAGGGATTCAGCAGCATCTTATTTTATCTACACCTCTGTGAATTGTGTTGCTATGAACATATGATCTATTATAGAAAATTGCATGTGAAAGCCTGCCTATTCCCTTCTTATATTTTTACCAAGCATAACTTTGATGCATGTTTATACTGTATAGAGATGAAAAAGTAGGTATGTGAATTAGTAGTTGCTGATATATCCTCTGTTACTTTTTTTTGGTAGTAATTCATTATTGTTTTAAAGTTAACTCTTTTTTTTATTTATATCAACAAAATTTTTCCCTTGTATCCTTCTTCCCTCTCTTCCTAGAAAATCAAGTAATATAATGAATAATATTTTAAGACAAAAAGGAGGAAGAGAAAAAACTGGGAAAACTTATCAATGCATCACAAAGGTCTAAAAATAAATGCAGTGTATCATATTTGTGGACCACTCACCTGTGCACAAGGCTGGGGTGGAGGTTTCATCTCATATTTCTTCTTTGGAGTTATACTGGTTCTTATTAATTTTGCCATATTCATTTTTTATTTTTTTCTAATTCTTTCCATTCATATTTTTGTAGTCATTGTGCATGTTATTTTCATGGCTCTGCTTCCTTCACTCTGAATCAGTTTATGTAGCTTTTGCTATACTTCTGTTTCTTTCCTTTGTGGAGGGTACACCCTTCACAATTCGTAACCTTTCACACCTTAGTAGATATGTTTGTGAGTTGTATGGTCAGAATGAATATCTTCTGTGCAATGAGTCTATCTAGATTTTCATGATTATCCTAAAAGGACTGATATTCTTTCACTAGGTCTGGATCCAAAAGTTTTCCAGCTTGTTGTGACTTTCCAGAATGTACATTACATTAGCAGGGTCTTTAAGAGCCAAAGATCATACCTGTATTACATTAAGACTTGGGAGTAGACTTTAATGGAGGAAATAATAAAATACTACAGGGAATAGATCACTCATCCTATTAGAACTGGCAAATGATTTCTTATTGTTTTAAAATCTTTCAAATTATTTTCCTCCCAGGACTAAATTTAGGATAATAAGAAAAAGCCAAATAAACACAACAAAACAAAACATTCCAGTTCTAGGCTTTGGTACAGCAAGTGACTGCATTTTTTTTTCTTCTCCCCACCTTTGGTATGTCATAGATTGTTTCTGCATATTACACAATATAGTACCATACTGTAAGAGAACACTATTATTGAGGTTATGTTATTTTTATTATTATTTTTGGTTTGAAACATACCAAAAGCACATTTTCCTAAATTATATTTTTTAGAAAAATCGGACCTCAAAGAAGTAGGGAATACAGAGTTTTGTTTTAATTAAGGAGAAATAATAAAATATACTATACTCTTTTACATAAAAGGGATGAGAATTAACACTTATTGTGGTTGAGTTCAGGGCATGTGACTACAATAAATTCAAATAAAATATAAAGAAATGAATTTAATTCCTAGGTAAATTATATTTTTTCTACCTAACCTACATCAAATGGGAAATTCCCAGGCATAGAAACTCATTGTACAGACAAGTAAGACTATTTGGTACTTGGGCTAAAACAAGCAATTGGAAATTAATAAGAAGGGATATTTTAATTAAGGCAATTATCAAGCTGCATAATTTGATGCTCAACCTGGGGCTCATATATTTCTTGATAACTTTAGCTATAAAATATATCTTTGTACTGATAGTAGTGTCTGTATATTGCCAGAGCTCAGGAACCTTTCTAGGAAGAAGCAATTATATTTGTGTGCACAGACATAGGTGTGTGTACATATATATACATATATATGTGTATATACACACACATATATGTATATATATGCATGTATATACATATACACACACATGCACACTTAAATACACATAAACATATATGTATATATACACATATATTTCTAAATATGCACATATATATACGTCAGTATATGTATGTCCATATGTATATAGCATGTATATAAACTTTGACCTAAAACTGTACTAAGATTTGGAACACCCTCATAGACATCATTATATATATACATTGTTTCACAACATAAATAACCAAGGCTATTTATGCTTATGTTAGTATATATGTTCATGTATGTACACACATATTATACTATATATCTACATATTATGCATATAGATAGCCAGTATGTATATATGTGTGGCTATGTGTGTATCTTTGTGTATACACAGACAAAATACTTATAATATATACATGTTTATATATGTACATGTTTGCATATGTTTTCATTAAGTACTTTAAAATTTAGGAACCTTATATCCTTTTTCAGGGTCTGTAATTAATTAATGTCTCTTTGCTTAATTAAGTTCTCTTTGCACTGAAAATTCCCTTCCATTGTTTTACCTTTGTCTGCCCAAGAAACTATGATGGATCCCTATGGACTTAGAGAATCAAATAAAACTTCTCTAACTGGTCTTCAAGGCTTCCCATGATCTGGCTCTGCCCTAGGTTTGCAAATTATGCTTGAACTATTCCCCAAAATATACTCTTCATTTGAGTCAATTAGTCTTGTTATTATTCCACAGGCATGCCATGTTGATCCTTTCCTCTGTCATAGCTCTTCCCATATCCTATTTCAATATATTCTGTCACCTCCCTCAAACCCCAATTGACTATATAATCTTTTTTGTTTGATTGATCTTTAAACAAAATATATAATTATACACCCATAAGAGACCTTATAGATCATCTATCCAGTTTAGCTGTTTAATATGTGTTACGTTTTTCTCTATACCTTGGATCGCAAGGATGTTGGGAGCAGGAATTATACATCCTATTTTGATATGCCCTAAGGTTACTAGGACAAGCACATTAAAGGTTTGTTGTTCAGTTGTTTTTAGTTGTGTTTGACTCTTCGTGAGCCCATTTGGGGTTTTCTTGGCAAAGATACTGAAGTGCTTTGCCACTTCCTTCTCCAACTCATTTTACAGATGAGAAAACTGAGGCAAACAGGGTTAAGTGACTTACTCAGGGTAACCCAGCTAGTAAATGTATTGGGCCAGATTTGAATTCAGGAAGATGACTCTTCCTGACTCTATGCCTGTCATTCTATCCACTACACAACATACCCTTAATGTGCCTGTAATTTCAATTCAGCACTTCAAGGAACCATAATAAGATTGGCAGGGGCACCCCCTCCACTAATGAAGACCACAGTATTTGCTGCATCCTTCAGGAATCTTCATAATCTCCTATGGCAAAAAATAATAATAAAAATAACATAACCTCAATAAACAAACAAAAAATAAAATAAAAACCAAACAAACAAATAAAAGCAAAATCTTTTCTTGGTGGCCAGCCCTCTGGTGATAACCCCCTAATTCCAAGTTGGCTTGTCCCTTCTAGGATGACTGACATGCTACCCATCTTACAGTTCCTGTGTTCAAAACTTTTCCAGTTTCATGTGGCTTACAAGAGTTTTGTGCACTTTAGCATAGTTTTCAAGCCAACGTCATTTACATACCACAACAGGGCATTAGAGAGAAAAGGGAGGGCATAAGCATTTATTAAAAGCTTACTATGTGCTAGACACTTTGCTAAGTGGTTCTGAAAATATTATTTCATTTGATCTTTACAACAATCCCACAAAGAAGGTGTTATTATTATCATTTTATACTTAAGGAAACTAAGGCAGACAGTGACTTGCCCAAGTCACAGAAGAGCACAGTTGTTCAATAAATGCTTGACTGATGGATTCATACCAGCCTGAGTTTAATCTAGGCCCACTAGAGCTCTTCCAATTTGGCAATTCTGTCACAATAGCCTGATACAACACAAATCTATCTTATCTAATTTAATAAATATTCTATAATGTAATTCCCTCCAATCCCCTACCATATAATTTGGATATACCATTATTGTGATCTTAAACTATTGTGTAACAATAATGAGGGTTATGAAGTAGGTACCATCTCAACTGTGGCTCCAAGAAGCTACATCATGTAGTGGCCAAACTCTGGTAAAACCATCTCAGCAGATGGGCTAAACCAGGGTAAACAGTGGACTCAAACCCATCAGTGACTTAGGGGAGTCTCTACCTCAAATATATGAAGATTTTCCCTGCTAGAATGGGTGGATGAGAATAATTTGTTCCAACATCTACGAAAGTGGCTGAAGTAGTGTTGTGAAGTGCCTAGAGCTTGGTCAGACATTGAAAACAGCAAGGTCATTCACTGCATCCTGGGCCATCACCAGTCATTCTGACTTTTGCCTTGCCACTGGACTTTGCTGACCAGGAAGAGAGAATGAGGTTGATGACTTTGTGCAATTCTGCTTCATCTAAATCCAATTCACACAGGAATCAGGACATCAACTTGTGATGTCATCGGTCCTCTTCAGAAACAAAGGATGAAAAACAGCAGCAACAACAACAACAATAACAACCCCATCCTTGGATATAGAATTGGTTGGGTTTTTTTTTTTTTTGTAGTAGAAATGAAGCATTCCCCATGTATCAAAATCTCTTAGTTAACACGGTAAAAGATTTTGTTGATTGTCTGTACTTAAGAAAGTGATGGAAGAAAATGTTAACACAAATTAAACATAAAAGTGTGTTGTGCATATAGTACCCTCCACCACACTCCCCTTCCCCCTGCCCCCGCAGTCAATTATTAAACATTTATTAGCATACCCTTGTACACATGCGCTGGATTATGCCTATGTCCTTATTGCATTCTGAGTGGTGTTAGCCTAGTGACCAAATAATTACCCTTGGAGTCCCATCCTCTGATATCCCCGGCTCACATATGGCCAAGCCTCTTTTGAACTTTACTTTTTAACTATGCAAAAGGCCAAGATAAAATATAATAGTTTATTTTTACAGAAAGACTTAAAGTTTGCAAAGTACTTGACATGTACTGTCTCTTGTCTCTTGAAGGTTGTAGCCTTAAGGGATCTTTTGTTTCTCCACAATATTTAGGGTATATTAAATCATTTTTGTCTTTCCTTTGATTGCCCACTCATTTCTCCTTCCTACATTCACAGACCCTTTGTATCCCATCTCACTGCATTCCTTTGCTACCCATTGTCTGTTCCTATGATGATTCTAAATGACAACTTCTTGAAAGCTGCAGGTGCCCACCACAATGGCCTAGCAGACCATCATGAGATTCAGTGTTGTACAGCTGCCAGCAACAGAATTCAGATTGTCGGTTGTGGGGATAATGTAGGCAAGAGTATTGAGAAATTGGTACCAGCTGGTGTTCTAATGTGATCAGCATCTCTAACTCCAATGCTACCCTCACTAACTTGGTAGATACAGATGCCATATTGAATCATGAAAATTGGGGTTGTGCAAGATATTTAGTAAAAAAAAAATAGCTTTGGATATCATGCTCTTTATTTTTATACTACTTTTCTTTCCATACTCCTTACCCCTTCTCCAACCCTTCAAATCTTATTTTATTAGTCTATATTTGAGCTACAATTTACAATACTCAGATTTGTGTTATTCAGTCTTCAACACATTCCAAACAAAAAATGTGGAAATCACTCTATGAGTCTCCAAAATAATTAAACTCTTGACTTTACTCTGGCTCTGAAATTCCATAAAAATTCCAAGTGTTCCTTGCATCCAGTCCAGAACAAGCATCTTAACCATCTAGAACTGTGATCCAGATCCAAGCACAGGCAAAGCAAGAGAATCCTGCAGCAGCAGAGAGATCTCTGCAATCATCCTCTGATCAGGCACTGGATTCCCCCTCAGCCTGTGGGCCAGAAGTTCAGGAAACAGCCACTACCCCAGGGCCACTCTCCAGGACTGGGGCTGGGACCCCACGCTTCTCTCTCACTGCAGACACAGACTTTTCCAACTGAACTTCTAAGTTGTCTTTGCTGTTTGTGAGTTGAGAAGTCTGGAAACTGCCACAGCTGCCCATGATTCAGTCCTCTGAGGCCTGCCCCAGGTTCTCTGAGACATGTTTTGCCTGCATGCCCACACTGAATTGCATTCCTCTCCCAGCTGGGCACAATAGATCTTTCTAATTACCCATCCAGGTTGTCTTGGGCTGGAAATTTGTTTCACTCTGCCTTTTTGTGGGTTCTGCTGCTTTAGAATTTGTTTAGAGCCATTTTTACAGGTATTGGGAGGGGTTTGGGGGAGAGCTCAAGCAAGTTATTGCTTTTACTCTGCCATCTTGGCTCTGCCTCCAAAAGAAGTCAAAAAGTTATTCTCAAAGATAAGGAACATGAAATTCTATTTGTTGAAATATATTAACTTTATAATATTTAATTATTGTTTATGTTAGCCTTCTTTGATACATAGTCTTAATATATTTAAAGTAATGCATTTTCTGATTAATCCATTGCTCATTTATTACATCATTAAATTATTTAACCTAGGTTACACTTGTTTCCAATTTTCTCTTTTCTTCAAATTGCATTTGATTTTTAAAATAAAGAATGTAAGCAAAGGGCTTTTGCATGACTATTGTAAAAATGGGAAGCCTTCATTAAAAAAGTCACTGTGTTATGAGCAATTTGAGAAGCAGTATCATATAAAGTATAGATTGCTGAATGCAGAGTCAGGAGATGAGAGTTCAACTTATATCTCAGACATTTTACGAGTTGTATAAATTACTTAATTTCTTGCAAAATCTCATTTTCTTTAGTTATAAAATGGGTATAGTAAATGTACTGAAAACTGGAAAAAAATGAGTACCCATTGATTGGGAAATTGCTAAAAATAACCTATAGTATATGAATGAATGCAATATTATTATACAGTAAGGAATGATAATTATGCAAATTCTGATTTACACGGGAAAATGTATACATATATATATATATTTATGCAGAGAAAGATAAACAGAACTTTGTCTTCTTCTTTAAACTAAGAAGATGATATCTGGAACTTCAAAAATATAAATAAAAAGATCACTAAAAGGAAGTTGAACACTAAGCAATTAGAAACCAATGATAGTCCTAGAAAACAAATAGTGAATCATATTATGACCTCATGGAGGAGAGGGGAAGGAAGGATGGACCATTAGAGAAGAATATGTATTTATTGTTAGATATGGTCAGTGTATTGGATGTCTTGTTTATTTTTTCCAACAAGGGAGATGGGCAAAATGACCAGAATATAAAAATAAAAATGAGAAAGTACTTTATTATTATTGATATTGTTTGTATCATCCTCACTTGCAAATATATCTCTTCCCTTCATCTTTTCAGAGTGCTGTCTCTTATAATAAAGAATAAAGAAGAAAAGGGAAAAAAAGTTCAGCAATGGATAAACCATGTCTGTCAGTATAACCAAAGTTCCATACTCATAGACCTCTTTTTTGAAAGAAAAGAAAAGAAAAGAAAAGAAAAGAAAAGAAAAGTAGGGAAATGCATGCTTTCAGGGCAACTATGATTATCATAATTACACAGTGTTCAATTTGGGGGAAATATCCATTTGTAGATATTAAAGAATCATAGTATTAGAAAAGACCTCAGAGGTGACTTGATACAATGCCAACCCAAGTCAGGAATTACATTTATGGTATTTTAACAATTCATCTTATAGCTTCTGCTTTAACATCTCCACTGACAGAGAGGTAACAATCTTTCAAGGCATCTCATTCCTCTTCCATACACCTAATTATTAAATGTTTCCTTTCTTTAAGGAAAAGTCTACCTTCTCATAATTTCTTTATTTTCTTCCTAGTTCTCCCATTTTGAGTAAAGAAGAAAAAGTCTAATTCCTTTCTATAATACAACCCTTTAAATATTTGATGACAGCTATCATATCCCCTAAATGATTCTATTTCTGGGCTAAACAGCTATAATTTCTCCAATTTCTTCCAGACTACTCACCATGCTAGTTGCCCTCCTCTGAGTGTGCTCCAGCTTAACAATGTCACTTCTAAAATGGGGTGCCCCAAACTGGATCTGATACTGCAGATGAAGTGTGACCAGGTCAGAGAGTAGCAGGACTTCTGGGTCCCTATCTCTGGGCACTGTACTGCTGTTACTGCAGCCAGAGATTGCATGAGCGGCTTTGACTGATATGAGCATGCTGCTGACTCATGTCTCATGCCTGACTCACTAATACCGCTAGGTTGTCTTGAAATAAATTTCAAAAGCCCTGAATGGTTTCTAGGCTAAAACATTTCTTTCATGAACACCAGAAAACTGTCCCCTGTACAGGGCAGTATATATGTAAGGAGTGTCTTTGCTTGCAGAAGATCTCCAGGAAACCTCTTCTATTTACTTGGAACTGCCCTCTATTGACATTTTCTCCTTCCTTTGGTGAATTTTGCTTGAAAGGTAATGGTGTTTCTTAGAAATGAAAAACAAACCAAAACAAAGGAAAACAGAACACATTAACATAAAAACAATTATTGGTTTCCTGCTGTTTATTTATGATAGTGGGGAAAAGCGGAAGACTCTCTTTGAATATTGTATTTCTTCAGCCTTCTTAAAAATAAAATCTCTCAAACCTTTTTTAAAAGGAATTCATTTGAGACTTTTTTCCTTGCCTCTCTGTCTTTAGATCTCAGAAAAGATGAAGATCTTGGCAAAATGAAGAGTGTGATGCTATTTTGAGAGAGAACCAAGAGACAAGCCAGATAAAGCATTTAGAAGAACAAGAAAAACTGTACCTTACAGAACATTAGCCACCAAATATACAAATTGTAAGCTGTCATAAAGGACTGTCAGTTTCTAGCTCCCAAGACAAAAAAAAAAAAAAAAGATGTACTTTGGGTTAATATGTGTTTATGTGCTTGAAAACAGTGAGATATAAAGCACTAAGAGAAATCTTCTGATCTACCCAGTAATAATGGTTTCTTTCTAATGCCCTAATTCAATATAAATCTGAAAACCAGGTCTTACATTCAGAATCCTGAACTGTGTAAGAGTCAAGTATTGCAGGCTACCCTCCCCTGCCATCCTTTTACTTTCCCCCCCATATCTTATTCAATAAACTGTCCTGCTTTGGCAGTGGGGCCATGTTATACTTTCTAGTAGCTGTGCTAAATTCCTTCAGTCCTGCAATCTCAGAATGATGAAATATGTGTTGATTCTGAAGTTAATTTCACCTCCCTTATGACCTATTGATGATATCCTGTGCTGCCAATGGCACTGAATGATGTATAGAAGGCACTGTGGTTTTTCTACCTTTCATTCAAGAGATGGGGAAAATGAACAAGGGTCTGTTTCCTTGGCTAATATCCCACACAGTCCCTTCTCTGCATTTCATCTGTAGAGCAGGTATTTGTTTCAGGAAGGTTAGCTAAGTCTTTAGTCTTTTCAATGACTGATCATTTGTCATAAGTGAAAAATATGCACACATTTCTAGTCAGCAGATGGATGAGTAGAGAATTTAAGCACAATTGACTGAGTGACACTATTTTAGTACTGATGTCTGTGGTGGTGATTAATCACAAAGGCAGGTTTACTGGAAAGGCTTGCTCCAAAACAGAACATTTTCATTGCAGTATATTGGTATCCTGTATAACTCTACATGTGCTGGATGTGAGAGACCTGAATCTCTGCACTATGGTGGGAAATAATAGGAAAGTTGAGAACCATTGTTTTGAATCAATGCTTTGCAAGGTAAAGCTTTGAGCTTCTCTTAAGTCAGCTGCATTACACTACTATTCTGGGTGGCAAGAACAATAAAAGAGAAGTTATAGGGGTTAGGAGAGTGTAGAGGGCAAGTTATGGACTGTATTTAAGCTTACGCTTGGAAACTATTTTCAAGTACTGGGTAATTCTGATAGGGTCCTCTCACATCTGAAATTCTGCCCTATAAACCTTGTGGATAGTTTGAAATTCCCACACATAACTGTTCCGCCTCATCAAAACTCCTACTTCTTTTCATTCTATCTCCCTAGAATGTCTGGCAAAGATAATGTACAGCCTTAGGGAGAATTTACAGGATATTCTTAATTATATATTGTTGCATGTAATAAAATGTTTCCCATAATCAAAAGGATGGGGGTAAATGTCAAAATGGGCACCTACCTCATTTTGTGAAACCCTCATTTTAATAGAATTACAACAAAAGACTTGGTACACTATAAACAATTATTGGTGGAGTGATACTTTGGAAGGAATTGAGTGACAATTATGTGGTGGAACATTTTATAGTCAGAGTAACTGAATTTATTATTCAGTTTAGTAATCCACTAAATGAGAAGAGAGCATGGGATCAGGTTTGAGAACATAGAGAGGAACCACTTGAGAAGAAAAGAGTGAAGCAGCAAGAGGGAGTGGAGAGAAGATCAAATTGGGAATCAAAGGAATTGAGTTGCAATCTTTGTTCTTTTACTATTGCAATCTTCTATATGTCCCTTCCCTATTTGAGCTATCTCTCTGACATGGCATTAAGAGGATCAGAAGAGCTGATTTCTTGGAATAGTGTTATTTGGGATTAGAAGCACCTAAATGGCAAAATGTATTGAGTGCTGGATTAGGAATCAGGAAAATGTAAGTCCTAACATGGCCTCAGACACTACCTATTACTCATTCTGGTGATATTTAATAAAACATAGTTCTTAAATTTTTATGTATTAAGGTCATACCTGGAGGATTGTGGACAATGGTTCTGTCCGCAATAATAAGCCAATTTTTGTATTGTTTATTTGTTCAATTCTCAAGGACATTTTGAAGTTATTTTTAGTAAGTTGATTTGTTATCTATTAGTTTACAAAAGATGGGCAGGTTCTAATATGGAATTTTTGCCACACAAGTCATGTCTTGATAAATATGGTGGATGCTAAATTTCTATAGGCTATGGTGATATTTTACAATACTAAGAAATGCTTCCTACTCTGGGATCTTAGTTTTGTCATAACATATATTCAGAAATAAATTACTTTTAGTTACATTTAAAAATCCAATGGAATGTGTTAACTTATTTATTGTGTTTCAGAGGCTGTTTCCCAACAGTTCAATGATCAAAGAATATGAAGAGACAATTTTTAGAGAAAAAAAATACAAGCTATCAACAATCATATACAAATGTCCCAAATCACTAATAATTAGAGAAACAAAAATTAAAGTAACTTTGAAATTTCACTTTACACCTACCAAATGAAAGATGAAAAAGAGGAATATGACAAATTTTGGCAAGGCTGTGGAATCTTTATTGCAGAGAAAACAAAATTATCAATGTCAATTTTAAAATTCTGTTCCTAATAAGCAGCCCACTGCTCCCAATATGGTATGTAATAACACCATTCTTCCATCCTTCTCTTCTATACTTGTTTTCCCACAGGTGAATGTGAAGGTACTTTAAGAATTCCAATTTCAGGGGAAGAGCCATGATGGCAGAGTAAAAGCAGTGACTTGCTTGAGCTCTCCCTCAAACCCCTCCAAATACCTATAAAAAATGGCTCTAAACAAATTCTAAAGCAGCAGAACCCACAAAAAGACAAAGTGAAACAAATTTCCAGCCAACAACAGCCTGGATGGTTGAATGGAAAGGTATATCACTCCAGGTTGGGAGAGGAGCGCAGTTGGACATGGGAGAGCAGGCTGCAGTGAACATGGGGCAGGCCTCAGAGGACTGAATCACAGGCAGCTGTGGTTGTTTCCAGACTTCTCAACCCATGAACGCCAAAGACAACTTAGAAGGTCAGTGGGAAACTAAGATCACAGAGTAGTCTGTCTCTCCAGTAGTGAGAGAGAAGCAAGGTATGGTATCAACCCCATTCCCCAAGCTCTGCGCTGGGGCGGTGACTGTCTCTTGAGCTTCTGGCCCACAGCCTGAGGAGGAATCAAATGGCTGATCAGAGGGGGACTGCAAGGATTTCTCTGCTGGTGCAGGATTCTCTTGCTAAGCCTGTGCTTGGATCTGAGTCACAGTTCTGGGTGGCAGTCCTGGGCCAAGGAGGAGCAATGGCATGGTGGAGCTTGTAGTAGAAGTGGAGAGGAAACCCTCCTCACAGTTCCAAGACAGAAAAGAGTGCTCATAGACCAGAACACAGGCCAGGAAAGGAGTAAATACTTCGCCCTTGATCATAGCACCTTGGAAGAACTGAAAACTTACAGGTCCCTAGAAGTATCTCTGTAAACAGCTGCACAAAACCCCCGAAGTACATTCTCCACACTGGAAACAGACCCCTGCCTTAACAAAGAGTTTATAACTCAAGTAATTGGCCGGGATCATGAGCAAGCAGCACAAAAAGAGTCAGACTATATTATCTTACTTTGATGACAAAGAAGATCAAAACATACAACCAGAAGAAGACAGCAAAGCCAAAGCTCCTACATCCAAAGCCTCCAAGAAAAATATGAATCAGTCCCAGGCCTTGGAGAGTTCAAAAAGAATTTTGAGAAGCAAGTAAGAGAAGTAGAGGAAAAACTGAGAGTGATGCTAAAGGAGATCCGAAAAAATGCTGAAGAAAATAACACCTTAAAAAATAGCCTGACCCAAATGGCAAAAGAGGTCCAAAAAGCCAATGAGGAGAAGAACGCCCTAAAAAGCAAAATTGGCCAAATGGAAAAGGAAGTCCAAAAGCTTACTGAAGAAAATACTTCCTTAAAAATTAGAATGGAGAAATTGGAAGCTAATGACAATTTGAGAAATCAAAGCACTGTAACACTAATCCAAAGGAATGAAAAAATAGAAGACAATGTGCAATATCTCATTGGAAAAACAACTGACCTGGAAAATAGATCCAGGAGAGAGAACTTAAAAATTATTGGACTATCTGAAAGCCATGATAAAAAAAAGAGCCTAGACATCATCTTTCAAGAAATTATCAAGGAAAACTGCCCTGATATTTTAGAACCAGAGGGCAAAATAGAAATTGAAAGAATCCACTGATCACCTCCTGAAAGAGGTTCCTGAAGGAAAACTCCTAGGAATATTGTAGCCAAATTCCAGAATCCCCAGGTCAAGGAGAAAATATTGCAGGCAGCCAGAAGGAAACAATTCAAGTATTGTGGAAACACAATCAGGGTAACACAAGAGTTAGCAGCTTCTACATTCAGGGTCCAGAGGGCATGGAGTCTGCTATTCTGGAGGGCAAAGGAGATAGGACTGCAGCCTACAATCACTTACCCAGCAAAACTAAGTATAATCCTTCACAGTAAAAAATGGTTATTCCATGAAGTAGGGGTCTTTCAAGCATTCCTGTGGAAAAGACCAGAGCTTAATAGAAAATTTGACCTTCAAATACAAGACTCAAGTGAAACATGGAAGAGGTAAACAGGAAAGAAAAATCTTAAGAGACTTATTAATGTTGAACTGTTTACATTCCTGCAGAGAAAGATGATATTTGTAGCTAATGAGTCCTTTGTCAGTATTAGGGTAGGGGGAGAGAAAAAATTATATGTATGTATAGATAGATAGAGGGCACAGAATGAGTTGAAGATGAAGGGGTGATATCTGGAAAATAAAATTAAAGGATGAGAGAGGATTATACTGGGAGAAAGAGAAAGGGAGAAGTAGAATGATAAATATCTCACATGAAAGGTAAAATATCTCACGTGAAACACAAGAAAAGGCTTTTACAGTGGAAGGGAAATGGGGGAACATGAGAGGGAATGAGTGAATCTTATTCTCATAGGATTTGGCTTAAGGAGGGAATAACATATACAATGGGGTATGGTAATCTATCTACAGGAAAATAAGAGGGGAAGGGCACAAGAGAGCAGGGGGTTAACAGAGGGGAGGGCAGATTGGGGGAGGGGATAATCAAAAGCAAACACTTCTGAGGAGGGACAGGGTCAAAAGAAAGAATAGAATAAATGGGTGGGTGGGATAGGATTAAGGGAAATAGAGTTAGTTTTTCACAACAGGACTAATATGGAAGTGTTTTGCATGAGTACACATCTATAACCTGTATCGAGATGCTTGCCTTTTCAATGAGGGTGGGTGGGGAGGGAGGAAGGGAGAAAATTTGTAACCCAAAGTTTTAAAAACACATGTTAAAAAACATAAAAAGAATAAAAATCAGAAAAAAAGATCTCCAATTTCAAGGTCACAAAGGGTAGCATTCTCTTCCCACCATCTGCTTCCCCATGGTGATTTCCTTTCAAACTCCTGGGTACCTCCCATGTGAGTCTTCTGCTCCTGGGCCAGTGGCTTTTTGTTGTTGTTTTATTTTTTTGTTTGCTTTTTGTTTTGTTTTGTTCAACTCACCATTCTCTTCTGGTATATTTGTCAGCATTCTATAGCCACATTTGCAGCTTGAACCCCAGAAACCCTGGAAATCATAGCATCACATTAGATAGAGAAAACTTCCAAGAAGGAAGATAAAGAAAGAGAGTGGAGAGACAGAGACAAAGAAACAGAGAGAGAGAGAGAGAGAGAGAGAGAGGAAAGATGAGGAGAGAGAGAGAGAGAAAGACAGACAGACAGACAGACAGAAACAGGGAGAGACAGAAAAACAGAGACAGAGAGAGACAGAGACAGAAAGAGACAGAGAAAGACAGACATAGAGACCAAGACAGATACAGAGGTAGCAGTTGATACACAGACACAAAGACACAGAGACAGAAAAAAAGAGACAGAGACTAGACCACAAGACTCAGAAAGTTTTTTTTTTTAAAGTCCCTCAGTCATGAGTCATCTTTTGTGACGTCTGTTATATTTGCTAAAATTCCATAAGGCTAATTAGCACTATATTTGCTATTTCTTTGGCACTTAAAGATGTGAATAGTGCAAAGGATGAGCAATGAATATCTGAGTCTTGAGAGAAGCTAGGCAATTGTTGTCACATTTCTATTGCTATTCCTGAAATACGATAGGATACCTTATAAGAACAGTGAGTATCCCATAATTGGAAGTTGCTATTAATATTCTTGCATTAGATGAGAAGGTAGGGGGCTAAGGTCTGTTCCATGCTTTAGAGTCTATGATTCACTCTTAGACACCTTATTCTTTCCTTGTACCCTTTAGGGATTAGTGACTTTCTAAAAGAAAAATAAAATGATTGTAATGACTTGCTTCATCAGAAGAAGCTACTAAAATGTACATCACTACAATGATACCCCAGACCATAAGGTATTAGAACATAGTGGATATAGCATAATCTATTAGAGATAAGTTAATTTTGTTTCCTATATTTTTCCAAAAATTCCTATGACAAATGACTTTGCAACTAAAAATTCCTATCCTAGCTCTATAAAACTTCCTATTCAACTCAAGAGCCAAAGTTAGCCTTGTACTCACACTCATTTTCTATTAAGGAACTGCCCCATGCTCTTTCCAATGATCTGGATCAACAAGTGATTAATACATCAGAAGTCTCAAAAATTCCTTCAAGTTGCTCAGCTTTAAATATTGTATACACACTAATTCTTAAATATATTGATTCATCTTCTTTGTATTTTCATTCGTGTTTGATTCATGGAATTACTGAATCTTAGAATGAAAAGCAACATTAAGAGTCATCTAGCTCAGCCTCTCACCCTGAACAGGAATTACCTCTGCAACAGGTGTCATATATCATGTCATATAGAAGAAAGGTCTGAAATGTGTTCATGTAAACATGGAAATAACATTTTTAAAGTGATGACAATTCTAGGATGTATTTACAGATAACAGGCTTTTGAGACTGAGTACTCCATTCCTAAAAGCAGATACAAAAAGAAGAGTCAGTAAGCCTGTATACATGTAATTTTTATTTCCTTTATTTTCCTCTTGAAAACTAATGATGTACCCATTAAATACATCTTAATGGGCAAATATTTATATCTTAGATTCTTCCCTTCATTGGAAAAAGGAAGTTGTAAATAAATTAAATTAGCACCCTGCCATTACACTGTGCTTATGAATTTGTGTTCTTGAAGACAGAATCTGGTTCTATGTACCAAAAAGGTGGTAAAATTATTCTTGGTGGGGGGAGGGGAGGAAGTGGAGCAACATGGCAGAGAGAAGCTGGGAAGTTGCTTGAGCTCTCCCTAATTTTCCTCAAAAACAACATTAAATCAAGCCTCTAAAAGCATTCTGGAGTGAAAGAATCCACAAAGAGATGGAATTAAATAATTTTCCAGCCCAAGATAACTTATAAGGACTTCAGGAAAAAGGTCTGTTTAACTTGGGTAAAGGTGAGCATAGCTCAGTGCAGGCAGCATCCAGGTAAGGCAGTGGGAGACTCTTAGGTACAGTACAGATAAGAAACCAAGGCCCCTTGGTCCTGGCTCAGTAGGCCAGTGGCACACAAAGCCAGCTGTGAGACTTCCAGCCCCAGCATAGAAGGCAAATTTCCAGCCCTGTAACTCAGGGCACAATAGGCACAATTGGGCCTGGTCACCCTAGCTTAGTGGGCAAGCCACCAGGCCCAGAGGCCCTGACCCCAAATGCAGGAAGTTTGAGACAGTGCCCCCTGTGCCCCAGAAACAGAAACTAACTTTTTTAAAATGAGCAAAAAAAAAAAGAAAGAAAGAAAGAAAGAAAAAAAGAGCATTGACCATAGAAAGCTATTATGGTGATCAGGGAAGTTCAAAATACAAACTCCTAAGAGTATAACAATGTCAAACTGCCTACATGTGAAGCCTCAAAGAGGAATATGAATTGGTTTCAAGCCCAAAAAGTCCCCTTTAAAAAGCTCAAAAAGTATTTTAAAAATCAAGTAAGAGAGGTAGAAGAAAAAAATTGGGAAAAGAAATGAGAGTTTTACAAGAGAATTACAAAAAAGAGAGAGAGTGTGTGAGAGAGAGTTAACAGTTTGTAAAAGGAACCACAAAAATTGATTGAAGAAAACAGCTCCTTAAAAATGAGAATTGGCCAAATGCAAAAAAAGAAAAAATCCACTGAAGAAAACAACTCTTTTGAAAGTAGAATAGGCCAAATGGAAGAGGAGATACAAAAACTATGTGAAGAAAATAATTCTTTAAAAATTAGAATCAGAAAAAAATAAAATTGGGCAAGTGGAAGCTAATGACTTTATGAGACATCAAGAATCAGTCAAATAAAATTGAATGAAAAAGTGGAAGAAAATGTAAAATACCTCATTATAAAAATTAACCTGGCAAATAGATCCAGGAGAGATGATTTAAGAATTATTGGACTACCTGAAAGCTGTGATCCAAAGGAGGACCTGGATGGCATCTTTCAAGAAATTATCAAGGAAAATGGCCCTGATATCCTAGAACCAGAGGGTAAAATAATCATTGAAAGAATCCATTGATCACCTCTTGAAAGAGATTCCAAAATGAAAACTGTCAGGAATATTATAGACAAATTCCAGAACTAGCAGGTCAAGGAGAAAATACTGCAAACAGCCAGAAAGAAATAATTCACATATCAAGAAGCCATTATCAGCTTCTACATTAAATGACCACAGGGCTTGGAATATGATATTTTAGAAGGCAAAAAGATTAGATTATAATTAATAATCAATTGCCTGACAAAATTGAGCATAATCTTTCAGGTGAAAAGATAGACATTCAATGAAATAGGAGACTTTCAAACTTTTCTGATGAAAAAACCAGAGCTGAACAGAAAATTTCATCTTCAAATACAAGACTCAAGTGAAGCATAAAAAAGTAAAAAGGAAAGAAAAAAATAAAAACAACATAATATTCAATAATATTACATCCTTACATGGGAAGATGACACTTGTAACTCTGTCTGTTCCTCTATTTATTAAGGCAGTTAGAAGGAGTATACTTAGAGATAGGATGTGGGTATAAGTTGACTTTGATATGAGGATAAAAAATTAATTGAGGGATAAAAAAAGGATTGTACTAGGAGAAGAGGAAAGGGGGAGGCAGACTGGGGTAAATTATGTCACATGAAGATGAACAAAAAAACAACTACAGTAGAAAGAAGAGAAGGGGATAAGTATTGTTTGAACCTTACTCATCAGTATTGGCTCAAAGAATGAATAACATACATGATTGGTTCAATAAAGAAATATATCTTACCCTAGGGAAAAGAAGAAATGGGGTGATAAAAGGGAAGCCAAATTGAGGGAGGCAATGGTCAGAAACAAAGCACTGGTGAAGAGGGCCAGGGTAAAAGGAGAGAGAGAGAGAAAAGCATAAACAGGGGAAAATAAAATAGAGGGAAATACACAGTTAGTAATCATAACTGTGAATGTGAATAGGATGAACTTTCCTATAAAATGGAAATGGATAGCAGAGTGAATTAAAAACCAGAACCCTAAAATATATTGCTTGCAAGAAACACATTTGAAGAAGAGAGACACACCCAGAGTAAAGGTAAAAGACTACAGAAGAAGCTATTATGCTTCAGCTGGAGGATAAACAAACAAACAAATAAACAAACAAACAAACAAACAAACAGAGTTAGCAATCCTGGACTCAGACAAAGCAAAAGCAAAATTAGGTCTAATTAAAAGAAACAAGGAAGTAAACTACATCTTGCTGAAAGATACCATAGACAATGAAGTAATAGCAATACTAAACATATACACACCAAGTGATATAGCTTCCAAATTCTTAGAAAAGTTAAATGAGTTCCCAGAAGAAATAGACAGCAAAACTATACTAGTGGGGAACCTCAATTACTCCTTCTCAGCACTAGACAAGTCTAACCACAAAATAAACAAGAAAGAAGTTAAGGGGATGAATAGAGTTTTAGAAAAGTTGGATATGACAGAGCTTTGGAGAAAACTGAATGGGAACAGAAAGGAATATACCTTTTTCTCAGCAGTACATGTCATCTACACAAAAATTGACCATGTATTAGGGCATAAAAACCTCCCAACCAAATACAGAAAAGCAAAAATATTAAATGCATACTTTTCAGATCATGATGCAATAAACATTATGTGTAATAAAGGGCTAGGCTAAAATTAATTGGAAACTAAATAATCTAATCCTAAAGAATGAGTCAACAATAAATCATAGAAAAATAATACAATTAAAAATAATAAACTACTGAACTAATAAATATAACTAAGAGCTGGTTTTATGGGAAAAAACAATAAAATAGATAAAGCTTTGGTTCATTGGATTCTTAAAAAGAAAGAGGTAAACCAAATCACTAGTATCAAAAATTAAAGGTTGAATTCACCATCAATGAAGAGAAAATTAAAATAATAATTAGGACCTATTTTGACCAACTGTATGCCTATAAATCTGACAATCTAAGTTAAATGAATGAATATTTACAAAAATATAGATTGCCCAGATTAACAGAAGAGGAAATAAAATATTTAAATAACCCCATTTTAGAAAAAAATAAATTGAACAAACCTTCAATGAACTTCCCAAGAAAAAATCTCCAGGGTCAGTTGGCTTTACAAATGAATTCTACCAAATATTTAAAGGACAATTAATTGAAATAATAGATAAACTATTTTGAAAAATAGTCGAAGGAGTCCTACCAAATTCCTTTTATGATACAAATATTGTACTAATAACTAAACCAGGAAGAAGCAAAACAGAGAAAGAAAATTACTAACCAATTTCCCTAATGAATATTGATGCAATGTGTTTTTAATAAAATATTAAAAAAGAGATTAAAGCAAGTTATCACCAGGGTAATACACTATGAACAGGTAGGATTTTCACCAGGAACATAGGGTAGGTTCAATATTGGGAAAATTATCAACATAATTGACCATATCAATACATGATGAAAAAGCTTTTGACAAAATACAGCACCCATTCCTATTAAAACACTAGAGAATATAGGAATAAAGGGAGCATTCCTTAAAATGTTAAGCTGTATCTATCTAAAATCATGAGCAAGTAATATCTGTAATGGAGATAAGCCAGATGACTTCCCAATAAGATAAGGGGTGAAGCAAGAATGTGTATTATCACCACTATTATCCAATATAGTACTAGAAATTTTTACTATTGCAATAAGAAAAGAAAAAAGAAATAAAAGAAATTAGAATAGGCAATGAGGAAACAAAACTATCACTCTTTGCAGATGATATGATGGTATACTTAGAGAAAACTAGAGAATCAACTAAAAAAACTATTTGAAAGAATTAACAACTTCAGCAAAGTCACAGGGTATAAAATAAACCCACATAAATCATCAGTATTTCTATATATTACCAACATAGTCAAGAAGCAACAGATAGAAAAATAAATTCCATTTAAAATAACCACAGACAATTTAAAATATTTGGGATCTACCTGCCAAGACAAACTGAGGAACTATATGAACATAATTACAAAACACTTTTGAAACAAATAAAGTCAGATCTAAACAATTGAAAAATATTAATTACTCATGTGTAGGCTGAACTGATTTAATAAAAATAGCAATTCTACCTAAATTATTTTATAGGGCTAGAAAAAAATAATAAAATTAATGTGGAAGAAAAAAGGTCAAGAATATCAAGGGAATTAATAAAAATGTAAAGGAAGGTAGCCAGATTTAATATGATATTTTAAAGCATCAATCATCAAAACTATTTGGTACTAAGAACTAGTGGTGGATCAGTGGAATAGATTAGGTACACAAGACAAAGTAGTCAGTAAGCACAGTACTCTGCAGTTTAAAAAACCTAAAGACTCCAGCTTCTGAGATAAGAACTCATTATTTGACAAAAACTACTAGGGAAAGTGGAAAATAGCATGGCAGAAACTAGGCATAGACCAATATCTTACACCATATACTAAGACAAGGTACATGATTTAGACATAAAGTGTGATGCCATAAGCACAGTTGAGAGCAAGGAATAGCTTAACTTTTAAATCTATAAAGAAGGGAAGAATTTATGACCAAACAAGAGATAGAGACCAGTATGAAATGGAAAATGGTTAGTTTTGATTACATTAAATTAAGAAAAGGTTTTGCACAACAGAAAAAAAAAAATACAATCAAGATTAGAAGGAAATCAGAAGGAGGAGGAAAAAGAATTATAGTATGCTATCTTTGCTAAAGGCCTCCTTCAAATTTATAGGAATACAAATCATTCCGCAATTGATAAATGGTCAAAGGATATTAGCAGGCTGTTTTCAGATGAAGAAATCAAAGCTTTCTATATTCTTATAAAAATGCTCTAAATCACTAGTAATTAGAGAAATGTAAACTAAAACAACTCTGAGGTACCACCCCACATCCATTAAATTGACTAATATTACAGAAAAAGAAAATGATAGATCTTGAAGAAGATGTGAGAAAATCGGGACACTAATGCATTGTTGGTGTAGTTGTGAACTTATCCAACCATTCTGGAAAGTAATTTGGAGCCATGTCCAAACACAACCAAACTGTGCATGCCCTTTAATCCAGCAATACAATCCAGCACAAAAAAAAAAAAAAGAAATAAAAAACCATAGGTCTGTATCACAAAGAGATCACAAAAATGGGAAAAAAAGATCTACAGGTACAAAAATATTTATAACAACTCTTTTTATGGTGGCAAAAATTGAATTTGAGGGAATGGCCGTCAATTGGGGAATGGATGAACAAGTTGTATATGAACATAGTAGAATGCTATTGTGCTATAAGAAATGACGAGCAGGCAGATTTCAAAAGAAACCTGGAAAGACTTGCATGAACTGATGCTGAGTGAAATGAGCAAAATCAGGAGAATATTGTACACAGTAACCACAACAGTAGCTCTTCACAGCAATACAATGCTCCAAGACAATTCCAAAGGACTCATGAAGGAAAATGCTATCCACATGCAGAGAAAGAACCATACAGTCTGAATGCAGATCAAAACATTCTATTTTCACTTTTTTGTGGCTTCTCCCTTTAGTTCTGTTTCTTCTTTCACAACATGAATGATGCGGAAATATGTTTAGGTGATTTCACATGAATAACCTCTATCAAATTGCTTCCCATCTTGGGGAGGAGGGCTAGAAATAACAGATGGAGAAAAAATTGGAACTCAAACTCTTATAAAAAATGAATGCTGAAAACTACTTGTACATGTAATTGGAAAAAAATACTATTTAAAAAAAAAAAGAATGATTTTTGGATGAATTGATCATCCCTAGTCTGTCAACATAACAGAAAACCTGGCAGGGGCCCAGACTATAGTTGGAACGATTTTAGAATGATTCTTCCCCTCTGCCAGACAACCTTGTTTACATTATCGTAAGCCCTTGGGTCTAAGCACTAAAGTTGATTAAACTGAATATAAAATCTTGAGAATGTACTTTTTTAAAATACCAAAAATCCAAGAAAATCCACAATCCCAATGCTGTCCTTTTTTAGGTCAAAGGGAGCATGTATCATTAATATAACAGTAGTAAATGTCAAAAAGTTTCCTAAAAATTAAGTCAACTCATAAATCTTTTTGATGCATATTTTGTAGCAAGATTAGTTTGCATACTAGAGTAAAAATAATAATGAAGACATAAGATCTAGTTTTAAGTCCTAAATCTGTTGCTTGCTGGTCTTTAAGTCCTTGGGGAAACCAGTTACCTTTTTTAATCCTAATTTTCCTCATTGCAATATAGGCAAAACAATTCCATTTTTTGTGGAATGTGGTTTATAAATCACAAAATACCATATAAATATCAACTAACATTCATTTACTACTACTAAGTTTAAACATCAAGAAAAGCAATGATGTTGATGGTGATGATGATGGTGATGGTGATAGTGATGACAATAAGAACAAAAAAATGTGGTCACAACAATGTTGCTAATAAAAGTTCTGGAAGAATGGTTAAGAAACAAAATAGTAGAATATTCATACAGGAAAATACTAAGCAATGTAATGATAAATTGCTTGGAGTCTGAGCTAGACACAAACATTTAACACAAACTGTTAGGAAAGAATATGACTGAAACATGTTGAGCATTGTTCAATTAGTACCTTGTTGAACATTTATCAACTAGAGTTGTTTGTGGCCAAGTTAAGCTCACAGTGTTTCTAATCTTATCATAATCTGAAGTTGCTCTTTGATACAAGCTCTTCTCTTTTTAATAGTAACATTCTTCCACTGATGTGTGGTTGAGGTTTTTGGAGCACCATAATTTCCAAAGAATCAAAATTATAATTGATTAAAAGGCAACAAGATACATGGTGCATATTAGGACATGTATTTGTAATTATGACCTATGTGCAAGAAGTGGCATAACAGACATCACATGGCCTTGTTTTCATGTTATCTGGACCCAATGCTAGTAATACTCTCACATTTGCCTCTTAAAACACCTTCAAGCTTTAGCAATAAGAGAAGAAAAAGAACTGAAGGTATTAGAATAGGCAAAGATGAAACAAAGATATCACTCTTTGCAGATGATATAATGATATTCTTAGAGAATCCTAGAGAATCAAATAAAAAACTACTTGAAATAATAAACAATTTTAGCAAAGTTTCAGACTATAAAATAAACCCACATAAATCATCAGCATTTCTATATATTACCAACAAAATCCAACAGCAAGAGATAGAAAGAGAAATTCCATTTAAAGTTATGGTAGACATTATAAAATATTTAGGAGTCTACCTACTGAAACAAACCCAGGAACTATATAAACACAATTACAAAACACTTTCCACACAAATAAAGTAAGATCTAAATAATTGGAAAAACATCAGTTGCTCAAGGGTAGCCTGGCTAATATAATAAAAATGACAATTCTACGTAAACTAATTTACTTATTCAATGCCATACCAATCAAACTACCAAAAATTATTTTATGGAGCTAGAAAAATAATAACAAGATTCATTTGGAATAAAAAAAAGGTCCAGAATATCAAGAGAACTAATGAAAAGTAATGCAGGGGAAGGTGGCCTAGCCATTCCAGATTTTAAATTGTATTATAAAGCAACAATCATCAAAACTGCTTGGTAGTGGTTAAGAAATAGAGTAGTGGATCAGTGGAATAGGTTAGGTATGTAAGACACAATAGTCAATGACTATAGGAACCTAATATTTGATAAACCCAAAGACCCCAGTTTCTGGGATAAGAACTCACTGTTTGACAAAAACTGCTGGGAAAACTGGTAAAGAGTATGGCAGAAACTAGGCATAGACCAAAATTTTATGCCATATACCAAAATAAAGTAAAAATGAGTTCATGATTTAGATATAAAGGCTGATACTATAAGCAAACTGGGAGAGCAAGGAATAGTTTACCTATCAGACTTATGGAAAACAGAAGAATTCATGACCAAAAAGGAGATAGAGAACATTATGAAATGCAAAATGGATAACTTTGATTACATTAAATTGAAAAGTTTTTGCACAAAAGAAAACCAATGCAACCAAGATTAGAAGTAAAGTAGAAAATTGGGAAAGACTTTTTACAACCAGCGTCTCTGACAAGGGCCTGATTTTTAAAATATATAGAGAATTAAGTCAAATTTAAAAGAATAGAAGTCATTCCCCAATTGATAAATAGTCAAAGGATATGAACAGGCAGTTCTCAGATGATGAAATTAAAGCCATCTATAGTAATATGAAAAAAATGCTCTAAATCACTATTGATTAGAGAAATGCAAATCAAAACACCTCTGAGGTACCACATCACACCTATCAGATTAGCCAACATGACAAAACAGGAAAATGATAAATGTTGGAGAAAATGTGGGAAAATTGGAACACTAATGCATTGTTGGTGAAGTTGTGAAATGATCCAACCGTTTTGGAGAGAAATTTGAAACTATGCCCAAAGGGCTATAAAAATGTGCATACCCTTTGACCCAGCAATAGCACTTCTGGGACTGTATTCCAAAGAGATCATATAAATGGGAAAAGGACCCACATGTACAAAAATATTTATAGCAGCTCTTTTTGTAGTGGCAAAGAATTGGAAATTGAGAGAATGCCCATCAATTGGGGAATGGCTGAACAAGTTGTGGTATATGAATGTAATGGAATAGTATTGTACTATAAGAAATGATGAGCACACAGACTTCAGAAAAACGTGGAAAGTCTTTTATGGTCTGATGCTGAGTGAAGTAAGTAGAACCAGGAGAAGGTTGTACACAGAACAGCCATGCTGTGTGATGACTAATATTGATAGACTTAAATCCCTTCTAGGCAATGCGAAGATCTAAGACATCTCCAAAGGCCTCATGATGGAAAATGCTATCCATATCCAAAGAAATAACCATGAAGTTTGAATGCAGATCAAAGCATACTATTTGCTATTTTTTTTTCTTCTGTTGTGTTTGTTTCCTCTTTCTGGTGATTCCTCCTATTGGTTCTAATTCCTACTTACAACGTCACTAATGTGAAAATATGTTTAATAGGAATGTATATGTATAGTCTGTGTCAGATTGCATGCCATCTTGGGGAAGGAGGTGGGGAAGGAGGGGGAGAAAAATTGAAAACTCAAAAGCTTATGGAAATGATTGCTGATAAATCAAAATAAAAATTTTTAACTACTTTTTATTTTTTTAATATTTTTTTTTAGACAATTGGGGTTAAGTGACTTGCCCAGGGTCACACATCTGGTAAGTGTCAAGTGTTTGATCTGAGGCCGGATTTAAACTCAGTTCCTCCTGACTTCCGGACCCATGCTCTATCCACTGTGCCACCTAGCTGCCCCAATCAAAATAAATTAATAAAAAAAAAGAAACCTCAAAAAAACAACAAACAAAAAAACAAAAACAAAACACATTCAAGATAGTTTTCCCTTCCTGATTTACTTTATCACTCAGCTCAAGAACTATCTTCTACATCAAGTCTTTCCTGGCTCTCCAGCTTTTAGTGGGAAAGCATTCAAAAATACCTTGCATTCATTTTGTACACACAGCTACCTACCCACCCACCCACCCACCCACCCACACACACACACACACACACACACACACACACACTAACCTCCCCCCCCCATTAGAAGGTAATCTATTTGACGACAGGAACTATTTCACTTTTGCCTTTATCCCCAAAACTTAGAGCATCTGGTACATTATAAAAACTTAATTTCTGTTAATTGATTTACAAAGATCATAGACACTGCTACCCTTAACTATAGGATATAGCTCACTAAAGAGTAAATAAAGAAAACCTGAAGGAAGGCTTAGTCTCGAGGTTGATCTTAACCCAAAACTTTCCTTCCTGGAGTAATTTCTTTACTACGCCTCTATTCCATTCATCTGTTTATTGGAATAATATGGTAAATGTGCAGCATGCATTGGAACTAATGAATTAGAATGGGAACATTTAAATCATTCCTTTTCTATAGCTACTTGGAGAAAACTTTTATTTTGAAGATTCACAAAATATCTAGGTTATGGAGGTTGCCCAGTGAGATTGGTGTGCATTTTTTAAAAGTATATGCACTGTAATTCTCCCTTTTGTTCTTGTGGTATTGAAAATGCATAAAGTAAGTAAAATGTAAGTTTTTTTTTATTTTGAATGTATATCATTCATGAGTTGCCTTAAATGCCACCATTATACAGGGTGTCCCACAATTCTTAGAACAATATTAAGCTTTAATAACTTGAAACTACACTAAAACCTATGGGACACCCTATAAAATAAGCTAAATAGTAGGGACAATATTGATTGTTTTTTTTTCATAAAGGCACATGAATGTGATTAATTGTCCTCTTCAGAGGCAGTTTATCTATTTTGGACAATAAATACAAATTTATATCAAAATTAAAATGAATTATATTTTTTGAACATAGATGTGGAATATCTGAGACCTCCCAACCAAGTGATCAGGTTGAGAATAGCAGTAAGGAAGAAACATCTAACTGTCTATCTGTCTATCTATTTATCTATTTATCTATCTATCTTCTATCTATCTCTATATGTGTTTAAATATGTTTCTGTATCTTTTTAGACAGACATTTGTAAGCATATAAATACATACATACACATGCACACATTGGGTCATTTCGTTCCTTTCTCCTTGGAAGATTTATGTTATCATTTTTCCTACATGAGACTCATAGCAACGTAAAATAAACCTCTTTCAAATATTTCCTGTTTTAATGACTATCTGTCCTTTTGGTGAGCACAAAGGCCTGTAGAAGGCCTGCTGTCACAAGAACTCCTTGTGACTTTGGAGGTAATTTTTATTCTTACATACCAACCACAAATATTATCCATCGCTCTGAAGGACAGACTGGGTCATGGATATGTAAGGTATTTCAAATTAGGTCTTGCTCACAATCCTAATATTCCTTGACACATTCCCAAGAATATGTCAGGTATAATTCTATTTCTTTATAAGGTAACCTTCATGACCAGAATAGGTTATAACCTTCAGTGTTCCTAATTATAGAATCACCACATTTTAGAGTTAGAAGGGACCTTGGAGACCATCCAGTCCAGTCCCTTCATTTGGCCAGTGGGGTTTTTCTATGGTCACCTGCCTAGTTGTTGGTAAAATCTGGGCTAAAATTCAAGTCTCCTGATTCTCAACCCAGTGCTGGCATCATATAGTGTTCTTTTTAATATAAAAACCTGATATGTCAGAGCTGAGAGGGTACTTAGGGATCATGAGGTCCAACCATGTCATTTTATAGATGAAAAAAAACTGAAGACTGAAGAAAGATAGAATTTGCCAGTGGTCATACAGCTTGTTAATGCCTAGCCCATAGTAAGAGCTTAATAAATGAGTGCTGATTGATTAATTGATTGATTGATGATAAAGTTGAGGGCCCAGGTTTCCTGATTCTGGTTCTGCCTCTAGATCTTAAGCATTCAGGGGTGAAAATATAATTCAGGGAGTAAGCCAAGTGTTTACTTCAGAAGAGTTTCATTTTATTTTCTTTCAACTCTTAATTTGATCTTCTGACCTGTAGCTAGACTTAGGGCCCTCTCCCCAACAGCTTTGTAAAAAGTTGATTTTCTAATCACAGGATATCACTCACACCCTGGTTGAGCTGTCAAATTCCATCACTGTTCTAGTAAAGTGGGTCAGTCAGAATTGTGTTACACTCTGTGGGTTCTAGTTGTTAAGATATAATCAGTTTTTACTGACAGCCTTCATTCTATGATGTGCTTATTCTAGCAACTCTGGCCCAGACAAATATAGCTGGGGTATAGCCCAATATTTACTCTGCAGTGGGTTTGAAAATGCATTTATTGTGACATACTTCTTTATAATCTGGAGTTCCCTTTGATAAAATTACTGAACTACTTGATTTCATTCAGTGACATCTCTACTTGAACCTACTACTTTGGCCTTAGCTATCATAACTTCCTTAGATTTTGGTTTCAGGGCTCTCTTCTCTTAATAGGACCACTTTTGGAATGTTTCTGCCATCACAATTCTCCTTTTCTCCTTCCAATTTGAACCCACATTTCCCCTCATTTAGGACTTATCACTGTCATATAGATGTCGATTTTTCCCAGTGGTAAGTGATTGAGCTCAGTTGTGGTAGATCAGATATGTATGTATCTCCAAATTAGTAAAGCTCATTATCACTGTTCAGATGGCTTCAGATATATTGTGTGTTCTGGCATCAGAAAATCATAAAGCTTAACTTTAGACCATATGAGATGTCCAGAGGAACATTGGAAAATACTCTAGTCACTGACTGACCACCTAGTGGATACAGCAGCTAGGTCTCACACTATACAAGGATGCACAGTGCCTGACTCACGATAAGTGCTTGATAAATGCTTGTGGTTTGATTGATTGATTGGAGAGCAATTAGAGGGAAAATCTGGGTCATCATAGCTGAATATCTGCCATCTTATCAGGGCCTTCCTTGCCTTTTACTTCCTCAGTCTCCCACACATTGTACTGTGAATCTTATAAGGTCTGGTCTGGTTTGACAAGCATATAACAGCACTGAAGGCAGCATAAGAATAGTTGAAATATTCTCTTTATTCTCTCTTCGTGTGTGTGTGTGTGTGAGAGAGAGAGAGAGAGAGAGAGAGAGAGAGAGGGAGATATGTCATTTTTGTAAAGCCTATAGATTCTTTCTTAGAATAATATTTATACATGCATAAAATGAATTACATAGAATAACATAGGGATCCAATTATATTAAAGCAATTATGAAAATAAAAAAAGTTATTAGACCTCAGGTTAAGAATTTCTATGCTTTCCCGCATATGGGTAGAACCTCTGTGATTTATCTGTGCTATGTGACCCTTGCTTTGTTCCTCTGCCTCTGGACTTCTTGTCAATTATATCCTCATTCACACATTAGAGGAATTATGGCACCTGAAGCAGCCTCAGTATTTTTGAGGGGCTGGAATGAGGAGTAGATGTGGATGCCCAGAGAATGGCACAATGTGAAGGCAGTAGGTGATAATAGAAGATAGGCCATAGGAAAGGGGCAACCCAGCAGCAGAACCTTTAGAGATAGCAGCCTGGGGGTGCTTATGCCCCTGGCTTAGTGTAAGACCATAAGACATAGTTTAACTCAACTAAAGGACCACCATGAGACCAGTCTCGTATTGGCTGCCCTTGGTGCCTTGGGTATACAGCCATGGTCACCATGGTCTAGTTGAGGTTTTTGAACCATATCTGTTGTTGTTGTTGAGTTATTTTTCAGTCACATCTGACTCTCCATGACCCAATTGGGAGTTTTCTTGGCATAAACACTGGAGTGGTTTGCCATTTTCTTCTCCAGTTCATTTTACAGATGAAGCAACTGAGGCAAAAAGGGTTAAGTGATTTGCCCAGGGTCACACAACTAGTGTCTGAGGCTAAACTTGAACTTGGGAAGATAAGTCCTGACCACAGGCACCCAGTGTTATATCCACTATACCACCATATCTAAAAGCTCTCAAATAATGTATTGCTACTATGACTTCACCTTTTAGTTTCTCTTGCTCCTGTCCTTAAAAGCAGAGTTAGGGGAAACTTCAGAACCCTCTCAGTCCTCATCGATGGCTGTTAATAATTTGAAGAGCTCCAACCAATTTCCAAGTTAATTTCTGATATTCGTAGAGCACCACAGTCCCCACCTATGCTAACCTGGAAACAGAGACACTGGGTACCTCTCTGGTAAATCTCAAGAAAGACCCAGAAATTCATACAACAGATTGATGACAGATGAGATTCCCAAAACACTGCAGGTAGAAAATTCTCTGGGTCAAAGGGACCTGCTCAAGCTTCCTGCTTGATAGCAGATAATTTCGTCTGGAATTGTTTTTAATTTTCTTTAATGGATCAACATTAATTGCTATCAATAAGAATAGTAGCTAAGGAGATGCCATCTCTGTGCTTGCCAAGTAATCACTACTATGTGGCCGCCTGCCAGTGTTCTTTGTCTCCACACTTGAGAGTTAACTCTTCTTTCATGAGACTGAGTGGTGGGTATGATTTTCATGAAATATATGTTGACTTGTTCATTTTCTGGTGGGGGGAGGTCAGAATTCTAGTCATGAACAGCTGACAGTCACCGAAATTAACAACTTTGCCTGGTCTCTTTCCATTAAAACTCTGACATTTGATGGGTTGTCATAGCCTGTTAATTCTTAAGCAATGCCTTTCACACCCACACTTTCCCTTTTATTCCCTCTGCTAATGCCTTGGTTAACATCCCTATCTCATACCTAGACTATTACAATAAATTCCTTACTAGTCTTCTCATCTCTGAGGCCTATCATTTATAATCTATGTCACCACCAGATTGATCTCCCAAAGCAATGTCTTGGTCATATTATTGCCCAGCACAAACATCTTCAATGTCTCAGCAATTTCCTACTGAATAAGCATACGACTTGGCATTCAAAGCATTAGGTAATCTGATCCCAATTTACTGTTCCAACTTTATCTCCCACTATTCTACTATATTAGGGCAGCTAGGTGGTGGGTGGTGCAGTGGATAGAGTGTTGGTTCCAGAGTTAGGAAGACATCTTCTTGAATTCAAATCTAGCCTCAGACACGTACCAGCTGGGTGACACTGGACAAGTCACTTAACCCTGTTTGTCTAAGTTTCCTCATCTGCAAAATGAGCTGGAGAAGAAAATGGCAAACGATTCCAGTATCTTTGCCAAGAAAATCACAAATGGGGTAATGAAGAGATGAACATAACTAAAAATGACTGAACAACAACATTCTACTATATTGACTATAGAACTATAAGAGACACACAGTAAGGCAACACCTTCTGTGAAAAAAGAGAAAACAAAAGGATCTGGGGATTTCAGTGGGTTACAAGTTTAAAATGATTCAATACTATGATTGCAACCCCAAACTCAAGTTTTGTATGGCTTCATTTGTAGAGACACATCTAGGGAAATAGAGAGAAAGACAGAAAGAGACACAGAAAGGCAGGGAGAGAGGGAGAAAGAGAGAGACAGACAGACAGACAGACACAGAGACACACAGAATCAGTGACAGAGAGACAGACACAGACACAGACACAAAAAGAGAGAGATGTGGGGAGATGACAGTCCTTTGTATTCTTCCCTTTGTCTCAGGTCTAAGTGTCACACTTTAGGAAGGTCATTGATGAGCTGAAATATGTACTAATCAAAACCAAAGTTAACAGGCAACTGTAGATAATGCCATACAAAGGTAGTTGGAAGGAACAGTGAATGTTTAGCTTGGATTTAAAAACAAAAAAACAGGGGGCAACTAGGTGGTGCAATGGATAGAGCACTGGCCCTGGATTCAGAAGGACCTGAGTTCAAATCTGGCCTGAGACACATAACACTTACAAGCTGTGTGACCCTGGATAAGTCACTTAACCCCATTGCCTAACCAAATAAAAAACAAACAAACAAACAAAAGTTCAGACAACTTATCAGGCGTATGAGAGCTATTTTCAAATATTTGAAGGATTTTCACAAGGGAGATCAATTACACTTGTTTTTCTAGGCCTCAGAGGACAGAGCAAGGAGCAGTAAGTTAAACTGAAAAGAGTCTTGATGTAGAAAAGAAAAAGAAAAAAAAATTCCTAAAAATTAGAGTTGTCCAAAAGTGGAATGAACTACCTTTGAGAGTAGTAATTTCTTCTTTCCTAGGCATTTCAAGGAGAAATTGGGATACACTGCATAAGGTACCTTCTAATTCTAAGATTCTGTGATTCTCCCACTCCCACACAGTATTTTTTCCAAGACACACACACACATACACCACAGAAATAGGGCACAAGCCTGATGAACAAGGCAAGACCTTATTAGCAAGACCTGAATTACCCAGGTCTGACCAGAACAAGCAGCAAGTCTGATTCAATGCTGAGTCAGTGAGAAAATGACTTAATACTTTTTACATTGTCTCTGTCTAAGGACAGTACTCACTCCAGAATTTATGAAAGGGCTGACCCTGTAAGGTGGGGTTAATTTTAATCTTTCCTAGAGAGAAAAAAAATTGGATTTGGCTTTCAGGAGCAGAAGGTCAATGTATCCTAATTTATAAGTTTCTTTTGAACATCAGTACTGCGAAAGATAGGATAAGATAGAAGAAAAAGTGTTGTGCCTCAAGCGAGGAGGTTCTGAGTTCAAATTTTAAAGCCTATACTAGCTATGTAGCAATGGACAAAGCACTTGACCTTTCTGAATCTTAGGCAATTCTCTAAAGCTTACCTATTAGACAGTGGAGGGAAGGGAAGGTCAAAGGGAATGAGCATAGTCGAGAAATTTTATACTATTTAGGATCCATTCTTGTGATCTGGAAATACCCTGGAACAGAAGAGTTAACCTTCCTGGATTTTAACTCATAAAAAACTCCAGGCCTGATTAGGGGCAATGTAAGCCTTCGTTCAGAGGATCCTAGATGCATAGGACTGGGAGAGTGGACCACTTGGTTTATTACTCTGTCTTCTGGCAAGACCACCTCCAAATCATCTACAGTTTTTAAAGATATATGAGGAGGGAGAGTGTAGAGCTAATTCAGTTAATTTTAATAATCTTCAGGGATAGTTATAAATTCACAGGAACCAACTCACACACAACACCCATCCAGGTTATCTTGGCTTGTTTCTGGCAGTAACAACTCTGTAGGAAGCTGGAAAAGCTCATTTTCAATTTTGTGGAGGTCAATTTTCTGGGACAAATTAATCATCTCCCCAAGGGGCCTTTAAATGGACCCACATATGATCCTGGACTTCACACTATCTACTATACAAACAATTTGTTTTTCTTATTATTTGTCAGAGATGACATTGGAGGCTCTGTCTTAGGGCCTTTGTACATAATATCCCCCATGCCTATAATTTACTCCGTCTTCTCATTCTCTTTGAAACCCTAGCTCCCTTCTGAATTCAAATAAAGAAAACCCTTCTCTATAAGGACTTTTGTCCCCATAGCCACTAGGTACTTCAACCCTTCAAAATTATCATGTAATCATTCGCTTTTTCTATATTTTGTAAATACTATGCATGCACATGTTTTTGTGCCCATTAGAATCTATCCACCTTAAGGCCAGGGACTGTTTCACTTTTGTCTGTGTGCTTGGTCCATAACAACATGGCTGGCACATAATAGATGCTTAATAAATACTTAGTGATTGATTCTTGGCACAAAGTAGGTGCTTAATAAATGCTTGCTGATTCATTGATTGAGAGAATGGCTTCATGTGATCAAGGTGATGTTTGAAACTACATTATTTGCACTCAGTGAATTTTCAGATGATTATCATTTCAAATAATTATCACTGGATAATATATCACATGAAATTATTATAATGATCATAATTATATCATAATCTTAATTATATAATAAGATAGAACAAATTATCATTTCATATTATTATCATTGGAGCATTTTCAGAAATTCCCTAACCTGAGCCAGCACAAGATCTCCCCATTCCTCTTTTCCTCTGGTTTTTATATACAGTTCTACTCTTTGCTCAGCTCCATTTTCTCTGACAAGCCTATGTGCCTGATTTTCCAAGGCCACTTCTAAATCTACTCTATTACTATCACTAGAGAATTTTTCTGTCTGGATATTATGATTTTTGTTTGGGTTCAGCAATAGAAGAAGGCATGTGGTGAGTTGAAACTTATCGTTCTCCATTTGGCCTTGCCATTAACTCTGAAGAAATCTTTCCTCTGAGCAAAGTGCAGTACAAAGAGAACGAAGTCTCACAGTATATGCAATGTTTTATACCTAACATTTCCCACCTCTGCAAAGAAAAGAAGGTGGTACATTTTCACATCTCTTCTTGGGGTCCAAATTGGGTCATTATAACACAGAACTCAGTTTTGCTCTGATTGCTGTTCTTTCCCTTTAAATTGTAGTAGGCATTGTGAACATTATTTTTCTTGAGTTGCATACTTCACTTAACCTCGATGCATAGAAGTCTTCCCACAATTCTCTAAATTTATCACATTTGTATGATTATAGATTCATAGATTTAGAGTGAAAAGGGACCTTAGAGGACATCAAGTTTAACTTCTTAATTTTATAGTTGAGGGCCCTGAGCCACAAAAAGGTTAGCTGACTAGCATTGCATTGCTTTAACTGGACACATTTGTATGTGTTCCTAGTAAGTATCAGACAAAAGATTTAAATCTCAGTATTTAAGGCTTCATATCAAATGTTCTATCTACTATACCATGACAGCAAAGTAATATTCCATTATATTCATGCAAGACAATTTATTGAGTTATTCCCCAGCCAAAACACATCTACTTTGTTTCCAGTTCATTGCTAGTAAAAAGTGCTGCTATAAATATTTTGCTGTATTTGGAGCCTTTCTAATTTTGACCTTCTTAGGACATATGCTTAGCATGAGAAGTTTTGGATCAAAGGGTATGAACAATTTAGTTATTACCTTAGCATGCTTCCAAATCGCTTTCGAGAATGGTTAGACAAATACCCAGCTACATGAAACTGTATTGACATTCCTTTCTTTCTACAAGGTCCCATTCCCATCACAAATATCATTAATCCATTAGCATATGTATTATATGTATGTGACCATGTAAAATACATACGTCAATATAGATTGTCTTAATGTATAGATGAGACTTGTGGAAGACATGGATAAATAGATATTTCTGGAATCTGGCCCAATCCTCTTCCAAGGAAGAATGAAATTTCTACTGTCGCAGGCAAAGAAATCCAAGGTTTGGTATTTGTTTCTTCCTTTTCCTATCTCCAAGAGGAGTGCCAATCTAGATTAATATAGATTTTTTGTTTAAAAATTGCTGGTAGGGGCAGCTAGGTGGCACAGTAGAGTACCGGCCCTGATGTCAGGAGGACCTGAGTTCAAATTCGACCTCAGACCAAACATTTGACACTTACTAGCTGTGTGACCCTGGGCAAGTCACTTAACCCCAATTGCCTAAAAGCAAAAAAAAAAAAATTAAAAAAAATTGCTGGTCCAGGTGTAAGCTTATTTGTTTCAAAACAAAGACACTTTTCTAGTCATTCTTAAGAGAAGAGAGCAATCCCAAGTTTACACATGCTGACTTGGTCCCCTTCACATTGGTTACTTAATAAATGTTTATTAAACATGGAGTTTCCTTGGAAACTCCACTGAAGCATTTTCCTGATTCCCAAGTAACTCCTTCCTCCAAAAGAAAAAAAAAGGATATATTTATTTAGTATATATAAAAGACCTTCACAAGTAGAGAAGAGTTATTTATTCAAGTGAACAGCAGATAGAAATCAGAGAAGATATATATATACATATACACACACATATATACATACACACATGTATATATGTGTGTGTATATGCACACACATACACACACATATATATTAGAATATACAAGAATAGAGATAAGTGTAAATGAGCTCATAGATGGGAGCTAGATAAGATCTTAACTCAATCCAACTAGAGGCCCCAATTTCATGAAAGGAGAAATTCTCTGAAATCTTTAGATTGGCAAAATGGAGAGGCAGCTAGGTGGTACAGTGGATAGAACACGGGCCTTGGAGTCAGGAGAACCTGAGTTAAAATCCGACCTCAGACACATAACACTCACTAGCTGTGTGACTCTGAACAAGTCACTTAACCCCAGTTGCCTCACCAAAAAAAACCAAAACAAACCAAAAAAAAACTTATGGAAGTGATTGTTGATAAATCAAAATAAATTAATAAAAAAGTTTTTTTTAAAGTTTGAGACAAACCTATGCCATAGCAGCAATATCCCTTGTGGGCATTCCTTCACTTTGGAGTTACTGGAACATCTGTGAACCCCTCTGACTTCAGCCTCATTTGCCCTAGGCCTAGACTTCTTAATGCTGGATTCCACTGTCTTGCCCATTCAACCCTGCTACCTTTCCCCCATATTTGAGATTATTAGTATCAGCCTCATATGTAAAACCCTTCCAATCATTGTTTCCCTTTCTCTTAAAATTCCTCAATAGCAACTGCTAATTCTAGTCACCTTGCTGGATGACCATTATCAGGTTCAGCCAGGCATTTTTCATGTGTGTGTGTGTGTGTGTGTGTGTGTGTGAGAGAGAGAGAGAGAGAGAAAGAGAGAGAGAGAGAGAGTGAGGTCCCTTTGACAAATGAAGTTGATGGACCCTTTCTCAGAATAATATTTTTAAAGACATAACATAAAATATAAGATAACAAAAGAAACCAATTATATTGAAATAGAGTTATCAATGATTGTTTTGGTGGAAGTACAGAGGTATCATGAGGCTCAAATGAGATAATGTATGTAAATTATCTTGAAAACCTCAAAGAACTATATATATTCCAGTTATGGAATTGCTACTACTATGATTACCACCACTATTACCACTACTACCACCACTATAATTATCACTACTACTACCATTACTACTGCTGCTGTTGCTGCTGCTGCTACTATTACTACTACTACTACTACTACTACCACTACTACTACTACTAGCCTGTAGTCATTAGGCCCCCATGCTTCCATTCTGTTTATGATTTCATTCTATGAGCCTTCTACCACATTTCTGCTGAGCTCAAGCAATGTTTATAGAACAAAACAGAGGTTTGCTGGTAAATGTTTAGTAACGGGGCTCTCTAGAGGAAAAATGTATGCAAATACATTTTTACTTTTAATCATTTTAATACTTTCTCAAATCTAGACAATCAAAAAAATAAACAAATCAAGCCTGGATTTGGAAAGACTTCTGATTTCTGAATTGTAAATGTTCATGTTGAAAATTTAACAATTGGTTCTTGTGAGCTATGTGAGCTGGATGCAGAATACCCCTGGAACTATCAAAGTGTTCAGAAAATGGATTCACAGACATCAAGTTAAGAATCTTTGGGTCTGTTTGTCAGACCTCTTCTACACTCCACCAGCTTACCCTCATTCATCCAGCAGGTGGGACTATGGTGTTGTCCCAGAAGAAGACAGCTTGTTGAGGGTAAGGGGGCACCCCTGGGAGAGGAAAGGTGGCATTCTCCAACCCTCTCTTCTTCAAACAGTGCTGGCTCCAAAACTTGACTGTCCACATAATACCTGAATTTCTCCCAAACCTCAAGCCATATTAGTTAACTCTTTTTTTAGTCACTTTTATTAGTCACACAATCCAGATTAAGTGACTTGCCCAGGGTCACACAGCTAGTAAGTGTCAAATATCTGGTCTGATACCATATCTGAGCTCAGGTCCTCTTGACTCCAAGGTAGGAGCTCTAGCCACTGTGTCACCTATTAGTTCACTCTTACTTTAAACTAGAGTACAATGAAAATTTGGACCATACTAAAAAGAAAAATTACCTCTCCCTTACTTCTTCTCGTTCCCCTCTGCAAAAAAAAAAAAAAAAGAAGTATGATTAAAAAAAATGATCAACATAATTTTGGCAATAACATCTCACTGAATCAAGTGATAAAAACCAAATTTATATTTAATACTATTTATACATTATTACAGGACTTGTCTTGAGTGAGGGTACCATTTCTTTGTCAAGTCTAAGTTGAGTTCCCTCCTGGATGGCAATTCTTCACAAGGATGTCTTTGCTATTCATACCCTGTGATAATATCTTAAATAACAGCTTCCTACAGAATTCTGAATATGCAGGCTTTCAGGAAACTTACTTATCTGTCTTTTGGCTTTAAAGATTTGAATAAAGGTCAGAACCAAGCAAATTTTCTGTTTAAAAAAAAAACAATTCCCCATCATTGTGTTCTTCCTGCTATTTGTGCCCCAAATATGTAGGTTACTATACTCCTTTGTTCCCAAACCTTAGTGTTGAAATGATTAGAAAAAGTAATTGAGTGGATTTAGTGACAAAGTAGATTATTGTCCTGTCCTTTAATGCACCCAAGCACTAAGTGATGGGAAGTGATTTTAGTACCTGCCTTATCTGGAGTGACAGGAAATCATTCTGATTTAAAAGCTTTAAACATCACCCGGAGTATTAGTTTGACCAGCTTCAACCTGACCCTGGTAACACATATGGTAACCCCTACTTCCCAGGTGCTGATGTGGGACTGGGCAAGTAAATGTTTGATGAGCCTCATTAGCTTGTCTTCATTCAGAGACTCTGAGAGAAGAATTGGCCTCTGTGTGTGTGTGTATGTGTGTGTGTGTGTGTGTGAGTGTGTGTGTGTGTGTGTGTAATTTGCAGAAAGAAAATATATGAGTCCAAGAATCTCATTATGTTACTATGCATACAAGTAGTTTCACTTAAACCAAGATAACTTTTTTCTACTATATTGACAGAACAAACACACACACACACACACACACACACACACAAATGGCAATAGACTCTAAGTTCCTTGGAGGTAAGGGTATGTCTTTTTATTTTCCCCTATTTGCTAACACAGTTACTTATACTTAGTCGGTTTAATAAATGTTTGTTGAATCAATGTGTGTACATGTTCACACATATGTATATGTATGTACATACATACATATGATTGAAGTATGCTCATATTTGGAACTGAATATATACACAAAGGTATCGTGACTTAATGGATAATGGAGTCAGAAAGACTGATTTCAAATGCTGCTTTGAATATATACTAACTGTGGGTTCATGGACAAAATACTTAACCTAACAATTTCACAGGAAACTCTATAAGCCTATATGTATTCCTATAGTCATAGATATACATATATTTACCTATCCATATAGATATATCTATATCTAGTTGATAAGTAGATATTGATAGACAGGAATTAAATGTAGATCAGATATAGATATGTGTTGAAAGGAAAATCCTTCATTTGGACTTTCATCCTGATTAAGGAGGCAAAACTCAGGACAAAGAGAATTAAGAAGATTTTATTTTAAGTATGTCAAGATAGCAATATTTGATGGGCTGATCACTGAAGATCAGCAATAACTTTAAGGTGAGGACAGCTTTTACATGTGACTTTAAGATTATCCAGATAGGTCCAGCTCAGCAAAAGACATGGGGCCCTTAAATTTCAGTTCCTCCCCAAGGTGGGAAGAAAGTGACAATTTGTAGGCAGGGGTCCGTGACAAAGAACAGGTGATATAAAAACTGCCAACTTGGCGTTTCCTTCCCCACCAGAACCACCCCAACACTGTTTGATAGGCAGGGCTGGGAACAGGGTAACTGAGCCAACATAACTTTCAACATATGCCTAAGCAGTTTGATTTAGTGTTGCGCCCCTTGTCCCATTCAGGGAGATACCTGTCTATGGATTGTGTCTAGCACATAGTAAGCACTTAATAAATACTCGTTGTTGTTACCTTTACTGATGTTATCCATTGGGGGGAATTTAAAATTAGCTCATTGTCAAGTGTCTTAATTAGCCACCCTGTAGCAATCTACATAAATTATTCCTTTTGGTCTGCCATGCATGAGATCTATTTGGTTACTTTTTAAGGAGGACTGAGAATGTCTAAAAGCTTGGGAAGTGACATTGTAGTGCTGGTTTTGAGTGCTTAGCTCAGGAATGCTTTTTAAAAAATTCTCTGACTTGGTTCCATTTCAGTGTAGGGGATGAATTTAAAAAAAAAACAACATTACTTATTAAAATGTGAATTCTACTTTTTAAAAAAAATATTTTATAACTGATCCAGTGACTCTGCCTCTTTGGAGTAATCTTCTCTCTCATATCACTTCCCATAGCACTGATTGATTCAGATATTTAGCATATTATGATCATACACTTTTTATAACATGGAGTAAAATGTGAAAAAAATACAAACTCTCTACTGAACACATACTCAGTCTGCTTCCCCACCTCCTTCCATGACATGCCTGAAGCTCCCAGAGAAAAAAGAATAGAGGAAAGAATGTTTACTTCTTTCTTAGGTTCATTGATTCCAGGTGAAAGAGGAAAGATGCTGTTTCCTGGCCTGCAGATAACACTTCATAGTTTTCATCAAGCTCTAGGCAATGTTGATTATAGTCCCAAACATCACTGCCTGTGGTGGTCCTCACTGATTCTGCTCATATCAATGATGCCCCAACCTGGAAGAAACAAGACAGGAACGCCGTTCTTTTCATCCTGCTGAGTTGCTTTTGTTCCTTTATCAAAAAGAGGATGATCATGCTCAAAGAGAGAAGAGAAGGTTACTCTTTTTCCCATGACAAGATCTCAGATATTGTCCCACTAGTTCTCTCTCTATGAATCATTTCCTTAGGGCTCAGAAAAAAAAATAGCAACTCAAAGAAAGAAAAAAGCAAGATAAGTTCTCCCAGGCTACCCCCCACACACACCCCACATGTATGAATGCATAAACATGCACACACAGATCTGTCCATGTTCTGTAATTTTTGTCAACAAAACGCAAACTCTCTCCAGAATGCAGATTAAGAATCATCTGTAACTTAGCAGAATAGTCTCAGGGCATTTCCTGAAGCATACAAAACTGAACTGTATTGCCTAGGTTAAGAGTATCAGAACACAACTCACTTAAACCTGGATCTTCCTTACTCCAAGGCCAGCATTATTATTCCGTTATATCATACCATCTCTCTGTATCTGTCCATGACAACAGCAATAAAATTCCCTGGTATTTAATTAATCAAACTGGTTTCAGTTTCCTATGACATAGGATTTCAATAGTTTAAGCAGTTCTGATTTTGTTAATGTGGTTATGCTCTTTACTGACACAGATTTCAATAAGCCTACAACTCAATAGATGGTCTTTAAGAGTGGTGGCTTCCCCAACTGATAAACATCTAAAGGATATAAAGAGGCAATTTTTTATGAGAAGAAATAAAAGCTATTTAGAACTATATGAGAAGAAAATTCTCCAAATCACTAATAATTAGAGAAATGCAAATTAACATGATTCTGAGGTCCTGTTTCACACTCATCACCTTGGCAAAATTGACCTAAAGGAAAGTAACTAATGTTGGTTGACTGTGGGAAACCAAGCACATCAATGCACTGTTAGTGGATCTGTGAATTAGAAAAAGTCATTCTGGAAATCAATTTGGCAACATAGCCTAAAAATCACTAAAACAGATGTTTTTTGACCCAGCAGTAATAATACATAAAAGAAAGAAGGAAAAACAAAACAAACAAACAAAAATAAAACTAAGGAGCTTGCCATCAATTTGAGAATGGATAAAAAAAAATTATGGTATATGGATACCATTGAATATTATAGTGCCTTAATAAATGATAAAAGAGATGTTTTTAGGGAAAACCTGGGAAAACTTCTGTGAACTGATGTGGATCAAAGTGATCAGAACACAAAGAAAAGTTTGTACAATAACAAAAATATTATAACAACAAGTGACTTTGGAAGAATTATGAACTCTGGTCAATGCAATCACCAAATACAATTTGAGAGGACCATTGATAAGACATGACCTATTCCCTCCTGATAGAGAGGTAATGGGCAAAATATGCACAATGAGACATATATTTTTAAAGATGGTCAATATGGGAATTAGTTTTCCTTGACTATTTATTTGTTTTTTGTTGTGTTTTGATTTTTTTTTAAATATCTGAGTGGGGTTTATTAAAGGACATAGCACAGACAGCCAAGTTCCAAAATAGTAGAGAAAGGTTTTTAAATGTTATTGCCTCTGATGTTCCTCTAAGTCTCTGGTGGATCTTCCTAACTTATCTCCCATATTTGTGGAAACCAGCAGTAAATCAGTTGCTACAGCCTATCTGCAACAAACAGAGATTCAATACTAAATTGCTTCTACTTTTAGAGGAAGATAATATGTCTTATGTAAGTGTCTTATTAAAATATCTCCTTTTATTAAGCATTGAATATTTTAGAAGTTAGTCTATACCTGGCTGGGCTCATGGACCATTTTCTGAGTCCATTATTGATCTTTTGCTTTGACAAATATCCCACAACTTTAGTGGTTTCAGATATCTGAATGGGAGGCCTGAACTGAGTACTCTATCATAATTATCCTATGTATTACTCACATTAGCTAATCTTGGATGATACCTCTTTTTTTTAAGTCGTACATATACATTCATATTAAGCATATTTTCATATTAGTCATGTTGCAAAGTAGTATTAGAGCTAATGGGAGGAACCACGAGAAAGGAGAAACAAAACAAAACAACAAAAGAAAAAAAAATAGAGCAAATAGTATGTTTCCATCTGCATTCAGACTCCATAGTTCTTTCTTCAGATGTGAACAGCATTTTTCATCATGATTGTTTTGGAGTTGTCTTAGATCCTTGCATTACTGAGAAGAGTCAAGTCTATGAAAATTAATCACCATACAATATGGCTGTTACTGTGCACAATGTTCTCCTGGTTCTGCTCACTTCCCTTAGCATCAGTTCACAAAAGTCTTTCCAGGTTTTTCTGAAGTCTGCCTGCTCATCATTTCTTACAGAACAATAGTAATCCATTACATTCATATACCACATCTTATTCAGTCATTCTTCAATTGATGGTCATCCCTTCAATTTCCAATTCTTGGCTATCACAAGAAGAACTGCTACAAATATTTTCATATATGTGGGTCCTTTTCCCATTTTTATGATCTCTTTGGCATACAGACCCAGAAGTTGTATTGCTGGGTCAAAAGGACTGTTTATGTGTTACAAGACTTTTATTTTCTTAATATTTCCTTCCCAATTGCCACTCCTTCCTTGCATTGGGGAAGATATATGAAAGAGAAAAAAAAATACATGACTATTGAAATTTTTAAGAGTATTTTTTAAAAAGTGACATTAACTGAATAATTCACTGTGCAGCCAAACTGTTGATGTACCTTTCTAAACTTAACTAGGCTGTCCTTAGCCAACTTACCTGAAATCTATGATTGAGTCTCTAATTGAAGTCCTTCTGCCTTGGTAAAACCTAACATACCTTGAACATTACCAGCAAGCATAGCCTCTGAGTATCCAATATTTCTTCTATATCATTATGATATATTAAAGATAGCATTGAGTTAAACTGTAGGCATGCCTAAGAAAATAGAGAGCTTAGAAAATGCTATCAAAGAAATACCCCTGAGTAACCTTGTGACAGAGACTCCCAATTTGATTGTTATCTTTTGGTGTCCATGATTTCAGGAGACTATCAGAACATCTTAGAGCAAAAGAGTTGCTCAGAAAAGCAGTATGATTCCTCCTCCCCAGGGCTATTCTGCTTCAACATGAAGAGGTCTCACTTGAAATTTTCCTTCCTTAAAGGCATCTAGATGGCACAATGAAAAGATCATTGGACGCGGAGTCAGGGAAATGTGAGACTCAGGATCTTACTGTGTGACCTCAGGCAAGTCATTTGATCTCTGCTTGCCTCAGTTTCCTCAACTGAAAAATGAAGATGATAATAATAGCATTTACCTCCAAGAGTTGTGGTGAGATTCAAATGATGTGATATTTGTAAATCATTTAGCACAGTCCCTGGCACATTTGAGTGTAATTCATACTCAATTTTATTTGTTAAATATAAGATATACCAATTAGTCATAATTCATAACTTTTTACTTTTTAAACATTCAACTTTAGAATCATCAATAACAAAAAAATGTATTTTGGACTACTACATTATAAAAAATAATCTTCTTAAAAAGAAGTATCATAAGTACAGATGACCAGTAAGGTGGCAGAATATACTCCTTCCTGTAAACTTCTTCAACCATCAAGTTCAAAAGAAAGCAATTATATACCAGAATTAGAATAATTATAGTTGATGCCACAAATAAGATAGAATATTTCTCTCCCACTTCCTTCACTGGCACCTCTACTCTGCAATAAGTGATTGACATTGATTCTGTTCAGTTAAGCAAAAGAAAAGTGGACAGGTGATATCTGAATACAATAGGCAAAAATGTACCACTAAAATCTTTTTTTTTCGAGATTTGGGTTTGAAAAGATATATAGAAATTGTCTATGGCTCCATGAATCAGCTAGAGAGGTCAAAGAAAAAGGGATATGCAACCCAACTAGAGCTAGTAGTATTCTCTTCGGAGGGTTTAGTCAGAATAGAAATCCAAGTCAGTGACTTCCGTACTGTAAAATGTATGAAGGAGTGTGAGACCCTGAAGCCTAGTTTCAATCTGTGAAGTGGGAATGATTAAAGAAGGGCAGAGAAGGAAATATAAAGGGTGGGCCAAAGTGAGACTTCAGCAAATGTTAAAGGTCTTCAGGAGAAAAAAAAAAGACAATGGTGAAAAAATAGACATTCCCCACACAAGATTAGGCAGAAGGTTTGAATATCTTAATTGCATATGGAGAGGCTGAAGGTCAAGAAGGTACTTTCAGGATATAGATTACATTCATACCTTTGTCTCTAGCCACTCATCTATATAAAACTGATTCCCAAATGAGAATGGGAAGTGGAAAATGACTGAATTCAAATTAATCAACCTAAGGTAGCTATGAATCGTTCTTTGAAGCTTCTGAGCCAAGGAGAATTTGTGTATGAGGGGCAAGCCTTTTCTTATCTACCTGGAGGGGACAAACCTCACAGCTAAGGTTCTGTGGGAGTCAAAGGGAAGAAAATTCTCCTGAAACCTAAGACCAGGGTCACTGTCTGTCCTAGTTGAAAGAAGTCTGTAGCACTATAGATGAAAAGAATACTTCAGCTGAGGAGAGGTCAGTACCACTCAGCCCAGATAGTGTCTAAAACTTCACTACATGACAGGTCTAGCCTGGCAGTAGCTGGTCAGCAGATGAGCATGGTAAAGGTCAGCAGTCACCAAGTGAACTGCCTCACTAAGATAATCAGAATATTGAATCTTCTAGCTGAGACACTACACCCTAGGAGGAGTATACCCAGCTGAGCCACCAACCTAGCAATGCCATTGATATGCCCTTCAAAAGACCAGCCCAGATCAACAGTGCAACACCTCATAGTATTCAATTCATTAAACACTATCCTAAGCAATGGAAATACAAATAAGAAAAAATTAGGCAGCTTCTGCCCTCCAGATTACAATCTTTTGGGGTAAGATAACATATAAAAGGAAGCTGGAAAAGTGAGGGGAAAAGTGGTCCCAAGGAGTTATAATGTTCTGTGGAGTGGAAACCAAGTAGAGCCACTGATGGAAAGTGAAGTTTTACCCGGAAAGTTCTGAGCTCTCGATAAAGAAAGACTTTGAGAATAGTTTGTTATTCAGTTTTTAGTAAACTTCATGAAAACTCTCTAGAGAGAGAACTGGTACTGAGACCCGAGGGTTCTGGAACTACGAATTGCCTTGGCCACATGTATTTCCTATATGTGTGCCTCACAACAATTGTACTTTAAGTTCAAGTCTACTCTTTCTCCTTCTTGAACTTTTGACATATTTGTGGGAGACTGTGTCCCTAGTATTGGGGGAAAGACTTTGTAACAACTATTCTTGTTTTACCATTTGAATAAAGGCTTTCTATAAAGAATTGTATCTTTTGTCTGATTATTAAAGGAAAGCCTGCTGGTAGGGGCTCACAAGCTAGTGTTTAGGATGATATCCACCCAAAGTATTACTCCTAGGCTCCTGGTAGTACTAAAATCCAACCATCTTGTGACAGGCCAGGGTTAATGTGAGTTATGAGAATGAGCCCAGGATGTGGGTCAGGTGGGAATGGGTAGATGTTTTATACATGCACAAACATGTGCACACACACACACACAGAGAAAAAGAAAGCCTCACAAAAAGCCTCTCTCTCTCTCTCTGTATGTGTGTATATATATATATGTATATATATATACATATATATGTATATATATATACATATATATATATAGTAACTTACAGTAACTGTTGAAAAATTACATCATTTGTGGACTCTTTAGAAATTATGGAACAACAGCAAGAAATGCCCAAATGGTTACAAATAGAAATAAAATTCCTAAAAAACCAAATATTAAGAATTATTTTAGAATAGAAATTAAAGCTCACAAAACATAATTTAAAAACAAATACCAGGGGCAGCTAGGTGGCACAGTGAACAGAGCACCGGCCCTGGAGTCAGGAGGACCTGAGTTCAAATCTGGCCTCAGATACATGATATTCATTAGCTGTGTGACCCTGGGCAAGTCACTTAACCCCAATTGCCTCAAAAAAAAATACCATTAGGTATGGAAAAAATATATGATTAAGAATCTTTTCAAATGAGTAGAAGCTGTGTCAGAAAAGACAGATTTAAAATATGAAAATATTGGCATGGGGAGAATTTTGCAGAAGAAATGAAAAAAATCAACATGTTAAAACAAAACAAAACATAGTAATTCTACACAGACCAAAACTACTAACCATATTAGCCAAGACAGTTTCACAATTATCGATCTACCAAAAAAAACATAAAACATCAGAAAATCCGAACACTCAAATTCAGGAAATAATAAAGGAAAACTGTGTAAAGCTGTTCAGTACAGTCAAAAATGGATCCATTGAAGGAATGCACAGTTCACTATCAAGAAAAATGAACAAATAAAACGAGACCCCACATTTTTTTTTAGGTTTGTTTTTTTTTTTTTTTAGGCAATTGGGGTTAAGTGACTTGCCCAGGGTCACACAGCTAGTAAGTGTCAAGTGTTTGGTCTGAGGCCGGATATGAACTCAGGACCTCCTGACTTCAGGGGGACCCCACATTTTAAACTCCAAGATATGTAGTAGTTAAATTTAACAGTTTCAGTGACATATGGCACATTTTGTGGGTAGCTGAGGGGTGGAAGGAGAGTCACCTTGATTTTAGAAGGAAAGGGAATTCAAGTGTCCCAGAATTATTCTGGCACAAGAAATTGCTCAAAGGAATGGAGTAATTGATTCCAAAAAGCAAAGGAGTTCCAACTGCAACCTCAAATAGAAGAGAAGTAAATAAATCTGAGCATTGCTAAGACTAATAATCAAGGGAAAAGTATATCTCCTTGTGACTAGAGAGGTGTTTGAAACATTGTTGGCAAAATAAGAACAACAATAACAAATACAAGTAGGGATAAAGAGATTATTTAATTTGTAAACACCAACCACAAAAACACAAGAAAATTAGGCGAATATAATGATCAATAAGATATTAAGTAATTCATTTTTTCCATCTCATCTTTATAGCTTCCTTCTAAAGAGAAGGATTGTCAAAGAAACACTAAACTTCATGTAAAAGACCAAAAGTTGTAAAATTTTTTAAAAGGATTTAACTTAGGAGAAACAAAGGGAAAAGAGTTAAACTGAATTTTGTGATCTAAATATATCCCCTGACTCTCTACACGTGAATGTTATGTGTATAAAATTAAATGTGGGCATATACATACATGCACATATAACCATTTGTACTTGTATATATGCATGTATGCACACACGTACATATATCATATACATGATGCGTATGTTGTTTGACAACATAACTTTTTATGTTTAGAAAGACTATAAGCACCCCTCATTATGTTAAAGTTTCCTTCTGACAGGAATCATTTCTTTTTTGTCCTTCAAGGCACAGTGCCTTGAAGATAGTAGCTGCTTAATGAATGTTTATTGAATTGAATTGACCTTAGAAGTGTGGTTTCCTATATTTCTATTAATGAACCCAATCATGCACTTTTATTACTAAGTTGTTTTGATATATGACATTTTTGGATAGTATAATTTTATTTAATTACTTGAATGTAAAAAGAAAATATTTGTTAACAAATTTTTATATACATAGACTTAGAGAACATTCAATATTTACCTACAGAATAATATTAGTATGCCTGCTCAGAGGAAGCTGTGTAGTATGGGAGATATACGCACAACTGACCTAAGGCAATTTGCTTTTGCCTTTCAGTGTTCCAGGCAACTCTGAAACACTGTAAAGTGGCAGACGAGGCATGGAGCTGCATTTATAGAGAGAGTTCCTCACTAAGAGTTCCCTTTACCACTGAAATCACGGGTCTGGACAAAATATATACGTATATGTGGAGGTGTACATGCATGTGTACATGCAAATACATACCCATGTGTATGCATAAGTGTTTATGTTTATATATTGTATATGTATGCACACATGCAAATCATATGTATAGGTACATGCATTGCATATATGTGTGTATATTAATAAATTAAAAATAGGGCATTAAAGATCTAGAAGTGGAAAAGTCCCCAGAGTCCAATTGCAACACTTTACAGATGAGAATATTTAAAATATAATTGCATATTTTTATTATGTGTTTGGTACACACCTCATCCATTGTTTTAGGATTTTCTTGAAGAAAGTATTTTTGACTTATAGGTACAGCTCTTCAGTATATTCTATAGTGATGTGACCTCTATCATTTTGGATTTCTGAACCATATTTTTTTGACCATTGTCCTCTAGTCTCACCTTGGTGTTGAAGTCACCAAGTAATAAAATACATGCTTATTCCATTCCTTGAAAAAATTCTCTTCTTCCACATGCTCTGCAACTGGTATTGGTATGAAAACTATAATTATTTTCATAGTATTCTTTTTGTAAATACGTGTAAGTACTGCAATATGAGATGATCCAATGTCCCATGAAATACTTCACGTTGTCTTTGGATACACAATAAAAGCAATTCCTCTAACTTCTTTATTTATCTCTTCAGGTAAAATTATCTGTGAGTTATCTTCACTTTAATTCATAATGAAAATGCAAAGATTGGTTTTATTCAGTTCCTTAAGTAGTATTTTCAATTATTTGTCAGTGGACAAGGCTATCACCTTTACAATTCCAGCAACTAAATTAATGTTTAAAGACAGAAATAATTTTATCCTTCCTTCTTTTTTTCTTTTTCTCTTAATTATTTTCCCTCCCTCCCTCTTTCCTTTCATTTCCTTTTGTTATCTTTCATTTCTTTTCCTTCCTTCTTTCTTTACTTCCATTTTCTCTTCCTTAATTCCTTCCACCCTACTTTCCTCTTTTTCTTTTTTCTTTCTCTTTCATTTCTCTATTCTTCTCCCTTTCTTTCTTTCTTTTTTTTCTTTTTCTTTCTTTCATCTAAATGAATGTTATGCCCATAATGGATTTTCCAAACCTTTTCATGCCTCTTCATACTTTCCATAGTTTATCCTCCCTAATATTTCACTGGAAAATAAAGAGGCTATTTGTTGATTGTTCCCTTTTTTTCCCATCATCCTTATCTCACAACACTCAAATGGCTTCTCTCAGTATCTCCTCCTTCATCTCTATCTCACATTAAGAAATGGTCTATGTTTTTCACAGAGCAAACCTCTCTAACTGCGCACATGATCCCATTCACTCCTGTCTTCTCAAGCAGAGAGCAACATCTATCTTCCTTATTCTTTCACTAATTTCTGTTTATAGGGTACTTCCTTGGTTCTTACAAACAAGGCCATGTCTCCCTTAGCCTCAAAAAAAAAATCTTTTAGTAGGGTATGGTTATCTTGTCTCCTCATTTTCCATGATAGTATGCCTGATCAGAAAGATATAAAATTCAAAAAGATCCCAATGCTTTGCATACTGGGCTTTTATTCCTAGGCTTTGATGAAGTCATATCAAATTTTGAACCTTAGTCTTCCGAATCAGCAATGTTTCAATAGCAGGACACTTTGCCTTTTTTTTTTTTTTGCAAGGTGTGTGTGTGTGTGGGGGGAATTGTAAACAATTAGCTAAGCTATGTGAAGTGACTCAATGGTACATGCTGTTTCTACTAAAAGCCCAACCATTAATCAATCACATCATGCATAAGGATGGTAAAAAATACAAACATTACTTCAAGCTGCAAAAACTTAATACCTACTGAATACTCAACACAACATGATCTGGTCCAAAATTGCTTATTAGAAGCCTGCTGTTCATAAATGAATAATTAACAGGTCCCCATACTATAAATACAGATCTCAAAATGTCTAAAGAAATTAACAAATATATTGAACTGAAACTGTACCATTAGCACCAACAGAATGGTGGCTCCAAATTACCTGTCAAGGCAACATAATAAGAATCAATTAAGCACTTTTCACATGGCTGGCATTGTGCTGAGTGCTGGGGATTAAAAAAAAATCAAAATGCTACCTAGCTTCAAGGAGTTTATATTCAAAGGGCAGGGTGCAAGGGAGTTCAGGGAAGACTAGGACCTCCGGAGGGTTTTCAGGGCTGCTCATCTACCTTTGGTGTCCACCTAATTCTCACCTGTGACTTCAAGAAGCTATAGCATGAACAGTGGCCATACCTCAATAAACAATTTTGGCAATCAGGCTAATCTTGGTTAAAGATAACCATGGGGTCTTGGACACAGAAATGAGTTAGGTGGACATCTATCCCAAGCATGTGAAGATTTCCCCAGGATGAATGGGCAGATGAGAACAATTTGTTCCAATAGCCCTGAAGGAGGTTGAAGAAGGTGCTATGGAGCACTTAGAGCCTGGTTAGACATTGAAGAGATCAAGGTCATCCACTGCATCCAGAGCCATCACCCATCATCTTGACTTTTGTCTCACCACTGGACTCTAAAAGTTGTCTGCTTCACCTAACCTAACCCTGGCCTGCTTATCCTGGAGGTGGGTGGAATGGATCCTACCTTGTAATCAAAACACAAAAATATGTACAAAAACTTTTACGAAGATGATTCCATTCACCATTGGTAGATGAAATGTGTGCACACTTATGGACAATGTGAAATTCAATTGATCTGAAAGATGAGCAGGTCTTATAAGAGAACTCAGCAAGTATTACATGCGAATAGGAGCCCTAAGTGAGACAAGGCTGGTAAACAAAGGCTGAAAGTGAGGAAGAAATGGAACTGATTTTGTTATTAGAATCTATACTGTAAACTTAATGAAAGTATCTTTGATCCAACTCTAGTAGCAAAAATGCTGATATATACATCAACCTTTTACCACACAATTTGAATTACTTCTCCTAGGTTTGTAGATGATAAAAAGATTTTTGTTCCATGTAGCATGAACATTATGAGTATGAGTGTGAGATGTTAATCTATACCTAGTTTGTGTCCTACTGTTTTCCAATTTTCCCAGTTTTTGTCAAATAATGAGCTCTTATCTCATAAGCCAGAATCATTGGGTTTATTAACCACTAAGTTACTATGATCATTGACTACTGTGCCTTGTGTACCTAATCTGTTCCACTGAGCCACCACTCTATTTCTTAGCCAGTACCAGATAGTTTTGATGATTACAGCTTTATAATATAGTTTGAGATCTGGTATTGCTGGACCACCTTCCTTTATATTTTTTTGTCATTAATTCCCTTTATATTCTTGACCTTTTGTTCTTCCAAATGAATTGTGTTGTTTTTTTTTCTAGCTCTATCAAATAATTTTTGATAGGTATGTCACTGAAAACATAAATTAGTTTAGACAGAATTGTTATTTTTATTATATTGTCTAGGTCTACCCATGAGCACTCAATATTTTTCCAGTTGTTTAGATCTGACTTTATTTATATTAAAGTGTTTTGTAACTGTGTTCATAAAATTTCTGGGTTTGTCTTGGCATATAGACTCCCAAGTATTTTATATTGTTTACAGTTATTTTAAATGGAATTTCTATTTCTATCTCTTACTGCTGGGCTTTATTGGTCATACAGATAAATGCTGATGATTTATGTGAATTTATGTTACATCCTGGAACATTGCTAAAGTTGTTAAATATTTCAGGTAATTTTTTTAGTGATGCTCTAGGGCAGGCCTAGACAACATACGATCCACACACTGCTTACTTGGGACTTGATTATGTGACATGGGTGACACTGACATAGGACCACCCAACATGGTGTGCATACAGCAAAGAAGGCACTGTGTTCTATGAGCAAAGCAACATTATAGTAGCTCAAAAGAAACATGAGATGCACAAATTTAGACATCTCCACTCTAAATGTTTGTATGGTCTTTCTATTCCTGACCTGTGGTAGAGCCTCTCAAGCTCACATTGGTTTGATCAGTCAAGTTAGACACATTGTACCTTGACCCTGACATAGTGATGTCATTTAGGTGCACTTCAAGGAGGAAGGCCAACAACCAACCATTTGAAAGGCAGATGAAAACACGCAAAAGGGAGATGGAAGGCTCCAGGGTTGTGTCTGTTCACATGTGTGTGTTGGGGGAAGAGCAATGCAGGGAATCCTACACAGTAGTATAGTGTCAAAGAAGTGCCAGGAAGGCAATGAAGGTTGGCCAACCTAAGCTCCTCCCCAGAATGGAAGTCTTGGATTGAACTCACCAATGCAAGAGTGGGGCAGGCATGGTGCAGTAATATTCATCCCAGAGCGAGGAGGCTCTGGGTATTGAGAAAGTTCCAAGGTAGGATGGCAGCTGAAGTAGGGTAACAAAGCCCAGAAAGTCAAAAGCATGACTAGGAAGGGAGTGATTACTTTGGCATTACAATGAACATTTAAGAGCTAAGTTTCTAATAGAGATCAGCATAGCTAATACTCACAATATTCTTGCTACATGGAACAAAAATCTTTTTATCATCTACAAACTTAGAAGGAGTAATTAAAATTGTGTGGTAAAGGGATGATGTACATATCAGCATTTCTGCTAATAGAGTTGGATCAAAGATACTTTCAGTAAGTTTACAGTGTAGATTCCAATAACAAAATCAGTTCCATTTCTTCCTCCACTGACTTTTGACTACTTTCTATCCTGCTATCTTCTTAGGGTTGCTAGATTGACTCATATATGTATGCTTTCTAGGTATATGATGTTATATCCACTTGCATCTTTTTTTTGATAAGATATAATCATAGAAAACCAGATTTCTGTCATGGGTTTCATTCCATTAAATCTCAGTGATATTAGTGAGGTCAATGATAGCTATATTATCATCACAGAATGAATAAAGCAATGAAACAAAAATAAAATTAAAATTAAACTTTATTATCATGAGTTTTGATTTTAGTATGTAAAATTAAACCATCATAGAGGCTTAAAACTTAGCACCTGACTTTAATACTGTTATTGAATGGGGTTTATAGAAGATGAACCTGTCCTGGACCTCTATTCAAGCAGGCTTTAATTCCCAAAGGAAAATAGTTTCATCAATGAGTCTAACTGATGTTGTGGACTTGAAAAGGGCTGTCAAGTATTTTTTAGAGGGTTCAGATGTTGGTATTGGAAGATTATTTATAAGAAAATAATATTAATGGGGTTTTATTTGCCCATTACATTATAGATCTACAAAATAAATATTTGCCTTCTTCATTTATTAAGTAACAATACTCTAGTCTGAGTAAGGCACAAAATAAAAGCTCCAAGTCATAGAAAACATGAAAAAATGCACATATATTCATCTCATTCCACATGACTGAGATGTGAGGAAATTTCTGCTTTTGAACTAACACTTATTCCTTTGTCAGCAGGTAGTGGGACTGAGATGCTGGATGTGTTTAAAATGGCTGATTTCCTGACTGCTACACACCATTGATTTAGCCTCACTCTAGTACAAGCAAAAATGATTTGCACAATGTTAGCATTCCTCCACAGTCAAAGGATTTTTTTAAAAGGGATTATTTGAAATAACTTAATAACATCTCAGCTATAAGTCATTGCTCAGTGTCATGGAATGATTGTGTCTGTTATAACACAGTGTGTGCTAGCTGGTTTAGAAAGCTAAAGGGTTTTTTTGTTTTGTTTTTATTTTTTTTCTTTCTTGTTTTGAGTGCTAGAAATGGGGCAGCATGGAGACTTAAAGGAATTGAGGATTCAGTTTAGATTTGCATAATTATGAAAACTTAGGAAAGTCTTTGCTTTGAAGGGTTAATAATTTGTTGAATGTGTGAAGCCTGAGAGATTTTTGACATGTGGATTTCTCTGGGTTTTGATAGGTGAAGAATTATGTCTGATAAACAATTTTCTGGGACCCCTAACAAATGGTGGCATATTTTATATTGATATGAATAAATATCAGTACAAAAGTTCTTGCTATGTACATATTAAATCTAAATGGTCATAAGCCAATTCATTTTGTCATTTATCTGATTGAACCATTGTCACACCTTTTTGTAGAAACAGATTCCATATTCATGCTCTTGGGCAGCTAGGTGGCACAGTGAATATAGCTCCAGGCCTGAAGTCAGGAAGACTCATCTTCCTGAGTACAAATGAGGCCTCAAACACTTACTAGTTGTGTGACCCTGGGCAAGTCACTTAACCTTCGTTGTCATAGTTCCTCATCTATAAAATGAGTTAGAGAAGGAAATGGCAAACCAACTTCAGTATCTTTGCCAAGAAAACCCCAAATGGATCATGAAGAGTTGTACATGATTGAAAAACAACAGTCATGCCATCACATGTGTTATTTATTTCAACTATTTTATCTCCCTAACTAGGAAAAATTCAATTTAATTTAATAAATAGCCATTAAATCATTACTAGGTACAAAGCACTATACTAGGTGATGCAAAAAGCAAAATGAAATAGCTCTTGCTCTCAAGGAATTTCCATTCTTTTGGGAGGAATCTACATATGCAAAGTTAAGTAAATACAAAGTCTGTGAAAAACTCTTCCAAAAGTGAAAAAGTGCTGAATAATAAAAAAATGAGGACTGTGTATGTGAAAGGGGAAGAAGAGGGTCAAGAGAGTTCAGAAAAGTTTTTGTGGCACCTGAGGCATGCTTTGAAGGAAGCTAGGGATTCTACAAGGTAAAGATTAGGAGGGATTGTATTCCAGGCATGAAGAACCACTTTGTACAAAGCACTGGACACAGGAGATGGAATCATAATGACAGTTAACATTTTATACTGTAATGCTATATACCAGGCACTGTGGTAAGGGCAAACATAATTATTCTCATTTGATTCTCATAACAACCTCATGAGGTGCATATCCTTATTTTACAGATGAAGAAAATGAGACACATAAAGTAAAATGACTTGCCAAGAATCACATAGTAAGTGTCTAAGACTGAATTTGAACTGAAGTCTTCCTGATTCCAGGCCCAGTGTTCTATCCATTGCACCGCTGAGCTGCCCCTATTAGAATATCATATTGGCAGAAGAACTCAATAGAAGGTTTACATGGCTGATCACAAGAATTTCCCCTCCACACAACATTGCCAAGTAAAGTATCCATAAAGGACTACGTGTCTCCTCATTTGACTGGTTCTTGTTCACTCTTCAAAAAAGTATTCACTCTGGTGAGTTTGAATAGCAGACATATGACATGATAGCATTCATGTAAGAAGCACAGACCAGTAGAATATTCATCAAAGCTCAAGTCTCTGGAAGTAAGGGCTACACAGACATTGGTAGTTAGCTCAATGCCCAATGCCTCACACTACCTAGACCACTCTGTCTCATTCCCCTTTATGATGCTGCAAACCATTGCACTCAGATTCACATCTCCAAGGGATAAATCACCCTGTGAGTTCCTCCTTCAGAGGTATGTCATATTAGAGATGCCTATAAAAATTTATGTGACATGTTACAGTTCAGAGAAATTAAAAACAACAAACTTCTGACAAAAGGATAAAACTGAGATTAATCTGCCACATCTCAGCATCTTCTCTTTATTTTTTATTATGCTAAGAGCTTTTCTGAAGTCGAGCCAAATGATCAATTCTTCATTTCTGGCACAACACATATTTAATGTCATGAGATTAATAAGAAAGAAAAGATTTTTTTTCCTTCAAAAAAGGCAAATTTCCAAATGCTTGCATGTTTGCACTACATTTTACTCATGTATATCCCGTTAAAGTCAGTGAGTCTCATGATAGATTTGAATAATGGTTTATGACTCTTCTTGAGTAAGCCTGGAATAAGTACACCAAATGGATATATTCTGCCCATATGGAATTAAACACAGCTGAAGATTGCTACTTTCTCCTTTATCCGCAGTTGCCTCATCTATAAAATGAGGTGTTAGAATAAATGATCTTTGAGTTTCCTTTCAGCTTTACACACACACACACACACACACACATACACACATGCATACTCATGCACACATGCACACATATACACACACGTAACTGTGTACTATTCTAATCCTCCAATTTCTATCTGGGAAATGAACTTGATTTCTATTCCCAACTACTTAATAATTCGGTTCTTAATTTCCATGCTTTGGAATGGATGCTTTTCTTTGCTATAGTTTTCAATGAATATTTTTTTCTCTTGAAATTACTTCCTTATATTTTTGTTCACTAAGTTCCAATAGTTTCAGAGCATTTAGCCTCAGAGAACAAGAGTATAGATAGTGAAAGTGAAGTGAATTACCATGACATTAACAAATCAATTCTTTGGCATTTGTTCAAAGTGCTATAAGTACCACTAGGAATTCTGACATGTGGGTCTATGAAATAATCTCAAGTTGTAGAACATTTTCAATATAATCATCTCTTTTTCTAAAAGGAAATCTTACTGCAACTTGTAATATTTGTTGAGTGAGCATTTTTACATAAGCCTCTTTATGTGATCTAGGGGGAAAATAGAAGTAAGGCTGTTACAAATTATTTTACAAATTGGTCCCTTGATTGAGGCTTTCTATAGGTTCCTCAAAAGCAAATAGCAAGCCCACATGGCATAATTTTTGTAGTGTTGATAGAGTTATGATTTCATTGGTTTGGACACTTCCTCCACTAGGGTAGCTTGCAAGAAACACATCCACACATTTAAACTTACCTTCTCATTTAGAACAATTCTTGCACTTTTCTATATATCCTCCATAGAAAATCTATACAATTTGCTAGAGGCCTCTGGTTTTTTTCAAATTTCACATATATCAATGTAGGACTTGGTCTATAGGACTTGCTCTTTTTCAGTCTTGCTACAAGAGTGCCCTGACTATTGTTTAGTTAGACTAATACATCCTTGATGCCTTACACATGTGTGTGTGTGTGTGCGTGTGCGTGTATGTGTGTTGGTAACAAACTGCACCTACTCATACTCATCGCATTTTCTTTAATCCTTTGGATCTAATGTGATTTCGCTGCCTCTTGGATCACAGATTTCCATAATTCATAGGTATAGTATCCTTCTTTGGGTGAATATTGGCATTGAAAGCACTGAGCTTTTATGGCAATGAGTAGGGTAGAATCACTTTATAGTTTCCCAAAAGATATGTTCAAGACTGATGTCTTTCTTCTATTTGATGGTGGAAGCAGTCCATTGACTTGCAGAATGTTTAGGTATATCTATATTTACATAAATATAATTTGTTTCTAGAACTATATATATATATATATATATATTTATTTATAACCATGTATTTATCTAATCTATATTTTTCAATCCTGAATATATGTACATGCTTGGAATATGTATGTATGTGTATGTATAATAGCATATACATACAGATCCATAATTGCATGCCATAATCTTAACAATACAGGATTTTGCTTTTTACATGTGGAAGACATAATCTATAGCTATGTATACTTTGATAATTAGATATATAATTCCTTGTTATGGTTACATGTATATTTATAATGGGTCCATCCCACAGTAACTTTGTCTTTTGGCAGAGATAATTCTCTAGACCTGGGCCACTGTTAGAATCTGAGAATCCAGGCAAAAGGGGAACAGCTGTGTAGCTCAGACTTCAGGGACAAAAATCTGCTTGCAGTTGCCTATTATTCCCCAAGACAATTTTAAAAACACATTGTGACATGCCATTGAGGCTGATATAGAAGAATGGTGAGACGAACTAACCTATGGGTGTGTGGAATTTGCCTGAGTAATAAGTGAAGAGCGGGTGCAGAATGGGAGGGATGTGAGATGGGGTGGTGCATGGAAAGTAGTGATGTGGTTTGTGTATGGGTATGGGGAAGGGAGAGAATCAGTTGTGAGCCTGTGGTCAGCATTCCCAATGGTGCATGGACACTCCCATAGAGTGAGAATGAATGCTGGCCTGTGGGGAGAGACTGTTCTATGTTGCAGGATTGGCTTGTACTTTCATGCAGTTTTGGAGAATCAAGATGAGACCAATCACATGTTAACTCATAAAGGGAAGAGAAAAAATAATCTTCCAGTAGAATGATGACTTCTTTTGGAGAAAGACTGTTATATTGGTTTGTTTTATCTTTGTATTCCGGGTCTCTAACACAGTGCCTTACCCATAGCCATCACTTAATAAAAGCACATTGAATCAAAATAAATGTTGGCTTTTAAGTACTACCTCCCCAACCTACCCTCCAGTTATTCCTCTCTTCCACAGGTGAATAGAGATTTCAGAGTGGGTAAAGTATGCGAGTAGCCCTAGAGCATTGGGTGTGCATTGCTACGTGTGGCAGCTTCTCAGCAGAGGCTAAGGTTCATCCACGACAAAGGGCAAGAAAGAGAGTTGTCAAAGTAAGTCCTGGCTTCATTTTGAAGCATTCCTGATTAAATTGGCCCACGAACAAGGCATCATTTGTTCAATGGACTTGTTCAGCTGTAAGAAGAATTCTGAGAACACTGAACCCCTGTAGAGGCAGCTAGGTGGCTCCGTGAATAGAGCACTAGGTTTGGTATTAGGAAGACCTGAATTAAGATCTGGCCTCAGACACTGGCTAGATGTTTAACCCTCTGCAAATCACACAACTTCTATCTGCTTCAGTTTCCTCATATGTAAAACAAGGATAATAATAGCATCCACCTCTCGGGATTGTTGCAAATATTAAATGAAATATTATTTGTAAAGCACTTAGCACAGTGCTTGGAACATAGTAAACCTTTAATAAATGCTTACTTCTTTCCTGCAAGGCATGAGTTCTGGTGGGCACACATCCACTTCATTTCTATACTTATCCTTGAATCCTAGTTCTATCTTCTGCCTATTTTTTTAAATATTATTTTCATTTGACAACATTTCTAGCACCTGGGGAAATCTTTCTAGATCTCAGGTGATTAATCAGAGGCATAGGATGTAATGCAAAAGAAATGAAACCAAATAAATTTATAAAGATTTTTCTTCAAGGACAGAGGTATATCATGGAATATAAAGATTATTTTAATGTCACCATTCTTCAGGAGACATTTCAGAGCTTTTCTATGGCCCTTTCTCTACTGTAGATCTGATGATACATGATATATTCTATCTGTCACTTATATTTGTAGAATATCTTTCCAGTGCATATTTCATAGTTTGCTGTCATTAAAAATATGTTAGCCAACTATCTCAGCCCATTTAAGATTATGCATAATGATACTTATGTCAACATTAACTTGTCAGATAGCAACCTAATATCCAGATGTGTCCAACCAATAGGAAAGCCTGGTCCATCAGGGGCACAGTATCTGATTCTGTCATTTGTGGATGAGCCTGAATTGTTTGAAAAGTCATTTTATGTTTTATGTATGTAAAGTCACAACAAAATCCAATGATATGTCTTATTTGTTTGATCATTTTTGTCCTCCTGGGTATTCTTGGTCCCTTCTATTATGCTACTCCTTTACTTCTTTCTTGACTAGCCACTCTTTCTCCTTCCCCTTTGTGGGCAGTCTCAAAGGCTCGCTTCTTGCCTCTAGACTCCTCTTTCTTTATACTGACTTTCCTGATTAGCTTATCTTCTCTCATGGTTTCAGATATCAGCTTTTTGTTTGATTGCTATGACACATATGCCTATGCCACATATATATGTATGTCTTATATATCTTCATACATATAGCTACAATTATATATCTATTCCCATTCTATTATTTGAGTTATCTCTGACTCATCTATGTTCCTATCATCTTTTTCATCTACCTCCTCCTTTTCATTCACCCTGTCAATATCTTATTTTAATCCTTCACCATCTCTCTAATGGATGTTTATATTCACTCCCTACATTTTCTCTATTACTTGTGGTACAAAAATACTAATAATATACATGCATGGGTATGTGTGTATATATACATATATGTACATATGTATAATTATATTCATGCATGGGTATATATGTATGTACATACAACCTGTTCAAATACCTCTCCCATAGAAACTGGAGCTAAACTGCTGAAGACAGTGATGATAGAGTAATATTTTTTTTATTTATGAAACTATTGTAAACTTTATCTTGTGAAGATAATGAAGAGAAAATCTGTGTAGAATATTTATTTGCTGTTTTGAATGAATGAACTGGGCTGGGACTATGTTTTCTGAAGTGGAAGCATCTGCAATTACAGTATTGATATGAGGTGACTGGCTATAATGATTCTCATAGATTAAATATTATAATTATGTCCTTGTTATTCATTTAATTGTTAATAAATTATATTAAATAACTTGAAATTAATTTAATACTAGGAGATTGGAGATTTTTAAAATGTAGGGTGACATAAACAACTATTTGTGGGAAAGGATGTATCTCTAATTTATTAAATGAATGATATCCAGTATGTTGAGATGGGCACTCTGAGCTGAGATGATTAGTTAAGAAATATTGATATTTTAATAATTAATGAGGAAATTAAGTAGAGATAGTATAGAATAGTGGATAGGCAACTAGTCTTGAAAGCAGGAAGACCTGTGTCTCAATTGTCTCTTCAAACACATACTGTCTGTATGATCCTGGGCAATTAACATAAACTCAATGTTCTAGATCATTCTCTAAGAGTATAAGTTTTAGAGAAAGAGCAGACCTGCATTTTTAGGGGGAGTTTCCTCACTTCACAGATATCTATACCAATCAAATAACAAGTCTAGTCCCTATAACCTAATATAGAAATATCCAAACACGCCCATGGATTACCTTAGAACTCAGAACAATGAGCCTTAATATGGGAACAAGCGACATAGAAGACTGAATGACTGACAAATGAGATTGATAGACTTTTGTAACACTGTTATACATGGGATTTATCTTTCTAACCTTTTTTAGACATGGCCATATACATATGCATACGTGTATGTGTACATGCATGAACATATATGCATATATGCACAGTGTATGTTCACATTTACATATAATGGAAGCAATTAGTTTAAAGAATTATTGATGCCGTCTTCACAACTAAGCAGACATCTAATTATTATATCAATTATAGTCTCTTCTTGTCTAAGTCTGTGTTTGTCTCTATTTCTGCCTCTCTGTCTCCATACAGACACACAAACACACACACACACACACACATACATACACACACATGCATACTCACATACATATTAGTTGGAGACAAAATAAATTATATTGTGATTGAAACTGGTATTGAGTAATGACCACTACTAGATGGATTTATATTTTTCTCTTCTTCAACAGATTCCATATATCAAGATTAGTGACAACTGTTCGTTGGGAAGGCTTCAATGAACAGCATAGGTCTTAGTGGCGCTTATACCAACCCCTTTGGGTTAAAAACTTTCCAAAGTAAAATATTTTTTTGAAAATCTTTATTTCATGTTATGAAAAATCTGTATTGCATTGTGTGTGTACGTGTGTGATTGCTCCTTCTAGCCCTTGAGAAACCTGAGTTTTTCCTTGTGTATTTCAGATTGAATTTCCTCTTTTTGTCCAATGAACTTTCACTTCACTCCCAGTGACGAATTTAAGAAAGAAGAGTATAAGAATATGGTATGGAAAGTTTAAAAACCATTATAGGAAGCTTCCAGTTTATTAATGAGCTGTGTTCTGACAATTTGTTTGTAGCTAGTTCTTAGGAACTCAGAACCATTTTCCATACAGAACCAATGTTTTAAATAGTACTTATATTCAAAGGATAGCCCACAAAAGCCCATTTATACCATAATGTACCTAAAATGGTAACAGGAGTAATCAAAATCTGGGTCATTTAAAGGACAGTATAATTTCCCAAAGATAATGTAATCCATTTCCTTATTCAAGTCAATGCCCAGTTTATCCAAGATATCATTACTGATAGGCCAGTTCTATGGGATGCCCATCCAACTGCATACCAAAATCTGAACCCAGCTATTCTCAATTTACATGGCTTTTCCTGTGAGAATAGACTGAACTCCTGAGTGACTACAAACCTTGTTTAAGAGATTCTGAATTTATTAGGGAGGTGACCTGATTGGTACAATGCACCTGGGAGACCTCACCAGCTATTCAGAATCTTTCTTCCATTCAGATATTCTCCATGACAGTGATGGAGAGTTTTGGTGAGTATAAACCAGTGTTATGCCTTGATTCATCAGAGGATTTAAGAAAGTAATCTCTGTTATATTTTTCAAGGAATCATATAATTTTAACATATGCATGGAAACATTTTGTCAGAGGTTTAAGTGTTTAAGGTGACATTTTGCTGTATGAAATAAAATTATCCTTTACAGTCAACAAACAATAAATCCATGGTGATCTTATAATCTCTATATCTTTCAGTCAATGGTTTGACTGTAAAGATGTGATATATGATAGAATAGGATTTTTAAAAATCTGCCTGTTACCTTTATATACTATCATCAAAGATGTTCTCAATTTACATATAGATAATTCTCGCCAATATTTTATAGAGAAAAGGAAAACAGTGTGTAATGAATGAGAAGCTAGCCTCAGAACCCAGAGAGCCTGGTTTCAAGTGCCAACTATGCCATATACTTGTTGTGTGGACAAGTTACCTGGGCTCTTAGTTCTTAGCCTAGAAGAGGCAGCTCTTAAAGACTATAAATTGCAGAGCAGATGCCAGTCTATACTGGTAAAGGGAGTCTTCTCACTTGGGAGTTCCCTATATCAGTGAAATCACAGATCTGAACCCTATCCCTATGCTGTGCATAAACAGAGAAGGTAAAAAGTATTTATATAGCACCTACTGTGCACCAGGCACTTTGCTGAGTGCTTTACAAATACCTTATTTGATTTTCACAACAACCCTGTGAGGTAGGTGCTGTTTGTCCATAATTGGATCACAGAGCTAAGAAGCCTATTAGGCAAAATTTAATTCAGGTTTTTCTGACTCCAAGACCAGCACTCTATCCACTAAGCCACCTAGTCAGGCAAAAGGTTAGAGCTAGAAGGGATCCTAAAGGTTATATAGTCCAACCATTATATTAAGGGTTGAAGATCTTGAAGACCAACAGGAAAAGTTAAGTGATTTGCCCAAAGCTATATAGTTTCTGACAGAACTGGGGTGATAACCCAGATCTTCTGATTTGAAGTCCACTGTTCCTTTCTGTATAGTCCATAAACTTTTCCTTTTAAACGAGTATGTGCCTGAAACCACACATTTAAGTAAGGTACTTATAAGAGAATATTTTTTGGAAGAAATGTAAAATCTTGACCAAGAAATTTTAGTAGAATGTAACTGCCTCAAGAACAGGGAGTTTTTCCTTTTTTCTTTTTTTTTCCCATCCCTTGCACTTAACATAGATCCTACTTAATAATAAGTGTTTAATAAATTCTTATTAAAAGTGTTAAATTATTTTGAAAAAACCTGTAGAATTTTCATTCTGTAAAATCTTTCACACTAAAGAAAATTGTTTGGTAACCCGATTTCCACAGATTTAACACTATTAGGAGATTGCTCACATTCCCTTTGGGCAGCTAGATGGCAGCGTGGCTAGAGTACCAATCCTGGAATCAGGAAGACAACTTCCTAAGTTCAAATCTTGCCTCAGACACCTACTAGTTGTGTGACCTTGGGCAAGTCACTTGACCCTATTTGCCTCAGTTCCTCGTCAGTAAAAAATGAACTGGAAAAGGAAATGGTGAACTATTCCAGCATCTTTGCCAAGAAAACCCCAAATGGGGTCACAAAGAGTCAGACATGACTTAAAATGACCAAACAACAACACACTTCCCTTTACTATTTTGACAGTCATGTTTGGGATTTCAAAGAACAAAAATATACTCACATCCACCTCTACCTAACTACAAGGTTTATTGATAACATGTAAAGTGAATTAGTGGGCAAACCAAGTCATACATGAAGGGGACAGGATGTGCATACTCCCAACTCAGTGACATCCTCATTTCTTACTTTATCCTGCTTCAGACTGATGAAGATGAACATGCAAATAGCTGAATATTGAATGATTCTGGATGGTTACATATTAGAAGCTCTTTAATTTTATCTTGAGGTGGATAAAAAAAATTCTCTCAATCTGAGATATGTAAACGCTAATAATCAATGATGAGTAGGTCAGATAAGGTTAAACCATGGGGTTGATAAAAAGCTGTCTCTATTTGCATATCCCTCTTCTTACTTTGGGTGGGGCCTGAGGTCACACACCCATGCTAATTGTGCTTTAAGTCTTATAAATCTGGGAGTGGCCTGTGATGGTGAAAGTAGAACTGATCAAAATAATTAAGAAGATTGTCATCCTGGAGCATTTCCTGTTATTTTGCTTTAATTAAAACCATGCTGAATTCTCTTCACTTTCTGTGTTTAAAAAATAAATAAATAAATAAAACCTCTATGGAATGGGATAGGACATAGATACACTGCTCTTCTATATAATACATAGCTTCATTTCATTGAGGTATTAGCTTCTTTTTCTCCTCATGTACCTTCTAAAGTAATTCTTGGAAATAAACATTAGTTAATATGTGTAAAATGTATTGAAGTCTCAAAATAAACTGATATTGAAGTGGGAAGTAAAATAAATTATCCATTACTCTGACCTATCTATTTTCAATATGATCTGAATCCAAGATCCTTCTGAGAATAAGTTTTAGTCTCATTCAATTGCTCTCCTTTTCTGCTTATTGGACATGATGTAGTAGTAGGATAACATTCCAAAAGCAATTTTAAATGAGGTAGAGTTGTTTGGAGCACTAGGTTAATGAAGCTAGGGTCATGAGTTTCATATCTATAAGGACCAAGCAGTTTCACCGTGTTGTGTAGCTACAGATTAACTTAATCTTGGGTGAGTGTTTTGCAAGTGCCCTTGGTCAGAAGAAATGCTTTTAATTTAATTGGTGGACATATACCTATACTATGTGAATAAAATTTATAGAGACTGATCATATGAGAAATGAGTTTAATGTTGAAATAAAATAACATTTATAAATATTTTATATTTTCATATTTTGTATATATATGTATATATAAAATCTCCACTCTTTAAAACTTTTATCCAGCTATTGTTTTGTTTTTCTTCCAAGTCATTTTTGCTCCCTCTGAGATAATCATCTCCACTTCCTTCCATCTTTTTGTAGTATGATTTTGAATCTTCTCCCTATTTTCACTCAGATCTGAATTGGCACCAATTTGTCAGTCTTTCCTAAAATATGTTTTTCAAAACAATATGTAATTTTGCAGATATGGGCTGATCAGGGAAGAAAATAGTAGGCTACTGCCTAGGGATTTGCTGGCAAATGTTTAACAGTTACTTCTCTGGTGGGGGGGATGAGGGGATGCACACATGGCATATTTTAAAGTTTAATTTGAATTGTTAACATTTTCTCCATCACGTTCTTAAGTCTACACAATTAACAAATGGTGAATTAAGCTCTGTTTAGCTGTGTTTGTCAATTTCCAAGGTGTAAACGCTACTACTGAACATTTAACAAACAGCTCTCCTAAGCCAGCATGAGTTGGCTCTAAAACACCATTACTTTTGCCTTCTTTTAGCAGGCTCTTAATTTCTCTATCATTTTTGACAAATCAGTCTTGATGTTTATGAGTGTTCTGACCTAGATGAGCAAATTCAATGCTGTACACCAAATCTTTGAAAGTTGCCTACTCCTTTTATGCTCCATAGTTTCCAACTGTCTGTTGGCTCAACTTTCCCTCCAAGTTAGCAAGGAACTGTTCCCTTACAGAGAAGTGTTCTAATCTGTAGACATTAATTCTTCTGGTAGTCATTTTGTCTTGAGGCCAATGCTTTTGTTGAATGTAAATGTTTAATTTAGAGAATAAAAGTCTATGATTGGTCCAGCACTCTGCACTACACATCACCTTAGTCACTCTCACATCCTGACTGTCTCTTCTCCTTACAATCATATAGACTATTAAAGTTCAATGTTTGCTGCTAGGGTGCAACCATGAAGTTTTATTGTGTTTCAGTAAATGGAAGACAGTGTTGGTGATGAAGTCATGAGATGCGTAAGTCTTCAGTAGTTCAGTAAGTAACCATTGCTGTTGCTTTTTCCAACTCCATTCCTCCAAAGAACTCTTCCATGTCTGGTAGTCTGAGCCTACTCTAGCATTAAAGTCACCCAGAATTATAAGTTTGTCTTCTTTTGGTACATTGATGACAAGGGTCCCCAGGTCTTTATAAATTTTTTCTTTGACCTCATCAGGGTTCAACATGGTGGGAGCATAGGCACTGAGGATAGTGGTATGGCATTTTCCTGCAAGTGACAACCACATTGTCATGAGTCCGTCATTCACTCCTTTTGGTAGAATACAAGCGTATTGACTAGAATAGTTTTGATTGATCATTGTTATATGCCTGTGAAACCTGGAGAGTATACCAGTGCCATGCCAGAAAACAATCACTCCCATTTGAATTGTCTTGGGAAGATTCTGAAGATCACCTGGCAGGATGAGATACCAGACACAGAGGTCCTTTCTCAAACTAAGTTGTGAAGCATTCAAACTATATGGCAGAGAGAGCAACTGCTATAGGTAGGGCCAGTTGTTCAAACGCAAAATGTGTACTTGCTTTGTTTTTATGGAGAGCTCACACTGGGCAAGTGCTTTCACGAAGGTCAGAAAAAGCAATGCGAGGACGTGATCAAGGTCTCTCTTAAGAACTTTGGACTTGATTGTGTGACGTAGGAGACACTGACACAGGACTGCCCAGAATGGTGTGCTTTCATCAGAGAAGGTGCTGTGCTCTATGGGCAAAACAGAATTGAAGTAGCTCAAAAGAAATGCCAGATGCACAAATTTAGAGAATCCACTCCAAATATTCACATGGACTATTTGTGCCCGACCTGTAGTAGAGTATTCCAAGCTCATATTGGTCTGATTAGCCACAGTCATACACACTGTAACTTGACTCTAACATAGTGATGCCATTTTGGTCCTCTTTGAGAAAGAGGGACAACAACCACCAACCAACCACTATTGATGCAAACTAAGTTCATATTATATGTTAGTGGGTTTTTTTTGACTGACACATCACATTTCTGATTGAAATTGAACTTACAATCCACCAAAAGTCCTTAAATCTTTATTTTTTAAGCATATATCATGGAGTATGGGTCAATGAGGTCCTAATCCTTAAATTGCATTTGGATTTGCCTTTCCTAGTAGGTAAAACAGAGTGTGAACATTAGATTTTTCCTTCCTGGTTCCAATTCAACATACAAAGAGGTTATTTCTGGATATGAGTGATTAAGGGGCTAGTACTATATACACATGAAGAGCCCTCTGGTTGACCAAGGATCTAGAAAGAGTTAGAAGCAACTCAAGAATTGCAGAGTTGCAATTGAGTTTCATTAAAAAAAAATAAAAATAAATAAAAATGGGTAGGTGATTTCCTTGTCCTATTTTATTTCTTTTCCTTCCTGGCAAGGATACCTATCTTTACCTGTTCATTCTGTATAACTCTCGTCCATGTTTTCCTGGAAGCTTGCCTATGGGAGCCCCTAACAGTCTGGATTCTGTCCTCACTTTCACTTGACTTCACCTGGATATCAGTAGAGTGCTCTGGCTGTCTACCTGTTGTTTTTTTTTTCCTCATTCTTGCCAGATACCTATCTCATCTTTTCTTTTTGTCATACGGTTCCTTGACGAAATTGATCATTCTTCAGAGCTCCTCATTGGTCAAAGAATCTCAGGGTTTAGGAGCTGGAAGTGACCTCCAAGGTTGTCTAATTCAATCTCTTTCTGACAACTGTTTTTTTTTTTTAATCTTTTCTTAAAGGCCTCTGGGGAAGGGAGAACTACTACATTCTTAGGTAGTCTCTTCCATTCTTTGAGAACTTTAGTCATTGGGAAGTCTGAACCTTCCAACTTGAACTTGTGAAGTTGAATCTGTGAATTTATAAATATTAATTTGCATGTATATCTGTTAAATGCCATCTTCTTAATTTTAGTCCAACATTTTAGCCTGTTTAGCCTGTTCCAAGATTTTGGAATCTTAGCTTTGTCATCCAACATAGGAGCTTCCCTCCATGTGAATAAGATGGGAGTATCATTTATGCATTTATTCAACTCACTGATAAAAAAATAAGTAGCACAGGGGCATGAACAATTTCCTGGGATACTTGATTAGAGAATATTTTTCATGGTGGTAACAAATGTTAAATATTGTGTTCTAGTCTTCTTCTTCCTGCTTTGTAGTTACTGTTGGAGGTAGGCTCTTCAGTCTACTTGGAAGAAAAGAAAATCTGGGGGAAGCTGATTCTAATTCTTGTTATGAGCCAAAGATGATAGTGACTTCTCCTTGTAGCAGAACCTGCTAGAGAATTTACCTGTTTGGGTCTTTTGGTATTCAGAAGCTCTTGAAACAGGTAGAGGAGAAAAGAATCTAAGAGGCACCTACTAGAGTAAAAAAAAAAAAGTAATCATAACCCAATTATAGTGAAAGTAAAGTTTCATAAGAGTCAATTAATAAAGCATCTCCCCTTAGGGATCTTGAGGTGTTTTTAAATTCTAGTTGACAATAAGAGAAATGATTAGAGAAAAGGGTAAGCCAGTGGCACTATCTATGACCTTGGTAATTAGTAAACAAGCACAAAAGTTGAATATTTCACCTAAAAGCTGCTTTTTAAATCTTTTTTTTTAATGTTTTCAATGGTTAGAATTAAGTTCATGGGAGAAATAGTATCACTGCAGTGCAAAGATTACCGGACTTGGTGATGGACAAGTTGGGAACACATCAAATCTTGGCTTACCTCTGTGATGATGGAATAAGTCATGTTTTCTCTGTGAAGTTTAGTTTCTTCATTTGGAAAATAGACACAAGGAGAGAAGCATGTTATAGTAGATAGAGTCCTAAACTTCTTTATAGGACAATCTGAGTTCAAAACCTGCTTTTGACACCTATGTACTCTATGACCATGGGCAAGTCATTTATTTTTTCTCAGATTTGGTTTTCCCATTTGTAAAATTGACGTAATATTTATAATATGTACCTCAAAAGTCTATTGTGAGCCTCTGAGATAATACGTATAATGTATTTTGTAAAGCAATACATTAACATGTAGTAGAAGTAGCAGCAGCAGAAGAAAAAGTAATACTACAGTAGTAGTGGCAGAGAAATGGGACAAAGATTGCCAGCTACAGCCAATGCTTTCAATCTTGATTCTTTGGAGACACTTAGAGGAATCAAGATTGGCAGGAAGAACATGAGAGGATTTTAAAGGGATTTTTGAGCCCTAAGACAGATTGTAGCCTGGGGATCAGAGAGTGGCACAAAGGCAGAAGCAAAAAGAACTAAAATGACAGACTTAATACCTAAGGACTTCTCTGGGTTGGGTTTAAATCACAAAGTGTAGAGTCAGTACATCATTTAAAAAATAAAAGATGCTAGACCTAACCTCCGTGGGGGAGGTTATATAGATGCTGAAGATCAGCAGATGGCAGCAGAGAATAACAGAGGGCTCCCAGATAGCTGACTGACTGTAAAGGACCAGAAGGTGGCAGCAGAGAGCAGAGACTAGCCTAGTCACTTACACTTACCTCTCCAGTCAGAAGTCCTGGGTTCTGCTTATCCTTCTAATATGTTACTATCTTTGTGATATTGAGCCAAACACTTAACATTCCTGGACTTCAGGTTTCTCAACTGTAAAATGATCGGTTAGAATTAAATGACTTTTAAGGTATTCTTCAGCTCTAGATATGATCCCATATAACTTCACCAGTAACTAACATCATTGACTCTGCAGGCAACTGCATCAGATAAATACAGAGAGGTTCCAACTAGGATGCAGCACTATAAGCAAGCACTTTCTTGACTAGATGTGTTTCCTATTCATGTGCCTCTCTCCCATTAGCGATGAGGGAATCTGTGGGAGTGGGTACTTATCCTTGGGCATATGGAGAAGGTGGGTGGAGTGGAAATTTCCCCTTTCATTTATTTTGCTTTGCTATTTAGATATTTCATTTTTAACTTCTGTTTGGTTTGGTAAACAAAACATCAACAAAAGCTCATGAACTGTGATTTTATGTTCACATGGGCCCAAAGGATGCCTTGAACCTGGGATAGCTTTCAGAAGGTCTGTGAGCAAGAAAGGAGTACTCAGGGATATATTAGCACAATGCCATAATCCTCGAACTGTCTACCTCACAGAGCATTGTGATCAAATCCAAAGCACAATATAAATGTGAGAGGAGATTAGATCTATCTATCACAAAGTAGAAATCCCTATCCTCTGTTAAGAAAACAAATAAAAGAAAGGTAGAACTAATAGAGAGTGTGCCTAAATGGCATTACACAGAATACTACTAAATTGTTCTTTGTCATTAAACATCACTTATAATCAGACAGTATTATTACTTCCTTTAGGGAATTAAGAATTGTATTATTGATTCATTCATAAGTCTAAAAGGTCTAAATCCTATCCTAACCCCATTAGACTACCTGCACAATACTTTGGGATTCATATCTTGACTGGCCTTTCTGATTAACTTTACAGATTAGATTTTCCCCAGATTCTACCTCCCTCTTTTTTCAAATGCCTTTTGGCATATTACATAAATATTTCATCTCAATACAGTGATAAAGCCCCAAGGCCAGGGTCATAGGCTACTTGGCTATATTCTTATGGGATCTGTCCTCCTTTTGGGAATTAGAGTCAGTTTAAAGCAACAACAAAAACCAACCAACCAGTAAACAAAAGCAGCTTTTATTCTTTGACCTAGAGATTTTACTGCTAGGTATATTCCACTAGAACCCCAAAGGACTGCTAAACAAAGACCCAACAAGAGAGGTCCTATATACACCAAAACATTAATAGTAGTACTTTTTCTGGTAGTAAAGAATAGGTTGGGGTAGGAGTGGGAATCAGTTGTAAATTGGGATTTAACTAAACAAATACTAGGGCAGCTAGGTGGCACACTGGATAGTGCACCAGGCTTGGAGTCAGGAAGACCTGAGTTCAAGTCTAGCCTCAGACACACACTAGCCATGTGACCCTGAGCAAGTCACTTAACCTTGTTTGCCTAAGTTTCCTCATCTATCAAATGAGCCGCAGAAGAAAATGACAAGCCACACCAGTATCTTTGCCAAGAAAACCTCAAAAGGGGTCACAGAGTTAGACTCAACTGAAATGACTAAACTAAAATAAATTCTTGTGCATGACTATAATAGAATATTATTATGCTGTAAAAATGATAAATGATGCATATGAAGAAGCATAGAAAGACTTAGATAAAATAATGCAAAATGAGGCAATTATGATAGTAATAATATTAACAGCTAGCACTTATATAATGCTTTAAGGTTTGTGAAGTGCTTAACATATATTATATCATTTGGTTTTCATAAGAACCAGTGGAGGTTGGTGCTCATTCTATAGATGAGGAAACTGAGGTAGACAGAAGTTTAGTGACTTGCCTAGAGTCACACAGCTAGTGAGTGTTATGTGTCTGAGACTGGATTGTCACACAGCTAATGAGTGTTATGTGTTTGAGGCTGAATTTGAACTCGGGTCCTCCTGACTCCAGGGCCTGTGCTTTATCCACTGCTCCACTTGGCTTCCCTGGAACTAGTTTCTTTACTCTTGAAACTATTCTCAAGTCCATTCATTGATACTTTTATGGTTGGAAAGGATTTTAGAGGCTATGTACTCTATTTCAACTTTCTCTTAATGCAGAAATACTTTAAAGGTAGATAAACTTTAGGAAAGGCAAAGTTGGGAAAGGAGTGAATTGCAGGAAGGTGAGTGGCTTCTGTGCATGCTTAGAAAGAAAAGTGGAATGTTGAATTCAAGGGAGCAGATAACAGTCCATTTTGGCTGGAACTATATCATGTATGAAGATGAATATTATCAAATACAATTAGAGAAGTAAGCTGGAGCAGATTGAGAAAGAACTTAAATGACAATTATATATTATACGCAATAGGGAGCTCCTAAAGGTTCCTCATTAAGCAAGTGCATTTGAAGGGGAAAAAAGTATTTTGGAAAATTTGTGGGGAATTGAGTGAATAAGGAAGAGACTAGAATCAGGAACACATATTGGGGAGCTGTTACAACAGTCTAAAGTAAAGGGTGATGAATAATTAAGCTGGTGTGGTGGCTAATGGAAAGAAGGGGACAGGTGTCAGAAATATAATGGATGCAGAACTAACGAGATTTAAAAACTAGTAGAACATGGGATATTATGAAGAGGAAGGAGTTCAGGATACCTCTGAGGTTATGAACTTTCAGGATTTTGAGGACATTGGTACCCTACAAAGAAATAGGTGAATTTGGAGATGGGACATAATTAGAGTAATGATGATGAGCTCCATTCAGGAGGTAAAGAACCATTCCTCCTGTGACATGATTTGAAGCCCCCTTATTCTCAGTTGCTGTTTACTGAATACTCTCTATATTATCAAGGTCAATTTTAAAATATAGTTCCTAGGAATGGGCACAATATTTTACCTATGGTCTGAGAGGCACAGAATGCAATGCGACCTGATTCATTTTGGACACTTATTTTCTATGAATGCAGCCTAAGGTTGGGTTACCTTTTCAACTGCTGTTTGATCACACTATTGACTTATGAGGACTTTGAGAGCTATAAAAACTTCCAGGTCTTTTTTCACATAACCTGGTCTCCCTCATGTAAGAGTGCTATAATTGATATTTTCAAACTTGAATATAAGACATCATATTTGGCTCTATTCAATTCCATTTTGATGGTTTCAACCCATCATTTGAGCAAATTGAGATCTTCTTGAGATAATTTCTCTCCTTGAAGTATACCTGGAGCTTTCGTCTATTGACCTTTGGAACAAAGTGATGGCAACAGTTTTGGATAGTGCATTTGGACCAGTGGTTCTTGCGGCAATTTCCTTTTGTTTAGTCCCTGACAAAGTAATACATGGTTCTAAAATATTTACAATAAGAAACCCATTATGTTTTCATTAACGTCATAATAAAGTACAACTGTCAAAGAATACCAACAACAAAGGAGCTATTTCTGATAATACAGCATTGTAAATTCCCTTCAAGAGAAATCAAGACTCCCACTGTTGTCTAGCTGTATTTACTTTCTGAGGCTAGATCTGTTGAGGTTTTTGTTTCATGGAAATTTATAGGGCTCTTTATGTGTAGTCCATTTCTAGGATACTACTTAAATAAATAGTGACTTCAAAATGCATCAAGAGAGATTTTCTTGGATTGAAAGCAAAATTCCCCAAATTGTGTTCTGAATCTCAGGAGATATGACTAAGGACAATTGTGAGAAAATGTCAAGGCCAGCTCTGATTAGCCACTCATTGATGCCACTTAACTTGTGATTCTATCTCTGAGATGGGACATAGTAACTCGGAGAGTGTATAAAGAGGATAGTGAAAAGTCCTGAAGCTGAAAATCAGAGGAGTAGAGAGATCGTCGTGTGTAGTAGGGGATAACACCCTCAGTGTTTCAATGAAATGGGGTTGGGTATGTGGATCTCCAAGGCAATACAGCATAGTTGACAAAGAACACAGGGTAGGGAGTTAGAAAAGTTGGGCTCATGTCTTCGTTCTGCTACTCACAACCTGTGTGACCTTGGGTGAGTCAGTCACCGTACCTAATTACGTCCCAGTCTCTTCATCTGTAAAATGGAAGGCTTGGATTAAACACATCATAAAATCATAGGTCTTGAGCTGGAAGGGACCTCAGAGGCTATCTACTTCAACTTTCTCATTTTAAAAACAACTGAGTTCCAAGGAATTTAAATTACTTGCCCAATGTCATAAACATAGTAAATATCAGTGGCAGAATTTGAACCCATGTGCTCTGGCTCCAGAGTCAGTTTTCTTCCCATTATTTGATGTAGCACTCTCAGATTTGTTTGTTTTTTTTTTTTTCTGTCTGTAAATTCATCCCAGGCCTTGAAGTGTCAACTTCTTATTTGCATTCTGGACAGGGTCTCTACTTTCCTCCTATAGGGACCTATTCCCTTTAATGTACCCTTAATTTTTTTTTCAGTGAACAAATATTAAATTTCTTTCCTTCTGATCTAAGAAAGCAAAGCAAAACCCTTGTTACAAATATTCATATCAAGCAAAACAAATTCTTACATTGGTTATGTTCCAAAAATGCATGTGTCATCTAGTATGGTGAGTTCAACACCTGTCTCTAAAATGTGGTGGGTATTATTCTTCATCATAGGTTCTCAGTAATCTCAGTTGGTCATTGCATTGATCAGAGTTCTTACCACTTTCAAAGCACTCTGCAATTCCATTTCTGGGTCTATACCTCAGTGATTTTTTTAAAAAGGAAAATAACTCACATCTGTAAAAATATTTATACTAACCTTTTATAGTGGCAAAGAACTAGAACTTAAGGGGAATACTCATCAATTGAGAAATGAATGAACAAATTATGGTCTATGAATATAATGGAATATTATTGTGCTATAAGAAATGACAAACAAGATGGTTTCTGAGAAAGTTGAGAAGACTTGTACAAATTGATATAAAGTGAAATGTGTAGAACTAGGAGAACAATTTATTGTTCTATTGTTAAATAGTCCCCCCTCAGAATTGTCTTACTTCTCCCCTTTCCTAATGGCGACACTGATCCCCTCCAGTCACACTATTGTCACACATTCCAGTCAAACTTCCCAAACTCAGTGTGAGATCAACATTTATGAATTCTGTCAACCCCTTTTAAGTTCAAAATTTTCTTGTGGCCAACTTCATCTGAGGAACTGATAGAATTTTCTAAGTCAGATTCTATGGCTCTGTGAACTTGTCTTCCACAGTCTTATTCTGACACTTCATTATAGCACAACAATGAGCCTGGGGTCTTTCAGGTTGGGTTAGAAGAACACAGACTCTGGTGATTTCTACCATTATAGATATTCTTTGAGTGTACAACTAGCCATGTGCTATATATGCCTGCTTTCCAAAGAATAGCCTCTCTAAGTATGAAGAAGCTCATGCCTGCAGAATAGCAGCTTAATAATGAATTCTTTAGACATAACAACCATGATATAAATTAAAATACAAAATGGTCATTGGTCCTGAAGGGTCTCCTGTCACTTCTTCAGTTACAGCAACAGAATGACAGAAAAAGAGGACAGAGGGTGCTAAAAAGGATACATTTTAGACAAAAGATTAACTTAATTTTTAATATTCTAAATATGAGACCCCTTTTCCAGTGAACAAAAGAGACATATTAATTGGGAAAGTTAATGATAACTATCTTAATATTCTCATTATTATTTGGAAAATCAAATGAAGGAATCGTCAGGTTGAGATTTAGCATGTATGCAAATGGCAATAGAAAACATCCAGTGGGATATTTAGTCCTTTCTTATTTCCATGTGTAAGACAAGTATTTGTGAAAAACACTAAAAAAAGATTGTAACTTATGCACTAAATATTGATGAGGAAGAAGGGAAAGTGATAAGACTTGCAAAATTAAAACATAAGCTTGGATACATAGTTTCTTCAATGCAAATGTGGGCATGGGTGAGGAGGGAATAAAAACATACTGAAAATTTGATTTAGGAATAAGAAATACCTTTTTTTTTTTAAAGTAAAGAATCAGGAAGTACTGGACATTATGAGGAAAATATAACAATACCCAGTTATCTTCAAATCTCTGCTCATGAGATACCTTATATAACCAGCCTTTCTTTTTTTTAAATTTTCTTTTTATTAATTTTTTTGATTTATCAGTAATCACTTCCATATGCTTTTGAGTTTAAAATTTTTCTCCCCCTTTCTCCCCACCACCCTCACCAAGACGGTACACAATCTGATATAGACTATACATTTACATTCATATTAAACATATTTTCACATTAGTGATGTTGTAAGTAGAAATTAAAATCAATAGGAGGAACCATCAGAAAGAGGAAACAAAACTCAACAGAAGAGAAAAAATGAATAATTCGGCTTCCATAGTTCTTTCTTTGGGTGTGGATAGCATTTTCCATCACAAGGCCTCTGGAGATGTCTTAGATCCTTGTATTGCCAGGAAGGGTTAAGTTTATCAATATTAGTTATCACACAACATGGCTGATATTGTGTACAACATTCTCTTGGTTCTGCTTACTTCACTCAGCATCAGATCATACAAGTTTTCCAGGTTTTTCTGAGGTCAGCCTGATCATCATTTCTTATAGCACAATAGTATTCCATCACATTCATATATCACAAGTTGCTCAGCCATTCCCCAATTGATGGGCAACCTCTCAATTTCCAATTCTTTGCCACCACAAAAAGAGCTGCTATGAATATTTTTGTACGTGTAGGTCGTTTTCCCATTTGTGTGATCTCTTTGCGATATAGCCCTAGAAGTGCTATTGCTGGGTCAAAGGTTATGCACATTTTTATAGCCCTTTGGGCATAGCTCCAAATTGCTCCCCAAAATGGTTGGATCATTTCACAACTCCACCAAGAATGCATTAGTGTTCCAATTTTACCACATCTTCTCCAACATTTATCATTTTCCTGTTTTGTCAAATTGGCCATTCTGATAGGTGTGATGTGGTACCTCAGAGTTGTTTTGATTTGCATTTCTCTAATCAATAGTGATTTAAAGCATTTTTTCATATGACTATAGATGGCTTTAATTTCTCCATCTGAGAACTGTCTGTTCATATCCTTTGACCACTTATCAATTGGGGAATGGTTTGTTTTCTTACAAATTTGACTTAATTCTCTATATATTTTAGAAATGAGGCCCTTATCAGAGAGACTGGTTGTAAAAATTCTTTCCCAATTTTCTACCTTCCTTCTAATCTTAGTTGCATTGGCTTCGTTTGTGCAAAAACTTTTCAATTTAATGTAATCAAAATTATCTATTTTGCTTTTCATAATGTTCTCTGTCTCCTGTTTGGTCATGAATTCTTCTGTTCTCCATAGATCTGACAGGTAAACTATTCCTTGCTCTCTCAGTTTGCTTATAGTATCAGCCTTTATATCTAAATCATGTACCCATTTTGACTTTATTTTGGTATATAGTGAGAGATTTTGGTCTATGCCTAGTTTATGCCATACTCTTTTCTAGTTTTCCCAGCAGTTTTTTTCAAAGAGTGGTTTCTTATCCCAGAAGCTGGGGTCTTTGGGTTTATCAAATAATAGATTACTATAGTCATTGACTACTGTGTCTTGCATATTTAACGTATTCCACTGATCCACCACTCTATTTCTTAGCCAGTACCAAGCAGTTTTGATGATTGCTGCTTTATAATACAATTTAAGACCTGGAATGACTAGGCCACCTTCCCTTGCATTTCTTTTCATTAGTTCTCTTGATATTCTGGACCTTTTGTTCTTCCAAATGAATCTTCTTATTATTTTTTCTAACTCTATAAAATACTTTTTTGGTAGTTTGATTGGTATGGCACTGAATAAGTAAATTAGCTTAAGTAGAATTGTCATTTTTATTATATTAGCTCAGCCTACCCATGAGCAACTGATGTTTTTCCAATTATTTAGATCTGATTTTATTTGCGTGAAAAGTGTTTTGTAATTGTGTTCATAGAGTTCCTGGGTTTGTTTTGGGAGGTAGACTCCTAAATATTTTATAATGTCTACATTAAGTTTAAATGGAATTTCTCTTTCTATCTCTTGCTGTTGGGCTTTGTTGGTAATATATAGAAATGCTGATGATTTATGTGGGTTTATTTTATAGCCTGCAACTTTGCTGAAGTTGTTTATTATTTCACGTAGTTTTTTACTTGATTCTCTGGGATTCTCTAAGTATAACATCATGTCATCTGCCAAGAGTGATAGCTTTGTTTCTTCTTTGACTATTCTAATGCCTTCAATGTCTTTTTCTTCCCTTATTGCTAAAGCTAACATTTCCAGTACTATGTTGAATAACAGTGGTGATAACGGACATCCTTGTTTCACCCCCCATCTTGTTGGAAATGCTTCTAGATTGTCCCCATTACCTATTATGCTTGCTGAAGGTTTCAGATAGATGCTATTTATTATTTTAAGGAAGACTCCATTTATACCTATGCTCTCTAGTGTTTTTAATAGGACTGGGTGTTATATTTTGTCAAAAGCTTTTTCTGCATCCATTGAGATGATCATGTGGTTTCTGTTAGTTTTGGTGTTGATATGATGGATTATACTGGTAGTTTTCCTTATATTGAACCAGCCCTGCATTCCTGGTATAAATCCTATCTGGTCATAGTGTGTTATTCGTGTGATAAGTTGCTGTAATCTATTTGCTAATATTTTGTTTAAAATTTTTGCGTCTATATTCATTAGAGAAATTGGTTTATAATTTTCTTTCTCTGTTTTGACTCTTCCTGGTTTAGTTATCAGCACCATATTTGTATCATAAAAAGAATTTGGTAAGATTCCTTCTTTACCTATTTTACCAAATAGTTTATGTAGTATTGGAATTGATTGTTCTTTAAATGTTTGATAGAATTCGCATGTAAATCTATCTGGCCCTGGAGATTTTTTCTTAGGGAGTTCATCAATGACTTGTTCAATTTCTTTTTCTGAGATGGGGTTATTTAAGTATTTTACTTCCTCTTCTGTTAATCTGGGCAATTTATATTTTTGTAAATATATATCTATTTCACCAAGATTGTCAAATTTGTTGGCATATAGTTGGGCAAAATAATTCCTAATTGTTGTTTTAATTTCCTCTTCCTTGGTAGTAGTTTCACCCTTTTCATTCTTGATACTAGTACTTTAGTTTTCTTCTTTCTTTTTTTTAATTAGATCAACCAAAATTTATCTATTTTATTGTTTTTTTCATAAAACCAGCTCTTAGTTTTATTTATTAGTTCAATAGTTTTCTTAATTTCAGTTTTCTTAATTTTTCCTTTGGTTTTCAATATTTCTAATTTGGCATTTAATTGAGGATTTTTAATTTATTCTTTTTCTAGTTTTTTTAGTTGTATGCCCAATTCATTGATCTCCTCTTTTTCTATTTTATGTATGTAAGCATTTAGAGATATTAAACTTCCCCTAAGAACTGCTTTTGCTGCATGCCATAAGTTTTGGTATGTTGTCTCATTATTGTCATTCTCTTGAATGAAATTATTGATTGTTTCTATGATTTGTTCTTTGACCCAATCATTTTTTAGGATTAGATTATTTAGTTTCCAATTATTTTTTACTCTATCTTTCCATGGCCCTTTATTACATATAATTTTTATTGCATCATGATCTGAAAAGGATGCATTTACTATTTCTGCCTTTCTGCATTGGATTGTGAGGTTTTTATGCCCTAGTACATGGTCAATTTTTGTGTATGTGCCATGTACCACCAAGAAAAAAGTATATTCCTTTCTATCCCCATTCAGTTTTCTTCACAGGTCTATCATACCTAACTTTTCTAATGTTCTATTCACCTCCTTAACCTCTTTCTTATTTATTTTGTGGTTAGATTTATCTAGTTCAGAGAGGGGGAGGTTGAGGTCCCCCATTAGTATAGTTTTGCTGTCTATTTCTTCCTGTAACTCCCTGAACTTCTCCTCTAAGAATCTGGATGCTATACCATTTGGTGCATATATGTTTAGTAATGATATTACTTCATTGCCTATGGTGCCTTTTAGCAGGATGTAGTTTCCTTCCTTATCTCTTTTGATAAGATCTATTTTTGCTTTTGCTTTGTCTGAGATCAGGATTGCTACCCCTGCTTTTTTTACATCAGCTGAAGCATAATATATTTTGCTCCAGCCTTTTACCTTTACCCTGTATGTGTCACTCTTTTTTCAAATGTGTTTCCTGTAAACAACATATTGTAGGATTATGGTTTTTAATTCAATCTGCTATACGCTTCCATTTTATGGGAGAGTTCATCCCATTCACATTTACAGTTATGATTACTATCTGTGTCTTTTTTTCCATCCTTTTCCCCCCCGTTTATGCTTTTCTTTCTCCTTTCTCCTTTTCCCCCCTCACTAGTGTTTTGGTTTTGACCAGCGCCTCCTTCGGTCCCACCTCCCTTCTATTGTCCCTTTCCCTTTTCTTCCCCTTTACCCTTATTACTTCTTCCCTCCCTTCTATCCCCTCTCCCTTTTCTTTCCCCTTTTGCCTCCTACTGCCTATAGTGCAAGTTAGATTTCTATACCTCACTGACTATGTTATTCCCTTCTTGAGCCAAATCTGATGAGAGTAAGGTTCAAACAATGTTCATCCCCCTCCCTTCTTTGCCTCTGCTCTAATAGGTTTTTGTGTCTTTTCTTGTAATGTAATTTACCCTTGTCTGCCTCCTCCTTTCTCAGTACATTTTCTTAGCTCAGACTAATCTACTTACTTGGATCCATTTAACCCACTTGAATAAAAATTTTTTTTATCATTGCATCAAAGTCAACTTATACCCACCCCCTTTATGTATACTCCTTTAACATTGTATAATAACAATACAGTTCTCAAGAGTTGCAAGCGTCATCTTCCCTTGTAGGGATGCAAACATTTTGCCCTTATTAACAACATATTGTATCTTTCTGTCCCATTTACCTTTTTATGTCTCTCTTGAATCTTGTACTTGAAGATCAAATTTTTTTGTTGAGCTCTGGTCTTTTTATCAGGACCATTTGGAAGTCCCCTATTTCATTGAATATCCATCTCCTTCCCTGAAAAATCATGCTCATTTTCACTGGGTAGTTAATCCTTGGCTGCATTCCAAGTTCCTTTGCCTTACAGAATATCATGTTCCATGCCCTACATTCTTTTAATGTGGAGGCTGCAAGGTCCTGTGTAATCCTGACTGTGGTTCCATGATATTTAAATTGTTCTTTCTGGCTGCTTGCAGTAATTTCTCTTTAATCTGGTAATTTTGGAATTTAGTTATTATATTCCTTGGTGTTTGCAATTTGGGATCTCTGTCAGGTGGAGAGCGATGGATTCTTTCTATAGTTATTTTACCTTCAGGTTTTAGGACTTCAGGGAAGTTTTCTTTATGATTTCCTGAAGGATATTATCCAGGCTCTTTTTTTCATCATGAGTTTCAGGTAGGCCTATAATTTTTAAATTGTCTCTCCTGGATAGATTTTCCAGGTCAGCTGTTTTACCCATGAGGTATTTTACGTTTTCATCTATTTTTTCATTTTTTTTGGTTTCTGTTTGACTGATTCTTGCTCTCTCATAGAGTCATTAGTTTCCATTTGTTCAATTCTAATTTTTAACATGTTGTTTTTTTCTGTTAGATTTTGTACTTTCTTCTCCAATTGGTCAATTGTATTTTTAAGGGATTTAGTTTCTTCATTGTACTTTTTTTCCAATTGGCCAATTGTGTGTTTTAGGGACTTGTTTTCTTCAGTGTACATTTTTTCCAATTGGCCAATTGTACTTTTAAAGGACTCCTCTACCTCTCTCATTTGACTTTTAAAATCCTTCTTGAGTTCTTCTAAGAAGGCTTTTTGGGCTTCCTTTTGATGTTGCAGATGTGGGTTTGATGACACTGTTGTCCTCTTCAGAATTGCTGTCTTGATCTTCACTCTTCTCATAATAAGAATCTATTGCATGTTTCTTTTTACTCATGGTGTTTCTTTATTCCCTGGCCTTTACAAAGATTAAGCTCTCCTGCTGGGGAGCAGAGGGCACTGATTCAAGCTTCTTGTGTTTGGAGCCTAGGTCTTGGTCACTGGCTTTGAGAGCTGGGGCCTCTTATGTTGGCATTTGGAGGCTGTAGGGTTCCAGCAGCTTATCTGGTGTTGGGCTGGAATCAGCAAGGCTGGGACTTTCAGGTAAATCTAGGTTGCCTGCTTTTCCTTTCCTTTAGCTTTGTTTAGCTCCTTTTAGGTAAGTGCTGCCAGGTGTTTATCTGCCTGGGGCCCCTTGCAGTTCTGCCTCCCTTATTTCTGTTGAGGTACTGGGAGACTTCTTTGCTGTAGAATGCCGAGGCACCTGGTGGTTTTCTGAGCTGGTTTCCACCAGTTACCCCACCCTCACTGAGGCACTCGGAAGTACAGCTGTTGGCATTTGCCTGCTTGACCACCTGGGCTTCGGGATCTCCTCCTGGTTGGCAGCTGGAGGCTGTAAGGTTCTGACAGCTTACCTGGTGTTGGGCCGGAATCAACAAGGCTGGAACTTTTTGGCACCTCTAGGTTGCTTTCTTCAACTCCTTTCAGAGGAATGCTGCTGGGTGCTTATCTGCCTGGGGCCCTTTGTAGTGCTACTTCCCTTATTTTTGCTGAGGCACTGGGAGACCAGTTTGCTGTAGAAGGCCAAGGCACCAGAATCTTCTCCTGGTGTGCTAAAGTGGGTCTTTCCACTAGCTGGCTGGCTGGCTTCTGTTTCACACTGCTCCCCTTCCCCCAGGGTAAGAGGGGTCTTTCCCATTAATCCCTCTAGCTACCTGGGCTATTGCACTGCTGCACCCTGTCTTTCTTCTGGTTCAGTTGCTCCAGGGTTTTTTCCGGGGTGATATTTTCTGGGTTTCCAGAGGTTGATAGGGGAGGGTGAGAGTAACTACGTTTTTTACTCGAAAATCTTGGCTCCCGGAAGCAGAAGTCATAACCAGCCTTTCTTGATTTCTGCCAGTACCTAGTGTATTTTAGCCCCCTAAAATATTTGTCTTTTATTTATTTAAATATTTTACACATACCAATTTACATCTATTATCTCCCACAATTGAAAAATGGGTCCTTGAGATCAGAGACTGTTTCTTTTCTTTTTAGCCTTTTCATTCCCCATAGCTAGTACAGTGCCTGGAAGATTGTAGAGTCTTCATAAATTCTTGATGATTTAATTGATTTTATATGGAATAGGTGGATTGAACTATCCAAAATAGGGAGACAAAATGGATGAAAAGTCAATATTGTTTAGCTATAAAGTCATACAGGCTGACCATTAATAGATACATCCTGCACAGGTGCTATGGATGAATAATAAGTTAGGCCCAGCATTCTTTTGAAGTGTGAGTTGATGCTGGTAAATATTTTGGAAAATTCTCACTTAGTAAAAATAAAAATACAGATTGCCTAAAAATGGCTTTTATAAGTTGAAGATTAATCCTTAGATTCATTTCAAATAAGATAAAAACATAAAAACATTATAGCACAAGGGGGAAATTATATTACCTATCCTGGGTTCATGTAGGCCTACCTTGACACAAGGGCACATGTACTTTTAAAATCAGAGACACACACACACACACACACACACATACACACACATACAGATACAGAGACAGGGACAGAGACAGAGACAGAGAGAGAGAGAGACAGAGAAAGAGAGATGGAAATTTTCATTTATACTTCTACTCCCTACTAGTCAAAAGCCAGAGGATGGCAAAGGATGAGAAGGTGATGAGAATATATGTCTTGCATGCTACTTCTAGTCTAGTCAAGTTACAAGTAATTATCTTCTCTGCAGCTATAGTACATGACTATCCTTCAGCACAGCCTAGGATTGGAGGCAACATTATATCTACCTCTATGTTTCTTCCCTCTCTTTATCTTTATTGTACATAATTCTTTACATCATCTTGACCATTATAATGTGAGGACCTTAAGAATGATGTTTTTGCCTTGTTTTTTGTATCATCTAAGCTTAACACAGTACTTCATAAATGTTTGTTTACTTTGACTAGCATTCCAGCTCCCATTCCAGACCTGAGAGGTATTGGAGGTATATTCTCTCTTCAAGGGACAAAACAAATTTTTCATCAAAAAGGTCCTGTCTTGTTAACAACAGAAAGCTACCTCCTCAATCTAGTCATATGATTTATTGGAACAAAGTTGCCTGGAACTTTTTTTTTTCTGGCTCTTAGGTAAGTCCTGGAGGACTCCCCCCATTCCAAGTAGCTAGAAGGTACCATGGTGGTCTTTTGTAATTTTCAAGGCTAGCTAAGCAAGCTCCCAACAAGTTGAAGGCTGAAATCATCATCAGTATTTAGAGCATACCAAAGGAACTACAGATGCTTCACAACATCAAAACATAATATTAATGACTCTACAGTTTTTCAGAAGGACCTAAAAGGCTTATGCTCATTTCACTAACCTCTTTGCACTATAGCAGCTGTGGAAATCTTAGAAATATACAGTTTTCATCTTATTTATGATATTTCCAAGAAGGCCAAATAAGAACTCTCATCCTGAGCTTTCTTTCAGTTTGTCTGGCTATTAAAAGAGCTCTTGGAATAATCTTGAAAGGCTTCTGGAGGCTAACAATCCTAGGTTATTCCTGCTTTGAATGTGAGGTTAACCACTCGTGTTACTTGGAGATGAATAAGGACATGTGGTCACTTCATTATATTCTTTGCTTCTTTTATGTTTTTCTCTCTCTTCCTGCACCTGAATTTCTGCTGCTTTTTTTTTAAAGAAATTCTTCCTGAAGGATGAAATGAGGTCCTTTGCAAATGTGTGAAAAATATTCACCATCAACTAGAACATATTGCTACTAAAGGCAAGAAAGCAAATAGAGTCTATGGATCAAGGTGAGAAATGAAACAAATCAAGGGAGAATGTCATTATTAGCCCCATGATGAATGGTCCTTCTATTCTTACAATGCAGGGATTCCCTGCCTTCCTCCCCGCCCCAACCCCCACCAGACTCCATCTTGGAGAGGAAACAGAAAACCAGAGTCTCAAGTTATAGAGAAAATAATTATACAGTAATCTGAGCAGCTTCCATTCACTGGGAAGAAATCCTTGCTGAGAAAATCAATGGATGCCTGGAGTCAGGGAGTTGAAGATGCCTCTTCACCAGGGCACAAGGCTCTTAGAATCATTCTTAGTTTTCTCTCATTAAAAAATATGAAATCTTTTGAGTGACTTTGTTTCTGCTTTTCTTTGTATCCCCAGCACTTAGCACAGTGCTTGCCATGTAGTAACTGTTTAATAAATGCTTGTTAATTGACCAGAAAGTGAGGTTCCTTTTAAGAATGGTGCCAATTACACAGAAGGTCATGGATGATCTGTTTAGACTTACAGTTTCATCAAATATTTTCATTTTCTGAAGAGTCATGATCTGATCAGAATGACTCCTAAATCCTGCTGAACTCGGTTGTTTCTCAGTCTAGTATGGTGTTGCCATAGCATTTTCAAAATCTATATAATTCTGATGATGTTAACAGCAGTGAAGCAAGCAGCAGAGTTGACCCTTCAGGGGCTAGGAGGAAGGTGGTTTAGCCCATATTCCAAGATGTGCACCTGTGCTTCCTATGTGGCTGTAATTAGCCAGAGAATTTAAGAGGAGGAAAAATTATGCTATTTCTAAACTAGTGTTGAAATTTAAGAAGTCAGAAAAAGGCAAATAACTATACATGGAAAGGACAAAAAGATCTCTTAGCTTTCTGTTTCTCTTAGCTGACCGTGGGACTATTTAAGAAAAATCTAGTTACATCCTTGACACTGGTGTTTGAGAGAAGGCAAAGCAGTGGCCATGACTCTTCTGCATGTGAATCACTGTGTGGAGGAGTTCGTGAGACTTTAGTGAGTCAGAAAGAAAAAGCCTGGTTGTGGGAGAGAGGTGTGGAATGACTGAGTACTAGGGCCATGTGGAGGTTGGTGTGCTCTTATGCTGCTGCACAGAGCCATGAAGTGAGAGAGATAGTATGTGGGAGTCTTGTGTCTTCTCTGGGCAGAGGAACAGGTTCAGAAAGTGATGATGAATGGAAATCATGACTGAAATAGGAATGGGCAATTTCTGAGCTCCCAGCAGTCTCCTTATGATCAAGAGTTATAACTACTAGTTCCAGAATGAAAGATTCTGTGGAAGCAAGATAGGAAAGGATAGGACCATAAGGCAGCAAGGCTGTAGAGTGGATAGAGTGGTAGATTGACAGCCAGGAAGACCTATGTTCAAATCCTGTCTTAAACACTCCTGGATGTGTGACCTTGGGAAAATTACTTAACCTCTCTCAGCCTCAGTTTCCTTATCCATAACTTGTGAGTAAAAATAGCATTTATTTCACAAAGTTGTTGTGAGGGTAAACAAAAAGGGATAATATGTATAAAGCATTTTGCAAACTTTGAAGTATGATATAAATTATTATTAATATTATTATCATTGCTATTATTATTTTGTATTAGCTGTTTCAGTTGAGGATTCCCTTTCCTTCTCTGTCCACATCAGAGCCTTACCATGTTTTGTGATGGGTATTGTGCAGATAAATCCATCATCCAGGAGACACTGTTCTTTGTTATCTCTTCTGTTTAGCTGGCATCACCCAGATTTACTGGTCATAGCTTTATTTGCTTCATGTTTCTTAGCTATTTTTCCCCATTAACTGAACCCAACCTGGATTACTGAATATAGGTTTCATCTGCAACTTGTGATCTAAGAAACTACCAGACCTACAATCTATTGCAGCTTACCTAAATCCTGACACCAACTATAGACCTGCCTTCATCTATCCTGCTTCAGGATCAGCCTGGGCCATCACACCATTATGGTTATTATAAAATTCTAGCTACTTGGAATAGGGGAAGGAGGACTCAGAAAAACTTTCCTCCCTCCCATTACATCTAGAAAATAAGAAGAAAGTTGGTTCAAGGGGCTTGGGAGGTACTCAAGAACTGAATTCTGAAGACTCAAATATAAGCAGTTCTGATGAGAAGGGAAAAGTGGTGTTATCTAAAGAGTATAGTAACTTCATAAAGAAAACGTTTTTCCCCACTAATAGTATTTTATTTTTTCCAATTACATATAAAGATAGTTTTCAACATTCACTTTTATAAGATTGAGTTTTAAATTTTTCTCCCTTCCTTCCTCCCATTCCCTTTCTCTAAGACAGCAAACAATCTGCTACAGGTTATACATGTACAATCATATTAAACATATTACCATATTTGTCATGTTGTGAAAAAAAATCAGAATGAAAGAGAAAAAACATGAAAAAGAAAAAGCAAAACAAAAAGAAAAACACAAAGTGAAAATAGTATGCTTTGATCTGCATTCTGACTCCATAGTTCTTTCTCTGGATGTGGATAACACTTTCCATCATGAGTCGTTTGGAATTGTCTTGGATCATTGTACTTCTGAGAAGAGCTAAGTCTGTCATGGTTGATCATCGCACAATATTGTTGTTACTGTGTGCAGTGTTCTCCTGGTTCTGCTCATTTCACTCAGCATCAGTTCATATAAGTCTTTCCAGGTTTTTTTTTTCTGAAATCCACTTGCTCATCATTTCTCAAAGCACAATAGTATTCCATTATATTCATATGCCTCAACTTGTTCAGCCCTTTCCCAATCTACGAACATCCTTTCAATTTCCAATTCTTTGCCACCACAAAAAGAGCTGCTATAAATATTTTTGTACATATGGGTTCGTTTCTCTTTTTTTATGATCTCTTTGGGATACAGACTTAGTAGTATTTCTGGATCCAAGGGATGTATGGTTTTATAGCCCTTTGGTCATATTTCCAAATTGTTCTCCAGAATACTTGGATCAGTTCACAACTCCACTAATAAGGCATTAGTGTTTGAATTTTCCCTCATCTACAACATTCATCATTTTCCTTTTCAGTCATATTAGCCAATCTGATAGGTGTGAAGTGGTACTTCAAGACTGTTTTAACTTGCATTTCTCTAATCAAAAGTGATTTAAAGCATTTTTATATGACTATAGATAGCTTTAACTTCTTTATCTGAGAAATGCCTGTTCATATCCTTTCACCATTTATCATTTGTATTTTTAATGAATTGTATTCTTATAAATTTGACTCAGTTTCCTATATATTTGAAAAATTAGGCTTTTATCAGAAACACTGGCTGTAAAAATTGTTTCTCAGCTTTCTGCTAAGAAAACCTATTGACCAAAAGATTATAAAAATATACCAAAGATAAGAGCTTGCAAGTATATAATGCTTTAACATTTGCAAAGTGTTGTATCCTTTTTTCTCCTTCTTCAATACTCCCAACAAAACTTTCTGTGAAGTAAGTGCTATTATTTTGTCACCTTACAGATAAGGAAACTGGGGTTCCACGAAGTTAAGATTTGCTAATAATCACAGTTAGGAAGTATATAAGGTAGGATTAAAATCTGGGTTTTCCTAATACCAAGTCTAGCTTATTATCTGCTACCCCAGGTATTCTCCCAAGAGTGGCATAGTCCTTTAAAAATAGGTACTGACTAAGAAATAGAAAGGTAGATTAATGGAACAGAGTAGACATACAATTTACAGCAGCAAATAAATATAGTAATCTTGTATTTGACAAGTGTAAAGACATGATTTTTGAGATAAGAATTCATTATGTGGTAAAAAATTGTTGGGAAAACTGGAAAGCAGTGTGGCAGAAATTGTGTATAGACCAATATCTTTCATTATTTATTATGATAAGGTCAAAATGGATACATGACCTAGATATGAAGAGAGATATTACAAGAAAATTTGAAGAACATGGAACAAATTACTTATCAGACATGAATAGGCAAAGAGTTTATAAATAAATAAGAGATAGAGAGGAGAGTGAGGTGTAAAATGATTTTTTTTTTATTACCATCCCAATCAAACCTGTTCTGCATAGCTAACTGCTTATACTCGATCCAACCTGTTTCCAAGTACCCTTTTGGCATACTGTGAACCACGAAATTTTAGTCAAAACAGTCCAACATTTCTACAACCAATCCTTGTGCAAATGGATAGAGAAGAGGACAATGGCCACGGTTCCTGAGTACTGCTCAATTCAGCCTCCCTATGGGCCAATGTAAGGAGGAGAGGATGTTTAGGGTCTAAGGCCAACTATTAATCATTCCTCATCTATGCTCACAGTTCTGTCACAGACAGTAATATCTAGTCATTTCTTTCATAGTTTAATGAAGGCTTGCTGTGCATTCAGTTGGGCTTTGCAGGACTCTAAGCTTTCCTCTCGATTTATGTACTTCTACTGAAGCAAAGTGAGGGCAGGACTGCTGGGGAATAAATCTCTTCCCTCCCAATCTCCATCTTGCCTTATCTGTTCCTGCAGCTGACTGAATTTCCCTCTCTTTTCTTATGTCTAGACAAGAAGCATATTATTTCCTTCTGACTCCTTTATTTCCTTTCAATTGACTCCTTGGGAGCTCTTTACTAGATTTTGATGTCTTTGAGGGCAGGGACTGTCTTTATCTTCCTTTGTATCCTTAGCAATTAGCACAGCACAGGGTCCATAGAAGGTGCTTAATATATGCTTGCTAACTTGATCTGACCTGAGCTTGAACAATTTCTAACAAGTCAGAAGGGGAAAAAAAAGAGGATACATGAAATATTCTTCAAGTAGGATTGAAAATCTGAACTTCATAAGTTCAGGGTAAGGGAGGAAGAAGTTCTAAAGTAATATTTTTATTAAGAAGAACTGGGGACTTTAGTGAGTCAAGTCCTGTATGAGTCATCAGCATACAAAAAGCATATATTTCTGAGCTGGAAGGGACCTTAGGGGCAAATTTGTCCAACTCCTTTATTTTATAGATGATAAAAATGAGACCTAGAGATTTGAGTGATTTTCTCAAAGTCAAAGAAATAGTATGAAGAAGAATCAGCCTTTGGATGAGGGAAATACAGTGTCATATCTAAGTCTTTGCTCTATGTAACACTGCCTTAACCAAATGAAGCAAAACTGAATTGAATCTCTAGCCAAATTTTACTAAGATCATTGGCAAATTGAAGTGATATAGTACAGTAATGGGCCAAGAAAGTTTGCCACACCAAATTGGCTGAAGAAATTGGGGATATTTGACTTACAAAAGAAAATACTTAGGGTGTACAAAATTGCTTTTTTTAAATGTGTTTGGAGGGCTGTCATGTAGAAGACAGATTAGACTTAATCTGCTTGGCCCTAGAAGGTAGAATGTAGAGAAATGGTTAGAAGTTGTAGAGAAAAAGATTGCATATGTGGGATATCAGTACAGAAGTGGATCTAAGACTGGAAAAACCAACTTCTGGGGAAAGGACCTAATCACGGTAAGCCAAAGTCAAAGTGGAGTCCAAGATTCAGACCACAAATCACAGGAAGAAGATGGAAAGTGACTTACTTAAGTACTAAGTGAGGGCATAGAAACAGAGAATTTATATCAAAGATACTAATATCTAGTGTCAGATCAAAGGATCAGTAAATAAGAGACAGAGGAGATGAAAGATAGGAAACAACCTGGAGAGGGGGTCAGTGTTTGGAGCAATATTGACTTAATCTTAGGCCAAAATGCCACTGAAGCTGGGCTTCTGAGATTGAGTCCAGAATATGGAAGACTGAGCCTATAACTATGAAAGACAGAATTTGACAATAGAATGGAAGCTCCTTGAAGGCAGGTACTTTTCCATTTTCACCTTTTTATCCTCAGTGCCTAGGACACAGTAGGCACTAAATAGATTGTTGATTAACTGAATCTGATGAGATGAAAATGGAAATGGTATGTTAACGGAAAAATGGCAAACTAAAATGGACTAATTTTGCTTCATCTTATTTTTGTTCTAATCTTAATTTATCATCAAAATATACATGTGAAAGTAAAGGACATGCTACAATCCTTATTTTAGAGATGAAAATGTGTATACAAGAGAGGTTAATTAACTCACTTAAGGCACCATTCAAATCCTATTTGGCATTGTATTCCTCAACTACTACAATCCACATTCAGTTTTTCATGCCTGAATTTATAATGTGTCAGGATTTCAATGCTAGGACCTACTCCTGATCTCCTGCCCCTCTTCTCACCTCTGCTAGGTGCTACCAACTGGCTTCTCCCCCAGCCCCACCCCAGCCCCCACATATCCTGGACCATCTCTGTATGATTTGTTCCTTCTCCATAGGAACCAGAAAGTATCCCAAGAGTGAAAAAAGAAGTCTGTTTAGTGATCAAGAGGCAGCTTGGTGCAGAGGCATCTTCACTACTATTAGCTGTGTGACTAAGGGCAAATGTACTTAATCTCTCTAAGTATTTGTAAAAGAAGGTTAATACTTCTAGCACCAGCTCACAGGGCTTTCATCAGGATCAAATGAGATAATGTAGTAGGCAAAGTGCTTTGAAAGCCTTAAGGTATTTATTTACATCAGCTATTTATTAAGGTTAGTTGAAACAAAACAATGCATGCTTTCTACTGGCCATTGTCCTAGCCTTTCAACTCCAATAAAGATGTTAGCTACCGAACCCCTATAGACTGTGGAACTGGAATTGTCTCTGTGCCTGACCCACTCTTTTATTAACTTTTTGTTACCTTTTGACATAGATCATCAGATAGAAAGGAATATGAAACTGTCTTTCACTTCATTGAGGAACACAGAACTAAGAGTCAGAAGACTGGGGTTCAGATCTGACTCAACATTTCCTTTGATGTATAGGTGGTGGCTTATAGGATATGATTTCCTTGGCATAAGGAATTCTCTGGTGAGGAAATGCCCTCTATCAAAGCAGGGCAAAACCTTCTCTGCTACTGATAGCCTTAGAAAGGCAAGTGGGTTTCACAATGGTTAGAGCTCTGAACCTGATGTCAAGAACTGAGTAGAAATTCAGCCTCAGAAACTTCTTACCTATGTGACCCTGAGCAAGTGACTTAACCTCTAGCTGCCTCAGTTTCCTCAACCATAATATTAGGGGTAATAATTGCATTTATCTTGCAGGGTTGTTGTAAAGATCAAATGAGATATTTGTAAAGTATTTTAGCTCAGTGCCTGGCACATAGCAGGTGATGAATAAATACCTATTCTCTTCCCTAGGGAACTGAGATTAAATGACTTGCCCAGGGCTACATAGCCAGTGTATGTCAGAGGCAGGATTTGAACACAGGTCTGCCTGGTCCTGAGGCCAGCTCTCTATATGCTACAAAAGGTTATAATACAGATCGATTTTAAGGATATCTATTCACTATCTCTACCTTTTTTTTTCAGTGATGTTTCATCCTATTTGTCTTCACGCATTCTCTAATTCAGTCAGACTGACTAGTCCTACTTGTTGCTTGCCCTTATCCTATCTTTGTTATTCTACCATGCATATATTTGACCTGGGAATCCTATATGCTTGGAATGCATTTTTTCCATATTTTGATCTATTGAATTTCTTCCTTTTTCATGCCCATACCAGTCAGTACCTCTTCCATGAAGCTTTCCCTGATACTGCTTTCCAGCTGAAATAAAACAGTTCTGCACTCCTCAAAATACCCCTCTAGCATAGTACACTGGAAAGAACACCGGCCTTGAGTTCAAATCTTTCCTCTGACACTTGCTGCTTCTTTGACCTTGAGAAAGTCACTTAAAAAGTTGTTGACCTCTCTGGGACTCAGTTTCCTCATCTCTAGAATGAAGAAGATGGACTAAGAGCAATAGTAGATACTATGCTGGACTTAGAATCAGGAAGAACTGAGCTCTAAACCTTCTTCAGATATTTACTATCTGTGTAACTATGGACAATTCACTTGCCCTCTCTATACCTCTGATTCTTCATCTATAAAATATAGGTATTGGACTCAGAGGCCTCTAAGGTCCTTCCTAGATTCTGTGATGAAACGGTCTCCAGAGCCCCTTCCAGATCTAGATATATGATACACCTCTCTACTTGGCCCCTTTCAGTGCCTTCCTTGTTTCATGTACATATTGTAGCACCCCTACCAGACTGGAAGCTCCTTGAAGGAAAGAACCATTGCTTTTAGTCTTTGTATCTGCAGAGCCTACCATACTATCTTGCATACAGTAGAAACTTAAAATACATATCTGAATTCAATACGGTGCAACTATATGCTATAACGTAAAACATGACACTAAACAGCTCCCATGAGGTTGGAATCCTATTTAAACTTTGTATCGTAGTACTCTGTAATTTTTTTTAATCAGCCCTGTGTGAAAAGATCTCGCAGTCCTGTTGAGGAAATTCTCTATCAATGCAGACTGGCATTTTATTTACAACTTAAAATCTCCAAGAATTACTTGGGCACCAAGAAGTTAAGTGAATTGTGCAGGGTAACCAGCCAGTAGATGTCTGAGAAGTGGACCGAGGTCTTCTTTACTCTGAGGCCAATTCTCTGCTATATTACCATCACCAGTGCTTAGTATATGTTTAGAACCAGCAGAGCAGAGATTATATCATGCATTCAATAAATAGTTGTCAATGGATTGATGATGCCTTCCTTAAGAGGTAAATAAAGCATTTTGTATTTAAGGATAATTTTGAAATCTTTTCCTTTCTTATCATGCCTTAAAATAAGTAGATGACTTTTCCTTACCCCTTCCTTCCCCCCTAGTGGGGAAGGTTATCAATCTCCACTTTCTGATAAAGTTCCATCTCAGAAAATTACATGTAGAGGACTAACACTTATCAAACGTTTATCTGGATTGTTTTCACATTCCTCATCCTCTAAAAAAGCTTTGTGTCTTTAGCAAATAGATAGCACAGCTGTAACAATAGGCTATAGAGCTATTTGGGTGAACTCCGTAGGAGAGGAGAAGGCTTGGAGTCATTAAATTGTAATTAAGTGTTGTGCAAATTTGGGTCGGGGAGAGGAACCTGATTTTTCTTCCTAGCATCAGCTATCAATAGCAATTGGATTTAAAGTTTAGGCAGCCTGGAATGAGAAGCTGATGTAAGCAGTTTGTGGGAGCAGAAAAATAGTCTGTTTGCAAATAAAGTAAATGTAATTTGCTGTAAAAGGAGGAAGTGAAAGGAAGTTTCACATGCCCTTCTATCTGTTGGTCTATGTTGAAGGGAAAATAACTCCCAAGCTGTTGTCAGTATTTATTTTTGCATGTGAAAAGGACTAGAGGGTGTGGTGTTTTGAAATTTGTGCTCATTTCTTGATTTAGAGATTATTCATAAGTGTTAGAGAAGCTATGCTGATGTCGAGTTTGGAGGTGCAATAGGGAGATATGTTGTGTGTAACTGTGATAGTGGCCTCTACTGATTGTATGGTGGCTGTGTTTGTTATCCCTCACTTTCCAGCCTTTGGATTAGGCTGAATTAGTCTTCTAACTTTAAGATTTATTCTTTAAAATATAAAGGTCTATAACTGGAAGGGATTTCATCCAGTCCAACTCCCTCATTTTACAGATGAAGAAATTGAGGAGGAATTTGGATTATTGGAAAATGGATTATTTGTCCATGATTATTTGTCCATAATGTCATATAAGTAATAATATCAGAGGCAGGATTTGAAGCCAGGTCCTTTGGCTCTAGAGGCAGTGATCTCTCTACTGTTTTGGGCTTCTCTGATCAGCCAAATACAATGGAAAGATCACTGCTTTTGATTAAATCAATTTTTCTATCAATGAATGTGCTACAGAAAATTATTGAGGAACTGCCCTAAAGGCCTAAAGGTCATCTGTGCTGGACCGTGTGGGGTCATATTTTGTAGACACCATGAACTATCTGCTCATGTAAGTTATCATCTACTTGGACCAAGGAATCTGTCCAAGGTTTGTTAGGGTTTGGCAGTCAAACACAAACAAAAATGCTATTGTTCTAGCCCTTCTTATCGCTTAGTAAGATTCCTTGATAGTCTAAATGTGTACAATGTGACCTCAGAACTAGGATTTTGACTAAAAAGTGAGCATTCTATTTGTGATGTATGTAGGATTAAGGAAGGGCCTGCCATTCCAATCTAGGAGGGTGAAGGCTGGATGGCCTCAAAGAATATTGAAGCAGTAGTTGAAGACAGTAAAGGAAATTTATTGTACTATTTGAGTGGACACTCTTATTAGATCCGGCTGTATGAATGGAACAATTTGATTGCCAAACATTGATTAATCACTCACTGTGTGCCAAGCACTGTGCTAGATGTTGGGTATAAAAAATACAAAGTTGATGCCATCCTATCCTTCTTAGAGTAGAAATGTAAAATATTCATAGATCAGTAAGTATAGTACCTATGAAAATCAGTATTAAGTCATTTTAGAGCAGGTGTTCACTAACAATCAAGGAAATAAGGAATACCTTTTTGGAGAGAGCCAGGAGTTCCAAGAAGATCAGGTGAAGACAGTATTACAGGCATGGGACATAGATATACTGTGCAAAGCTGTGGAGGCAGGAAGCTATACATTATGGATGAGGAACAGCCCATATGCCAATTTGGCTAGACCATAGAGTGTGTGAGAAAGATAAAATAGTTTGGAAAGATAGATTGGAGCCAGATTGTGAAGACTCTTAAATTCTAAGCAGAAAACTTATTATTTTATCCTAGAGGCCCTCTGGAGCCACTACAGATTCCTGTGCAGAACCTATGCTTTAGAATATCACTTTGGCACCCTTGTGGAAAATGAATTGGAGAAGGGAAGAGACTGGATGGAGGGAGACTAATTAGGAGACTAATGCAATCATGCAGTCAAGAGATGATGACAGCCTACACTTGGTTGGTGGTTCTGTGAATACAGAGAAGAGGAAGGACGTGAGAACTGTGGCAGAGGGAGAATTGATAAGACTGAACAACTGATTAGCAAAGGCAAGTGAAGGAGAGTGTAGACATATGGATAGCATTTTGCAAAACTTAAAGCACTCTACAAATGATAGCTATCATGATAATTTATTACATGACTCCTAATTGCATGTCTCAGTTACTAGAACGATAGTGGTTTATTTGACATAAAAAGAGATGTTAGGTAAAAGGAAGGTTGGTTTTACAGGAAAATGTAATTCTAATTTGGACATGTTTAGTTTGGGATGCCTGTAGAAATTTCAATTGGAGATGTCTGGCAGGCAAGAGACTCAAGAGTAGAGGTCAGAGACAGATTAAGTTTGGATAGATAGACTTCGGAGACATTTATACAGGAATGATAGTTGAGTCCAAGGAGACTGATGAGATTAGCAAGAAAATTTGAAGAAGAAGAAGGAGGAGGAGGAGGAGGAGGAGACAATTTAGTACAAAGCTGTGGGATACAAAGATTCCAAAATCCTTTCATTCAAGAAATATTTATTAAGCAATTATTAGGTACAAAGTACTATGCTAGGCACTGAGGGAGATGCAAAGACATAGTCATTTCTCTTGTGCAACTTGAATTGCTTGTCTCAGGATAGTTGAGTCTGCCCCATTTTCCCCTATTTTTTTCAAACCTTTATCTCTCCACCCTCTTTTCTTTTTAAGAAGTATTTTTGGTTATCAAATCCCATTCCTTCCCCTCCCCCATGTCAGGTTTGTGGAATTAGGAAATGAATTAATTTAAATGAATTCAAGATAAACTGATTTTTTTTTTACATCATGTCATGTCAAAGTTTTAGAAAATCATTTTTGCTGCATGATCCTTGAGCAATGGACAATTGTGTCTTTCTACTGCATTCTCTCCTACTCTTCAATTCCTGCCCCCATTCTTCTGGAGCAATCAAAAGAAGCCAGCACTTCTAAACAGAATGTTATGCTTTCCTTTGAATGAATTTAATTTCCTTTGAATGAATGGTGTGGCTATAATTCACACCAATGAACTGTGTATTTGACAAGGTGTTATCATCACTAGATCAGAATTGAAGCCACTGATTCTTCATTGCTTTCATGAAATTAAAAAAAAAAGCCTTTGGACATTTCTGGTGTTATGAACATTTGACAAATTTTACTTTTCCTAAACTTTATTGCATTATAATTTTGCCTATACATTTCTGTTAGACTTAACTATGCTAGAGAATCAAGTGTGAAGGCCATCTGTGTCCATGTGGCCTTTATTGCTGGTGCAGGTAAAGAGAGATGACTGGCTAGTTACTTCTACGGAGAGGTTCTGTTTTGGATGAGCAACTGGGGGCACACACTGCTGAGTTCAATGAAATATGTATTCTCATTTGCAAGAGGGAGGGATTATGAATTGTACAGTGATTTCAGTTCAGTACTTTGCCTTATAGTAATTACTGCATGTGCTTCATTTTAATTTTCTAAATATTGGACTTATAATAGGATTTCTAAAAGAAAAAGTAAACATCATTTAATCCTCAATTAGCAAAGTTTTATTTTTTTTTCCAATTGTACTGCATGGCAAGGAAAAGTTCCCTTGCAAATAATGTGAAAAAAAAAGTTCCCTATGCAAATAATAAAATATAAAAAGAATGACAATATAAGATGATTACTCCAACAGGGAAAGAAAAACACTGACCATGGCCCAAAGTTAACATCAGTTAAAATGATTCATTGTGCTAGTTCAGGATGGGAGTAACCTGGTTTGTTAGGCTTTCAGGTGAAAAAAAAATCAGTTGAGTTTAGGATGACTATATGTTCTATAGGAGTTAATGTTAGGCCATTGTTACCTATAGAGCTGATGATTTCATCACCTTATTTAAGAGAGGTAGATTGTATATATCTAGGGATGAGAGCTTCCCTGTATTTGTGACAATCAGGTAACAGTCACAACATCATGTTCCTTCTAGGGCACACCATTTTTTTTTCTTTCACTCTTTTTTTTAAAATTTATTTTGATTTATCAACAATCACTTCCATATGCTTTTGAGTTTAAAATTTCTCTCCCCCTTTCTCCCTCCACCCTCCCCAAGATGGCGCAAAATCTGATATAGGCTATACATATGCATTCCTATTAAACATATTTTCACATTAGTGATGTTGTAAGAACTAGAACCAAGAGGAGGAATCAATCACCAGAAAGAGGAAACAAAACTCAACAGAAGAAAAAGAAAAATAGCAAATAGTATGCTTTGATCTGCATTCAAACTCCATAGTTCTTTCTTTGGATGTGGATAGCATTTTCCATCACGAGATCTTTGTAGATGTCTTAGATCCTTGTATTGCTGGGAAGGGTTGAGTTTATCAATATTAGTCATCACACACATTCTCCTGGTTCTACTCACTTCACTCAGCATTAAACCGTACAAATTTTTCCAGATTTTTCTGAACTCAGCCTGTTCATCATTTCTTATAGCACAATAGTATTCCATTACATTCATATCCCACAACTTGTTCAGCCATTCCCCAATTGATGGGCATCCTCTCAATTTCCAATTCCACAAAAAAAGCCACTATAAATATTTTTGTACATATGGGTCCTTTTCCCATTTGTATGATGTCTTTGGGGTATAGACCTAGAAGCGCTATTGCTGGGTCAAAGGATATGTACATTTTTATAGCCATTTGGGCATAGATCCAAATTGCTCTCCAAAATGGTTGGATCATTTCACAACTCCACCAACAATGCATTAGTGTTCCAATTTTCCCACTTCTTCAACATTTATCATTTTCTTGTTTTGTCATGTTGTCCAATCTGATAGGTGTGATGTGGTACCTCAGAGTTGTTTTGATTTGCATTTCTCTAATCAATAGTGATTTAGAACATTTTTTCATATGAGTATAGATGGCTTTAATTTCTTTGTCTGAGAACCACCTGTTCATATCCTTTGACCATTTATCACTTGGGGAATTACTTGTATTCTTATAAATTTGACTTAATTCTCTATATACTTTAGAAATGAGGCCCTTATCAGAAGACTGGTTGTAAAAATTCTTTCCCAATTTTCTATCTTTCTTCTAATCTTAGTTGCATTGGCTTTGTTTTTGCAAAAACTTTTCAATTTAATGTAATCAAAGTTATCCATTTTGCTTTTCGTAATGTTCTCTGTCTCCTATTCGGTCATGAATTCTTCTGTTCTCCATAAATCTGATAAGTAAACTATTCTTTGCTCTCCTAGTTTGCTTTCAGTATCAGCCTTTATATCTAAATCATGAACCCATTTTGACTTTATTTTGGTATATGGTGTGAGATTTTGATCAATGCCTAGTTTCTGTGGGGCATACCTTTAAAGAAGGATATTATCAAATACTAGAATGTGCAGAGTCTTAATCTTGGATTTAGGGATAGGATACATGCTTTCAAATACTCTCTGGTTTTTGCTATGTAGACATGACACTTGGCAAGTCATATAAACTTTTAGTGACTCATGCAACTGTCTAGTGTTTACCTATTAATTCATAGATGGATTATGATCACTTAAGGAAGTTCTCTATGAGAGTTGACTCTCATTTGCAAAATTACAGAATCACAGATAATTTGTTTATTGATATATTAACCAACTAGAAATTATCCACAGGAGTGTGAATAGGATAATGGAAAATTATTTGGTTGGTAAGTGCAGAGAAAATGTGTATGTAGTTGGATACACACTGTCCAGGAATGACAGCAATGTTGATTAGATAATTCTGGTTCCAAAACTAGAAGAGTGGAAGAGATAAACAATAAGTGTGTGTGTGTGCATGTGTGTGTGTGTGTGTGTGTGTGTGTGTGTGTGTGTGTGTGTTTTGGGGGTTAGGGGGAATTATTCATCAAGATATGTGATAAGATGGTAAGAAAGTACTCACCCTCTCTTTGAACATGTCTTCCTCCTCACCAGCTGCTTTGCCACTCTGGAAGAACTTGTCCTGAGACTGTTCTTCTCATTGGTTAGTCCTCAGACTGAACCATCATTTCACAAAGGGCTCTATTCATGCTTATATCATGCCCATCTTGATTCATTCTTTGGATTTTTTCTCTTCCTCACTTCCAATTTTTCCCAACCACTGGCCTATCAGATCACTTTATGTCTTCTCCATTAGAATGTAAGTTCCTTAAAAGTCAGGATTATCTTGTTTCCTTACAGTATATCCCCTGAAATTAGCATAATCAATGTCAGTTAGCATAATCACAGAGTAAACATTTAATGGATTAATAGATCTCTCTATCTGTCATCTGTCTGTGTGTCCATAAGTCCATCCATCCATCTATTATCTTCAGGAAATGTTTTTTTTGGACTCTTTACAAGACATCTAATGAGAAAATGCCCCAAATTAGACTTTTTCAAATACTTGAATGTCCTTTTAGATGATCAGGAATAGAGTTGTTCTATGTGGTTGCAATAAGTGAGTAAGAATTTGTCAAGAACTCATACTGTTTAATAAAAGAGCTAAACTCATTTGGTAGCATTCAAATTGTCATTGCAGATATTCAAAGACTTTCTAACAAATACGACCATTTTCCCAAGTGCATTGTAGAAGAAATTCTTTTATTGATTATGAAAATAAATTAGAATCTTAGACTTGAAGACTTCTATAACTGAAAATAATGTTACAAATTTTCCTGTTCAGCCTCATTTTCCAGATGCTGAATTTGATTCCAAGGGTAGTTAATTGATTTGCACAGATAACTTACCTGGTAACTGGTTGATGGAAGAGGTGGGACTGGAACCCTGGCTTTTTGACCCTAGTGTTTATACTACTTTACAACCATAGCAAATGCATATTCCCTTTCAACTAAAAGATTTCTATGTAAACTTGTTATTTTTTTTTACATTGTTCTCTTAGAGATATGTACAATATTCATTAATAAAAGGGATACAAAATAATGACATTATCAACAACATGCACATGGTAGAAATATATAATTGAGTGTTTACTTTTGTCTTAATAGATGCATTTGAGCATGAGATGACACTACCAGTTGTTGGAGAAGGAAAAGTCATTACCCTTTTCTCAGATAAGTTTGACAAATAATGTATTCTTAAATATGCAGTAAGAATTTTTGGGAATGAAGGATAATGTGGGTTTATATAGTCAGAAAAATTCATATTATGGTAAATTGAGGGTCAATTAATTTCATCATATAGATTTGGGTTAAAAATTGAACTTTGGTTAAAAAATTCCTATATTGGGTTAAAAAATTCCTTTTCACACAGAAAAGATTGGGAGGAATGTATGGTTAGCTACTAGTTCTTTTTAAAAAGTGAAAAAAAAATGGGAGTTCAATGAACTAAGAACTTCATGAGTTAATAATCTGATGTGTCAACCAAGAAAGAAAACTTATACTTCTTTAAGAAGGGTATATATGGTATCCAGAACAAGGACAAACTTTCAGGTAAAGACACCCAAAAGCAGAATGAGTTACCTCCAGATACAGTGTGTTATACCTCACTAGAGGCCTTTAAGTGAAGACTGGACAGTTTCTTGTTAGAGATATTGTGGAGGACTCTGGATCTGATGTGCATGAGAATAGATGTTTTCTGAGTTCCCTTCCAAGTCTGAAATTTTGGGATACTGTTACTGCTATAATTCTTTTTGCTTATTTTCCCTCATAAACAGAATTCATATAGTCAGCCATGCAAAACTAAGTCTTTGTAAGATGTATATTCAAATGAGAAGGAATAAATATACAGTTGCACTAAGAAGGAATAAGGCCGTTTTCAAATGGCAACAGTTTTCATTGCAATATAAATAAACCATGTTACTATGAATTTTAATTTCTTTTAAATGGATCATAATTTGAGGTTTCTAATCCATGCTAGAGGTAAAAAGCTCATCAATAATTTCATCTAATACAATAATCTTCTTTATCAAGTGAATTAATATAGTCTATAAGATAAATACACTTTAAGTTTGTAGATAAATTAATAATTTTAAGCAACTTTTGATCTGCATTTATCCAAGTGAAAATATGTGAAAAGAATTTTATGAAATGTAGGGTAGAGAAAAATACAGGTCTTGCTCAATACTTTAATTAAACACAGATAATTAAGTCCAAATAACTTCTAAACTGTGTAAATATATTGCCCTCCTCATAAGAGGTCAAAATGAATAGAATTGTACTAATAAAAGGTAAACATTCAAGGTAATTTGCAAGAGAGAAAGGTAGAATTTAACTGTTTCATTAAATTTAAATCATTACTAGGACAGAATCATATAAAGTTTTGAAGCTTTTACTTATCTCCCAAGTTACTAGAATCTTTTCTTCTAGGCATACTTTCCTTCTATTCTGTGTATATTGTTTTACTTAATTGTGTTCATGTTGCTTTCTTCATTAGAATGTGAGCTTTTTGAGGTCAGGAACTATTTTTCCTTCTTCATAGTCTCTTTTTTTTAACTTAAGGTGGAATTCCTCAATGTTTTTTTCCTTAGACTTTCTCCCTCTATACTTTTCCTTGGCTATCTACTTCATTCCCCTATTTTCAATATATCACTTCTACACAGATGACTGCAAGCCACATTTTTTTTCTGCTCCCTCCTCTCCTCCAAGGTGTGCACTTTACAGAAGTGCCTTCAGAACAACTTTCACCCTACCTAGCCTCTGACCTGTTGCTACTACTGCATCCTCCTACCATTCCTCTTATGGTCTAGAGACCATACCTTGGAGGAGCTGTGGAATTGCCCCCCCAGGGCCCAGTCTACGAAGACAAGTAAGACCTCATACTATCTAACCAGTAGCAATGTTGGCTATGCTCTTTCACATCAGCCATTTTCAATCCCACCTCCAAACTGACCCATTCCCTTTCAACCTTTTGCTCAGAGAACAGTAATCAAATGAACATTACTACTGCTTCTGAAAAGGGTATGTCAAATGGTTGCTCTATTGTTCTAGTCATTATAACTATAACTTAGCAGGCCAAAAGACCCTTCCTTGGGCAACTCTCCCTTATATTTGTTTTCTATCACTATTAGAATATAAGATCCTTTCAGTTAGGGACAGTCTCACCTTCCTAATTATCTCCAGTACTGAGCACAGTACATAACACATAGTAAGTGTGTAATAAATGGAAATAAACATTTTCAAAATCAAATTTATTATTTTATTTTACATAATAAAATTAATAGCACCAATAGTAACTCATTGAAGTAGCTAGATGGTGTAGGGGACAGAGAATTAGCTTTGGAGTCAGAAAGAGCTGAGTTCAAATCTGGCCTGTGACACCTATTAGCTGTGTGACCCTGGGCCAGTCACTTAACCCCAATTGCCTCCAAAAAGACAATAGTAACTAGTTTTTATATAAAATGTTCAGCTTTGCAAAACACTTTGTATATTTTATCACATTTGGTCCTCCTAACAACCCTGTCAACCAGGTGCTATTCTAATCCCTTTTTTTCAAATAAGGAAACTGAGGTTGAAAGAGATTAAGGAATTTTCCCAGGGTAACAGATAGTGTCTGAGGCAGCATTTGATCAGATTTTCTTGACTCTGAGTCCCACATATCATTCATTGTACCACTTTCCTACCTCTTCTGTTTGATTTCATTATGTATCAGTATAACCACTATTTGCCCAGCTTGTCAGAACTAAAACTTCGTATTATCTTGGACTCTTCCTTCCTTATGATCACTTTGTAACAGAATCTCAATTTACTACTTCCATAATATTGTGTATTCATTCTTGATTATTCCATTGCCTACCTCTTAGAACAAGCCCTCATCACTATCACCATCTACTTGGAATATTACAGTATATTATTTCAGAATCTACTCTTCCCATTTTAAATCAACCCTCCATCTCACTGCCAGGTAAATTTTCCTTTTTGGTAAATCTAGTCTTATTCCTCTGTTCAAAAATCTTTAGTGGCTCCTAAGTATTTAAATAATAAAATTGAAACTTTCTGACCTAGCATTTTGTACCTGAGGTACCAGAAACCAAGCCAGTGACACTAACCTTTATTAGCAAAAATAGTATCCCTGTCCTGGCTTCTCTAGGCCACAGGTCCTAGATGAAGGTCATATTATAGACCATTAAATGAAAGTCATTAAAATTAGACTTATATATTTTGTTTTTACAGCCTACTTATTTTAAAATATACTTCTCCTAACTTCTCACCCCAGAGACTTAACCTTTGTAATAAAAAGGTAAAAATAAAGGAAAAATAATAAAAGAAGAAAGAAAAGAAAAAAGATGGGAGGGAAGGAAGGGAGGAAAAAATGAAGGAAAGAAGAAAGGAAGGAAGGAAAGAAAGAAGGAAGGAAAGAAGGAAAGAAAGAAGGAAGGAAGGGAGGGAGGAAGGAAAGAAGGAAGAAAGGAGGGGAAGGAGGAAGGAAAGAAGGAAGGAAAGAGAAAGGAAAAAAGCAAGGAAGGAAAGAAGGAAGGAAAGAAAGAAGGAAAGGAAAAGAAGGAAGGGAAGAGGGGGAAAGAGCCATTCAGTAAAGTTAACCATTATATCAATTGACTTGGAGTCTGAGAGGATATACATGCAATATTACATGCCCACAGTTCTGTACCTCACCTATAAATGGAGTTGTCTCCTATTTCACTGATTTTTTTTAATATTTTAACATTCTTTTATTTTTAAATTTTGAGTTTCATATTCTCTCTCTCCCTTTTACTGCTACCTTACTGGAAAGGCAAATGATATGGTATCAATTATCCACATCATATCATGTAAAACATATTTCCACACTAGACATGTCACAAAAAAACAATAAAGTTAGAAAATTATATTTCATTTTGCACTCAGAGTTCATCAGTTCACTCTCTGGAGGGGGGCAGCCATTTGTTTTTGTCACAAGTCCTTTGAAATTGTCTTGGATCATTGTATTGATCAGAGTAGCCAAGTCTTTCACAGTTGATCATTATTACAATATTACAGTTACTGTGCACAGTTATGTTTTGGTTCTTATTTCACTGCATCAGTTTATATAGATGTTGCTATACTTTTTGTCTGCTGAAATCACCTCCTTATCATTTCTTAAAGCACAATAGTACTATATCACAATCATATGCCACAACTGGTTCAGTTATTCCCCAAATGATAAACGTCCCCTTGATTTCTAATTCGTTGCCTCTAAAAAAGAGCTGCTTTAGCTATTTTATACACATAGGTCTTCTTCTATTTTCTTTGATCTCTTTGATATTTCTGGGTCAAAGGGTATACACAGCTTTTATAGAACTTTAGACATAGATTTTATTTTTTTTTTAATTTTTTTTTAGTGAGGCAGTTGGGTTAAGTGACTTGCACAGAGTCACACTGCTAGGAAGTGTCATGTGTCTGAGGCCAGATTCGAACTCAGGTCCTCCTGACTCTAGGGACAGTGCCCTAAACCCTGCATGACCTAGCTGCCCTTGGACATAGATTTAAATTGTTCTCCAGAATGGTTAGACCAGTTCAGAACTCCACCAACAGTTTATTAGTGTGCCTACTTTTTTCTCATTTCCCCTGACCTCTGTAACACTTATTATTTCTGAAAGGGGTGCAGTGGTATCTTAGAATTCTTTTAATTCCCCAATTGATAAATGGTCAAAGGATATGAACAGGCAGCTCTCAGATGAAGAAATTAAAGCTATCTATACTTATATGAAAAAATGCTCTAAATCACTATTGATTAGAGAAATGCAGATCAAAACAACTCTGAGGTATCACATCACACCTATCAGATAGGCCAACATGACAAAGCAGGAAAATGATAAATGTTGGAGAAGATGTGGGAAAATTGGAACACTAATGCATTGTTGGTGGGGTTGTGAACTAATCCAATCATTTTGGAGAGCAATTTGGAACTGTGCCCAAAGGGCTATAAAAATGTACATACCCTTTGACCCAGCAATAGCACTTCTAGGGCTATCTTGCAAAGAGATCATACAAATGGGAAAAGGACTCACATGTACAACAATATTTATAGCAGCTGTTTTTGTGGTGGCAAAGAATTGGAAATTGAGAGGATGCCCATCAATTGGGGAATGGCTGAACAAGATGTGGTATATGAATGTGATGGAATACTATTATGCTGTAAGAAATGATGAACAGACTGACTTCAGAAAAACTTAGAAAGACTTGTATGGTCTGATACTGAGTGAAGTGAGCAGAACCAGGAGAACATTATACAAAATAACAGTCATGTTGTGTGATGACTAATATTGATAAACTTAACCCTTCCCAGCAATACAAGGATCGAAGACATCTCCAAAAGCCTCATGATGGAAAATGCCATCCACATCCAAAGAAAGAACTATGAAATTTGAATGCACATCAAAACATACTATTTGCTATTTTTTTTCTCTTCTGTTGAGTTTTTTTCCTCTTTCTGATGGTTCTTCCTATTGGTTCTAATTTTTACTTACAACATCACTAATGTGAAAATATGTTTAATAAGAATGTATATATATAGCCTATATCAGATTGTTCACCATCTTGGGGAGGGTGGCGGGAAGGAAGCGGGAGAAAAAATTTAAACTCAAAAGCATATGGAAGTGATTGTTGATAAATCAAAATAAATTAATAAAAAAGAATTGTTTTAATTTGCATTTCTCCAATCAATATTGTCCCTCCTGGATCACTGCCTTGTTGGAGCAAAGGGGCTTGTGTAGTTCAATGGAATTATGAGCTATACTATGCAGGGTTACCCAAGATGGACAAGTCATAGAGAAGAGTCAGACAAAAGGTGATGCTCTATGACGTCGTGACCCAAAGTTTAAGAAGCACTGAAGGGGTCTCAAGTGGTAAAAGTTTAAGAAGGAAATGGCAAACCATTACAGTATCTTTGCCAAGAAAATCCCACAGATAGTATTAAAATGATAAAAGATGTGACACCAGGAGATAAACCCCCAGATCAGAAGGCATTCAACATACTACTGAGGAAGAGCAGAGGACAAGTACAAGTAGCTCCAGTGCTAATGAATCAGCTGAGCCAAAGCTGAAAGGAAACTCAGCTGGATATGTGCCTAGTGAAAAAAGGAAAGTCTGATGCAGTAAAGATCAATACTGCATAGGAATCTGAAATGTAAGATCTATGAACCAAAGCAAACAGTATGTGGTCAAACAGGAGATGGAAAGATTAAACATAGAAATCTTGAGTGTCAGTGAAATTAAATGGACAGGAGTGGATGAATTTAATTTGGGTGATCATTAGATATAATACTGTGGGCAAGAATCCCTTAGAAGCAATGTACTCACTCTCGTAATTAATAAAAGGGTGAGAAAAGCAGTACCGGAGTATAATATCAAAAATGACAGAATGATTTATGTTCTAATTCAAGTCAGGCCATTCAACAACACAGTAATATAAGTCTAGTTCCAACACCTGATGCCAAAGAGGTCAAAGCTGATCAGTTCTATAAGACCTATATTTTCTAGAAATAACACCAAAAAGATACCACATTTATCATAGGAGATTGAAATGCTAAAGTAGATAATCAAAACTAATTAATTGTAATAACAGACAAGTTTGGCTTTGGAATACCAAATAAAGTAGGATAAAAACTAATAGAGTTTTGTCAAGATAACTCACTGGTCATAGCAAACACTCTTTTTCAGCAACTCAAAAGGCAACTCTATGCATGATATCACCAAATGGTCAATATTAAAATAAGATTGATTATATAATTTGTGGGCAAAGGTGGAGAAGCTCTATACAGTTAGTTAAAACAACAGCTAGAGCTGATGGCAGCTCAGATCATGAGCTTCTGATTGCAAAATTCAGACTTAAATTGAAGAAAGTAGATAAAACCATCAGACTGTTATAGGGATGACCTAAATAACATCCCTTATGAAAAAGAAATGGAAGTGACAAATAGATTTAAGGGGTTAGGTCTAGTAGAGTGCCTGAAGAACTATGGACAAAGGTTTGCGATATTGTACAGGAGGCAGCAGCAGCAACAAAAAAAAAAATCCGAAGGAAAGGAAGAGCAAGAAAGCAAAATGTTTGTCTGATGAGGCTTTACAAATAGTTGAAGAATGAAGGAAAGCAAAAGGGAAAGGACAAAGAGAAAGACATACCTAATTTAATGCAAAATTGCAGAAAATAGCAAGGAGATATAAGAAGGTTTTCTTAAATGAATAATGCAAAAAAATAGAAAATATTAGAACGGGAAAGATGAGGTTTCTTCAAAAAAATTAGAGACCTCAAGCAAACATTTCATGCAAAATGCATGATATAAGACAAAAACAGCAGGGACATAATAAAAGTAGAAGAGATTAAGAAAAGGAGGAAAGAATTACAGAAGAATTATACAAGAAAGATGTTAACATGACCAATAACTATGATGTTGTGGTTACTGTCTAGATAGAGCCAAATGTCCTGGAGAATAAAGTCAAGTGGACCTTAGGAAGCATTGCTAACAATAAGCTCAGTTGAGGTGATGGAATTCCAGATGAGCTATTTAAAATCCTAAAAGATGATGCTGTTAAAGTGCCTCACTCAACATACTTGCAAATTTGAAAAACTCAACAGTGGCCCCTGGATTGGAAAAGATCAGTTTACATCCCAATCTTTAAGAAGGGCAATAATAAAGAATATTTAAATTGCCAAACAATTCTACTCATCTCACTTATCAACAAAGTTATGCTAAGATTCCGAGCTAGGCTTCAATAATATGTAAACAGAGAATTCCCAGAAGAGCAGACTGATTTTCAAAGAGACAGAGAAACTAATCCACCCTCCTTTTCTCCTTTTTATCACCCTCCCCACAAATATCTTGTTCCCTTTCCCTATTATTTTCCTGTTGATTAAGATATATTTGTGTACTGTAAGTGCGTGTGTCTGTGTGTGGGTGGGTGTGTATATTATTCACCCTTTGAAACAATTCCAATGAGAAAGAAATTCAAGCATTGCCCACCAATCCAATTTTCCCTGAGTGACTCTTTTATGTGAGAAAATTTCCCCATTCTACCTCTACCTTTCTCTTTCTCCTAGTGCATCCCTCTTTCTCACTTCTTATTTTTTTTTTTGGAAGATCATCCTAGCACAGACACACACTCATACCGTCTGCATATGCAGACTCCTTCTAATTGCCCTAATAATGATAAAATTCCTAGATGATACAAATGCAATCTTCCTATATTGAATTGTAAACAGTTTAACTTTATTGAATCCCTTATTACAATTATTTCATGTTTACCTTTTTATGCTTCTCTTGAGTCTTGTGATTGAGTGTTGAGTTTTCTATTCAGTTCTGGTCTTTTCATCAGAAATGTTTGAAAGTCCTATATAGTATTAAATATCCACTTTTTTCACTCTGAAAGATTATGCTCAATTTTATTGGGTAGGTTATTCTTGGTTATAATCCTAACTCCTTTTCCTTTTGGATATCAAATTCTAAGCCCTCTACTCCTTTAACGTGGAAATTGCTAAATCTTGTGTGATCCTCACTGTGATTCCATGATACTTGAATGATTTCTTTCTGCTTGTATTATTTTCTCCTTGAATAGGGAGCTCTGGAATTTGGCTATGATATTCCTCGGACTTTTCATTTGGGGATCTCTTTCAGGAGATGGTCAGTAGTTTCTTTTAATTTCTATTTTACCTTCTGGATCTAAGTTATTGGGACAGTTTACCTTTATAATTTCTTGATATGTGATGTCTAGGCTCTTTTTTTATCATTGATTTCAAGTAGTCCAGTAATTCTTAAATTATCTCTCCTTGACCTATTTTCCAGGTCAGCTGATTTTCCAGTGAGATATTTCACATTTTCTTTTATTTTCCATTATTTTGAGTTAGTTTTATTTCTTGATGTCTCATGGAGTTATTAGATTCCACTTGACCAATTCCAGTTTTTAAGGAATGATTTCTTCAGTGAGCTTTTGTACCTTTTTTTTTTTTCCATTTGTCCAATTCTGCTTTTTAAGGAGTTCTTTTCTTCAGTATTTTTTAAACCTCCTCTTCCATTTGGCTCATTCTGCTTTTTAAGGAGTTATTTCCTTTAGTTAATTTTTGTGCCTTTTAACATTCAGAAAATTGTATATTTTTTTTGAGGCAATTGGGGTTAAGTGACTTACTCAGGATCACATAGCTAGTAAGTTTCTGAGGACAGATTTGAACTCAGTTCCTCCTGAGTCCAGGGCAGAAAATTCTTAAGGTTTTTTTTAAGGTTATTTTCTTCATTATTCTTGTGCTTCTTTTATCAAGCTATTTAATTCTATTTTTATAATTTTCTTACATCACTCATTTCTTTTCTCATTTTTTCTTGTACCACTCCTATTTTTTAACTCTTCTAGGATTTGTTATTATTGGGCCCAATTAGCATTTTTCTTTGAGACTTTGTGTGTAGCTGTTTTTCCATTGTTTTCTTCTAAGTTTATGTCTTTGTTTTTCTTGCTTCCATAATAGCTTTTTACAGTTAAGTTCTTTTTTGTTGTTTGCTAATTTTCCTAGCACATTTCCTGACCTTGAACTTTAGTTACAGTTGGACTCTGCTCACCAGAGGGTAGGGAAGCACTGTTGCAGCTTCAAGATTTGTTTTTTTTTTCTTGCTCTTGTTTTCAGAGCTAGTTCTGGGGATCTGCAAGATTTCAGTGCATCCAAGGTGGTATGATCTGGGAGAGTTGTGGCCACTGCTCTCCTGGTCTGTTCTTTGATCTTTACCCAGGAAGAACCTCTGCTTCCCTATAGCTGCAAGCACTAGAGTTCCTTTTTGCCCTGGAGCTATGAAAAGGTACCTTTTTCTCCTTCAACCATAAGTGCTAGTATTCCTTTCTGCCTTGGAACTATTACCAGGGCCCCTGATCCCCTGTGACTGAGCAAAATCACTTCTCTCTGCTCTGGTACTACAACCTCTAACTGCTTATGGGCAACAGAGGCCTGGAGTGGCAGATGCACCTAATGCCAATAAATGGTCCTCTATAGTATCTTTCTTACCAGTTGTCTAACCCCCTTACCATCTCTAAGCTAGAACTCCTGAAATTGCTGCTGCTGCTATCACAGCTGCTTCTAAGATCCACTGCTGGTGCTGCTGCCATGCTCCAGGTTTGCTTCCACCATGGTAGCACAGATCTTTCCTTCTTATCTTGTATGTTGTCTTAGTCTGGAAAAAAGTGTGTCATTCTGACCATTTGTTGGCTCTGCTGCTTAAAAATTTTATTTGAGGCATCATTTTAAAGTTGTTTGGAGGGGAATATTGGGAGAGTTCAAGAGGGTTCCTGCCTGTACTGTGGCATTTTGACTCTGCCATTTACTGATTCTCCTTTTTTTAAAATTAATTTATTTTGATTTACCAACAATCACTTGATATGCTTTTGAGTTTAAATTTTTCTCCCCCTTTCTCCCCACCACCTTCCCCAAAATGGTGCACAATCTGATATAGGCTATAAATATGCATTCCTATTAAATATATTTTCACATTAGTTATGTTGTAAGTAAGAATTAGAACCAATAGAAGAAACCACCAGAAAGAGGAAACAAAACTCAACAGAAGAAAAAAATAGCAAACAGTATGCTTCGATCTGCATTCAAACCTCATAGTTCTTTCTTTGGATGTGGATAGCATTTTCCATCATGAGGTCTTTGGAGATGTCTTAGGCCCTTGTATTGCTGGGAAGGGTTAAGTTTATCAACATTAGTCATCACACAATGTGGCTGTTATTATATACAACATTCTGTTCTTCTTACTTCACTCAGCATCAGACCATACAAGACTTTCCAGGTTTTTCTGAACTCTGCCTGTTCATCATTTCCTATAGCACAATAGTATTTCATTACGTTCATATACAACTTGTTCAGCCATTCCCCAATTGATGGGCATCCTCTCAATTTCCAATTCTTTGCCACCACAAAAACAGCTGCTATAAATATTGTTGTACATGTGAGTCCTTTTCCCATTTGTATGATCTCTTTGCGAGATAGCCCTAGAAGTGCTATTGCTGGGTCAAAGGGTATGTACATTTTTATAGCCCTTTGGGCACAGTTCCAAATTGCTCTCCAAAATGATTGGATTAGTTCACAACCCCACCAACAATGCATTAGTGTTCCAATTTTCCCACATCTTCTCCAACATTTATCATTTTCCTGCTTTGTCATGTTGGCCTATCTGATAGGTGTGATGTGATACCTCAGAGTTGTTTTGATTTGCTTTTCTCTAATCAATAGTGATTTAGAGCATTTTTTTCATATGAGTATAGATGGCTTTAATTTCTTCATCTGAGAACTGCCTGATCATATCCTTTGACCATTTATCAATTGGGGAATGACTTGTATTCTTATAAATTTGACCTAATTTTCTATATATTTTAGAAATGAGGCCCTTACCAGAGACACTGGTTATAAAATAAATCTTTGGCACTTCTATATATTAGCAACAAAGCCTATGAGCAAGAGATAGAAAGAGGAATTCCATTTAAAGTTACTGTAGACATTCTAAAATATTTAGGAGTCTTCCTCCCGAAACAAACCCAGGAACTATATGAACACAATTATAAAACACTTTTCACACAAACAAAATCAGATCTAAATAATTGGAAAAAACATCAGTTGCTCATGGGTAGGCTGCACTAATATAATAAAAATGGCAATTCTACCTAAGCTAATTTACTTATTCAGTGCCATACCAATTAAACTACCAAAAATGTATTTTATAGAGTTAGAAAAAATAATAACAAGATTCATTTGGAAAAACAAAAGGTCCAGAATATCAAGGGAACTAATGAAAAGAAATGCAGGGGAAAGTGGCCTAGCCATTCAAGGTCTTAAATTGTATTATAAAGCAGAAATCATCAAAACTGCTTGGTACTGACTAAGAAATAGAGTGGTGGGTCAGTGGAATAGGTTAGGTATGTAAGACACTGTAGCCAATGACTATAGTAATCTGTTATTTGATAAACCCAAAGACCCCAGCTTCTGGGATAAGACCCCACTCTTTGACAAAAACAGGTGGGAAAACTGGAAAAGAGTATGGTAGAAACTAGGCATAGATCAAAATCTCACATCATGTACTAAAATAAAGTAAAAATGGGTTCATGATTTAGATATAAAGACTGATACTGTAAGCAAACTGGGAGAGCAAGGAATAATTTACCCATCAGATTTATGGAGAACAGAAGAATTCATGACCAAACAGGAGATAGAGAACATTACGAAAAGCAAATTGTATAACTTTGATTACATTAAATTGAAAAGTTTTTGCACAAAGTCAATGCAACCAAGATTAGAAGGAAAGTGGAAAATTGGGACAGAATTTTTACAACCAGTCTCTCTGATCAGGGCCTCATTTATAAAATATATAGAGAATTACTTCACTGATTCTTCTTACTAAATATATGTAAATCCCCATTGTTTCTTCTGCCAAAGGATTAAAAACTTTTTACAAAGTCTAAATTTTTCATTCTGGAGAAAAGTTGTGATCACCTAAACCTAGTTAGAACTCTGTTTAGAAACTATATGAATACTTAAATAGGCACAGTTGATAAATGACATGGTTAAATATAAGGAAAATACCTTTAAAAATGATTTCCTTCCAAGGCAACCAAGAGCTACTGGAATTTAAACTTTCTTTTTCAAATGATCTAGTGTTCCAGTAACTAGTCAGTCCTTCTATCAGAGGTCATATATGGCCATATCACTTATTAAAACATTTGTATCTTAGCAACTTTGGGGGCAATAAAGAGTCATTCTCTGGGCTCAGTTAAGTGAATGATTTGAAAAGGAAAAGAAAGATTATTGCCTGCAGTTGTCACCGTCAAGACTGAATTTGCTTTGTGCCCTTTTGCAAGCAGCAATATTTGATTGAGTAGGGATTTTGCCTTGATTGATTTAAGAGCTTGGAGGAAAGTCCAAGTCATTCTTCCTGTTTGATAAATTAGTGAAAAGCTTAAGGTACAATAAACTTAAGCACTCAGAGCACAAACACAGCATGATGGTTCACCAAATACATTATTTTTTTTAAAGCTTTGAGTGTTTTCTGCTTAGAAAAATTGTGTAACTCTATTGTTCTGATTGTCAGTAGAATCATGCAAGTAGGAATTAAGTTGGAAATGATATTTTGGCCATGAAGCCCTCAGCAGGAAAACAAATTGAGTTTAAAACAGTTTCGGGATTTAGAGAGTCAATGTGTCAAAACAAAAATACCATAGCAAGAGAGTACATGAGTGTTCAGCCAATGAATCAGATGGAAAAAATAAAGGAATTGAGGATAGCACACCAAGCTGACTTTGTTTCAACAGATTAAAGGAAATGCTATAAAAGATCATAGCATCTATTGGGAGAAATAGAGTGCTTAGGATTGTTGTGAGCACAGTTTTTGTTAAAGTAACAAATAATCACACTCAAAATATTGGCTAGTTTTCTTTCTTTGTAGTTTTTGACTTTTTAGAACGGGGGCTAAGTGAAGAGAGATCTTACCTCAGAGCCAGGAAGACCTAAATTCAAGTCTTGGCCCTGGTACAAAATGGCTGTGTAATCCTGGAAAAGTTACTGAATCGAAGAATTGCTCTAAACTATTTTTGAAGTCTCTAAGTTACAGAGAAGGTACTAATTTGCATTGGTAGAGGGTATTTCCTAATTCAGGAGTTCCCTACATAAAAGAAATAAATCACAAATCCAGTCCCGATACCTATCTTGACTCATATTGACTTTTATATTTTTGAGATATATAAATATAGACATAGATAGAGTTATGTACATATTTATGTATATAGATAAAATATATCAATATCTATATGTACATCTATCTACAAATAAATAAATATAAATATGACATTTATATTATGCATAACAATATAAATAAGTATAAAATAGTAAGCATATATCTATATCTATCATATACACCTATATAGATATTGATATCTATATATACATATACCTATCTATAATCGTAGGTGTCTCTGTATACCAATTAATTCTTCTTACAGAGAGTCATTAGTAAAATTGAAAGATTAAGAAATTTGTCTCCAGAATCCCCAGTTTCTCCTTTCTCTGTCCTCTTCTTTGTTCTGTCATGCCCTTCCCCATTCATATACCCAGGGCATTTATATTTTCTCTGTACTATTTACTTCCTACTAAAACCTACTCTTAGGGAAGGCTGTAATCTCAGTAATTTGTACCTTAGTAGGAATAAAAATGCCTTACTTCTCCCAGGGTTTTTTAAATATTTTATTGCTCAAGTTTGTCTTATTAATGGAATTGCAAATATCTCATAATTGGTAGAGGAGTCATTTTGGATTGTGGGAATCACTTTGACATTGCTCATAAGGAAGGAATGAAATGGTCGTTTATTAAGCATCTAACGTGTTAAGAGTTTTACAAATATTATGTCATTTGATCTTTATAATAATCCTAGGAGGTAGTTTATAATAATGACACAGTTTAGTTCTATAGTTCATAGATTTAGTGCTAAAAATGTACATCAGAGGTTACCTAACCCAACACCCTCATTTTATAGATGAGGAAATTGAGTCCTAAAGTGGTCGAATGATTAGCCCAAGATAAAGTAAATAGCAGGGCTGGGACTTAGACCTAGCTCTTCTGACTTCAAATCCTGTGCTCTTTCCACTGTCACTCATTGTCATATTAGTAGATAGTCTTGACCTTCTGGATTTTTGTATAGTCATTAAGTTTCAAAAATAGGATTTGAATCCAGGTCTTCCCAATTCCAATTCCAGCATTTTATCTACCATGTCATGTCATTCTCATGTATTCTACCCTGACTTTGAGGCTAAATTCCATAAAATTTGATTCTTGTATTTATTTTGTGGTACCCCATCAGCATCATTTTTTGTCCCTTTCTCACTCCTCACATCACAGAGCTCAGAGAACATCAGTTCTCATCAATGATTAAATGTTAGCCAAATTCACTGGAGCTTGGAGAAGAATCACACACACAATCTCCTCAGGAAGAAAAAGAAATGCAATAGGGCAGCTACACAGTTGGTTAAAGACAAGATTCTCTAAAACATTAGGATCTACATTATTTGCACAGTTAATAGCTAATGGAACTGCCCTGCTCTATAGAAAGGAACACTAATATTTTGGAGAACAATGTTGATCCAATAGAATGAGTGACTGTGGTGAGAGTAGATAGTAACAATTCAAAGAAAGAGATAAATAAAAGTACTGGGATTAAGTATACAAAAACTCCATTCTTTCATTGTAATTATAATTCTCACATGGTTCCCTTTTTGGAGGCTTGGGAAATCTCTGTGCTCAGAGAAAACTCTAGCATCAATCTTGCCATTTATTAGCCATGCTATAATCTTGGGTAGTAGCTTTACCAAGCCACTTGGAGTGTCAGTTTCCTTATTTGCCCCAAATGGAGATTATCCTACTTAATAGATTTAATAGGGGTGTAAGTCCAAATCAGCTACTTTGGTTGAATGCACGTATACTAAGGGCAGCTAGACGGTACAGTGGATAACATGCTGGACCTGAAGTCAAGGAGACTTATCTTCCTCAGTTTAAATTCAGTTTCAGGCACTTATTAGATGTGTGATGCTGGGCAAGTCAACCTATTTGCCCCAGTTTCTTATCTATAAAATGAGCTAGAGAAGGAAAGGGCAAACCACTACATTGTCTCTGCCAAGAGAATCCCTAAAGGGATCGGGAAGAGTCAGACATGACCGAAATGACTGAACAACAATAACAAACAAAATGTTGTATATTATCCAGTGTACCATCTGTAAAATAGATGTTATTTTACCCTTGTACTTGGTAGAGTTGGACAGATGAGGGAAAAGGGAAATGCTATGCACATCAAGGAAAGAAAAACACAAAACTTTCCAAGAATACATAATATTTGTTACCTTCTCCTTCAGGTAACTTTTAGGCTTCCTTTCTCAATAAACTAGCCAATTTGCAATTTCTTTGTCAGTGTTTAGATATGATAAACCATAGGAGAATAATAGGTAGTATCTAGGACAAGTACAAAATCAAGAATGTGAGAAGGGAGGAATCTTTTGCTGTCTTATGCTATCACTGTGTTATACTAAGGCTAATTATGGGAAGAGAGCACAGTCAAAAATTGAATCAAAATCAATGGATAAAATCACCTCTGGAGCTCATATTAAGTGGTCAGAAACCTCTCAAATACAGGCAACAGGTTATGTAAAGAAAGAGGTCAGCAATTTGTGGCTTTTCATCAGTATGAGCCTCTATGATCAGGGTTAAGGAACTGTTAAAAGCTCAAGAAAATCAGTAGATAATGGAACTTTAGGAAAATGCTAACTGTTTGTAAAGGGCCAAATTGCAATGCTTTCCTTGGGTATTACCCCTAAGAAGGAAAAGGTATTATGGAAAGCACACTAAATTTGGTGTTAGAAGTCCTGAGTTTAAATCTTACCTCTGCTATAGGGGCATAGAAGCAGTGTAGTATGTTGGTTAGAGTTCTGTGTTTGGAATCAGAAGGATGGTTTGGAATCGTGTTTCAGAGTCTTACTAGTGGCATGACCTAGAGAAGTAAATCTTTTAACCTGGCTAAGACTCAGCCTTCTCATCTATAAAATGGGGATAATAATACATCCTTCTAATTTACAAGGGTATTGTAAAGATCAAATGATAAAATAGACATATGGTACTTTGCAAACTTGATGTATTTTCTTAATATGAGCTCTTAAAACTTTTTCCTTAGGAGTCTTCAAATTAGCCATGTCACCTATCTAGGTTTTCATTTCCTCTGTCATAAAATGAAGGGGTTGGGCTAGATCTCTAAGTTTACTTTCAGTTCTGAATCATATGAAAAGTTGATTTGGCTTTAGTGTATACTTTATTGGACTTAGAAAAATTGCTCCCAAGAAAATAATAACAACAATAAAAATCAGTTTGCCCATTTTTGCTGGTGCAAGTAAAAAAGTTGAGATCACTTTTATAGAAAGGAATGAGTGAGTGAGCAAGTGAATTAATTAATTAATGAAAATACATTTATTAAACAGTTAATCTGTACCAGGCACTGTGCTAGGAAATGTTACTAAGAAAATAGCCAAATACTAAAGTAGCATAGTCTTGGGGCATCTAGGTGGTGCAGTGGATAGAGCACCAGCCCTGGATTCAGGAGGACCTGAATTCAAATCTGACCTCAGACACATAACACTTGCTAGATGTGTGACCCTGGGCAAGTCACTTAATCCCCCCCAAAAAATAAAGTAACATAGTCTTTACTTTCAAAAAGTTTACATTTTATTAGGAAGTAATAACAAGTATTGCAACCAAAGAAGGGAGCTCTGCTCAGAGGAAATGGAGGCATGGTTAGTGGGCAGCAAATTGTCATGCCTATTATAATATTCATGGTAGTATTAATTTAATCACTGTTTTCCAAGAAAGAGGTGGGAAATGAAACTATGGTGGCAGAGCAGATGGCCAGAGGTGTTTCAGCATGCACTTCTTTTCTGGTGGATCATGACTGATGCATGTTTTACCAATCATATTTGAGAATGAAAAGCTACAAATCATCTTGAATCAATCAGAGATTAACAGAAGAGAACCATGACCAAGTTTAAAAAGTGTTCTCTAAGGTGGGAGAGAATTCAGGTGAGCTTTTAGATATTATTACATCATATGACTATAATTATCCAGGCAGGGGAATTATGAAGGCATTTCAACTGGGGCTTTGAGAATCGTATTTGAATGTTGTAGTAAAATTTTGATAGCTATACAAAGCCATAATTATCTTGAGTAGAGTACTGAATTTAGTGCATGCACTACTTTGATTTGGAAGTTTAGGTATCCCTCCAATTTCTAGCTTTGTACGCAAGCAGTTATCCATGAACTAACAGTATTTTCTCACTCAGGGTGAATAAATGTTGGCTGGGAAAATTTTGCAGCTGGCACCTCTCTATTTTTAACTAGACTTATTAAAAGAAATTCAAATTAGTCTATTTTGCTTCCTTTAAGTTCCATCTGCCACAATTAATATTAACACTTTTTTTGTCTAACTTGGAGTTTTAGCTAATTATATTTTTAGAAGAGATTCATAAAAGGTTAGAGTGGCTACAAATTAGCACAAGAATGTACCTTCCATGTATTTATTTAAGTGTTTGTATAAAACATGGGAGCCTCATAGAAATGAATAAAGATATTTTATTTACAAGACAGTCTAAATGTAGAATCTGGAAGTTTGGATTAAATATTTAAATTTTATTAAGGGCTTTGAAGAATAGTAATTAGTTTGTAATAGATCGCACTCATGTAGCACTTTAAAAACATTTTCTCTACAATAGTCCTATGAGTGATAGCATTAATGCTTTTCTTCCCATTTTGCAGATGAGAAAATCAAGACTTTGAGAGGTTATGATTGCCCAAGATCAACTCATAGAAAATGTCAGTTAGGACTTGAACCTTAATCCTCTTACTCAAAGTCAAAGGCTCTTTCCATTATTCTATACTACTTGCCAATGAATAGCTTGTATTATATATTCTCACTTTCTTGCTGCAAATTACTTTTAATATATTGTCCCATTTGATCATGACAAGAACCCTATGATAGAGCTAGTGCAAATAGTCATCCCTCTTTGAAGATGTCATGATTGAGGTTCAGAGCATGTTGCCTAAAGCCCAACTAATGTGTCAAAGTCCATATTTGAAACAGCATCTGCTGATCTCTAATCTCATACTCTACCAAGAATCTTCTGTTACTTTTCATAGGCATTATGTAAGATCTTTCAAAATCCTTGATTGAAAGCTAAAGGAGATTTTGGGGCATATTGAAAATAAGCTATCAAGTTCTCATTGATGATTTTGGTGTTATTAGCCTCATCTACAAAATAAAGTTGCTGTAAATGAATAATAGAAGGGTTCAAATGGTCAAGAAGTAATATAGTATGGGGAAAAAGTAATATAGTTAGTGCTGTAGCATCCAGGATTCAAGGTTTGATTCTGCCTATTATTGTCTGGATGGTCTTGAGAAAATATCTTTACTTCTCTGGTCCTTAATTTTGCCAATATCATGGGGATAAGAATGTCTTTCCTAGTCTACCATACAGGGCAGTTGTGAGGGTTAAAGAAGGTGCTGTATGTGAAAATGAGGCTAATAATTTATGTATAGCATGTACAGGGAGTGTTATTTCCCTGTTGAAATAAGTTTGTATATTTGAGAGGGTGCCCATCAATTGGGGAATGGCTGATCAAGTTGTTGTATATGAATGTGATGGAATACTATTGTGCTATAAGAAATGATGAACAGGTTGATTTCAGAAAAACCTGGCAGGGGGGGAGGCAGAGCTAAGATGGCAGCGGGAAAGCAGTGACTTGCTTGAGCTCTCCCCCAAACCCCTCCAAATAACTATAAAAAATGGCTCTAAACAAATTCTAAAGCAGCAGAACCCACAAAAAGACAGTGAAACAAATTTCCAGCCCAAGATAACCTGGATGGTTGATCGGAAACTTATATCACACAGGGCAGGGAAAGGAGTGCAGTTCATCATGGGCTCGCAGGCCGCAGCGACCCTGGAGCAGGCCTCAGAGGACTGAATCATGGGCAGGCAGCTGTGGCAGTTTCCAGACCTCTCAGCCCACGAACACCAAAGACAACTTAGAAGGTCAGAGGGAAAAGTCTGTGACTGCGGTGAGAGAGGATCTAGTTCTCAGCTGCAAGTCTTGAGCATGGCCCAGGGCCATGGCTGTTTCCGAGCTTCTGGCCCACAGAATGAGGGGGAATCAAGGAGCTGATCAGACGGGGATTGCAGGGATCTCTTTGCCAGTGCTGAGGCAGGAATCTCTTGCTTTGCCTGTGCTTGGATGTGGGTCACAGTTCTGAGGGGCGGTCCTGGGGTGAGGAGAAGCTCTGGTGTGGTGGCAGTGGAGAGGAAACACTTAGCCCCTTATCATACCACCTTGGAAGAACTGAAAATTTACAGGTCCCTGGAAGTATCTCTGAAAACAGCTGTACAAATCCCCGAAGCTTGGGACAGTATATTCTCCACATTGGAAGCAGACTCTTACCTTAACAAAGAGTTTAAAACTCAAGTAATTGGCTGGGATCATAAGCAAACCTCGCAAAAAGAGTCAGACTATATTATCTTACTTTGGTGACAAAGAAGATCAAAATATGCAACCAGAAGAAGACAACAAAGTCAAAGCTCCTACATCCAAAGACTCCAAGAAAAATATTAATCAGTCCCAGGCCTTGGAAGAGCTCAAAAGGGATTTTGAGAAGCAAGTAAGAGAAGTAGAGGAAAAACTGGGAAGAGAAATGAGAATGATGCAAGGAAATCATGAAAAACAAGTCAACAACTTGCTAAAGGAGACCCAAAAAAATGCTGAAGAAAATAACACCTTAAAAAATAGCCTAATCCAAATGGCAAAAGAGGTCCAAAAAGCCAATGAAGAGAAGAATGTCCTAAAAAGCTAAATTGGCCAAATGGAAAAGGAAATCCAAAAGATTACTGAAGAAAATACTTCCTTAAAAATTAGAATAGAGCAATTGGAAGCTAGTGACTTTATGAGAAATCAAGACACTGTAAAGCAAAACCAAAAGAATGAAAAATTAGAAAACAATGTGAACTATCTCATTGGAAAAACAACTGACCTGGAAAATAGATCCAGGAGAGAGAATTTAAAAATTATTGGACTATCTGAAAGCCACGATCAAAAAAAGAGCCTAGACATCATCTTTCAAGAAATGATCAAGGAAAACTGTCCTGATATTTTAAAACCAGAGGGCAAAATAAAAATTGAAAGAATCCACAGATCACCTCCTGAAAGAGATTTCCAGAGGAAATCTCCTAAGAATATTGTAGCCAAATTCCAGGTCAAGGAAAAAATATTACAAGCAGCCAGAAAGAAACAATTCAAGTATTGTGGAAACACAATCAGGATAACACAAGGTTTAACAGCTTCTACATTAAGGTACCACAGGGCATTGAATATAATATTCCGGAGGGCAAAGGAAACAGGATTACAACCAAGAATCATCTACCCAGCAAAACTGAGTATAATCCTTCAGGGGAAAAAATGGTCATTCAGTGAAATAGAGGACTTTCAATCATTCTTGATGAAAAGACCAGAGCTGAATAGAAAATTTGACTTTTAAATACAAGATTCAATTGGAACATGAAGAGGTAAACAGGAAAGAGAAATCATAAGAGACTTATTAAGGTTGAACTGTTTACACTCCTGCATGGAAAGATGATATTTGTAACCCATGAGACCTTTGTCAGTAATAGGGTAGTTGGAGGGAAAAAATTATATGTATGTATAGGTAGGTAGGTAGATAGATAGATAGATAGATAGATAAATAGATAGATAGATAGATAGATAGATAGATAGATAGATAGATAGATAGATAGATAGATAGATAGATAGATAGATAGATAGATAGATAGATGGAGGGCACAGGGTGAGTTGAAGATGAAGGAGTCATATCTGGAGAATAAAATTAAGGGGTGAGAGAGGATTGTACTAGGAGAAGGAGAAAGGGAGAGGTAGAAAGGGGTAAATTATCTCACAAAAAAAACAGAAAAGAAAAGGCTCTTACAGTGGAGGGGAAACAGGGGAAGGTCAGAGGGAATGAGTAAATTTTATTCTTATAGGATTTGACTTAAGGAGGAAATAACATACACATTAAATTGGGTATGGAAATCTTTCTTACCTTACAGGAAAATAGGGGAGGGAAGGGGACAAGAGAGTAGGGGGATGATAGGAGGGCAGATTGAGAAAGGGGGTAATCAGAAGCAAATACTTCTGAGGAGAACAGGGTCAAAAGAAAGAATATAATAAATGAGGGGGGTGGGATAGGAGGGAAGGGAAATAGAGTTAGTTTTTCACAGCATGTCTACTATGGAAGTGTTTTGCATAACTGCACATGTATAACCTATATTAAGTTGCTTGCCTTTTCAATGAGGGGAGAGAGGGTGGGGAGGGAGGAAGGGAGAAAATTTGGAACCCAAAGTTTTAAAAACACATGTTTAAAAAATGTTTTCACATGCAACTGGGAAATAAGAAATACAGAAATGGGTTACAGAAATCTATTCTGCCCTACAGGAAAATAGAAGGGGAAGGGGATAAGAGAAGGGGAGGAGATACAGAAGGGAAGGCAGATTAGGGGAAGGGGCATTCATAATGCATGCCATCTTGGGGTGGGGGGAGGGGTGAGACGGGGTGAAAATTTGAAACTCAAAATCTTGTGGAAGTAAATGTTGAAGAATAAAGAAATTTATTTTAAAAAATAAAAAAATTTAAAAAAATAAATTTGTTAGTTAACAAGAAAAAAAAAATTTTAAAAAGGTTGTTAAAAAAAAAAGAAAGAAAAACCTGGAAAGACTTCTATGGTCTGATGCTGAGTGAAGTGAGCAGAACCAAGAGAATGTTGTAAACAATAACAGCCACATTGTTTGATGACTAATGTTGATAAACTTAACCCTTCGTGGTAATACAAGGATCTAAGACATCTCCAGAGGCCTTGTGATGGAAAATGCTATCCACATCCAAAGAAAGAACTATGGTAGTCGAATTGCTATATTTTTTCTCTTCTGTTGAGTTTGTGTTTCCTCTTTCTGATGGTTCCTGCTATTGGTTTTAATTTTTATTTACACCATCACTAATGTGAAAATATGTTTAATATGAATGTAAATGTATAGCCTATATCAGATTGTACACTGTCTTGGGGAGGGTGGTAGGGAGGAAGGGGGAGAAAAATTTTAAACTCAAAAGCATATGGAAGTGATTATTGATAAATCAAAATGCATTAATAAAAAAAGAAGAAAAAGAAATGAGTTTGTATTACTTTTTATTTGCTTACTTGTACATATTATTCTCCCCTACCTCTAACTCCTTGAGGAGAGGAACTCTCATTTTCCTTATCCTCATTGCTTTGCACATGTTAGGTATTTAATAAATGTTCACTGAATTGTTGAATGAGCTCTCTGAATTTAGTGAGATTGACTCTCAAAAACCTAGTTGAAGCTTTTCCCTGTTGGCATCATGTGCCAATGTTTGTATTCCCACTGTAAATATAGCTGTGAAGGCTATTCTATGATGAGGCATCAGAGGACTCTAGTAAATGGAGAAAAAGAGAAAAAATATGAAACATAAAGTAAAAATGTCAGCATAATAGAAAGAATCCTGGAGCTGAAGTCAGTAGACCTTGGTTCAAATACTATCTCTGAAATTAGATGGGTGATGGTGGACAAAACACTTAATTTGAGTCTTTATTTGTCAATGGGGGTGATCACACTTGTACCCCTTACCTTTTGGGGATATTGTGAGAAACATTCTATATAAACATTCAAGCTTAAAAAAGAGTATATTATTTAGATTATGTTACTTCATATCACTTGATGGTTATAGTGAGACCCAGGCAGTGGATTTAGCTAGTCTAAGATCATGGTTTATTCTATGGATGTTGTTCTGTACATTATTCTGAGAAAATAAATAGTGCTACTCACCCTTTTGAGCCTTAATTTATCCATTTCTAAATCAGAATATACATGTAATGTCCTGAAGTGTTCATCTTTAGAACTTTCACAATCATCACCTAGTTTATTTCAACTCATAAATCACCTTTGCATAGAATTCCAAAATATAAATTATTTTCCATCTGCTTTCTCCTCCTCTCCTCCCCTCCCTTCTCCAGGTAAGTAACACATGTTGGTATCCTTGTTTTATATCTAGTTAGGTTTAAATGCTGTGGTGAAAAGCTTTCTTTTTTTTCTTTTCTCTTTTTTTTTTAATTCCACATAAATACCAGCATATTGTAGTATTCTCTTGGGAAAACCCAGTTGGCAAACTTACTTTTAAAAGGCTTAGATAAAGTGCCACGAGATAATTAGAACTCAATTCAATTTAACAAACATTCATTAAGCCCCTTTAATATGTTCATACGGGGATGAACATACACATAAAAAGATGAAGTAGTTCGTGATCTCAAGGAGCTTATATTTTACTTGGGGAGATTAGGAAAAAGCAAGTTAAGTATGTAAATATCAAGGATATATAAAGGGATTTCAAGAATAAGGGAGTTCTAATAACTGAGGGGCAAAAATAAAAATCTCATGTAGGAGAATGGGTGCTTTGAAGGAAGCTGTGGAATGTGTTGAGTGGGGGTGACAAAATGGGGGTCATTTGTTTCAAAGCACAGAGGTGGAAGATGGAATGGATAGCATAGAGGGAATGGAGAGCAGGCCTATTAGACTGGAAGAAAGGGCCCAGGAAGGGGAGTGAGATAGAATATTACTAGAAAGGTAGATAACAGCATGATTGCAGAAGACTTTAAATGCCAAGCTGTTAAACTGTTCCATATAATCTAAATCTAGATTTAAGAAAGAACATACTCTTTTGTCATACTAAGAATTTATACTGGGGATTTTTCTTCTCATAAATACTGATCACTTTGTAGCAATATCAAGGATCTCACTCATGTGGTATGGTTACTTCTCCATGGGTAGATTCTCAGAGACTGTTCGTCTTCTAGATGTTTCATTCCATGCAAAGGTATAGATCTTTTGGTTTCCCAACATTGCCTTCAATCATTCCTGACTCTAGTTAGTATCATGTTTCCTTTTATTTCCCATCCCAAGATTTATGATTTTCAGGCATGTTTAGGAGTGAATTTCTATTTTAATAGTTTCATTTCATTTTGTACAAGATTTTCACAGGTATTGGAAAAAACCAAATCGGGATAGGTACAAATACAGGTTTCCAGCAATTTTCTGGAGAGCAATTTACTAGGTCAGACAGCAACCATGTGATACACACAATGATTCACTATTTCTTCTATAAGAATATATGACATTAGAAAAAATGTCTGCTTTATTTTTGAGGTGTCTCTAAATTTGTCAGCCCCTGTGCAAGCCCTGATTTGTTATCCCTCCTCCCCCAGAGCCCGCTGTGCTGGATGGTGATTCCATTAACATACATACTAGCAATTACAACAATAATGAGATGGAAACACAATTCCTAGCACTAAGTGCTTTAGTATAGCTGGCATTCATTAGCACTTAGAATTAGGAGCATTTACAGTACACAGATTGTAAGCCAGTATTATAAAATAATGAGGAACTAAAAAGGAAAGGTATAGAAGATAGACACGTTTTATAGAAAGGACTGGTTGTGTCTGTATATTTTTCTTCTGAAAGAAGCTGATCAGGAGAGTTCACTGATCAATTTGAGGAGGTTTCAGGGCAGATCAGTCAACATTATTTTGGACTTTGTATCTTCTCATGGATGATATGGACTTGGTATTGAGAAGGCTAGGCACAGTTATAGGATCATGCATAGTAACAGTACATTGAAAGTAAGAGAGTAGGCTCAGGCTGTTGAAAAGAGTTTGAGAATGTTTGTTAGCTTAGGCTTTTTCAGTTGAAGTCAATCATGAAAGTTCTGGGAATGGCTTGTACTGGCTCAGGGAGAGTCAATTGTTAATTTTCAGTGTGAGCATTTACACCTGAGAAATCTGCGAGTGAGACAAATCAGGGATTGTTATATTGTGTTGTTCACTGTCTAGTCTTAAGAAGATGAGAGAGAAAATGTTAATAATGTGGATAAAATTTAAAAGTGTGTTATGAGTTTTTTGAAGAGCTAGTTGTTGAACATACTACTGGAACCAATTCATGGTATTAAGACCATAGACATGAACCTTTGTTGCTGGTTTTTTTTTCCCCTGATTTTCCTTGTTGAAGAAATCAAAGACACAAGAGTGGACTTTTGTCCCTAGGGGCTAGCATATGCACTGGCATATACTCCCAGTGACTCAGTGACCATTCCTACCTCAATTCCCAGAAACAGAAAGCTCTCAGAGTGAATGGAAGCAATGATCAACAGTGGTAGAGCAGGAAGAGTTCCTGGACCCAGCCATAGAGAGGTCACAGCAAAGATTTCTATTTGTGTGATCTTCTCAATCATGTGGTTCCCCTTGGGATCTGAACTTTAGGCTAAAAGAGGGGTGGGATTTAGTATAGTAACAGTATCAAGGTTGCCTTTCTCTGAATCCCAAGATTGACAATTCTGGGACAAAATATTCTGAATTTTATTAGCTGGCATTTATAGAGCACATAAAGGTTGACAAAACACTTTATGTAAGTTACGCCCTTTGATTCTCACAATAACTCTGTGAAGTAGGCGCATTATATATATGGGGAAACTGAGGCTGGAAGAGATCAAGTGATTTGTATGGGGCGACACAAACAGTAAGTGCTTACGTCAGGATTCAAATTCAGTTGTTTCTGATTCCAGAATCTTATCCAATATGCCAAAGAACAATAACAATCAAATATACATATAGGAGTTACTGTACAATGCTGGAGTATGGAGTGGCTAAACACGTGTTGTAAACATGACTTTTGGAACTGGAGGAGCAACAAGCGACTGAGCCATAGTGTGGAGGAGCAAGCCCTCCAATACTACTGTGAGTGGTTAAGACATTAAGGGTCTGATGAGAAGAAACCCAGATTAGCTTTCCTTACACAGTGAGTTTAAGACCTCAAACTAGTGTCATAAACTTGTTCTATGGGAAAAGGGATAATATAAGAATGAGCATGGGACAAGAATTATATTATTTATGAGATATTCCAAATCAATTATGCATTTTCCAAATTTTCTAAAAATGATGAAATAAAAGCTCTCTTGTACACATATGCATTCTAACCCTGAATGCTTGCATGTAGTAGAAAATTCTTTTGCTCATGTCTGTGGAGACCTAGCTCTATTCAAACTATATTCTTGTTTGTCTTCTACTCAGATTGCTCATCTGAAATATTCCACAAGAAGCTATTGATAGTGAAAAGATAACCCAAAGAGATGATTTGAGAGGATTGTGTTCCAAGTTTGAACATTGCCTATTTAATAGAGTTCAAAGTACTGGGCCCTGAGTTATACTCCAATGAAATACATTGTTATACTTCAATGAAATGTCATTGTGTGACCTACATGTTTTTTTTTTCTTACAGAACTTTCATTGCCTAGTTTAAATAATGAATACAGAGGCCAAGATATTACAATATGCTATTTATCTCAAGTAAACTCCTCCTTATAGTCTGGATATCACAATAGTTTCCCAGAGGTTCTGATGGAGAGAAAGAGCTGGTAGATCCTACCAAGCTGGAAAGGTTTAAGTATGGTCAAACAAATGCATTGTATTCCTGTGCTCAAAAAGACCAGCCTAGCTAAACTTGGGGAGCTTATTGCCAGGTTGGCTACAGAATGATAGACATTTCAACCATGCCAACTTTGCTAAGTGTAGCTACTTAGACATAGGGAAATCACAATCTACATTGCTAAAGTACCTACAAAGACAAATTCATGAATCTTTGTAGTATGGACATATTGAAAGGAGAGATATTTCTAAATCAACTTCAGAACTGGAAGGCACCTCAGAGGCCATCTTTTCTAATCCACACCTAAGCAAGGATCTACTTCCTTCATAAACTTAAAACAAGTAGTCCTCCAGCTTATATTTAATGCATGACCAAGGAACCCCATGCCTCTTTGAACTGGCTCTAATTGTTAAGAAGATATCCCATACATGAAGCCCAAATTTTCTTCTTTACAATTATTGCCAGATAGAGTTAAGGAAGTGGCTAGACCAAAGTAGTTTCAAAAGGTCTGAATTTGATGAAAGCAGGATTTTCAAATGAGTATTTAAACAACATGAAAAAGACAGAATACTTTAATTCATTAACTTCATTTCTGAAATACACTCTTCTCTTTCACTCTTTCTCTCTGTCTCTCTGTCTCTCTCTGTCTCTGTCTCTCTCTCCTCCTCCTCACTGTCTCTCTCATTCTGACTCTTTCTCTTACATACAAACACACACACACACACACACACACACACAAATACAAAAACCTCCATGTTTTTATAAGTATTTTGCCCCACAAGCTTGAAATGAGAGATGTTAGAAAAACATTGCAAACCAATAGGGAGGGCTGCTACTAATTTTATTTCCAATGTATTTAAGTAAGTGCATATGACCAATGTCAGACACTCCAATTCTATTCTTGAATTCACACAACTCTTTTGTTTTAAATGCAGTAAATAACCCTCTAGCCTCACCCACAGAACTAGTGATTTGTCACTAAGATTAAAGGGGAAAAAAGGATGGTCTGATAGACAATTACATTCGCAGCACCCCACTCTCCTCTACCCTTGTCCATTGGAGCTATATTACTAACTTAAAATTTGTACAGAGTCAAAACCATCTAAACATAAATGAGACAAGTGAAGCAGCGTTGTTTTTATTTATTTCTCCAGTTGATTCTGCCTTAAAATTTTCCCTGTAAGAAGGAAACTATAATCATAGTTACCATGTGCATTTATTCAAATACTCAAATGTATCTATGATTATCTCACTGATTTAGATATTCCTCACAACAATGCAAATCACAGCCCCTTTTTGTCTTCCCATCCTAGGAGATACTTGTCCATATGTTCCCAAAAATTCACAATTGGGAGTCTCCATTTACTCTTCACATTAGAAAAATAAAAATCAAGCACACAGACTGTCCATTGGTTATTCCTTGCCTTTACCACATGGCCATCACTTTTTTTCCCTCTATTGTACAATTCTTTCACAACATTTTTTATTCCAGGTCATCTTTCCAGTCTCTTATTTGTTATGTGTTGCAGCCTGCTTCTTCATCAAGCATGTCTCCACTACATTCTCAAGGAGAACTCTGTGAGGACTCCATCAGAGGAAAATGACTTCTAATAACAGAGAACTATGAATACCCCATTTGTCACATTGTACTAAATTTGAGACTACCTTCTCTATACATTTTATGTATTGTGACAGAGTATATTACAGTATTGGGGCATAGTGTTTTGGTTCAATTGTTTGTATCATACCACCTTAGTAAATATTCTTAATTAAAATATAATTATTTAGCTGGCAAATTGATATTAAATGATAATCAATGGGTGAAGCAAATCAGTGTAGACTAATCAGAAAGACACTCCCACCAGCCCCTTATAATTTCCTAGAATTCTGAGGGTAAAAGTAGAAGTTAATTTTAAATCATCATCATCATAATAATAGCAGCAACAGCAACAATAATAATAATGATAATAATAAATAGCATTTATATAGCTCCTTAAGATTTTCTAAGCACTTTATCTATGTTATTCTCTTTTGATACTGATAAAAACTCTTTGAGGTATGTGTATTTACCATCTCTATTTTACAGGTCAAGAGAAGATTAGTGATTTTCACAAGGTCACACAGCTAGTATGTGTGAAGGATTTGAACTCAGATCTACCTCACTGCAGATTCTATAGGATAAATCTTCCAAATATCCTCTGCCTCACATTGTTGTTCCCTTACTATAGCATTTCTTTTAATCCAAGCATTTAAGGATTTAAGTGTCTAGAACATCTCTTTCTTTCTTTCTCTCTCTCTCTCTCTCTCTTTCTTTCTCTCTCTCTTTCTCTTTCCTTCTCTCCCTCTCTCCCTCTCTCCTCTCTTTCCTGTCTCCATCATCTATTCATCTTCATAATTTATCTTTATCTATCTCTATCATCTGTCTATTTAACTCTCTCCATCACCTGTCTATATCATTTATCCATCTATATCATCTATCTATCATTACTATGTCTATATCTATCCATGCACTTATGTGTCTGGGTATTCATTTACGTGTTCATTCTTCATTTTATGGATTGATTGTTGATAAGATAAAAAGATGAAATTTGATAAGAGACACAGGTTTATGACTTCCAATGTATGTGATATACTATCTATTATATTCCAGTGCTTTATACTTGGAGTGAGAACAATGAACTCAGGGTTAGATGTCCTGGCTCAGTTTCTAGCTTTTGCAACCTTAGGAAAGTTATTTACACTCTCTGGGCCTTGAGTTAGAAAACAGTAGATACTTTATAAATAAGCTTTAAGCTACATACCATTTACTCATTTCTTGTATTCAGCTAATGATTTCTGCCCTGCCCTCCTGGATATATTATTCCACTTCCTATCCCTTCACTTCCCCCACACCTCCCCAGCTTCCCATTTTAGACAAACAAGCAAACAAACAAATAAGCCTTGTAGAACATGGCAGATGGACAGTGTGCCCATTCTATCTTGTCACCCTAACTCTAACCTCTTCTCTCTCTCTCTCTGTGTGTGTATATATATATATATATATATATATATACACATATACACATACATATATACATATATATAATATAGCCATATATATATACACACGTGTGTGTGTGTGTTAAAGTCATCCCTAAAGGACATTACTGCCTAAGAAATGCTTAGTCACATTTCTGTTCTTTCTGAGACAGTAAAACAGTAAGATGATATGGTTAGTAACAACCTCAGTTCATTTAGAAGCTGATAGGAAGTCTGGTTGCCCACAACTATGATTTCTTGTCACTAACAGGAATAAAATCATATCTTATAATTTGAATTAATAATAGCTTGCATTTCTATATTATTTTACACTTCATGGAACTCTTTCTTCACAATAATTCTATGTAACTGGCTAAACTCTGGGAATTTTCTTGTGGAAGGAAGAAACAACTAGGAAAAATTTATTGTACACCTACAACCAATGTTAGAAATTGTTTGAACTGTGGCCTTCTGTCCTAATTATATATTCATAGTGTTTATTAGATAATGAGACAATTTGAATTTTCTACAAATATGAGATTTGGGATGCAATAAGAAGGATTAGCATTTGTGAGGCTATTTATATCTCTTCTATGTCTAGTATTTAATGAAAAAAATTAGGAAAATTGCTCAGCAATCAGTAGGGTAGAAAGCTGAACAAGTGAATTATGCAGTTCTTGAAGGAGGAAATATCACTGAAGGATGATGGTAGAAAAATGGATTAAACATGAAAGAATAGAAAAAGGAATATGCCCACTATAGATAATCAGTCAAAAAGCATTTATTAATTGCTTGCTAAATGCCAGACATTTTAAAAGCCTGGGTTACAAAGAAAGGCAAAAACAACACCTGCCCTCAACAAGTTCGCACATTCCAATGGGGGAAAAACAGGTAAATAATTGAGTACGTGCAAGTTGTAAAAAGTACATGGAAAACAATTATTAAGTAGAGGAAAGAAAATCATCTCAAAGTGAATGGTGTTAGCAGTTGAAGGTAGGGATATTAATGTAGCAGATAAGATTTGAGCTGAGTCTTGAAGGAAACTGGGAAAGGTAAAAGACTTTATATTTGATCCTGAAAAAAAATATGGAACCACTTTTTTCTCTGTAATATGAGGGTAATAATGCCTATCCCTACATGGACAGCTTTATGAGGAGCTAAGTACTTTGAGCAACATTGAATATTAGAGAAAGTAGGGATAAGAATGAGGGCAATCTGCTGGAGAAGACAGGAAGAGATGGATTCAATGGTGCATATAATCAACAATGAGTGTTTGAGAAGTAAAAGATGTTAACAAGGACTTGTGTGATAGGAAGACAAAACGGGCTGATCCCATGCTAAGAATGAAATATGACAGCTAGAGAACCAGAGGACTCCCATTTACCCTCAGGAAAATGTAATAATAATAATAAAAAAAACCTCTCCAATGGTGGGTGGATCTCTTATAGTAAAGTTCTGGGTCAGCATGGATAAGAATTACACAAAATGAGAGGGAATGAATGGCTTGTGAGCTGCATCATTGAAAGGAATATCTGAACAGATGAGATCAGAGATTAATTTCAGTACTTTAAGAATATGAAAATATAAACAAGAGCAAGCAAAAGAGAATGAATAGAAATTAATGACATGCTCCAGTACTAATACTATCAGAAACATTATAGGAGAAAATGAGCTGAGGGTAATAGTGAATAAGGACAAGAAAAAGAGCCTACAAAGACTAATTGGAGACAATAAGGAAATCGATTAAGGATTGGGATGATCTGGAAGAGACCTAATTCATCAATCTATAAACAATCATTTGCTAAATTGCCTGACACTCTGTGCTTAAGAACTGGGGATAAAAGATGAAAGTAAATAAAGTCTCTGGTCTTAAATATCTTACATTCTAATAGGCAAACCTGATGGGAGGGAGATCAGAAAAGTTGAAGTCCTCCATTTTATAGGTGAGGGAATCGAGGACCCCAACTGACTTGCCAAAGCTCCAAATGCAGTTTGACTAGGTAAGAAAACATTAAGGAAACTGAGGAGAGTGTAAGAAAATACATAGAAGGGCTGATTGAATTTAATTCACTAGGGTCAGATAAAACAAATCTCTGGATACTAGCACAAAAGGTTGATTTAATTATAGAGCTACTATTGATGATAGTTGAACAGTTGTGGAGAATCAGAAAAGTGCTTCCAAACTGGAGACAAATATACAAATTATCTACGAAGGGAAATACATGACTTCAAACTAGAGTCCGGTAAGCTTGGCTTTAATTCTAGGCAACATTCTAAGGATGTTTTGAGAGTACTTAGAAAGAGAAACAACGATCAATTGGAGCCATCCTGGCTTCTGCAAAAACAGACCATGAGAGATTAATATGATTTTTTAACAGGACAATGGGAGTGGCATGGTTGCAATGTATTTCATTTCAGGAAAATTTTCCCAAGCATTTTTTTCTTATGCTATACTTGTGGAAAAGATTGAGAGAAATGGACTTGATAATGCTAGTATAGTTACATGGATTCAGGAAATGGTACAATGACCTGACCAAAAGATTAATGGATTGACGGTAGCTTGGAAACAGACCTCTAGTACAATGCCCTAGGGCTCTTTCTCCATCCTTGTACCATTAAATGTTTTCATCAATTATTTGGATGGTACCTTATATGGTAGACATTAAATAAATCATTTTTTGCATTGCATCAAATGAAGTCACAAATAACAAACTTTTCAAAATTTCATTAAGTAAAATTGAGAGAGCTAACATAGTTCTCTAGGGGGTCAGAATTCAGAAGCAACACATATACATGTGCAAATATGCATATTTATATACATTTGTATTAATATTAATCTCAATTTATGATCATATTACTACCCACAATCATATTAATCTCAATCTAGAGTTTTACTGTGTATCAACAAGGCCAAATTTCAGTGTTAGCATCCATATAAATAGGAGGTGGATGTTACCAAGCTTTATTAGATCATTGTACAGTCAGTTTTTTTTATTTTTTCCAGTACCCTCTTTCCTCACCACCATTCTAATCTTTCACCTGCCATACCTCTCTAATCTTGAAGGTTGTAGAAATTCATTCAAGAAACTATGGGCTTCTAGATAGGTTCAGTTTTTGTATGATTTGAATTTTCTGTGTTCATAAGAAATAAGTATTTTCTTATCTGGTGGAGATACCATTTACCCTCATTTTTTCTACTTAAGTTTTTCCTCTCCCATATGGTCCATGGGGGCAAATTGAAAAGAAACTTTTTTATGATGGTTTAATAAGGTTCAATTAGTTAGGGAAATTGCTGTGTATTTTAACAGGTCATCACCAAGTATTGCCTTGTTCACTGATTTATTTATTAGAAAGTATTTGTGCTGGTTCTGAAGGTAGTTGAAGTGGAACTTTTTTATACCATATCCTTAGCTTTTATACCATCTTCTTACTTTCTGAAAACCTTGATAAAATATAAAGATTGGATAAAATATAAAGATTTCAAAAAATCATAAATGTAAACTGTCTAAATCTATTGGAACAAGAGGTCAACAAGCATCTCCCAAAATGAATAATCACAGGAAAATCTCTTAAATTATCATAGTCAAAATCCAGGATTCCCACATTCATTTCATTTCAATTCAATTCAATAAACATTATTAAGCACTACCCTCTGACATCCATATAGAAAAGGGACATTCTCAATGGACAGTTCTATACAGTTCAAAGATATAGAAAATAATTTACAAAGTGATGAAGGCTGGAGAAAGAGTCAAAACAATTGACACTAACTACACTTGTACCAAAACAACAATAGCATTTAATAATAATATCCAGAGAAATATTATTAATCATTAGTGATAATAATAATGTCCAGAGAGGAGAGGGAAAGTGGAAGGGGACAGAGAAGCAAATACATATCATTGTTAAAGTTAATAGGAACATCTATTTGGAGCTGGAAGGGAATTTACAGGTCATCTAGTCCAGTTTCTTCATTTTATAGATGAAGGAATTTAAGCCCAACATAGTCAATCATTCAATCAGTTAATAAGCATTTATTAAGCATCTACTATATATCAGGCATTATGTTAAGTACTTGCAATACAAAGGAAAAGACAGAACCTGTTCTCTAGAAACTCCCTGACTAATGGGAAAGAGTAAATTTGGTAGAACAACCCACCCATGATCACACAGGTGACAGATTTGAACCCCAAACCTTTTGTCTACAAATCTAGCACTTGCTTTACTATACTATAGTGCTCCTCATTCAAATTATAGGTTGGCATGTATAGTTTTGCCTGCAAGGCTTTTTTAAATATACTTACTTAATGTTTTTGTTGATGCCATTAAGATTAAATTATATTTTGTAAAAGGATATCTTTCTCAAAAATGATAGAGGCAGCAAGACATGTCAGTGAGTGTGCTGGTGTTCAAGGGATTAAAGGACTAGTTTTAAGCTCCGCCTCCGACACTGAAACTGTGTAACCATGGACAAGCCACATCATCTCTTGGGTATCCCAGGCAATTTTCTAAGATTCTAAATTGCTGAACTACATTGAGAAGGAAATTTCCACAATAAGAATTGCCTCAAACAACTGAGATCTTAAGTCCAATATAAAGCTAATATAAAATCCCTTTCTCTTTATCCAGTTCTGTATTTGAATATATAGAAAAATTTTTTCCATTTCCTTTCTCTGATTTCTAAACTGTCTTATTCAAACTTCAGATTTATTTTAACATTTTAGTTTAAATTGTAGCCTCTGCCCATTTCAACTTTGCTTTATCTTGGTCTAGGGTCTATGGGAAATTACAAATGCAACACTGTTTCTGTCCTCAAGGAACTTACTATTCAACCAAGGTAAGATATGGACACAAATAACTAATGCAAGTCATAAAGTGATTAATATTCTACTAGAGATATGAACTTCACTTTCAGTGAAGTATAATGGATAGATGGGATTACTACAGGCAAAGGTTGGTGAAATGATAAAGTCAGCCAGTGCCCCTACCAGCAAAGCCCATGCTTTGTGCAGGGTAGGCTCCAGAAGACCCACAGGTGGTCAAGCAGCCATGTAGCTTCTAAGTTTCTGTATGCAGATTCAGTAAGCCTGGAGGGGTCACCTGAGAAAAGTCCCAAGGTAGTAATCTTGAAAACATCAGGATTCAATAGCAACCACCACAATGATACAGCTTTCACAGCCCTCAAGGAAAAGGCACAGAGGCTCTCAAATCCCTAACACTCTCTCCTAAAATGACAGAGAGGAACTTGAAGATCCAATAACCTTAACTTCAAAAGGACAAGGGGTATAAAACTGGAGGTGGTGGAGGTCAGGATAAGAAGCCAGATGACCCAGGCAAAACCACTGAGGGTCAACAACTCCACCCAAAAGGGCAGCAGGCAATTAATCCTGTCCATGACATGAATCTCCAAGCCAGTAATAAAAACTGAAGAGAGGAGCAAATTTAAAAAATAAAATAAAGTAAAATAACAACCATCAGAAAATCATTTTAAATCTAACTATAATAACTATAAGAAGAGACTCAAAGTAAAATACTGGATTCTTCATAAGTACTTTACAAATAGCTGGAAAAATAGAGCAAAAAAATTAAAAAATGAAATAAAAGCTTTCAACAAAAGTATTAGAAGAATAAGAAGATTAGAAGGAAATGGTGATAAACCTCATTCAAGAAATGGAACACCTGAAAAATAGAATAGACACAAGAAATCATTTACTCTGAGATATTAAGTCCTTTTAGGACAAAAGAATTAAGAAATAGGAAAAAAATGTAAGATATTCGATACATTAAAAAAAAGTCTTAAAATAGGTTTGGGAGATATAATTATCAATGGATATTCTGAAAACCATGATAAAATAGAAGCATGGATGCTGTATATTAAAGAATCATAAATGAAAACTGCCCAGATCTATTGCAGCAAGAAGGCAGCAAGTGCCTTATGAAATAAATATGTACAGGAGAAGGCCTTTGAATTACCATAATCAAAATCCAGGACTTCCACATTCAATTCAATTCAATAAACATTTATTAATCACCTTTTATGTGTTAGTCACTGAAATAAGCACTGGGGAAAAGGGTACTTACTGTTTTTTATCATTATTGTGATCTGACAGTCCAATTCTTTTTTTCTTCCTCCTCCCTACATACCTTAATATTTTTGTAATTTCTTCCATTTGAACTCATTTCTTTCATCTAATTGCTGAAATATTTCTTTAGTATTTTGTTTGATACCATCTAAATAACTGTAATTTTGTCATCATTGTCATTCCATATATTGGTTAAACCAAGTCAATTGACATTTGATGAGTTTTTAACTTTTTTTTAATTCTTCCTCTTATTTATTTTATAAAATTATTTTACTATTACCTCTATCCAGGTATCTGTGCTTGCATATTAATAGCCAAGTTTTTGATCCATTTGTCATGATTATAAAAGATATCTTACTGTCAAATAATCTTCTATTCTATTAGCTATATCTATCCAAGTAATGTTTATGTTTTTGTGTGTTAGTTTCTTATGTATTAATTGTGAAGTATTTGAAGCATTTTGTCAGTATTATAAAAGATATATTACTATCAATTTTCCTGGATTCTATTAGTAATACACAAAATTGCTGATTACTACTGAATGCTTAGTTGAATTTCTTACTATCCTGGTAAATCAATTTAATATCTCAATTTTCGGTGAATCCCTTGGATTTTCTTAATAGAGTGTTATTTAATCTATAGAAAAAGAGATCTTAATGTCTTTGCCAATTCTTTTTCCCTTAATTAATTCTTCTTGCATTATTGCTATGGTTAGCATTTATAAAACAGAAAAATAATAATGATTAGAACGGGCAAGACCATTTACAAGCATGTGAGAAATCGACAACTATCTGAGTGCTTACTGTATATTCCAGGCATTGTGCTAAGCTCTGGGCATTGTTGAGAGATGTTACAAAGATGAAACCAACAGGCCTTTGCAACAGCTTGGATATTGGGAAAGGGGTTAAGAGATAGTGAGGAATCCAGGATACATGAGCCTGAGGGAGTGGGAGAGTAGTGTCACCCTCTACAATAATAGGAAATGTTGGAGGGCAGAGGAAAGTTTAGGGAAAGAGGATAAGTTCTGTTTTGGACATGTTGAGTTTAAAATATGTACTGACTATTTATTATACAAATTATATCCCAAGGAAACTGAAATATGTTAAAATGTGATAAATATTTCCAAAAATACAAACTAGGAAAACTATATCCTAAATAAACCGATTTTAAAAGAAAAAAAAACTTTTTAAAAGTACCAAGATCAGATCGATTCACAAGTGACTGGTACCTAATATTCAAAGAATACACAATTGGGGCAGCTAGGTGGTGGAGTGGATAGAGCACCGGCCCTGAATTCAGGAGTACCTGAGTTCAAATCTGGCCTCAGACCAAACACTTGACACTTACTAGCTGTGTGACCCTAGGCAAGTCACTTAACGCCAATTGAAAATAATAATAGTAATAATAATAACAAAGAATACATCATCATCATGCTATGTAAAATATTTTAAAAAAATAGAAATATACACAATTCTGGTTAATTATTGATTCAGGCATGCTATGCTGGGAAGTCTTGTGACAGTGTTTCCCAAGTCTCACAATTGATTCAAAAGTTGGAGGATGGAAGGACCTTGCATTCAATAGGGGTCATGAAGAGTCAGGCATGACTGAGTGACTGAACAATAGCAACAATGCAAATATTTTGGTTTATATGGAACCTTTCATTTTGTCACTTACTTCCTTCGATTATATGCCAAGCAGTAGAATCTCTACATCAAAGGGTAGAAGCATTATAGTTATTGCATTTGCATAATTCCAAATTGATTTCTCAGTTAGTGCTCCAAAACAAATTTACTGGTATAAGTAATGACCAGTGAGGAAACTCCTTCTACCAAAGCAAATAGACATCTGCTCTGTAATTTAGAGAATTATCTCAGAAAGATATCTCCTGAGAAGATTAAGTGACTTGTCCACAGTCATATAATCAATATGTCAGAGATAGAATTTGAACCAGTATTTGCTTGATTTGAAGGGTCTCTTAGAATTTGTAGCCTCTTATTAAAATAATTGTTACTTTAAAATTCAGGCTTCTCTTCCCTCCTCCTTTCCTATCCAAAATTCAACTGGACTTTGTTGTTTAACAATTAACCAAAACAACACTATTTTTAAAAATCTCATTTGGAGATTTAAAATATTAACTGGTTAATAAAAATCACAAAATAGTAATTGATTAAAACTTTAGATTGGTGACTGAGGTCTGTTATAGAAACACTTCCCCTGTTTCAATCATTTATTTATTTATTTATTTTTACCTACCAATCATTTACATATTTTGGATGCTATTGTTAGCTTTTCAAGTCAAAAATTCTTCTGAGGATCAACCTTTTCTTTATGATTTGCTCACAGTAACTTTGATTTTGAAAAAGCCATTCAAAATATATTAAGCAGTACTCAGATTTTCCAGGAACATGACATGATGAACTTCTCCTATTTTCTTACTTTTCTCAATGCTCTATTTCCATTTCTTCTTTCTGTTCTCATTTTTGGAAATTGAGTTGAAAAAGTTTGTCAGGTTCAAAATGTTTTCCCTTAACTATAGATATGTTCTCCTTATTGTTGATAGGCTCATCTCCTCGGGTTCTTGACATTTAACAATGTTATATTTAGGTATAAACAGGTTGTAAAACATATTGACATTCCTCTTCCCCCAATGAAAAATAATGCTATGTTTATTGCCTAATGCAGAATCATCTTTCCTAAATATACAAGCATTCATGCACACACATATACACTCATATGCATACCAACTATGTGATCAAAAAAGGTCAGATACTAACCTTTAAATAATGAAGATGGGGGGCGGAGCCAAGATGGCAGAGGGAAAGCAGTGACTTGCTAGAGCTCTTCCCCAAACCTCTCCAAATACCTATAAAAAATGGTTCTAAACAAATTCTAGAGCAGCAGAACCCACAAAAAAACAGAGTAAAGCAAATTTCCAGCCCAAGACAACCTGCATGGCTGACTGGAAAGGGATATTGTGCCAGGCTGGGAGAGGAGCGCAGTTTGGCATGGGTGCACAGGCCACAGCAACCCTGGAGCAGGCCTCGGAGGATTTAATCACAGGCAGCTGTGGCGGTCTCCAGACTTCTCAACCCACAAATGCCAAAGACAACTTAGAAGGTCAATGGGAAAAGTCTGTGACTGCAGTGAGAGAAGAAGCTAGGACTCAGCTGCAAGTTCAGAGCGTGCCTTCAGCGCAGCAGCTTCATCCCTGAGCTTCTGGTCCACAGATCGAGGGGGAGTCGAGTGCCTGATAAGAGGGGCATTGCAAAGATCTCTTTGCCAGGGCTGAGGCAGAAATCTCTTGCTTTGCCCCTGCTTGGATCTGAGTCACAGTTCTGAGGGGCAGTCCTGGGGTGAGGAAGAGCGCTCGTGAGGAAGAGTGCTGGTGTGGTGGAGCTTCTTGTGGTGGTGGAGAGGAAACACCTCACCCTTTATCACAGCACCTTGGAAGAACTGATGCTTTTCAGGTCCCTAGAAGTATCTCTGAAAACAGCTGTACAAACCCTTGAAGCCTGGGACAGTAAATTCTCCACATTGGAAACAGACTCTTACCTTAACAAAGAGTTTAAAACTCAAGTAATTGGTTGGGATCATGAGCAAGCAGCACAAAAAGAGTCAGACTATATTATCTTACTTTGGTGACAAAGAAGATAAAAACATACAACCAGAAGAAACCAAAGTCAAAGCTCTTACATCCAAAACTTCCAAGAAAAATATGAATCAGTCCCAGGCCTTGGAAGATCTCAAAAGGGATTTTGAGAAGCAAGTAAGAGAAGTAGAGGAAAAACTGAGAAGAAAAATGAGAGTGATGCAAGAAAATCATGAAAAGCAAGTTAACAGCTTGCTAAAGGAGACCCAAAAAAATACTGAAGAAAATAACACCTTAAAAAAGTAGCCTAACCCAAATGGCAAAAGAGATCCAAAAAGCCAATGAAGAGAAGAATGCCCTAAAAAGCAAAATTGGCCAAATGGAAAAGGAAGTCCAAAAGATTACTGAAGAAAATACTTCCTTAAAAATTAGAATAGAGCAGTTGGAAGCTAGTGACTTTATGAGAAATCAAGACACTGTAAAAACAAGTCCAAAAGAATGAAAAATTAGAAAACAATGTGAACTATCTCATTGGAAAAACAACTGACCTAGAAAATAGATCCAGGAGAGAAAATTTAAAAATTATTGGACTATCTGAAAGCCATGATCAAAAAAAGAGCTTAGATATCATCTTTCAAGAAATGATCAAGGAAAACTGCCCTGATATTTTAGAACCAGAGGGTAAAATAGAAATTGAAAGAACCCACTGATCTCCTCCTGAGAGAGATCCCCAAAGAAAAACTCCTAGGAATATTGTAGCCAAATTCCAGAGCTCCCAGGTCAAGGAGAAAATATTACAAGCAGCCAGAAAGAAACAATTCAAGTATTGTGGAAACACAATCAGGATAACACAAGATTTAGCAGTTTCTACATTAAGGGACCGTAGGGCATGGAATATAATATTCCAGAGGGCAAAGGAGATAGGATTACAACCAAGAATCACCTACCCAGCAAAACTGAGTATAGTCCTTCAGGGGAAAAAATGGTCATTCAGTGAAATAGAGGACTTTCAAGCATTCTTGATGAAAAGACCAGAGTTGAATAGAAAATATAACTTTCCAATACAAGACTCAAGTGGAACATGAAGAAGTAAACGGAAAAGAGAAATCATAAGAGACTTATTAAGGTTGAACTGTTTACATTCCTGCATGGAAAGATGATATTTGTAACTCATGAAACCTTTGTCAGTATTAGTGTAGTTGGAGCAGAAAAATTATATGTACGTATATATAGAGATAGATAGATAGATACATAGATACATAGATACATAGATACATAGATACATAGATACATAGATACATAGATACATAGATAGATAGAGGGCACAGGGTGAGTTGAAGATGAAAGGGTCATATCTGGAGAATAAAATTAAAGGATGAGAGAGGATTATACTAGGAGAAGGAGAAAGGGAAAGGTAGAACAGGGTAAATTATCTCACAAAAAAAGAAACAGATAATAAAAGGCTCTTATAGTGGAGGGGAAACAGGGGAAGGTCAGAGGGAATGAGTGAATCTTATTCTTATAGGATTTGACTTAAGGAGGAAATAACATACACACTAAATTGGGTATGGAAATCTGTCTTACTCTACAGGAAAATAGGAGTGGAATGGGACAAGAGGGTAGGGGGATGGTAGAGAGGAGGGCAGATTGGGAAAGGGGGTAATCAGAAGGAAATACTTCTGAGGAGGGACAGGATCAAAAGAAAGAATAGAATAAATGGGTGGCGGGATAGGATTAAGGGAAACAGTTAGTTTTTCATAGCACATCTACTATGGAAGTGTTTTGCATAACTGCGCATGTATAGATTGCCTTTTCAATGAGGGTGGGTAGGGAGGAAGGAAGGGAGAAAATTTGGAAACCAAAGTTTTAAAAACACATGTTTAAAAAAAATGTTTTTACATGCAACTGGGAAATAAGAAATACAGGAAATGGGGTACAGAAATCTATCCTGCCCTACAGGAAAATAGAAGGGGAAGGGTGGGGAGAGATAGCAGGGAAAGCAGACTAGGGGAAGGGGTATTCAGAATGCATGCCATCTTGGGGTGGGGGAGGGTCAAGATGGGGTGAAAATTTGGAACTCAAAATCTTGTGGATGTAAATGTTGAAAACTAAAAATAAAAAAAAGGAAAAAAATAATAATAAAGATGGGTGTCTTTCCTTACTTGCCTCTATGTCTGACCTGAACACGTCTAACTGAATCTGATTCTCTATCCTGGTCCAGCATACTGGAATTTCCTAGGAGAATTGGATTTATGGCAAACCAGAATTTGCTAATAGTTGTTGACTGGCAGGAAGAAAATTCTTGCCTAAAAGCACTAGAGGTGCAGGGACAGAACAATCTCAAGGACTTCACTAAATTCAGGAATTCATTGCACTGCCTTTATTGATTCATTTTAGTGAGATGAGACATAGAGGAGGACTAAATTAGTTATCATGCCTATTTTTCAGGTACATAAACTGATGCCCAGGCAGATCCAAGGTCAGATATTCTGAGGCTATAATCTAGGCCACTCCACCTTTAAGTTACTGAAATACTTATTTGTGGGTTCTACTCTGGGGCAATGACAAGTCCTTCACCTGTGTTTTGCAAATATTGCCTTATGGTTTGCAGCAAGTGTACAGAATTCAGCCTTCCATTTCCTTTTGCACTTGATTTAAGATATGATCTATTAATGCTTTGATTACCTGATTAAAATATACTTTGCATCATACAGCAGCTTGTGACAATCCTTTATTCCTAAGAGTTGGGATTCCAAAACAGAAAATCACTTTCTGAACTCTTTAGCCTCCAATCTACAAAACCCTGAGAATACTGGAACCTGTGTACAGGAGGGAAATTTTTCCATTACCACTGACATGCTTAAAAGAGGACATTCTGAAAAGCAAAAAAAAAAAAATCAATCTACTTTGTTTATTTCCAACATGAATGCATTCATAGATCATAAATTTAAACTTGATGAAGACCTTGGAGATCATACCATTCATATTTCAAAGGAGAATTTGAAGCCCAGAAAGGTAAATGACTTGCCTAGAGTCACACAGTAGGCATCTCTAATACATAGTGCATTAAGTGAAGAAATTTTGTTTTTCTGATGGCAGATTAAAATGTATTGGATCAAAGACACAAGAAAAGTAACAATGAGAGAATTTGATATTTAGAGAGTAAACTGATAAGCATGCTTTGGGGATTTCTTTAATATCTCACTTTTCAAAAAAAAGGATCAGAATAGCATTCTTTGCCAGGAAAAGAATCATCAATTTATCACAAAACAATCCCTCTACTCAAGCAACTTGCAAATATTTGGTTGAATCTATTTCCATTAGAAAAAAAGTAAAGCACAGAAAAGAAGCAATTTCTTTAATGTCTGGCATTACTGTGTATATTCTATGAATGATGACTATTATATTACATCATATCACCTCTTAATTTTTGTTGTTGTTCAGTTGTTCAGTCTTGTCTAACTCTTTTGTGACCCCATGGACCATAGCACACACTTCTAACTTCCATCATCTCTCATAGTCTGCCCAAGTACATATTCATTGTTTCCATAACACTATCTGCTCATCGCATCCTCTGTGATCCCCATTTTCCTTTTGCATTCAATCTTTCCCAACATTAGGGTCTTCTCCAATGAGTCCCATCTTCTCATTATGTGGCTAAAGCATGTAAGTTTCAGCTTCAGTATTTGACCTTCCAGTGAGTAGCCTGAATTAATCTCTTTAATTATTGACTGTTTGATCCTTTGCTGTCCAACGGATTCTCAAAAGTCTTCTCTAGCACCATAATTCAAACGCATTGATTCTGCAGCACTCAACTTTTCCTTTATTGTCCACCTCTCACAACTATACATTGCTACTGGAAAAACCATAGTTTTGACTATACAGATATGTGTCAGCAAGGTGATGTCTCTGCTTTTTAGTATGCTGTCCAGATTTGCCATAGATTTCCTTCCAAGAACTGTGTCTTTTAATTTTATACCATGTGTGGATTGATCTGAGTATACTTTCTGTGCAATTAATTAGTTCCAAAATTGTATTTATATTTTCCTACATAGGAATTAACTCCCTACTCACCTTCAATGTTACAGAATGACAGACTTTCAGATTGAAAGGGGCCTCAAAGGTTAATATAGTCCAACTTATACTAGACAAAAAAATTTTTTTTTTACAAAATTCCTGAAAAGTGGTCATTTAGACTTTGATTGAAAACTCCCAGAGAAAGAGAAACCACTACCACCTGAGGCAACCCATTCCACTTTTAGATGTATCTAATCAGACCCAGATATAGCAATAACTTCCAGGGGTGTGACCTAGATGTAAACATGAGAGGGTAATGTTGAGTTTGATTCTTCTTTCAGGTGGAACACTTTTGCCTCCTTCTAATGCCTGCTGCTAAACAGGCCTTCTACTTTGCAGGATCCAGGTTTCTCCCTTTCTCCCAAGATCCAAGTGCTATGCTGTATCTATTTCATTATCTTCTCATAGGTATATGATGGATTTCTCTCCCACTCCGAAGGTCAAATAAGCTTCCTGGCCTAAAGGAACCTAAGATCAATGCCTAATCAGCAGCAAGGTTGCTTGCTGTGGGTAGACCAGCTACCGCCCTAACCTCTGTTCATAATAAACTCAGCCCTTCCCCTCTCCTTATCACTAGTATTCTTTGCCCTCTATTTCCACTGTACCCTCTCAAAATTTACTCCTACAGAGGGAAGATTCCCAAATTTAGAGTAATAGGACCTGAGCTTGAATCCTGTGTGTCTGGACTCACATTTTGTTCACACTACCATTTTGAGGCCTTCACTCTGTCACCACTCAGTAGTTATCTCTTCCTTAAAAGCTCATTCAAGTCAGTTCTGATCCTTGTTGCTGTCATCTCTAGACCTCCATTTCCCTTTCCCTCCTCAATAAGTCAATAATCACCAGTCTGTCCCACTCCAACACCTTCCCTCTTCAAACATCCAGTTTCTCAACCTCCTAAATTCCCATCTACCTTAAGGATTCAAAGGAGTAGGGATGATGCCTTAGAGACATTCCATGCCCCATACCTTAGACCTTGCTCCTTCCACCTCTATTCTCAGCTTAACTCAATTTGTTCCACTTGTGCTAAAGGTCAAGTTGCAGCTCTTATTCTAAAAATTAGGGCATTTTTCCTTGCATTGAGTCTAAATTTCTTCACAACTTCCACTGACATTCTATATTTACATTTAAAATTATACATATTGCTTGTATCAGTTTAAAAGCACACTGATATCTTCATCAGAATCTGATCAGAGTTCCAAAGACATGTATAAATGTACATAATATTCATGGGGAATTATTTTTACAATGGACACCTCCTACAAAACAAACCTGATTCAAATGTCCCTTTGTGTGGTAGTATTTCCAATGCTTTTATTTAAGCTACAAAAAGACATGGAATAAGCACAATTTCTCCACAATTTACATTAGAAAAATATAAATTTTGCTGCCTTTAAATTAGGGTGATTGGATTAGAAAAGTCGCTATGCAGATGCAATACTAATTACAACCTAATGTACTTTTTTTGTTTCCTCTGCAATATCCTGATTAAGAGACTGTGCCTCAGGAAATCTGCCAAATAAATTTCAAGTCTTTAGATGTATGTTTATTATTATTAATAATACTAATAACATTGATTTATGAATGTCAGATTATGTTCTTATGTTAATTGGATTTTTTTCTTCGTCCATTTCTCTTGATGCATATGTTGGCAGTCTTTAAAAAGATAATTTGTTCACTCTTTTCTTCAAATCCTTCTGTGTCTACATAAAAGATTGTTAAAAGATTGCTAAAAAAATTCATCTAATGAGGATCAAAAATCATCAAGTGTTTATGAAATATTTATTATATGTCATCTCAGGACCATCCTTTTGCACTGGCTGTCTCCCATGCCTGGAATACTCTCTTTCCTTACCTCTGTCTCCTGGCTTCTATGTCTTCATCTTAAATAACACCTTCTTCAGAAGGCCTTTCCCAACCCTTACTCCCTAGTGTCTTCCCAATAATATTGCCTTCTATTTACTATCTATCTATCTATCTATCTATCTATCTATCTATCTATCTATCTATCTACCTATCTATCTATCTACCTATCATCTATCTATCTATCTATCTATCTATCTATCTATCTATCTATCTACTGGTATCTACATAGTTTTTGGCATGTTATCTTCCCATTAGAATGTGAGCTTGAAAGCAGGGATGATGTGTTTTTGCCTTTCATTGTATCCCTTGTATTTGCATACAGTAAGCACTTTATAAATGCTTGTTGCCTGACTGACTAATGATATGATAAGTACTGAAAAATGGGCTTAGCAGGGGTGAAGCTTAGGGGGATGTGGAATGATTGGGGGTTATGGTCAGATAGAGAAATGCCAGAGTCCTTCATTAGGGAAATGGAACATTTCTGGTTAAGAATGAAATCCAACAAAACTTGGGTTCAGATACTACTTTTGAAACATATTAGTGATGTGAGCTTTGGTAAGTCCATCATTCTTCCCTTTAGTCCATCTCTTTACTAAACTGCCAAAATGATTTTTTTCTAAAAGACAGATAGGATTATGTCGTGTTTAATAGATTCTAGTGACTATTGCATTGAGAATTAAATATTAAGTTCTTGGGCATTTAAAACCCTTCATAACATTGCCCCTTTTTACCTTTCCAGCCTTTTTGCACTTTTACTCAACTATGAACTATTTATTCCAGCTACACTGGGCTACTCACTCTCCATCAGGATACTCTATCCTGTCTCTCACATGACAATCTGTATGCCAGGAATGAGTCCTCTCTTAATCTCAACTTGTCAGTTTCCCTGGCTTCCTTCAAGGCTCAGCTCATATTTCATGATTTGCAAGAGGGATTTCCTGGTCCCCTCTTGCCCCAAGTCAATCAATCAATAAGAATTTATTAAGTGACTATTATGTGCCAGGTACTATGCAAAGCCCTCAAGACACAAGAAAAGTCAAAAGACAGCCCCTGTCTTTAAGGAGCTTACAATCTAATGTGAGAGACAACATACAAGCAACTATGAACAAACAAGCTATATACAGTAAATATAGGAAATAATTTATGAAGGGAAGACACTAGAATTAAGAGAGATTAGGACAGACTTCCAGGTGAGGGTGGGATTTTAGCTGGTACTTGAAGGAAGCCAGGAGGTGGACATTAAGAGGGAGAGCATTCCAAGCAAAGGGGACAGACATTGAATATTCCTATAACTGAGAAATGTAGTGTCTTATTTGAATAATAGCAATGAGACCAGTTAAGAGTACCTGAGGAAGTATAAAGTATAAGAACACTGGTGTAAAGGTGTGTATGTGTGTTTGTGTGTGTGTGCATGTGTATGTTATTAAGGAGGGTTTTAAACATCAAAGAGAGGATTTTATATTTGTTCCTGGAGTTGATGGGAAGCCACTGGAGTTTACTGAGTGTGGGGATGATATAACTGGACACATGCTTTAGGAAAATTGCTTGGTGGATGACTGAGAGACTTATGGCAGATAGACCGACTGTCAGGCTATTACAATAGGTAAGCATGAGAAGATGAACACCAGGATGCTGTCAGTACCAGAGGAGAGAAAGGATTGTATTGGAGAGATATTGCAAGGATAAAATTGATATGCCTTTGCAACAAATGGGATGGAGTTTGGTGGTGAGAGATAGGAGAGTCAGGTATGACACCTAGGTTGCAAGCCTGGGGAACTGTGAGGGAAATCGGAAAGGGGAAGAGTTGGAGTGGTAAAGATAGTGAGTTCATTAGTATAACCTGCCATCTGAGATTATTTTCCATTTAATTGGCATAAATCTTGTATACTAATAATGGCTAGATTTTGCTTTGCTTCTTTTTGTATCTCTAATATTTAGTAGATTGCTTGGCACATAATAAGACTTTAATAAATGTATGTTGCTAGGCAGATCTCTAAGACTATAAGTTTTAGAAATAGTATTGGCCTGTGTTGATGGAGGAAGTTCCTCACTAGGAAGCTCCCTATGTACCAATGAATTCACAGGTTCAGTTTCTTTCCCCAACTCTACCTCATGAAATATGTTGTTAGTGTCTATTTTCCACTCCTGCTGCATGTTCTCCTCTAACACTCACATAGCTTGGCCAATGTGTTATAATCACAGAAGCTTGCTTGGAACAAGAGATGACAAAGTAGCTAGTTTTCAACAACTTATAGGAACCTGAAAAATTCAGTTTTGGAAAGAGCAAAGGTCTAAATGTTTTACCTGAAACTGAAATTTTGCCCATCAGTTCCTTTTTTTTGTTTGTTTTTTTTGTTTTTTTGTTTTTTGTTTTTTGTATGTTTTTTGGTTTATGGTTTGGTACAGTGTTAACTTTCCTCAAGTATCAAGCTGACTCACAAAAAGAATAGTTTTTCCTACTTTTACCTAAAAAAAGGAATTAAATATCACTACCATTATTTTTGACAAAGACATTTCAGTCAAGTTCCAGATAAAGGATGTTCTTATTATTACCTTTCTAGGTGTTGAGTTAAAGAAACACGTTTTTTAAAAAGCTAGCACCAGGAGATAAAGCATACATTTTTTTTAATGGTTGGCCATGCCACAACTTTTTTCTTGAATAGTGCCAATGTTGCAACTGAAATCCACATGTCACCAATGGCTTTTCCAAACCTTTAGCTACTTCGAGAAGAATTGCTTTTGTGAAGTTGTTGCAATTCTAAAATCCTCTAAACCTTTATTTGAAACAGTTTGCATGCAATTTATTAAATGACTTGGAGGCAAAATAAACTACTTGTATATATCATTTCTTGACACGGGAAATAATTCAAGGGTTACTGCATTAGGGAGCAGAATTGTTTGACTAGAATATGTAAAATAATATTTTAGAGTAATAGCCCACTTGGCTTTGATTACCAGTTATCATTCTTTAAAGATCAATTGAACAATTGATCAGATCACTGATTAATTGGGTAATATGATTTTATTCTTTAACTAGACAAATAATTACTGTTAAATTCTTATAGAATTTATCAATATTTCATGGAAAATCAGGCCATGAGTAATTTGGCATAGGCTATTTGGCTTAGGAAAGCATCTAATTATTGGTTATCTATATATGTTGATAGAAAACAATATGTGTATATTAATGGAAACAGTAAAATTTAGGGCTATGGCTTGAAATCTTATAAAAAGAGGAATTTTCTTAAAATAATCTTGGCTTCCTGCCTGAGGACCAACAATGAAGAATGCTCTTCTCCCACTGAGAGCTAAGTGATGGACTTAATATGCAAAATGAAACAGATTTTTTTTTTGACATTGCAAATGTTAGTCTTAGTTTTGCTTGCCTAAGCATATTTGTTATTAAGGTTATATTTCATCATTTCCATTGGGGTAGTACTAGTGAGAAAAAAAATGTTTATTAATTGAACAAAAAGTTAAATATTAAAATATTGGCCAAGAGAAAAGACAAAACATATGTCTTTCAATGAAATATAGAAAGGAGGGAAGGAAGGAAGGAAATGAAGGAATGGAGGGAGGGAGGGAAGAAAGAAGGAAGGAAGTTAGGAAGGAGAAAGAAGGGGGGATTTCTGTAATACTAGGCTACTATTTGGTATTTCTGAAGACAAGTGGCATTCATGTAATGTCACTAGAATTGGGTACATGGTGCCTAACCAAATTCATGTCACCCTTAAAGCTATAGCTTCTTTCAGGGACAGTATAAATCTGGAAAAAGACATAAACCTGATCAAATGTCATGATTTTGTTGACTTTGATGTAAATTCCTTCTGGCAGAGTACATACTAACCATAAGTCCTTTTGAGGAAAAGGTACAATATTCTGTATGCAGTTACCTACACCAGTTTGTATTTCTTTTTCTAAGACAAATTATTTTGAATTGCAACAAGTCAACCAAGATAATGTAAAAAGGACCGTACAAAAGTTAAGAAGGTATATGAATGTACAAATCTTTAATGTAATAACCATTCCACATGCTACAACATAGAACTTCTGGTTCTAGTAATCAGAAACTTTGATTTAGAATTTTAATTATAGAATGATGGAAATCAGATTGAAAAGGAAACTGAGAAACCAGTTACGCCAACTGATTCATTTTACACATGAGGAAACTGAGGACCAGAGGGATGTAATGCCTTGCCCAAGGTCATACTCCTACCAAGAAACAAGTTGAGGATAGAATGTAGGTTTTCTGATGCCTGATCCTTCTTCTTCCTTCTTTACCATGTTGTTACATTTAATTAGCATGTGAGAATGCTCCCAAAACAGTATTAAATAGCTCTTTAATTAAAAAAAAACTATATTAATACCTTTCTTTTTGTCTGTACTAAAAGAATCCCTAAATGATAATGAAGCAATCTTTTTATAAGCATCCCTTCTCTGCACTGAGTTTCCCTTTGTAAGGTAGGTCATAATACCTTAAATAAAAATGACTGCAAACCTTATTGAGGCAGTGAACAGTATAACTTGGTGACTAATATTAATCATAGGCACCCTTAGAATGAAGATAATGCAAATGTGCACACAAGTAAATTCACATTATGTAGACCAGTATAGCATGCATAATTAGGATTCATTTTTTAAAGTGCATGAAAATGTCAAAAGGAAATTTTAAGTGATATGGATTACTGTTATGCAAATTTAGAATCTTATTAAATTCGGTATCCTTTCATTGAAACTGGTTACTCAACAAGGGGCTTCACAGTCATCAAAGTTCATCACAGCGTCAGCCTTCAGATTCCCTTTCTGATTTTCCCATTTTTCTAGCATGTTAGTAGAGCAAGGAAGGCAGGCTGAATTATGGGCAGTATGAGTGGAAAATAGCCCTGGGGAGTTCACCATTCTATGCCTGAGACTGACAACAACCATCACCTCTGAGGATGAAAAAACAGAACTTTGAGAGTTGATGCCTGAGAAAGTCACCATTCTACTGTTTCTTAACCAAAAGTAAGAGAAAACATGTGGGACATTATTGTAATGAAGCAGTACAGTTGCAAAGATCAGGAGTTTGGGGTACCTTTCCCAACATGTTTGGGGACATATTTTCCCCTCAGCTGTGCTTTTCTGTGTCTTACTGAATTTATATCTGGTTCAGGCCATACGGGATGTTTTGCTGACCAAGTGGGCCTGCAGGCCTTGAGTTCGACATCTCTGAACTAGATGACCTCTCAGTTTCCTCACAGCTGTTAATCTATGACTGTCAGACTATCAAAATTTGTAATAATATAAATAAATGAAAATTAATGAGCAAAAATCAACTGAATTCCTAGAGACAGAAGAAAACAGTGAGAAAGGCCAAACCTTTTATACTCTTGTTTAGAAGGTGGCAGGCAGATCCTAGTCTGTTATCTTTTCAAGTAATTTCATGGAGGGAGTATTGAATTCAGAGTCAAGGGGCCTAGAAGAAACACAAATCTTTCATTTCTACTGCACAAGTGAGCCAAGTTATCTGAAGTAGTAGGGAGTGTCTCTCCCTAAGGGAGAGACAGGAGGCTGCATGTGCCCACCAAGTCAGATCCCCACTATCACTTTGACCACCATCCTCCCTTACACCCTTATGGATGCAAAGCTGCTTCCAGCCTAGCACCTGCCTCAATCATTGAGATGAGAAATCATTATGTTGAAAAGATTCACCTTCCTTATTACCACCAGTAAAAGGTCTTGGCCAACAGCCACCAAATACATGCACCCTAGGGATAGCAGAACCCCTAGTCCATTGGTCTTCTTGTACCTGAACCATCACAGCCATCTTCTGCCAACCACTTACCATTCACAATGCAGTCAAATCAGACCAGCTGAGGTAACAAGGTCATGTCCACTAAGAATGTGATGGAGACAGCCCAAGATTTTGAACCTAAAAGCTGTGCTTCCAACTTATTGTTAAATCTATGTCACAGACTGATATGATTTTTATCAGTAGGAATAACATTAAAGAAGAGGCATTACTAGCTGCTTTGCTGCTATTCACTGAGGACAATGAGACATTTCCATCTAACCTGTAACTGATACCTTTGTTTTCTCTCATTAGTATGTGGGCTTCTTTCGAATGGTCTCCATTAATTTTCTCTTGATATCCCCAATATTTAACACAGAGTTTTTCACATAGTATTCAATACATGCTTCATTCATTCGCTTACTTTGCTGTACAATCTTGGGTAAATCATTTAACTTCATTTTATTTTAGTTTCTTCATTGTTAAAATAAAAAGTTTGGAGATGTTCCCCTCCCCCACGCCTAAAGCTTTAAATCTTTGTTTACCAAAACAAACTTGAATACAGGACTTGACATTTTGATACAGTGCACCAATGCCACTGACATAGAGGTGAATCAATATACAATTTTTTCACAGGCTAGTTGCACAAAAATGAAATTGACATGAAGTTCACTTTATAATGAGAAGCACCTCATGAGCCCTTCTCCCTACAAGATTTGCTTTCCCTAACCTCAGCAACCGCACGACTAATTAATTTGCTTTAAGTGCTGATTAATTGAATGGGATGATCATGAGCTAAATAGTCACTGCCAATTTAAAATTCACTCTCCACAGTTATCATTTTCATCCCTAGGAAAGAAAAGTAAGGCAGTAGTGAGAGGGACTATCGCAAAAATTAGAAAAGTTAAGGGAAGAAAAGAATGATTAAAGAGAAGAGTACAGAAAAGGGCAGATAAGACATGGAGAATTTTTTAAAAAATACTTTATCTTCTTATTCTTAGTCATGAGAACCTTAAATCACTAAACAAGAATAAAGCTTTTCATGGAAAATTGGTAGTTACCATTTTAATTATGGTTTCCCTAGCTTCTCAGTTGTGGCTGCTTAGCTATGGAGTTGAGGTTCAGAGCCTCAGCATTTCTTCCTGGCTGTAACCCATGTTGGTGTGATTGAATGATTATGTTGCCATATTCCAAAGATTATGTTGGGAGATATATCACAAGAAAAATAAGGGAAAATGTTTCTATAGCTCTTCGCATGCCTATTATTGAACACATATGTATATGTGAGTGGATATAGGGTTGTGAAGACTAAATGAGATTTTCTATATATTTTATTAAATATGGTACATAGAATACATGATATATATAATGAATATGTAAACTATATATAAAAATTTTATAAAATATGAATAAATATATCATATGTTCAGTATATATTACATGTGTAAAAAAACATGTAGAAAATTTCATTTAGTCTTCACAAGTTTTTATGTTAAGAATTTTATGCCCATATTACTAATGAAAAAGAAAAACAAGTGATGATCAGTTAGGCTAATTGACTTGTCCATAGCTATATGGCTGGCAAATATGTAAAGAAGGCTCTGAAAGTTCAGGTCTTTCCGGACTGAAAGACCAGAACTTTCCTCAGTATATTTTGTTGTTTCTGTTATTATTTGTTTCTTGTAGGTCTGTGATATCATCACTGTGGGAATATCCCCAGGAAAAATCTCCCTCTTCCAATGCAAATTGTTAACTGCTGTATAATTTATAACCTTAACAAATTGCTTGAGGGCACTGAGAGTTTAAATGACTTTTCTCAGCTATGCTGACCTGATATATCAGAGATGAAATTTGAGTCTGTGTCACCCAACTCTGGAAGCCAGCTCTTTATTCATCATATCACGTTGACTCCTCCCACTCTGCTATGCTGCCTTATAAAAGAGATATTTCTTTGTAACAAGCAATTAAAATACACATGTTGTATCTAACGTATTTTCCACATGATTGAAGGTCAATAATCCAACTCATGAAGTATAGAAAGTCTTGTGGTTTATTATTTTTTAAATATTTATTTTATACAGTGAGCATAAATTTCCTAAGGGCAAGAACCAGACCTTGTAATTTTTTTTTTTTAAATACCCACAGTGTCTAGTGCTGTGACTTGGCACAATAGGGAAATAAAAAAAAAAAGTCACTTGACAAGTAGAATTAAGAATGAAGCCAATAGTAGCTATTGAACATATTTTAGATGTATACCAATGAGAAAATTTGATGCATTGGATAAAGGGTCTTTGAGTCAAAGAAATCTGGGTTCAAATCCTATCTTTGTTTCTTGCTAGCTATGTGAACATAGGCAAGTCTCTTAATGTCTATAGGCTTCATACAAGTTCCTGGGTTGTGATCTCCATAATGAAGGGCATTTCCTGCACTTGGAAGTTCTTACACTGACTGAAAGCGGTCTTTTACATATTAATGAAGTGAGTTCAAGCTCAATATTGTCACTCAAATTAGTCTGTGTGACTGTTGGACTCGGATGATAAGTAAATAATGGAAAAGAATATATGGGATGTTCAGAGAGGACTAGTAGCCTTGTTGTGAGGGTTTGCTGAGTGTGAATCCCAAATTCCATGAACCCCAATTTGAAACAGAGTCTGATCTAAGAAAGAGACAAATGAAATTGGGGTATATGTGTCCACAGTTTAATTTTTTAAAGTTGATTGACATGCTTTACATAGGAGTTCAGTCCAAACCTGGGTGTCCTCCTAAGGGCGCCAGTTCAGAACTGGCTCAGTTTTGGATTTTGAGGTATAGCATTATGTGCCCTTCGAAGAGTAGGTGTTTCTGAGGGGGTGCCAATCAACCATGATTGGTCCACATACTAGGAGGTGGGTGATATTAAAATGAGGTCTTGGGTACATGCTTTAGATCACAGTCCTCAGGGGCCAATGTCACCCACCATCAAAGGAAATGCCACCCACAATCTTGGAAGTCTGTCTCCACCCAAAGCTCAGTATATATAATCGATTCAGGCCTGGGTTGGAGTTTGACCAAGATAAGAAGATTCAATGCAATCTCATTATCAGAGATGTCCTTCTGAAGAACTTTGAAGCAGAATGCTGGCAGGGTAGAGCTCTGAGTCTCCAGGACAAAGATTACCAAGAGAAATCATTTTTAACATGAGCCAATTTTGGGGCTGCTCATTTATCTTTTGTGTCCACCTGGCACCCAACTCTCACCTGAGACTCCTAGAAATTATGGCATGTACCACTAAAACTGAAGGTAAACAATGAGCCACAAATCCTTTGTGAGTTAGGGGGGTATCTACCCCAAGCATTCGAAGATTTCCCTGAGCATGTGGGTAGGGGAGAACAATTTCTTCCAATAGACATGGAGATGGCTGAATCAAGCTGTCTTAGAGCTTGGTCAGACATCAAAGACACCAAAGTCATCCACTGCATTCTAGGGCATTTCTAGTCATCTAGAATTTCTGTTTTGCTGCTAGACTTCAATGACTCTGCAAAAGAGAGTAAGGCTGATGACTGTGCAACTCCACCTGGCTTAAATCCAATTCACTCGCAAGTTAAAATGTCACCCTGTGATATTATCGGTCTTCTTCAAAAGGAAGGATGAACAACAACAATGGGAAGGGATTCTGATGGGATCTTACTTTGGGAACTGAGACTTCCTAGACATTTTATTGGATGGTGTTAGAACTTAGAGTAAATAGTTGGAATATGACAAAGTCTAACAAGTGAAGTATTTTGCATGATAATTTATTAACTTCCTGGGGCTTCCAGGTCACATAGCCAACATTATGAACCATCCTTATGACCACTAAAACAGCTCCAAAAAAGGAATTATGTGCAAGAGATAAAGGAATTTTATATTTCTCTAAAATCTAAGTCACTAAAAAAAATGAGGTGAAAATAGGATATATAAAATGCAGAGAAGGCTAATCTCTAACTGTTAATTAGCTCATTTAGCAATTAGTTACACTCTAGTAGAGCTGCACAAACTGACTCATTGACATGCAATAGAAGTCAATTCTGCCCCTCCCCCCTCCAAGTGCCATGGAAAATGGAAATGCAAAAGTTTGTTCTGGCTGTGTACAGCACGGGAGTATTCTGTACTCTGCCAGAACTCAGAGAACTGAGGAACAAAAAAAACCTGGGACAGGACACGAGCATATGTAGAGTTCTGCAAAGACTGAGGGAAAGGGAACTGGCATACTGCTAGGACTAGCTGTGTCCCCCTAGAAGGTAAATGGGATAGAGACAAGGATCAGCAAAATATGAATTGCCCATTGTGAGAAGAGGCTGAGACAGCTTTGAGGTCTGGCCTCCAGGAAAACCACACAGGGGAAAGAGTCAGAAAGTGAGCAATTTGGGAAGGAATATAAAAAGAAAAGTCTGAAATTACCTAAGATTCTAGTTGGAAGAAAATTCAGTTAATGACCTTGAGTAAATAAGCAGATAATTCAAAAGGGAAGAAATTAATAACAGAAGGGACTATACTTCCAGATCAGCTAAGAGAGTCCAGACATCTATGCATAATTATTATAAGACAATGAGATGAATCAACAAATGATGAAACAGAAGGCTCTGTTAATTTCCAAGAGCTTTTGGAACCAGAGTGGGATGTTCCCAAATAACTTAAAAGAGAAATAAACATGTGAAAACAGAATTTATGGATTGCACAAGAAAAATAATTGGCAAAATGGAAAAAAAACCCAACAACTAAAACTCACAGCAGCAAATCTCAAAGATAGAAAAGAGAGAACACCTGATTGGAATAGAAGTACATAGAAATAAATGAATGTATAGAAGAGAAGAGAAGCAAAAAGCAATAATATTAAAAGACAGTAAGATTCCCATAGAAGGAAAACATATGGATTGCATAGAAATAACTTGAAGGTTATAGGTTTCCCATAACAACATGACAAGTTAAAAGAAATGACTACCATCTCACAAGAAATAATACAAGAAAATGGCCAAGAAATTCTAAACACAGAATACAAAGCGTCAATTAAAAGAATCCATAGATTACCTCTAGAAAACAGTAAAATAAAAGAAAACAAAAAAAAATTTTGATGCAAATCCCAAGTGGTTACATTGAACAAATCCAATGACAATAAATTCTATAAGCTATCAGGAGAAAGACCTTTAGTTATAAAAGAAAGAAAATTCAAATAATATGAGACTGTTCTGTGCCCAGCTAGAAACTGTAAGAGGGAATGGAATAACATCTTTTAAGAAGTAAAGGAGCTCAAGATGCAGGACAAGGTGATATACCATGCAAATGTAACTATTGCTGGAAAAAGTGGATCTTAACTAAAAAGATGCAATAAAAGCATTTTTGGGGGAGAGGGAACGGGCCTGAACAAACCATTTGCTTTTTAAATACCTTAGAAAACAGAAATACAACAAAGACAAACAAATAGAGGAACCAAAGACAATGAGGACAATGATGTCAATGACAGCAACAACAGTAGCAACAACAACAAAAAAATGAAAATAGAGAAAGCACTAAGAGGTTTCTTTCTAAAAGTACTCTCAGAGAAAATACTTTCTAAAAGACAAGGGTGAAAATGGAAGACAAACAGAAGAAATGGTAGAAAAAATAGATCTGAAACATTATGACCCATATTTCACGACACCATTGCAGGTGAATCAATGTTGTTGTTCTCGGGCTTTTTTTTTTTGGTGGGGATGAGAGTGGGGGGGACTAAATTAGTGAATGAAAGGGTATGTAAATAAAGAGAAGGGTGGAAGAAAATAGAGGAGTATATGTGATGTACCCAAATCAAGTCAAAGATCAAGTGAAATAAGGAAATGATACTTTACATTGCAGAGATATGTGTTTAAGACAACTTCATCAAGCAGAGCAGAAGCAAAAATATTATTTTAGTGCAATTTAATCATAAATGAAGCATTATAGAATAAACTTGGCTGTAAATCTGACTGAGTTTTAAGAAAGAATGGGAGATTTAATTTCTCTTTTTAATCCTTACTTATCAAGGAGGTCTGTAGCATCCTTAAGTGCAATTCAGGACGTTTTTGGGGATCTGTGATCTCTTTAATGTGGGTACTCCAACAAACGGTATTGTCTATTAACGCTTTCTCATACTGTGTGAATCTTATCAATGTTCTTCCATAAACAAAAAATGTTCCTCCAAGGGTCACTCAAGCATAGATCTCTTGATGTATGAGGGGAAACACTTAAGCACACAGGTTGTCCATCAATTATCCTTAAAGTTAACCTTGCCCTTGGATTGTATAACTCCTTGATAATATATTTTACATATTTTCTGACATTAAAGTATTCAGAGATAGTAAGCTAGAAACTATTAACATCCACCATATATCCCTCCATTGACTTTTGGGTGGCCCGTACCTTTGTTTCTTCAGAGCTATAGTATTCCACAATTCACAACAATATAGCATTATATGAATAATATTTGTATGAAATCCATGTGTATTTTTGTCAGAAAGAAGCTTAGGCATCATTAGGAATACTATGGAATTTTCCAAATTCAGTTGCCTACTTTTACTCTAATTCAATTTTGAGTTTATCTTTTATTGCTAGTGATTATCTAAGAAATGTGTATTGATAGACCAATATTGTTGGAGGAACTCAATTAAATTGAGAAAATATTTCTCTAAATATATATGGCTTGCTGAACATTTGCTGGGCCTTTTCAGATGAATTCCACATGGTCCTTTTCCTCAAGGGTATTTCAGACTAGAAGTGTATGGGTGTTCAAGGGAGGACTAGCACCTCTTGTGTGAGGACTACTGAGCCATTTTCAGGGCTGCTCATCCATTTTTGGTATCCACCTGCTACCCAACTTTCACCTGTGGCTCCAAGAAGCTCCAAGTATGTGCAATGGCCACACCCTGGTAAACTGTCTGGGTAGACAGGCTAAACCAAATTGAGGGTAACTGATGGGCCTCAGACCCTATGTGAGTTAGAGGGATGTCTACCCCAAGCATGTGAAGCCATCACTAGTGAAATAGGTGGCTGTGAATGTTTTCTTTTAATGGGCCATGAAGGTGACAGAAATAGGTGCTATGGAGCACTTAGAGTTTATTCAGACACTGAAGACACCAAGGTCATTCACTGCATCCAAAGCTATTGCTAGTTGTCTTGATTTTTGTCTTGCAACTAGAGTTAGATGACTGAAAGAGAGTGAGGCTGACAACTTCATGCAACTATGCCTCACTTAAATTCAGTTTATACATAAGGCAAAAGGAATCACCTATACTGTTTTACTATTTTATTTTACTATTCAATAATTTTATTATTTTATCATCCTATTATTTTGCTATTCCACTATTTTACTATTTTATAATTTTGCTATGTTACTATTATTGTTATTTTACTGTCTTACTATTTTGCCTACTTCAAAGACTTGTGGTGATGGGCTAGTGATAAAGTTGTAGATGCAGATGAACTGGGAGCTGCAGTCACAACCATGGAAACAGGCAGTTCAGGCCATAAGATCAGCTTCTCCCTGGACTTAAGCAGCAAGGAGATTTGAAAGCCCTCTGGGTGTCTGAGCAGCCTTTTTGACAAGACCACACTGCTCATCCCCTGACATGAGGAAAGCACTTGAAAAGGTGCCTTAAAAATTGTCTGCTTTAGCTAGGCCTGGACTTCTTACTACAGCAGGCAGGAATCCTACCTTGTGGTTGAAACACACAAAAATGTACAAAAACTTTTGTAAAGATTATTCTACTCACCATCAGTACATGGAATGTGTGCACATTTATGGACAACATGAAATCCAATAGACCTGAAGGACAAATAGCTCTTGTGCTATAGAATTCAGCAGGTATCACATCCATATAATAGCCATAAGTGAAACAAGGCTGGCAAATGAAGGCCAATTTACTGAAGGCAGGGCTGGATACACATTTTTTTCTGGAGTGGTTGCATGAAAGGGAGCACCATGAAGTTGGCATAGGTTCTGCAATCAAAACTAATCTAGTCAACGAGCTTGTATACCCACCAAAAGGAATGAATGATAAACTCATGACAATGCAATTGCCACTTACCTGAAAGTCACCTGGAAGATGATCATTTGCCTGAGGGCCAGTGTGGTTTCAGAAGGGGAAAGGAATTGTCAGTTTTATTTTTGCTGCTCAACAACTCCATGAGAAATGCCAGGTACAGAACAGGAGTCTATACCCAATTTTTGTCTGTCTAATCAAGGTTTTTGATACTGTCAGTTGCAAGGGCCCATGGAAGATGATTGCAAAATTTAGTTTGTAGAAGTTCTTAAGTACCGTATGCCAGTTTCATGATGGGGTGCTGAGAGTGCTACTCAGATAGGCTGGTCATGTTGTTTGAATGCTAAAACATACACTTGCCTCAAAGACTGTTTTTATGGAGAACTCACCCAAGGTGAGAACTCACATGGAGATCAGAAGTGATACAAGGATGTTGTCAAGGCCTCTTTGAAGAATTTTGGTATTGATTATAAGACGTGGAATACACCGCCACAGGATCATTCAGTATTGCAAGCCCATATCAAAGAAAGGACTATACTGTATGAGCAAAGCAGAATTGCAGCAGCTCAAAAGAAACCTGAGATGTGCAAATTTAGACATCTTCATCCCAAATGTTCATATGGACTATTTGTGCCTGACCTGTGATTGAGCCTTCTGAGCTCATAATGGTACGATAAGCCACAGTCAGACACAGTGTACATTGACCCCAACAACATGATGCCATTTTGGTCTATTTTGAGTATGAAGGAAAAAGAACGTCAGACTAATAGGAAGGGGCAATACAACTACAAAAGTATCCATCACACTAAATAGGTATGAAAAGTATATAAGTACATAAAATGCTATACAAGGGCAGAGATTTAGAAAGATGGAAGGGACCTTTAAGTTTATCTAATGCAAACATTCATCAGGAAACATTCCCAAAGACTAATTGGCTCGCCCAGAGTCACCCAGCTCGTAAGCAGCAGAGGCCAGGATGCAAATACTGGTCGTCTGACTAAATCCAGCCCTTTCCACTATATCACAATTTAGAGAAGTTGCATTTGCTATATTGGTGATTGCGAAACTTTGTGGAAGAAGAGACATTTAGAAGATGACTTGAAAGATGGGTAAAATTTTGACAAATGAATTGGGAGAGCAGGTGACGGCCTTCTTAAATATCTCCTAGAAATCTGAGAGAATAAGATTAGGAACAGAAATCTTGTGCTTAATAAATTTTCATCCAACAGTGGTTGGTAGTATCAAAGAGAAATGATGAAATAAAAACATATGACTTCCACTACTATTTTGATTGTGTAACAAATTTGGGCTTTTTTGCTCTTTAATCTTACCAGACAATCACATAAGCACTTCAAGTTTCTGGAATACTTCCCCAAATACTGTCTTCATTGTTTTTGATAATTTTTTTTTGTTTTTTAATTCACAAGAAAAATATAAGCAAGCACAGAAACCATCAACAAAATGTCACTGTTTTGAAAATAGACTAAATACCATGTGATAATAATTGTAATTGGAAATATACAGAAAGTTAGTTTTCCAATTCTATCTTCTATGAAAGGAAAAGATTGGAGTGTTCTAGAACATAAAAAAATTTAGTCATAATAAAGCCTATTACTGTGTTTTAAGCATCTTGTTTCATTCTTATTTAATATTGTCTTCTTTTACAGATTTGTAATTTTTCTAGCCAATATGTGTATTGTTATTTTGTTTCTATTTCTCTTATTCTTAATGCCAGTCATTCAGTATTCCTCTGAATTATCCATTATTCCTTGTAGTGATTAAAACAAAAGTCTCATTTGATCTCCATAATAACCTTTAAGGTAGGCCGAACTATGGGTATTATTCGGGATGGTATAGCGTAATGTTTGACTTGGATTCAGTTGCTGAGTGACTTTGGGACAGTCACCTAAACTCTCTGATCCAAAATTTATATCTTAATAAAATAATTAGATTAGGTGACCTCTAAGATTCTTTTCTAGCTCTAAAGGTCATTTTGTAGATGGAGAAACAGAGGCTTAGAGAGCTTGAATGACTTGCCTGAGATCACATGGCTTGTACATGGCTACAGCTGAAATTATAACAGAAATTTTGCTTCTGAGGCTGTTGCTTATTCCACTAAAATATGCTAATTTTTTGGGGGGTTAGTACAATGAGGATGACTGCTTAGTTTTGCTCTCTTGTTCATCAGTGACTTAAAATCCTTAAAATCTACCTTGCTTTTACTCCAAGTGATCCTGTGGCTAGTCGTATATAATGATAAGGAGCCCTCTAATTAGCTGGTAAGCCAGAATAACAACTGTCTTAGGGTTACTGAACCACAGGTGAGTGGTTTACACAAGGAGTGACTTATGCTTTTTTCATTTTCTATTGTCACTCTGAGAGGAGGAAGGAGAACTTTGAGCTGCACCCGAGACCCAGGTTGGAAAAGGGTAATTGATTTATCATCTCTCACCTGGTCATTGTACCATGGCCACATAGCCATCTTTGTCTCTGGCATTTGTACTTTCCTGATCTTAGTCAAATTATTATTTTATGGTAGGTGTGTCCAGGCATTGACTCTGTAAGTTTAGGAGATGAAAAAATCCCATCAGAAATCCCACTGCTGATTGGTAGTGTTCACTGAATCATCAGTGGCCAATACAACTGATGGAGGTGTCTGAAAGCCATCAGCCTAGCAAAGGAACCTGTTGGTCACTGATACTATATCCTATAGTGAAATATATGAAGACTCCATAAAGGAACCTCTTTACCATATGTGTTGTTTACAACTGAACTATAGAACTTTGGAGAGAATATTTTGGAGCTACTCTTCATATTATATCTTTTTAGTAAATCTGTTTTCTTTTTTTTTCTTTTTTTTTTAGACAGTAAATCTGTTTTCTAAAAGCTAGAGTTAACTGGCTGATTGTTGATCAGAAGCAAACTAAGCTCTTGAATGACAGTTCTAGAAATGTCATATCCTCAGGGTTTCTCCCAGAAACTCTAAAAGGTGGCATCCATTACCTGTCCTCTGAGGCTCCAACTGCTGATTATGGGTACTCAATTGGGGGATTTGCCCAAAAGTGTATGCTATATTTATATTTGGAAATTGTGAATCTGATGTGGTTTAGGGGTTTAGGGGTTCTGGGACCCCAAAATCAAAACACGCAGGTCCTGCCCAAAAGAATTCAACCCAAGTCTTCTTTTGGCCAAAGACAAGGTTTATTAGAACATCCATCATATTGGGCAGACTCTTAAGGAGTCTGAATATTAGTAAACTATTGGCTAGATTTTAAGAATCTGAGCAGTGGCTAGATTATAAGAATCTAAGCATCTTAATGGAGACAAGAAAGATTATGGAAGGGATCTAGGAGTAGCCAAGTAGTTTGAGGTGACTGGAGGAGGGGTCTAAGGAAGATCTGAATGGGAGTGGCCAGTAAACTGGGGTGAACAGGACTCCTGGGACCTGGACAATGGAGTCTAGCTAGGATTAAGGGTGGGAAATGGCTGGGGGCCATAGGGAGGAGCTAGACTAGGTTAAGGGTAACAGAATTGAGAGATTGGGAATAGCCACAAAGAAAAGTCAATTGATGGGATTATAGGTTTAGGCAAATGCCAGAGATTTGGTCAGGAGGGAAAATCCAGGGTTTTTCCTTTCTGGAGTCCAGATCCCAACCTTATCAAATCCAGGTTCATTGTCCTTTTTGCATGAACATTTGATTAATTTTTCTTCAAAAATCTATTCAAAATTTATTAATTTATTTAAAATTTTGTCTTTGCTGTCTGACTATTGGTGACAGTTATGACTTGGAGAAAATCAAAGAATAAATTTTTGAGAAAGCTTTGGTCAAATGTACAAAATAAAACAAGTGAAGTGTTGATTTAAAATGCTGCCTTTAATAGTTGAGTGAGACACTACTACTCAGATTATTTAAAAAAAAATGCAGCAGTTGAAATGTCTTATTTTTCTTCATGGGCTCAAAAATTATGTTCTCTTTCTGTCCAAAATATTAAAATGAAACAATATCTTGCTATGTGTATACTGGTGGGTAGCAAGAGAGAAATAATAAGTTCAAATGGAAATTTTCAAGAATGGCCATTTTGACATTTTTCTATGAACTCTTTACCTTGAATAAAGATTATTGGAAGAAACATTTCCTTCAATGAGAGATTTTTTAAAAAAACATTTGAATTACGTTTTCTCAGATAGCCCATGGAATAAAATATGAAAGTGACTTTCATTGACTTTTGCAAAAGGCTGTCCTGGAAAAGAAAAACTTAGCAAAGTGCATGAGAATAAAGAGCCATGAGTATGTTAAATACCATATTGTAAATTTTATCCTATGGTTGATTCTGGCATTTTAAGTATCCCACTATATTTAGGCACTTGTATCACTGTTTTAATCTTATCTTCATTTTACAAGAAACAATTTGGCAGAGAGTGGTTAGGGTGCAGGGAATGATCTTTACCATCTGTAGGGAATTCAAAAGATAGTTTCAACCTCAGTTTGTGGGAATCTTCAGGTCTTCCCAGTACTGTAGATGCCTCATGGCATTCTATATTCCCTTAAGGAAAGGGTCTCAGCTATTTTAGCCCATAGCCTCAGGAGGTACCTTGCTTATTTGATTTAAAACCCAAATTTATAACCAGCAGATGCCCTCAGGCTTAAACTAAATCTGCCTTTTGGAGGCTTTTGATTCTGTCAGAAATATCACTATAGGAACTCAGTCTGCTATTTGACTTGGGGTAGAAAAATTCATTTTAACTCCTTTCTGCTTCTTTTGTGCTAATATAATACATACAAATCAGCCTAGGGGGCAAGGCTGAAAGCAGTCGTGGGGGACCTGGCAACCATTGTCCTGTTTTCCTGCCTGAAATAAAGTTGCTGCTTTCTGCATGTTCAAAGATAGATATCTGGTTCTTGCATAGTTCATTGACTCAGTGTAGATAGCTGACAGATATAACAGAGTGATTTTTTGAGACATATAAAGATAGAGAATGAAAGTCTATACTTGAGCTCTGAAATATACTCTTTCACTGTACATAAGTTATACTAAACAATGGACAAATTAGTGACTTTTAATATCCAAACAACTTTAATAAATGGTTTGGGATTTGGATTATTTCAAATATTACTTAATAGCATTCAGTTTCTAACTTTTTTCCTAGGCACATTCTGAACTTTTTGTGTCATTTTTTTTTCATATAGGAAAGAAAAGCATATGGAAGCTTGCAGGATATTAACAAAATAAAATAAAGAAAAACAATTACTAATATTCATTTAATTATTTTCAAAGATGGTTAGGTACATGACAAAACAAGTCTTTCTTATCCTTGATCCTGAAGTGTTTTTTTTCCTTCTGTATGACTTTTTCTTTCATAAAAAATCTTGCTTACAAAAATTAATGTTGAAAGCTATTTTTACATGGAATTGGAAAAAATAAAATATTATTAAGTGAAAAAATCCTGTTTTAATTTTTATTAATTATGACACTTTAATAACCACTGGGTCTTCTTTTGGCTGGGGCAGGGGAAGGGGGCAGTAACATTAAGAAGTTCCGAATGTGAGTTCACTTCAAAGCTTTTTCCATAACACCGTAACTCTTAGTTGATGTTTCTTTATCAATTGATGGATTTCATTAGGACAAGTTAAAATTTAACAACATGAAAAAGACAGACAGCTAAGCCATTTGTAGGACTGTTTTGCTGGTGGAAAAAGATGGAATTTTTTTTTTTGCCTAGGATGAAACCTGTTTGTTAAGAGTTAGAGTAAAACATTAAGTAAATGTTTAATTGTGGTATCACTTAAAAATGGTACACACCAGAAAGCCTATGAGATTTCCAGAGTAATGAACTAGAGGAGCTGTTTCTGTTCTCTGTCTTGTCACCACATTGTGATATGCTGGGTAATCTTGAGCTAAGCAGAATAATAGAACAGAAGGAAATGCGATCTAATGAAATGGTATTACTTAAATCCTGTTTGGGTTCTGATAGCACTAGCCCATAGGGTGCCTATGTGCCTAAGAATTTATTTCTTCTCTCACACACTTCTTGCTGGCCAGGTCTGCTTCTATTATCCCATTGGTATTTGCCAGAGATTCCCTGGAGCTCCCCTGAAAGCCTCCAACCTTTAATTTTACAAGTAAGAATGAGGTGATAGACAACAGAAATCTACTGTGCTGTTTATAGAAGAAAATGTTAGGAGGCCCATAGGAGATACCCTCAGAAGCTTCCACTTCTTTCTCATGGGCCCATCTCAATTCATCTTTTCATTTGAACCATGCAAAATCGTTTTTTTTCTGTTTGCCCTTAAAATTAATGCAAAATGTGTTAGCCTTTCTTATCTTCCTAATTTTATCTCCTTCAATAATAACTCACATTTATATAGTACTTTATAGTTTATAAAGTATATTATTCAGTATTGTCCTGGTAAAGAAGGAGCAGAATTGTAATCTCACTGTTGCAATGTGAGGAAATTGAGACAAGAACCCTTACGTTGGCTTACTTTGAATCTTAACATGCTTTTCGTGGAATTTTTCTACTAAATTCTCTACATAATATATTTTTTATATTCCAATTATGTTCTTGAAAAACTTTTGTTAATAGTTATCACAATTACATTAAGGTAAGATTGCTAAATGTCTCGTAACATTATTTATCAACTAAATCCTTCATCTGAAATGTCCATGTCCAAAAACTGGCAAAAGATCTCTTAATTGTTATATCTAATGACCTTTAGTCATTCCTTGTTCCTCTTGAAATTTCTGTAGCATCACTGACCATCTTCTCCTTCTGGATAATTTGTTCTCTTTGGGATTTCATGACATTGTTATCACTTAACTCTTCTTATATGCTTGATGGTGTTTTCTTAGTTGAATTTTCATCTGTGTGTCTCTGTCTTTCTGTTTCTTCCTCTCTCTCACAAATATACACATCATACACACACAGGCACACAGACACAGACACAGTTACTGTGGGTTTGTTTTGAGTTTCTGTCCTGGTCTCTCTTCTCTTCTCTTCCCTTCTTTCTTTTTATTTATTTTTTTGTTTTGCATCTTTTTCCCCCAATTTGTTTATTTAATTTTAGTTTCCAACATTCATTTCCACAAGATTTTGTGTTCCAAATTTTCTCCCCACCCAAGATGGCATGTATTCTGGATTATATCTTCCCCCTAATCTGCCCTCTTTTCTATCACCCCCCTGTGCTAATCCCCTTCCCCCTCTATTTTCCTATAGGTTCAGATAGATTCCTATACCTAATTGCCTGTGTATCTTATTTCCCAGTTGCATATAAAAACAATTTTTAACATTCATTTTTAAAAATTTGAGTTCCAAATTTTCTCCCTTCCTCCCTCCCTACCCACCCTCACTGAGAAGGCAAGCAATTTGATACAGGTTACACATGTGTACTTAAGCAAAACACTTCCATAATAGTCATGTTGTAAACGACTAACTATATTTCCTTTCATCTTATCCTGCCCCCCCATTTATTCTATTCTCTCCTTTCACCCTGTCCCTCCTGAAAAGTGTTTGCTTCTGATTACCCCCTTCTCCTATCTGCTCTCCCTTCTACCACTCTTCTCCCTCATATCCCCTCCCCTCCTACTTTCATATAGGGTAAGATAGATTTCCATACCCAATTGAGTGTGTATGTTATTCCCTCCCTTAAGTCAAATCTGTTGAGGGCAAAGTTCACTCATTCACTCTCACCTCCCCCCTCTTCTCCCCCACTTCTATCTCTCCTTTTCTCCTTCTCTCAGTACATTCTTCTCTCACTCATTAATTTTATTTTTTACATATAATCCCTTCATATTTAATTCACCCAGTGCCCTCTGTTTATATCTATATCTAGCTATCTATCTAGCTATATGTGTGTGTGTGTGTGAGAGTGTGTATATATATATATATGTACATACATATATATTCCCTCCAACTACCTTAATACCAACAAAGGTCTCATGAGTTACAAATATCTTTCCATGTAGGAATGTAAACAGTTCAACTTTAATAAGTCTCTTATGATTTCTCTTTCCTGTTTACTTTTTCATGCTTCTCTTAAGTCTTGTATTTGAAAGTCAATTTTTCTATCTAGCTCTAGCTTCTCAAGAATATATTAAATTCCTCTATATCATTGAAAAACAATTTTTCCCTTCATAGATTATATTCAGTTTTGCTGGGTATGTGATTCTTTGTTTTAATCCTAACTCCTTTGACCTCTGGAATAGTATATTCTAAGCCCTCAGGTCCCTTAATGTAGAAGCTGCTAAACCTTGTGTTATCCTGATTGTGTTTCCACAATACTTGAATTGTTTCTTTCTGGTTTCTTACAATATATTCTTCTAGATCTGGGAACTCTGGAATATGGCTATGATATTCCTAGGAGTTTTCCTTTTGGGATCTCTTTCAGGAGGTGGTAAGTGGATTTATTCAGTTTCCATTTTGCCCTTTGGTTCTAGAATATCAGGGCAGTTTTCCTTGATAATTTCTTGAAAAAATGATGTCTAGGCTCTTTTTTTTTTACCATGGCTTTCAGGTAGTCTAATAATTTTTAAATGAATTCTCTTGGATGTATTTTCCAGGTCAGTTGTTTTTCCAATGAGATATTTCATATTGTCTTCTATTTTTTTCATTCTTTTGGATTTGTTTTATAATTTATTGATTTCTCATAGAGTCATTAGCTTCCATTTGTTCCACTAATTTTTAAGGCATAATTTTCTTCAGTGAGTTTTTGGGCCCCCTTTTCCATTTGGTCAATTCTACTTTTTAAGGTATTTTTCTCCTCATTGTCTTTTGGGACCTTTTTTGCCATTTTATCTAGTGTATTTTTTAAAGTGTTGTTTTCTTCAGTATTTCGGGGTCACCTTTAGCAAGTTGTTGACTTATTTTTCATGATTTTCTTGTATCACTCTCATTTCTATTCCCAATTTTTCCTCTACTTCTTTTACTTGCTTTTCAAAATCCTTTCTGAGCTCTTCCATGGCCGGAGACCAATTCATGTTTTTCTTGTAGGCTTTGAATGTTGGAGTTTTGACTTTGTTGTATTCTTCTGATTGTATGTTTTGATCTTCTTTGTCACCAAAATAAGATTCTATAGTCTGAGGTTTTGTTTTGTTTTTTCTCTGCTGTTTGCTTATTTTTCTACCAATGACTTCACTTTTTAACTCTTTGATAAAGTAGGGATCTGCTTCCAGGGTGGATGGCACACTGTCCCAAGCTTCAGGGGTTTTGTGCAGCTGTTTTCAGAGATACTCCTATGTACCTATAAGTTTTCAGTTCTTCCAAGGTGGTATGATACAAGGAAATGTGCTTACTCCTTCTCCTGGCCTGTGATCTGGTCTATGAGTGACCACAAGCACTCTTTTCTGGCCTGGAACCATGAAGAGAGTTCCCTCTCCACTGTTGCCACAAGCTCTGCTATGCCAGTGCTCCTCCTCACCCCAGGACTGTCACCCAGAACTACAACTCAGAATCAAGTATGGGCAAAGCAACGGAATCCTGCCTCAGTGCCAGCAAAGAGATCCCCATAATCTCCTTTTGATCATTTGTTTCATCCCCTTACCTTCTGTGGGCTGAGAGCTCTAGAAGAAGCCACTGCTGCTGCTGCCTCCACCACCTCCCCAGGGGCTGCACTATGCTCCTCTTTCATCCAGGTCTGACAGAAGTTTCCCACTGACCTTCTAAGTTGTCTTTAGCATTTGTGTATTGAGAAGTCTGGAAACCACCACAGCTGCCTGTGATTCAGTCCCCTGAGGCCTGCTCCAGGTTTGCTGGGACCTGGCCTGTGCTGGCATGGCCCACACTAAACTGTGCTACTCTTGCAGCCTGGTGCAACACACCTTTCCCTTCTTCCATCCAGGTTGTCTTGGACTGGAAATTTGTTTCATATCTTTTCATGGGTTCTTCTACTTCAGAATTTGTTTAAAGTGATTTTTACAGATATTTGGAGGTGTTTGGGGGAGAATTCAAGTGAGTTCCTGCTTTTACTCTGCCATCTTAGCTCCGCCCTCCTTCTCTCTCTTTTTTTTTAATATACTTTCTCAAGTGAGGGTCTCATCATCTCCCATGGATTCAATTATCATCTTCATGCACATGATTCCTACATCTGTATATCTACTTCTACTTTCTCTCCCAAGCTCCATCCACTCCATCATCATCATCACTGTCCATTGTCCATTTCAAACTGGATGTCACTCAGTAATGTTAAAATCCACTTGTCCAAAAGAGAATTCATTATCTTTCCCTCAAAACACAATTCCAATTCTCTTCTGAATCTCCCTGTTACTCACAACAACTCACCTCTCCCTAGTCTTCTTACAGGTTATTCCTCTCTACGTATTCTATGCGTAGCTAGGTGGCATAGAGGATAGGGTGCTGGGCCTAGAGACATGAAGACTTATCTTCTTGAATTTAAATCTGGCCTCAGACATTTACTAGCTCTGTGTCCCTGGGCAAGTCACTTAATCCTGTTTGTCTCAGTTTCATCATCTATAAATGAACTGGAGAAAGAAATGACAAACCACTCCAGTATCTTTGCCAAGAAAACCCCAAATGGAATGGTGAATAGTCAGATATAACTGAAAAAACAACTGAACAAAAACAACACCACATATTTTATGATCCAGCAACCTCAGGCCTTCTTGAAATTCTTCATGCTGTCTCTCATGTAGATGCCTTTTCTGTGACTATCCCCTTTTTCTAGAACACAATCCCTGCTCACTTCTATTTACTGACTTCCTTGTCTTCCTTGAAGATTCAGTTCAAATCCCAACTTCAGCCTTTCCTGTTCCCTTACCCTTTTACCCAGATTGCTGCTAGTGTCTTCCCTTTAAGATTACCTTCCAATTAAACTGTGCATGCCTTGGATGTACATACTTGTTTACATGTTATCTCCCTCATTAGAATGTGAGTTCCTTGAGGTCAGGGGCTGTGCTTTTGCCTTTCTTTGGACTCTCAGTGTATAGCAGAATGCATAGCATATTAAAAGTGCTTAATAAATATGCCTTTCCTGACTGTTTGTTAAGGCTTCTATCTGCCTTCCAGTTCTTCAGGTTCACAACCTTGGAGTCTTTGTTGATTCCTCCCTCTCACTCATTCTACATGTTTAATCAGTTGTTGTTTCATTCTCCACAACATTTCTGGTATTTTCCTATATATCGCTACTCACACAGCTGCCAACTTAGTTCAGATCCTCATTACCTCTCATCTGGATTATTGTAATAACCTCCAACTTGGTGGCCTTGCTTCAAGTTTCTCCCTACTCTAATCCTACATACCTCCCGAAGCAAGTTTTCTGAAACTCAGGCCTAAGTATGTCAAGACTCTATTCATTAAACTCTATTACTTCTATTACTTCTAGGATAAAATATAAAGTCCTTTGAGTTTGACACCCCTTCTCTGGGCGACATTTACATTACAAGTTGCTGAGGAAGTGCTTATCTGCATTGGTAGATCATCCTAGTATTCCCTATATAAGTGAAATCACAGGTCTAGTTCCTCTGCTTATCCCTAGTGATTAATATAGAACCATGCACATTGTAAGAGTTCAATGAATACTTTTTTCCATCCATCCATCCTTCCATCCAACCATTCATTCATTCATCCAGTCCCCATTTTTCCATCTTATCCACTGTAATGTCACAAGAGATTTGTTAAAATGTCTTAGTGGAGTTATAATAGGCTCCATGTATCATGAGATTTATAATTATTTCTTTTCAGGTCCAGAGGTCACAAATTGTATTAATGTGGAGGCAGAATTTAATTTAATAAAAAAAAGAAATTTAAACCAAGTTGAACTGTCCAACCAGAGAATGGGAAGCATCACGAAAAGGTGAGTACCTAGTTGCTAGAAGTATAGAATAAATCAATCAATCCATCAATAACATTTATTAAGCACCTACTATTTGCCAAGGCCCTGTGGTAACTGCTGGAGATACAAATACAAATAGAGACAGTGTCTGTCCTTAAGAAGCTTACTATGCATAGACCAACATCTCATACCCTATATGAAGATAAGGTTAAAATGGGTACATGATTTAGACGTACAGGGTGATACCATAAGCAAATTAGGAGAGCAAGGAATCGTTTACCTGTCAGATCTGTGGAGAAGGGAAGAATTTATGACCAAACAAGAGATTGAGAACATTATGAAATGAAAATGTATAATTTTGATTGCATTAAATTAAAAAGGTTTTGCACAAACAAAATCAATGTAACCAAGATTAGAAGGAAAGCAGATACCTGGGAAATATTTTTACAGCCAGTGTTTCTGAAAAAGACCTAATTTCTCAAATATATAGAGAAGTAAATCAAATTTATAAGAATATAAGTCATTCCCCAATTGTTAATTGGTCACAGGTTATAAATAGGTAGTTTTCAGATGAAGAAATTAAAGCTATCCCTGATCATATATATATATATATATATATATATATATGTAAATGCCTTAAATCACTCTTGATTAGAGAAATACAAATTAAAACAACTAGGAGGTACCACCCCATACCTATAAGATAGGCTAATATGACAGAAAGACAAATGATAAATATTGAAGAAGATGTGGGAAAAATGGAACACTGATGCATTGCTGTTGGTATTGTAAACTTATTCATTCTGTTTCTGTTGTTGTTGTTGTTGCTGTTGTTACTCTTTTTTTTTTGCCTTTTAGTGAGGCAGTTGGGGTTAAGTGACTTGCCCAGGGTCATATAGCTAGTAAGTGTCTGGCTGGATTTGAACTCAAGTTTTCCTGACTCCAAGGACAGAGCTCTATTCACTGCACCACCTAGCTACTGTCAAAAGTGATCCACTCTGAAGAGCAATTTGGAACTATGCCCAAAGGGCTATTTAACAAAATACCATTTGATCCAGCAATACCACTACTAGGTCTGCATCCCAAAGAAATTATAAAAAAAGGGAAAGGGACCCACATGTACAAAAATATTTATAGTAGCTCTTTTTGTGGTGGCAAAGAATTAGAAATTGAGGGGATGCCCATAAACTGGGGAATGGTTGAATAAGTTGTGGTATATTAATGTAATGGAATATTATCTTTCTATAATACAGGAAGAGCAAGCATATCTCAGAAAAAAACCTGGAAAGACTTACATAAACTGATGCTGAGAAAATGAGCAGAACTAGGAGAACACTGTTGTACACAATAACAGTAACATTGTGCAATAATTAACTATGATAGACATAGCTCTTCTCAGTAATACAATGATGCAAGGCAATTCCAAAAGACTTGTATGGAAAATGCTAACCATTTCCATAGAAAGAAGTGTGGAATCTGAAAGCAGAACAAAACATATTATTATCATTTTACTTTGGTTTTTTTTTTGTTTTTTTTTCTTTTTTTTCTTTCTCGTGGTTTTTCCCTCTGATTCTTTTGCAACCTCACTAATGTGGAAATGTGTTTAACATATTTAACATACATGATTGTATATGTATAAACTATATTATACTGCTTGCTGTCTTGGAGAGAGAGGAGAGAAAGAAGGAAGGGAGAAAAAATTTGGAACTCAAAATCTTACAAAAATAAATCTTGAAACCTATCTTTACATGTAATTAAAAAAAAGTACTATTAAGGAAAAAAAAAGAAGCTTCCAAAGTAACCGCATAGAGCTTGGATCATTATTTGCAAGGGATATTGTAAGACACTTTGAAATTTGTTGGAAGGCTAGGCTCCATACTTACTAACACACTTCTAACTCTGCTTCTACCTCTATGATGTTCTCCTCATATATTCAAAACATTGTATCAAGACCAAAATATGGCTCCTTCAGTCACACTAAAATCTTAGGAAACTTTTGCACTTACCCATCTGTGTATGGTCTTTGTGTAATGACATCCTCTTTGAACTCAAAGTGTCAAATTTGGTCAAATCCTCAGGATTCAAGAATATAAAGTCTAAGTTTTGTATGGGAAAATCCAGGACAAATGTTTTTTACTGCAAACATTAAATGAATCATTCATATAAATAAGTATGAATCTAATCGTCTACATATTAATTTTAAATGAATATGTTTATGACCTCTTTCTCAAGGACTCCTCTTTTCTGACCCTTATTAATAACAAAACATCTACTGAGCTGTAATCATCTTCTCTATTTAGGTTAGATTAGCTCCAGAGTATCTGAACAAGAAATCTTTCAGGATTGAAAGACAGGTCTGAACTTGGCTTTTTAAAAGTTTACTATCACCAGCACTAAGGAAATGAAGATAGAAAAAGGAGACAGAGATAGACAGACACACAAACACAAATTTCACTTTGGTAGAATCCTTCATGTCTAAGAAAAGATTAGTTTATATAGAAACTCTACCATCAGGAAAAATAATAGAACAGAAAAAAAGTGTTTATATCCTTGCATGTAACAAAAATACTGTTACATGCAAATTTTTTTTTTAAATGAAGGGGGCCAAGCCAAGATAGCAGAGAGAAGCCAGGATGTTTCCTGAGCTCTCTCCATTTTCCCTTGGAAACAACATTAGATCAAACCTCTGAACAGATTCTGCAGTGACCTAACCCACACAAAGATGGTTTCCGACTTAAGATAACTTAGAAGGACTTCCAAAAATGTCTGTCTCCCTTGTATAAAACAGAAGCACAGCCCAGCACAGACAATGTCCAGGAAAGCCAGCAGGAGGCGTTTAGCAACTGAGCCCTCTCAATACTGGCTCAGCAGACCAGTGGTACAGTAAGCCAGTTGTGAGGCCTCCAGCCACATCACAGAAGGCAAATTGTGTAAATTTGCATAAAAGGGACAACTAGCCCAGGCCACTTCAGCACAGTGGGAAACTCATAAGCATCTGAAGCCCTGTCATGGAAAGCCAGTGACCAGGCCACTGGCCCCCAGCACAAAATCTTGGGACAATGCTCCCCGTGTTCCAGAAACAGAGCTCAAATTTAAAAGTCATGAAATAGGCTAAAAATGAGTACGTAACAAAAAAGAGGCCTGACCTTAGAAAGCTACTGTGGCAACAGAGAAGATCAAAACACAAACTCAGAAGAGGACAACAGTATCAAAATGCTAACATGTGAAGCCCCAAAGGGGAATATGAATTGGTCTCAAGCCCAAAAAGTTCTCTTAGAAGAGCTCAAACAGGATTTTAAAAATCAGGTAAGAGAGATAGAAGAAAAAAATGGTAAAAGAAATGAGAACTATGCAGGTGAATTATTTTTAAAAAGAGTTAACGGTTTGGAAAAGGTAGCAAAAAAATTGACTGGAGAAAAAAACTGGAGAAAAATCTTTTTGTCTTCAAGATTTCCCCTCCCTCCTTCACAAAAGAAAAAAGGTGATAACTGGGACTATCACCCTAAATGCTGCAAAAGGTATTTATAGCATATTCTATTTCTGAAGACAAGATATTTTGAACCTAACCATGAATTTGTCAGGAAAGGGAAAAGGCATAATTAATAATAATAATAGTAGTAGTAATAATAGTAACAATAAAAACAATAATAAAAGTCATGAAACTCACATTTAAAAAAATACCATATTTATTTTGGCAGAACACTTGTTCAAGACCTATTATACCTCATTGTGTTAGGTGCTAGGGAAACAAAGACAAAAGTGCAAGTTGTTGCCTTCTACTGCACTGGAAGTGCCTTGAATGCAGGGAATGTTTTACTTTGTTTTTGTATCCTTAATTCTTAAAACAATGGTATTTAGTAAGTGATCCTTGATTTATTGATTGACCTAGTAAAGAGCATGGTTTCTTAAATATAAATTTCACCACTGGTATTATTACTTTTTTTATCATTGTTATTATGCTCTGTACCCTTCCTGACAGACATACCTGGCTAAGTTTTTTGGAAGCTGGTATTCAAAAACAATATGTACTATTAACATCTATAATTGTGGCAATTAAGGTGATACACATGTACAATATGTATGAATGTGTGTACAAAAATGAAACAAAGTAAGTTGGTGCGGTCAGCTAAGACATCCTATAGAAGCAGTCACAAGATGTGTATAGAAAGAATCTAGGGTTTCTGAGAGATGGAGGTGAAGAGGGAATGCATTTGAGGTATGGGGATAGCCAAGGCAAAAGCATGGAGGTAGGAAAAAGAAGTACAGTATATGAGGAATGGCAAAAAGTCCAGGTTGGCTGAACTGCAGTGTACAGTAATTTAAGACTAAGTTGTAAAGGGCTTTAAAAGAAAAAATTGTTTACATAGGATTCTTGAAATAATGACACTATTGGAATTTCTCTAGAAAGAGAGGGACACAGTCAGACCAGAGCTGGAGAACTACAATGTTGGCAGCTAATTGAAGAATGGATTTTAGTAGGGAGAGACTACCTTCCCAGAAGTTCACAATGCAATACTTGTTTCAAGTATTTTTCAGTGACCTAACAAAATCCTTGACAAACTACCAAAGGGAAGCTTAACTCCTGTTTATAAAGCTTTGTTGTTGTTGTTGCTGTTTTCAGGAAAGTTACTATCAATTTAATAATTTAATAAAATTGTAATTTCAGTGTTTGTGGTCCTGGTAAGGAAATATGTATGTATGTATGTATGTATGTATGTATATGTTTATGTATGTATGTATAATTTCTTTTCTATGTAGAACATTTTAGACACATGATTTTACAAATAGAATGAACCGTGGAATCTTTTTATATATACAAAAAAGGAAGATGAAGGATATTCAGTATATTTTTAATAATTTTATAATAGGCCAAATTTTAAATAAAATAAGAAAATTGTTCAAAGAAGGCTAGGATGTGTGTGTGTGTGTGTATGTGTGTGTGTATTTGTGTGAACTTGGTATTTTTAAAAAGCAGAATTATCACTTCTGAGAAAATTCTATCTGCTTCTCACCTCTCTAATCCTGCTGACTTCAAAAGGGAATCCTGGGAAATGAAGAGGTATATAAAAGGCATACAAAGAGACAGGATAGCACAAGGCAACATTATCATAAATAGGGAAACCAAGGAAGATTCAGGAATTGCATGGGTTAGAGTAACATAGCCTGATCACACGTATTTCATATCCATGCTATTGAAAACATTTTCTAGATGCAGTGGAGTTGATCAGACCTAGAATTTATCTACACAGAATCTCTTGAATACCTTGCTAAGCCTCATACCAGCATACCATCTCTCATACTACCTTACATTTACAGAGGGAAAAAAAGAGTCAATTTGGTGATATTTAACTGATCACAGCCTATTGACCTCTTAGAGAATAAATTTTCCTCAATTTGAAGTTGGAGGCAGCATCTTATGAAAGCTAACTGTTTATTTAAAGGCAGCAAAAGATTGGAGAGAACAATTAGACTTAGTTGTATAACACAATGCTATTGTTCAACATGTATTATAGTCTATCTACAGTACCTGTTCACAATGAGGAAATAAAAAGCAACATCATAAATGACATTTTTTACCACTGGCTGGAAGAGGTCACAACAGAAGATAATGACTACTTGCCATTTTTTTTATACTAACTTTGAGCTGCAGGGACAAAGAATGCTTCTATACCTCTAACAATCTCCGGAAATCCAACAGACATGGATTAAAAACTACAACCAGAATTGCTTCCCATTTATATCACTTCAAATAGCAGTGATATGAATTATGAGTGTCTCATGGCTTCCCTCATTTGCAAAACTACCGTGATATTTGTATCACATTTGTGTTTTTTTTTTTTGGCCTTTGCAGATATGGGAATTTGCAATGTCTATCACTATTTTATTAGCATATGATTAATATGTTTTATTCTCCAGTAGGATATAAATTCTCTGAGGTCAGGTAGTATTTATTTGTTTTCTTTTTATAAATCCAGTGTCTAGCATAGTGCATTGCACATTGTAGATTATCTGAATTGGATCAAATTGGAATGGATTCTCTTCATAAGACTGAAATTATAGAGATGAAAATCACTTACAGGAATGGTACTATGGCAACAATTGGAAACCAACATTATTGGTTGCCTATAATTTCATTAGCAGTCTGCCTCCACCACTCCAGTTTATATTTTGAATAAAAGAGTTAAAAAGCATTTTGTAAATTAAATTTCTAAATTACTAGAAGATATTAGTATTTGATACTGTGGAAAGAACTCTAAATTTGGTGTCTAAATATTTGGGTTTCATTCCTAGTTTTGTCACATGCCTGTGTGATAATGGATAAATTATTTCATTTTTTTTGGACCTCACTATCCTCATATGTAAAATCAGAGGATTGGATGATGAACTCCAAAATCTCTTTGACATTTTAATCTGTGATCCTCAAAGGGGAGCATCACAACCTCTAAAATAATAATAATATCTGCAGCCAATGAAAGTCAGTACAGTGCTGGCTTGTTATAATTACCCACTGCTAGTGAGGAATAATTAACAGAAAATAAATAGAACTCTAGATTAATATCATGCACTATTAATGGGGTGGCCTGTTTGAATGAGGGTTGCTGGCACTCAATATACCAGGTGGAGAAATGCAGTGGGACATGGAGATAGAAGAGGAGGGTAAACATCTAGAGCAAGAGTGGTACCAGGAGAAGTTCTCACTAACATTTTGGTAACTAAAAGTCAATTCTCAATCTTCAAAGAAATAAAGAAAGACAAGGAAGGCAAGGGATATGCATTACTCAAGGTTGTACCTTGCCTATACAATAAAAATGGCACTCTTGTTTAAATCACTGGTATATCAGTTGAACTACCAAGGAAGTACTTTATAGAACTAGGCAAAATAACAAAAAATTGTTGAGCAACATTTTCAAAATTTCAAGAGAAATGCTGAAAAAAATGAAGAATGAATGGGGAATAGCTTTTATAGATCTCATATTTCAAACTAGTAATCATCAAAATTCTTTGGTTTAGTTCAAAAATTAGAAAAGTAAATGGTAGAACATAACAGAAAACCAAGAATCAGGAAACAAAATTAACTGAATAATTCAGTTGTTTGTAAAACCTGAGGAGATAAGTAACTTGGGGGAAAAAAAACTGATTAATTATTTCACTAGAAAGTTTTCTATCATAGGGAGTAGTTAGATGGAAGAATAAGCATACTAATTGGTAGTTGACAACATATTCTTAGTCATTTTTTTTTAAATCAGTAAGATACAAGATTTTTTTTTCCACAACACTATGTAGAGTTGATCCATTCTGGCTGCTTTTGTGATATTTGTTCTTGCTGACATTTCAATTTCCTTCATAAGAATTTGTAGGATTATGATATTAGAATCCAAATGTGATAATTTCATTACTCTTGATGCAGAAAAGTTTGTTGTAATATTTCAAACTCAATGTTGTGTACACGCACACACATATAATTTTCCTTTGTAATCCTTGAATTCCCTTTGCTTACTTGGATATATTGCCAACCTTTACTTAGACTGGTTTTATCTCCCTCCACTATTGTTTCTACCTATTTTATGAGATAGAATTACTGCCTATAATTCTCCATCATTCTTCTTCATAAGAATTGACAGAATAGTTTATTTTGTAAACTAATGATATCTTTGACATCAATCTCTCTCAGTTTGACAAGGAAGTCAAAGGTTTGCTGACAGATACTTTCTAGGTGCTTTTGGCTTGCACATTGTCACGATTAAATTGCATTGGTTAAACTTTTGGATGATTATTATACTCAGTGTTCATGTTATTTCTGTTGCACATTTCCCATTTTTGCATACAAGAGCTTCTTTAAATGATTTAGGATTAATATTTAATTGTATTTTTCATCATTACTTTTTCTTCTTTTTTTAAGTATTAATTCTTAGCTTTGGCAAGTCTATGGTCTGACAATGCAAAGATAGCTGAATCGGGGATAACTCTCATGACAACAATAAATATTCTTCTGTCTATTAACATTTTGTCAATTTCATTCTCTGTGATGCTATTTGGGGCTTACCATGTCCAAATCTTATTAATGCATTTTTTGATGGGGAAGAAAGTTTTTATGATATAGGTGAGTGAGGTTTCTCTATAATCTGATGCTTCATCCCTAATAATTAATGTGAGTGTGTAAGCTATGATTATTTTCATGGTAATCTTATTTAGCAATTCTAGCTAAATGAGTTCACTCAATGGTAATTATAAAATAATTTCTTATTTAGAGTACTAAGAGTTCAAATTTCTTGACAGTCTATAAGCTGAGTGACACTTAGCATCCTCTGGCCCTTTTATTTCCATTGCTACAAAAGCAGAAATGATTTATGTAGGACTAAGGTGCAATGCTCTCTATTGCCTGAGTCATCATGGCTAAAAATGTTTCATTATCATGTGACCAGCCTAATGGTGATGTTCCTTTCTATGTTTAGTTAGGCTGGTTCTTGGAAAACACACTCAGTATGTGCATAGTTCCTACTCCAATGCTTCATCATGGCATAAATTTGATCTTGTAGGCTATTTCAGCAGAATGCAAGTTCTCATAGTCTTTACAATGCTTGAAAGTCTACAAGTATGTCCCAGGGAACAAATCACAGCATACAAAATAGAATCTGAAATAAATAAAACTAAAAACCTTTGCATAAACATGAAGAATGCAGCTAGGATGAGAAAATAATTAATGAAAAAAAATTTTAGTATCAACTATTTCTAAGTGTTTTATATCTGATAGTAATCTAACACACATATGTAAGACCAAATAATATGAATAATTGCTTTTCAAATAGCAAACTATAAAAGCCATATGAATAATTTCAACAAATTACTAACAAAACATGCACATCAAAACAACCCTTAGATGCCACTGCATAGCTATTAAACTGGTAAAAATGATAAAAGTTGGGAATGGTCATTTTACAGATACTGAGTAAAGTATATACATATATATTTTTGGTTGAGCTATGAATTGGTTCTAATATTGTGGAAAGCAATATAGAAACAGAGAGAAATTAAAATATTCATAGACCATGGGGATCAAAGGTAGAAAAAAATGACCCATATATACAATCATGTTTATAGATTATTTTTATGTGAGCAAAGAACTGGAAACAAAAGTAGAATCCCATAGAATGGCAATCACTAAACAAATTGTAGCATGTTAATGAAATGGAATATTCCTACATCATAAGAAAATCTGGATATAAATGAGTTAAAAGTGTTTATTAAGCATTCACTATATGCCAAATACTATGCTATGTATTCAGGATACAAATGCAAACAATCAAACCAGCCTCTGCCCTTAAGAAGCTTTACTGGGGGAAGAAAACACATAATATAAGCTAAAAGGAGTGGGTCAAGAATTGGTGGGACAAGAAGGAGGAGTATGCCCAGAGTGCATGATTTTGCACAAGGTTAGGAAGTAGGATGGTGATTCTGGGCAAGATAAGTTCAAAGCTCACCTATCAGAGCCCAGTTCCTAGTGGAAGAATCCAATTCTTAGGGCGAGTGTTATGAGAAACACAGGTTGAGTACAGGGAGCAAGGTTTCTAAATGAATGAGAAGAATGTGAAAAATTTGTTAAAAAAGTCAGAAGACTTATTTGAACGGGAGGATAGTGAAGTAAGCAGAATAAGATACCTTGACCACAACAATGTAAATGGAAAGGATAACATCCACAAAACAAGACTGTATATTATTATGAGAATATTATAAGCAAGAAGCTTTGAACATGAATTGAAAAAATGCCTCTCTCTCATCTCTCTCACTGTCACTCTCTCTCTCTGTGTCTCCCTCTTTTTCTTTCTCTCCCTCTCTGTCTCTGTCTCTCTGTACCTCTCTCTCTCTTTCTGAAGAAGTGAGGAACTACTTCGTGGATAACACATTCAGTTCATATGTTAGTTGGCTTGCTAAATTGCTTTTTCCTATTTTTTTATTCCTTGTTACAAGGAATTACTCACTGGTTAGGGAAGGAGGAATGTATTCAAAAATAACAATTAAAATCAAAACATATAATTGTTCATTCTATTTTTATTTTGTTATAAATTCTCTTCCCTCCACCCCCTGTCCTAGCCATTTATATAGTAAGAAATATGATACCCATTATACCTACAAAATGTCATGCAAAATATCTTTATGCATTGATCATGTTCCAAAAAAAAAAAAAAAGCAAGGAAAATAAAGAAAGGGAAAAAAATAGTCTGCAATCTGCAATCTGTATCAGTATTCTGTCTGGTGGTGGATTGCATTTTTCATCATGAGTTCTTTGGAGTTCTGATGAAGCATTGTATCAATCATATTGTAAATCTTTCACAGTTATTGATCTCTAACTATTATTGTTAGTGTGTACATTGTTCTCCTAATTCTGTTCACTTAAGTTCATATCAGTTCACATGAATCTGTCCACATTTTTGAAACCATCCTCTTCATCATTTCTTATAGCACAACAGTATTCCATCATATTCATATACCATAACTTGTTCAGCCATTCTCAAATTGATGGATATCACCTTACTTGTCAAGACTTTGCCATCAAAAAAGAGCTGCTATCATTATTTTTGTAACTATGGATTCTTTTCCTTTTCCTTTGATCTCCTTGGGGTATAGACCTACTGGCAATATTGCTGGGTCAAAGAACATGCACAATTTTATAAAATTTTGGGCATGGTTCAAAGTTGCTCTCCAGAATGGTTTGGCTAGTTCACAACTACGCCAATAATGCATTATTGTACTTATTTTTCCACTTGCTTTTCAGCATTTTTTATTTTAATTTTCTTTCATCTTGGCCAATTTGATTGATATGTCTTGGTACCTCAAAGTTACCTTAATTTGCATTTCTCTAATTATTCCTTATTTAGACTTTTTCATCTTAGAATATATAAATAATTTGGTAAAAGAGATTGTTACTCAAAATAAAAGTCAGATATAATGCACTTGAGTGTTCAGTTAAAATGATTTTTGCCCCAGACTCATTTTGAAAATTGAAAATTGTAAGAGAACAAAAATTCAAATGTATTTTTTCATTTATTCATTCATCACTGTTTTGGAACCTGATTTTGGAATTGTGGTAGAGCATTATGGAAAATCTTCTATTGCAGTCCCCCTCTCCCCAAAAAAATGTTGATTGTAAGACTTGTGTTCTATTATTATGATCAAGCCTTTTCCTCAGTCCTTTAGAAATTGGAGAATTGTCCGGTTTGCATTCTGTTGTTTTACATCTCTGACATTGTCTCTTATAGTCTTGGGATGTCCTTCTCCACTGGTTCTGCCACTATTCTGGGCCAAGTGGACTAGGAAAGTGAATATCATAGAATTTTAGACTGCGGAGTGGTTCGTGTGTGACATAGAACTCTCATGTAGTACAATCTTTACCTGATCAGCTATCCCCTCTATATCATTCCCCAAAAGTGATCGTCATACCTCTGGTAAGTGACCATTAATGAAAGGAAGGTCCTGACTTATAGAAGCAGTTCATTCTGCCTTTGGATAGTATTAATTGTTAGGAATTTTTTATTATAATGAGCCTAAATATGATTTTCTACCACTTCTACTGACTACTCCTAGCTCTGGGCCAAATAATAAATCTAAACCCTTTTCAATATGACACCCATACTTGAAGCTAACTATCATAACCCTGTTCCTTATCACAATGAATCACCTTTTTACTTGCCTTTTCAGCCATTACAGGACTTGTTGAGCCTAATACATGAACTGTGCCTATATAATGCCAAGTCTTTAAAATGTGGTATTGCTGAATCTCAGTCTCTAGGTATAAATATGTATATGCTTGCAGCACACATTGCTGCCTCTTTGCTTTGTGTTCAACTTTTGAGTGTTTATTTGGGACTGGCTGAGCCTCCAGGGCTCCCAGTATAGCTAGCAGTTAGTATCTATCTTCTCACTTTTTTTTTTACAGGATAAATATTAATGTTAATAGCAGCAGCTGATACTTCTCATTGATTACTGTGTTTAGACATCTTAATACAGCATTGGAGTACTCTACACATTGCCTTAAATCACAGGAAATCTAGAATGGATAATAACTATTCCTGAGCCATTCACTCTGGTAAAATTCTCCCAGCTCTTCCCTCCACCCACCTTAGACTTTACTCTATAAAGGTGACTTCAAGAGTTCAGCTTTAAGGCCAGGACATTTCATTTTTATGCTCAACTCTGACTTAACCTATATCCCACATAAAAGTAAACACCATCATTGTTATCCAACAACTTATAATGGGGCTAAGGAAGAAGAAGAATGTAAATACAGTAGTATGGTTTGGAAGACAGAAATGTAGAATGAATGAAAATGAGGGTTCTATGAAAACTGAATACACCAATACAATGAAAAAGAAATCATTTATGAGGCCAGACAATTGCCTTTACAAATCCACAAGGTTAAATTGATAAGTAGGCATTTTTATTTGAAAGTCATACATTATGGATATTGCTGGTATATTATTTGGAGGGCCAACCATGTTCTCTTTGGGTTCAAGAATTTTAGAGTATGTGCACAAGGAAGAAAACAGTCAGTTTGTGCTTTATAGGCAAAATGACTTTATCAAGTGGGAGGATCCTTTGATAAATTTTACATATATGTTCAAGGTTCTCTCAATTAAACTTTGTTTAGAGAACCATGAATCAATCAACAGGCATTTATTAAGGTTTTATCATGTGCCAAAGAGTGGGCTAAATACTAGGGATATAAAGACAAAAGGATAGTTCCTAACCCCTAGGAGCTTATATTCTAATAGAGAAGACAACCTGGACATTGCTTATACAAAATTAATTTATACTGAACATATAAAGGGAAGGCTTTGCTGAAGCCACAGTGACTGGGACACTAGCCTCAACTATTATACTATTTTTCTGATATGTTATGTATATTTCTGTATCTATACTTTTCATTACTCAGATGCTAGTATATCTATCCTTAGCAGAAAGGGCTCTGATTCAAAGAATATGTTCAGAATTAGTAGATGCTACATTCTTTTTTTTTTTCCAGGCAATTGGGGTTAAGTGACTTGACCAGGGTCACACAGCTACTTAGTGTCAAGTGTTTGGTCTGAGGACAGATTTGAATTCAGGTCCTCCTGACTTCAAGGCCGGTGCTCTATCCACTGCACAATCTAGCTGCCCCAATTAGATGTTACATTCTTAAGAACTCACCCTGAACTAGCTGTCTGCCCCAAAGACATGCTTGTAAGAAATTTCATGGGACCTGGCTCTTAGAAATCTAGCCAAAAAGCTGGGGGCCACCAGTTCTAAGGGGTACTCACAGCTAAATCAAGGTGCCAGAGTATAAATCCATGAATTCATGAACATTAGGCCCAACAAAGACAAATTAACCAAAAGGGGTGAGTATGTAACCAAATAGGAGAAGAATCCCAAAGTTATAGTGAAGTGGAAAGAGAAATATGGATGATTGTGATTAAGACTAGTTTTTCCCTGAATAGAAAATGGAGTTCAAGAATTTCCATTAACCAGGGTAATAAGACTGCATACCTTAACAAATATATATATATATATACATATATATATATCTTATCTAGATTCTTTGATCATTCTTCTATCACATTTTTTTCTCACTTTACTCCAATGAGTAATACCTGAAATCTCTCCAAATTAGTGAAAGTAAAGTGTGTGTGTATGTGTGTGTATGTGTGTGTGTGTGTGTGTGTGTGTGTGTGTGTAGGGATGTGTGTGTGGGGATGTTTGTGTAGGGAAATATATGCACATAATATTGATGTAAAAATAAAATTCATCAACAGAACAAAAAAAAGTAAAAGAAACAAAAATAAAACAATACAAAACAAACAAAAAACCCATCACAGAACTTCATGCTTTAAAATCAACATGGACTCTACAGTGTCAACCTTTTGCATTTCCAGTGGTCAATTTAAAAGTGCTGGTACCTCAACTTCTATTGAAATTATAACTATTGGCAGCTTGTAATTATTTTTCAAGATAAATTTTCTACAAGCCACCTAAGTCAGTCTTTTATGGACAAATCCTTGTAAATTATTCATACATGTACACAAATATGTTGATTAATTATTAAGAATACTATATTTTAAATTTCATGATGTTAATAGCAACAAAGTAATTCCACTGTGGAAGGACAAAAAACATTGGTTGTGGGGCAGAAAGATTTTGGTAGAATTTGTTTAAGGCCAGTGAAGGCAAATCAATATTAATGTAATTCTAAAAAGGTATCCATGGAAAATGAATAAAATCGAATTTACAATTAGAATTTATTAATATTCAACTTGTATTTATGCTTAAAAATAGAAAATCTAATCATGTAATTTGATTTTAACTTGTTTATTTTTTATTATATATTCCATTTAAATATCCTTTCTTATGAATTTTCCTTTTTATAGAGAGTGTATTACTAAGCTTCCGGTCATTCTGTTTTGAAATTTCAAAATTATCCTGAAGCCTTCACACACCTTCCTCAATACATTCAAGCAGTTTTTGTCTTGTCAATTCTGACTTCACAACATTCATAGAATTCATCCCTTTGTTTCCACTCCTACCACAGCCATCCTAGAACAGATCACTATTCCATTTTCCCAGCAGCTTTTCTTGAATATGGATACTGTCCCTAATTGAGTCTATTGAACAATAAACTTGGTATGTTTTTATCTCCATCATTTTTTGTATTTCACTGATATTTTTTTCTATTTTTAAAAAAAATTACCCAATAATTTTGAGTGTAACTACTTTGTGATTTATTTTATGATCATCTGCTCTTTCTTAAATTCTACTAATATTCTTAACCTTTGCTTTCTATCACATAAATTTGTTACTGTGTTATGTAGTATATGACATATATTTCTGATACCCACTGACATTATGACTGCAAGTTCATTGATCTCTCCTTTTCTCTGTCAGCTCTTTAAGACTTGAAATTACTAACTACTATTGCTGATTTCTAATAACAGAATGGACTTCCTCATCAGGAACTACCTGAACTAAAGAATTTCACTGGTCTAGCCCTTGCACGTTCTTATTAAGTCTGTTGTTGGTATTTTGATTGATACCACATTGACTCTCAAGGTTAACTTGTTTAGAATAGTCATTGTTACTATATTAATTCAATTCAATTTTATATCAATTATATCTCCAATTTTAAAATTATTTTATTCATAAATATACTGATTGTCTATGTGTCATGTGGGTCTTGGTGGGTTTTTTGCATGATATTTAATATATTTCATCATTATTTTGAATATTACTATCATTTTCCTTTTATAGAATATGCATGCATGTAAATGTGTATGTATGTGTATATGTATGCATGTATGTATACGGCAGCATGACACAGTGAATAGAGGGATTACCTTTGAGTCATATAAACCTGTATTCAAATCCTGCTTCTAATAAATATTAGATTGAGACCATGGGCAAAAGTCACTTAATTTCTTTAAACCTCAGTTCCCTTATCTTTATGATGGGGATAATAATGCCTCGAGTATATTATTGTATTTATTGCAGGGCATAAATCAAGCAATCATGTCATTTATTTAGTACTTACTGAATAGGAGGTAACGTATAGGATGAAACTGTAGTGAACAGTGTGATAGATTATCCCAGAGCCAGGTGTGGTTCATCTGCCTTTAAGGGTTCCAGGGTATCATAAGAGGTTTGGGATCTCTTTCTCTAATGTCACTGGCTCCATTATAGATGTTCCCTCCCACATAGACATGCACTGTTATGACCCAACTATTCTGAACTAAACTATGTTTTAGTGTTCATTTTGACTTGTATCATTTTTAAGCATCATATTTCCATTATCCAGTTGGAAAATGTATACTATTGTCTATAAAGATGATTATTAAATATCTATTTTTGCTATTGTTTTCTGTTCATGAGGTCTTCTTGACCTATAACGTGACTGATTTTGAAAAAAAAAAACACTACATGTATTTTAACAAATATATTCCCTAATATTTCCATTTAGTTCTGTCAATACATTTATCAAATCTATTTTTGTCAGGGATTTGTTTAAGTCTGTAAATTATTTCTTAATTTATTTTCTGTGTGACTTCTCATGTTGTACCACTGGGGTGCTGATATTGCCCACTATAAGTAATACCTTTTGAACAAGTCAATTTAAAAAAAAATTAGTGACACTTCTTTATTTAAAATTTTATTTTTTATAATAATTAATTTATATATTTTTAGTTTTCAAAATTCACTTCCACAAGATTTTGAGTTTTAAATTTTCTCCCCCCTCCCCACAATGGCATGTAATTTGATATAGGCTCTACTTACACATTCATATTGAGCATATTTTCACATTAGTCATGATGTAAAGAAGAATTAGAACAATGGGAGGAACCATGAGAAAGAAGAAACAAAACAAAACAAAAGAAAGGGAAAGCAAATAGTATGCTTCCATCTGTATTCAGACTCCATAGTTCTTTCTCTGGATATGGATAGCATTTTCCATCATAGATCTTTTGGAGTTGTCTTAGATCCTTGCATTACTAAGAGTTAAATCTATCAAAGTCAGTCATTGCCCAATTCAGCTGTTACTATGTACAATGTTCTCCTGGTTCTGCTCATTTCACTCAGCATCAGTTCATATAAATCTTTCCAGGTTTTTCTGAAGTCTGTCTGCTCATCATTTTTAATAGCACAATAGTATTCCATTACACTCATATACCACAACTTGTTCAGTCATTCCCCAATTGATGCACATTCCCTCAATTTCTAATTCTTTGCCACCACAAAAAGAGCTGCTATATTTTTGTACATGTGGGTTTAACATTTGATTTTTATGCCCCATGGTACATATATACATGTGTATATGAGCATATACACAAGAATCAATACATGCATATTTATAAATGCAAATACCTATACACATACTTATAAAGAGTATTTTTAAGAATGCCACATTGCTCACATTTACTTTCCATGCTTTCCAATTTACTTTCAGGTTTGTCCAAAACCATGACTTCAAATCTGGATTTTCTAGAATCAACTGGAACTTGACAAATTATGTTTTCTGTATTGGGGGTAATTTCTGTATTAAGATATTTCAGGGTCTTAAATTTCCAGCCTTAGTTTTATAGGAAAATATGATCCACTCATGTGCAAAGTTAGAATTATTATAATAGCTTTTTTTTCACTGTTTTCTATTATATTATTTTATCAGAATGTAATTTATCTTACTCTGTTAGAACTAGTCCAGTCCCAGCATTTATGTACCTACACGAACACATGAACCCACAATTGCAGATAACACTAAACATTAAACATGTATACTTAATTTCTAATTTTTCCTCCTCAAATGCTTTCAACTTCCCTCCCTCTCTCTTCTTTCCTAGGTAGGAGAAATACTTTGAAAGCACCATGTGTCCCTCACTCTCCAGTTCACTCTGCTTGTCACTATCCACAATACCTGCCCAAAACCATTTTTTTATTTCCCCTTTCTTTTATTTATTTTTCATTTTTATTGTATTATCATGTATATATGTGTGACAATAGATTATAGATATGCCCAGACCTAAAAATCCTAACTCCAAACCCTCCTAAATCCATTTGATGGGATTGGGATCTAGACCTCAGAAAGGAAGAACCCTGGACTTTCCCACATGGCCAAATCTCTGGCCTTTGCCTGAGGCTATAATCCCATCAATTGGCCTTTCAATGTGGCTACACCCAATCTCCCCTCCATTGTCTTACCTCCCTATGCCCCCCCCACCATTTCCCACCCTTAATGCTAGGCTCCATTCTCCCTTGGCCACATGTGGTCCAGGTCCCAGGAGTTCTGCTCACCCCAGCTTACTGGTCACTCCCATCCAGATCCCATCCCTCTTTAGACCCCTCCTCCAGTCACCTCAAACTACTTGGCCACTCCTAGATCCCTCCCACAATCTTTTGGTATATAAGGTCCATCTTGTCTCCATTAAGGTGCTTAGTTTCTTACAATCTAGCCAATAGCTCACTAACATTCAAACTCCATAAGAGTCTGCCCAATATGACAGATGTTCTAATAAACCTTGTCTTTGACTGAAAGAAGGCTTGGGTCAAATTCCTTTGGGCAGGACCCATCTGTTGTGATTTTGGGGTCCCAGCATCCCTAAACCTCACCATATTTATGACAATTACTTGCCAATTAAGACAATCTTACTATGGTTTTTGTATTTCTTACCTGAAATGAAGGCACATGTTTAGTTGTGTTGATTCCAATAAGACTGAAATAATCATATCAACTCTTCTGTCTTCCTAATTCCTACTCCCAATAATATTCTCCACACCTTAGAATCCCCTATAACTTTAATATTGTAAACTCATGGGTGGGCACCATAGTACAGTAGAAAGAACATTTACATATGCAGTGAAACAGCCTAAGTTTGAATTCTTTTTCTGTTCCTACCTATCCTGGGTCAAGTCACTTAATCTTCTAGTACTCTGTAGCTCCTGTGTAAAGACCTCTGAGGTTCCTTTTGATGAGATTTAGAGATGCTGCGACCCCAATATCATAACTCTCAGATCCTGCCCAAAAGAATTAGATCCAAGTCTTCTTTCAGACAAAGACAAGTTTTATTAGAACATCCATCATATTGGGCAGACCCTTAAGGAGTCTGAATGTTAGTAAGCTATTGGCTAGATTATAAGAATCTAAACACCTTAATGGAGACAAGATGGACCTTATAATCAGAAAGATTGTGGGAGGGATCTAGGAGTGGCCAAGTAGTTTGGGGTGACTGGAGAACGGGTCTAAGGAAGATCTGAATGGGAGTGGCCAGCAAGCTGGGGTGAACAGAACTCATGGGACTTGGACCACTTGGACTAGGGAGAATGGTGGGAAATGGCCAGGGGCCATAGGTAGGTAAGACAATGGAGGGGAGATTGGGTGTAGTCACAATGAAAGGCTCAGGCAAATGCCAGAGATTTGTCCATGTGGGAAAGTCCAGAGTTTTTCCTTTTTGGGGTCCAGATCCCAACCCCATCATTCCCCCCTCAAACAAATGGGACCCAAATTCTTTTGGTATAAGGGGCAAAAGTCTCTGCTTCTGCTGGCAAGGGGCTTAAAGCTATCCCTGCCTTGAGGAGGTCCCAAAGAGGATGCTGACTGGAACCAAGCACAGGCTGCATCCAGGGAACAATGGGGAGACATTGACTGGTACTCAAAGTTTGCTATCAACTGTAGGTGAATAGCCTGTAGTCTGGATGACACAAATCTGACAGAAAAGACTGCAGGGCCCAAACGACAGGATAAAACATCCTTGGCTCTGTTTGGATTCAGATAACTGTTTTCCAACCATGCAGTATCAAATCCACCTCATGGCCAGACTCAGGAATAGCCAGGTGGGTAACATTCATTTTCAAAGGAACATAATAGGAAACTGAGCCAGGAGGATCCCATCTTAGACTGATGCTAAAATTGTCCTCTCAGCTTTTCCCAATGCTGACTTCCTACCAGTATCACATTCTCTGAGTAGCTTGTGACATTTCTCTCAGATGGTGGATTATTGATTATCTATGGATTATGATCCATCAAACAACTCAAAATAAAATCCTATGAGCTTTTACCTCAAAGAGCAAGTTTCACTAATCACAGCTTAGGAAAAACTTTTCAGGTTTTACATCTCAAGCTTGAATTTGTCCTGATGTAAAAAGTAAATCATTAGAGATTTCTATACACTTGCAAATTCTCAGCAAGCCATAACCCGAACAAACTTTTCAGCTAGTTTACACATTAAAACAATAACCAACAATAGCCAAACTATTTTAGCAGTAACCAAATTATGAAAAGTTGCTTGACATAACTGATACAGAAAGTTCACTAATTTGAAACAAACCTATTACCAATCAGGTGACTTCAATTTTGTTAAATTCATTTCCAAATTACTTTACGCAGAGAATCAGCATCTCATCATTAATAGTTAAAACTACAAATTTAAAAGAGCATGCTTACCCAAGCTGAGAGGCCAGCTTTTTTACCTTAAGCAGGATGTGCTGAACCTGGGTGATGTTTCCAGGCAAAGGTTGCCCCAGGACCCAAGGCCATTGCCAGTGTAGCTACTGCCCCTCCCCTCTCCTTCCTTTCCCAGGTGGAGGAGGGTAAAATCAAAGGTGAGGGATAAAGGGTGAAACTCTCTTCCCCTATGAGAGGGTTAACATAACCTCTTCACTCAAGGGAAGAAAGTGGGAAAAAGGAGTGACCAGGGTTGTAAGGAGGAGTTTCAAAACTCCTTAATGATCAATCACAAAACCTCCAGAATCTGCCAAGATATTTTTAGCTGTTCTAACTTTTCCCTGTAAGTTCCATGAAGGAGGATTCAGGGGTGTAGAGGGAAGGGAGTAAATAAGCCTCAGGGAACTAAAAAGCAATTGCAGTTTTCCCCAATTCTCTAGCGCCAAGAAAACTGACAGAATTGGGCATACACTTCCAGATAGGGCATCTGTCCTTGTACTCTATGCTGTGGAAGGTGTACCCAGGTCCATGGCCTCGACCAACCCAGTGGACTGAGAGCCTGAGAGTGTCAGGCCAAGTGTGAGGCAGCCTCATAACTGTCTGCCAGAAAAGCACCTTCAAGCCTTGGTGCTTGGAGAGCAACGCCAACTGCAGAGCAAGAAAGGAGGGGGGAAGGTTTACATACCTTCCAGTCTTGACTAGAGAAGAACTTGGGGTTAGGCAGTTTCCCCATATGGGCCACCAAAATGATGAGGTTCAGGGGTTTAGGGGTGCTGGGACCCCAAAATCAGAACACATAGATCCTGCCTAAAAGAATTGGACCCAAGCCTTCTTTCAGTCAAAGACAAAGTTTATTAGAACATCCGTCATATTGGGCAGACTGAATGTTAGTCAGCTATTGACTAGATTATGAGAATCTAAGCATGTGGCTAGATTTTAAGAATCTAAACAATAGCTGGATTATAAGAATCTAAGTGTTTTAATATGGAAAAGATGAACCTTATATACAGAAAGACTGTGGAAGGGATCTAGGAGTAGTTTGGGATGACTAGAGGAGGGGTCTAAGGAAGATCTGAATGGGAGTGGCCAGTAAACTGGGGTGAACAGAGCTCCTGGGACTTACTTAGACCACTTGGCCTAGGGAGAATGGAACCTAGCTAGGAAATGACTGGAGGCCATAGGGAGGTGAGACAGTGGAGGGGAGATTGGATGTAGCCACAATGAAAGGCCAGTTGATGGGATTATAGCCTCGGGCAAAGGCTAGAGATTTGGCCATGTGGGAAAGTCCAGGGTTTTTCCTTTCTGAGGTCCAGATCCCAATCCTATCACTTTCAGCTCAAAATTTAATATTTACTTTCCTTTTTGAACATGGAAAGTAGGTTAAATATGATCTATTTCAATCTATTCATTATTTTCTCAGGTGAGGAAACTAAGGTTTGTAAGTAACAGAAATTAAATTTGAGCTCAGGTTTTTTATATCTAATTCCAGTACTCTTCCAACAATTACAAACTTTGCAGATAGCTCCACTGTGTTTTAGTTAACCTGTGAAATATTTACATTGAATCATCATTTGGTAATATAAAGTTTTAAAGTTCATCCAGACTTTGCCTTTGTTGAAGTTCATGGTAGATTTGCTTATCAAAGGTCCTGGGTAGCCAAGCCTTCTTTACTGACTCTGAGTTGATTAGCATATCAAAGACCCCCAGAGAGTTTTGCTTTTTTTCATAGAAATTATTAGAAGAGTTGTGGAATTACAAACTTAAATTTTCTGCCTTTAAATGTTGCTTAATTCAGATTCATGGTCAAACTTGAGATGAAGTTCAATCCCATAGATTTGTGACATATTACCCTGCTTTCCCCATGATTCACTGTCTCAGATGAATAATCCTATATGATTAAAACTAGTGTTCCTTGATGAGTTTTGTTTGTTTCCTTCTTGGCTGCCTACAAAATATCATCTTTCATTTGGGGGAAAAAGTATCTAGGTGAATAAATCTGATTCTTCTTGAAGTTCAATGCATTGTTTACCTGTAATCTGTTCCAACATTAAGGTTTACAGGTGGTAGTGATAGAGTTTGGGCCCAAGCTAAGACGTTTGCCCCTTGCCCCAAAAAGAATTTGACTCCCCTTTGTAATATCTCATTATTTCTGTATTTTTAAATATTTTATTTTCCCCAAATACATATTGAAACAATTCTTATTGCATAGCAATATTCCATCATGATCATGTATTACAACTTGTTCAGCCATTCTCTATTTGATGGGCATCCCCTTGATTTCCAATTCTTAGCCACCACAGAAAGAACTGCTATAAAATTTTTTTGTACAAGAACCATCCCCGCAACACACACACACACACACACACACACACACACACACACACCCCTCTTCTCTATCTCTTTGTAAGATAGAGCAGTGGTTTTGCTGGATCAAAGGGTATGCACAGTTTTATAGCCCTTCAGGTATAGTTCCAAACTGCTGTCCAAAATCGTTGGAGCAGTTTATAAAATTTACATTTCCTATAGATCTCTTCATTTTGTTACCATTTATTGTTATTTTATCAAGTTCCTTTTTCTGATTAGATCTCATTTTGCCAATTTACAGAATAATTTCTGGCACCATTGTTGTTGCAGATGTATTCCTTTCTTCCATTGACTTCTCTTCAGGTTCTTTTAATCCAAAACAATTATTCATTGTGTCAGAGATTTTCTTTTCTGCTGCTTTATCTCATTGACTTTTCACTTCCTCAGAGGCTATTCTCTCTCAATATTTTTTGGTCACTGCTTTGTATCAACTCCTCCCTCCACCTCATTAACTTTTATTTGGAGACATTTCTATTCCTTATTGCTGGACAATCTTAGTTTGTCTCTCTTGTACAATCTATTTGGTTAAATCTTAAAATTGAATAGTTCTTTTTGCCACTTCAAAGTCTTGATTCCAAATACTTATTATGACACTTCTATACAGCCTTTGTCTAGTATTTCAATGAATGAAGTCTCTCTGGCTATCCAGATAGGCTATAATAAATTGATTGATTGTTACTTAAACTCTTTCAATAGTAATTGGATTGTTGGGCGCAATTTAGGGACACACACACACACACACACACACACACACACTCACACAACTGGAGATCCTGGACCTCTTTTAATCACTAGAAATTTTTCAAACATTTTGTCACAGGCTCTCTTCCATGTTTACTAGATTGTTGGGAAGAGAAGCATAGCCACATCTTAATTATATGCACAAATTATTATAAGTTGATCCTATCAAGGTACCATCTCTTATAATTTGTTTATTTGAGTAATACAATCTCTTAAAGAAGACATGGGTTTATTTTCAAGAAGGAAACACAGTTTTGGGAGAAAGTATTTAGGGAAAGAATTTCAAATCCTTTGCAATTTGCCTAAATTTTAAAATAGAAATTTTCACACAATTCCACTGATTCCTTATAATCCTTGACATCTGCTATATGAGTTATTTCATAACTGTAATTTTCAAAGGATAATTTATTGAGTGCTAGAATATTGTATCCAGTAGTCTCTCTAGGTGCCCAGCATGGGAGTCAATAAGCAATTACAGAAGTTTCTAATAAATTGTATTCATTAACTATTATTTGCCAATCGCCGTAGACTCCATGGACTTAGCACTGAGTAAGCATACTTCAGGAAGAAAAAAAGTTGAATGTAGTATAGCAGTACTTGCTAGAGAAAACCTACTCATCAGTCTCCAGATAGAGAAATATAGGGACATGTAACTGATGTGAAAATTCCAATTTTTAATATGTTGAGTATAGATATAATTGACTCACTTTCTTTAGTCTCACATTCCAAGTGATAGATCAATGTTCAACTAGGCTATACACAAAGTTACCAAGAAATCTATAAGAGGTGGTGGGCTTATTATTTATTATATATTTGAATTTTTTAGTATCATTACCTGAGGCTTCTGTGCTGCAGCCTCTTTAAGCTAAAAAGATGGGGGTCAATATCACACACCCATATATGTGTCAAAGGTAATCAAATATATGGTAATAACATCAAAGATTTATAATCTCACAGACATCTCACCTTGAATAAGAGTATTCACAGATGCGTCCATAGATTTGGAGTTAGAAGGAATTTCAAAGGCCATCTTTTATAACCCCTACATTTTACAGATGTGGAAATAGGCTTAGGGAAGTAATGTAATTTCCTGAAAGTTCCACAGGTAGTAAATTTCAGAGGTGGGATTTGAACCTAGGTCCTCTGACTCCAAAATCAGTGATATTCCTATTGTATTCAGCTGCCTCTATGATTATGAAATATATTTCTTCAGTTCAGGAACTTTTCATTTCACCCCTTAGTCTCAATCCTTTCCTTTCATTTTATTGCTAGTCAGTTGATTGGAGTTCATATTTGACTTTTGCTTCTGAGTTTTCAGTTTCCCCAACATTCTTGATCCATCTTCTAGTTATTGAAAATAGTTCTACCTACAACTCTGCTATCATACACTCTATTACCCAGCTGCAGTACTGTGCAATTTCTGGCTGCTTAACCTCTTGGCTCTTGTTGTGTTTTGGCCAGGCTCTACGCAGGTAAGAAAAAAATATGGTTGAATACTGAGTCAGAGTTAAGGTACTTCTACGCTGACTTTGAAATCTGTAAAAGACCAAAATTTCAAATTCATTTATTCATTCATCCTATATTTGAGAACATAGTTTTGGATCAATGGTTCAGGATTATGAACATTATTGAAGAATACACTGTTAACCCTCCCTCCAACACCTGACAATTGTTAAGTGAAAGTGAGTACACTGGTTTGACATTATGGCCTCAGCCTTTCAAACAATGTTTGGTTATGCATTTAGGTAGACATTTTTTCACATTTCTGATCTTGCAGGATAGTTTCTCTATCACCACATCATTATACTAAAATATTAGAGAAAGTCCCAGAAAATCATATAACCCCACACTTAGAAGAAATCACAGAAGTCCTCTAGTTCAATCCTTATCTGAACAGGAATTCCCTCTATTCCATTCTGAATAGACAAGTTTTCTAGAAGGTAGCTTCCAGAGTCAGCCCATTTTGCTTTGGGGAAGATCTAATTGTTAGGAAGTTTTTCTTTCCTTTGACCCCAAATTTCATTATCTTTAAATCCCAATCAATGTTTCCAGTTCTGTCTTCTCTAAAGAGAATAATTCTTATTCCTTTACCACATGACAGCAATAGAAATACTTAATGAATACAATCACAACCCCCTTTTTTTATCTCAATGAATGCAGCTATTTCATTATGTCTTCTGAGTCAATAAATGATTTATTGGGCCTAACACATGAATTGTGCCTACCCAATGCCATATCTCTAAAAGAGATCATTGAATCATGGTATTGAGGGATAAATTTCTTTTTTATTTACATCACATATTACTTCAGTCTTGACTTTGTGATTCTCATTTGAATATTTCTTTGGGATTTGTTAAGAAGCCTGAACTCCCAACAGAGGTACTGTCTACCATCTAACTTTCTAGTTTTCTTTGTCGGGGCAATTATAAATGCTAATAAGAGCACGTGTTATTTTCATCCATACTTCTCATTGATTACCATGTTTGAACAAAATAATAGTGCACTGGATTCCACTATAGCCATTGTAATAAATATTAGGAAAACTAGCATAGCCAACAACAATTCCCAAGTCATTTATTCTGGCACAATTCTCCTGCTTACCATACCCATAGACTTTACTAATTTAAGAGTTCAACTTTGTGGCCAGAACATTCCTATTTTATGTTCAACTTGTCTGAATGCATCTCCAGCTTTAAATATATTTTTCCCCCAAATAACTTCTAATAGATTCACAGATGAAAAAATGCAAGTATGATTGGATGGCTTGAAAGGAAGCAACATGAAATAACACAAGAAAAGCCAAGTAGCATTCTCAGTAGCCCTAGTGGGTCTGATTGTGGTTTTATAGTTTAAAGATATACCCACTGACATATTTCTCTTAAAAAATATTTATCAATGTAATTTTTAATATCCCCATACACCATAATTTCCATTTGTATTTATTCCTTTTCTCCTTCCAAAGAGTCATTTCATGTAACACGTAATATTTTTGATGACAAAAGGAAGAAAAAGAGAGGAAAAAAGCATAATTTATCAGCCCATTCAAAAACGTCTGAAAATAAGTGCAATGCATCACACTTTTACTTCTAACCCTGTAAATTAGTGAGATTGGGGGATACCTTTTCATATTTCCATTTTTCAACCCATGCTTATAATTTTTAATTTTGCAACATTCACTTTTGATTTTTTTTGAGGGGTTATCCTGTCTGTTTACACTATTGTAGTTATTACATTGTTTTCTTTGCTTTTTGTTCCCTCTGTATTAGTTCACGTAGATGCTTCCAGGTTTCTTTGTATTCATCATATTCATTGCTTTTTATATACAGTGATATTCTATGACATCCATGTATCACAATTTGATTAGTCATTTCCCATATGATGGGCATGTACTTTTTTTTTTATTCTTTGTTATCATAAAAAGTACTCATGTAAATACTTTGGTGTATATTGAGACTTCTTATTAATAGCCTTCTCAGGTATAAGCTTAGTAAAAGAATACCTGGATTTTTATGATTTCCACAATTCCAAATTGATTTCCAAAATTGCACTGATTTACAAATCTACCAACAATGTACTACTATGACAGTCTTTCTATACTGCCTTCAAAAATGACTATTCCCATCTTTTGTCCTATTTGACAATTTGAAACATGAAAGGTGAAACTTCATGGTCATTATGACATTGTTATAACATAATCATATAATATAATTTTCTCTTGTTATTGGTGATCTGGAACATATGTTCACGTGGTGTTACTAGTATATAATTCTTTTGGGAATTATTTATTTATAACCTATGATTATTTATCTATTGGGTGTTCTCAAGTATTAGTCTAAGCCTCATTTTTGTCTTACTGCTTTCCAGTTTTCCCAAATGATCTTTAAAAAGTCAAATGCTGAGTTCTTTCTCAAGTATTTTTTTATTTCTTGAACAATGGGTGATTGAATCCCATTGTTTGTTATTCTCTTTTGTCTATTCTTTTCCAATGTTCTACCTCTCTATATTTTAAACAACATCATATAGTTTTAATGACTGCTGCCTTATAAAATTGCCTGAGGTCTGGAAGTACTATTCTTCATTCATCACTACAACTTTTCATTATTTCCCTTAATATTCTAAATATTTTATTTTTACAAATGAATTTTACTATTTTTATTTAATTATTTAGTGTATCTCTTTGAAAATTTGATTGGTATGGAATTAAAACATAAATTAACTTTAGTAGTATTGCTATTTTTATTATATTGACATAACCCAGGTGTAAGCACTGAATGAACATTCCTCCTGGTAATTAAGTTAATCTTTGTTTGTTTAAGGAGTACTTTGTAATTGAATCTATACACATGTTTTATGTGCTTTGTTAGAATGATCCCAGACATTTTATTCTAATGTAGTTCTTTTGAATGAGACTTCCCATTCTATTATTTCCCTTTGGATTATGTTATAATTTACACTGTATCTAAAAAGTCTTAGAGCAGGTTAAGCTAGTAAAAGTTTCAAGATATTTAAGCTAAAAATTTTGGGATACCCCACATGGAGGTAAAGTTGATTTGGGGGAATTTTTTAAAAAAATAGATTTTGACTTTTCCAAAGGTGCTTAACAAAAAGTATCTTTGCAGTTTCTCCAGGATTTTCTAAGTAAACTCTCATATCATTAGCAAACAAAGATACTTTAATTTCCTCTTAATATATCTTCATGCATAAGGTGAATGGGGTGTTCAGAGAGGACTAACACCTCTGTTGCTGTGCCCTTTTCAGGACTGCTCATCAACCTTTGGTGTTCACCCTTGACTCCACTGTCACCTATGGATCTAAGAAGTTGTAGCATATGTAGTGGCCACACCCCCAAAAAACTGTATTGGCAGACAGGCTAAACCAGGTTGAGGGTAACTGACAGAATTCAAATCCATTGGTGAGTTAGGGGGATGTTGACCACCTACATGTGCAGACTTCCACCTCAGATTTATCCATCCAAAGGAATGCATGGATAAGAAAAAAAAATTTCCAATAGCCATGAAAGCAGCGGAAGCAGTTGCTGTGGAGCACTTAGAGCTTGGTCAGAAATCGAAGATACCAACATCATCCACTACATCCTAGGCCATGCCAGTCATCTTTACTTTCTGTCTTGCCATTGGACTTTGGACTCTGGGACAGTGAGTGAGGTTGATGACTTTGTACAATTCTGTCTCATTTAAATCTAATTCAAAGGAAAGTCAAGACATCACCATGTGATATTATTGGTACTCAATGAAAATGAAGGACAAACAACAACAATTCCATGCATTTACTTTCTCATCTTATTGATACTTGCAGAATTTCCAGAAGTATATCCAACAACCATGGAAACAATGGGCATTCTTCCTGTCTTCCTGATTTTGTCATGAAAACTTCAATTTTAACCAAATTGCACATGATCTTGATTTTCATTTAATGTAGATACTTTATATAATACATTTGCAAGGTCTCCCATTCCTTTACTTTATAGGGTTTTTGACCTCAATGAATATTGCATTTTATCAAAAGTTTTTTCTACATCTATTGAGATAGTCATGTGGTTTAAAAATAATATAATTTATTGTACGAATAGTTCCTCTAAAGTTAAAACATTCTTACGTATCTGGTATAAATCAAATTTGGTGATTATGAATGATTTTATGGATGAATCAATATAGTTTGTTAGAAAGGATTTAATTTAAATATTTTGATCAATGTCAATAAATGATATTGGCCTATACTTCTGTGTTCTGTACTTCTCTAGTTTCCAAATTAGGGCCGTATTTATCTCATTAAATCTGGTAGGAGTCTTCTTTCACATTTTTTTTAGGAAACTGTTTGTACTTTTGGTACTATTTTGAAATATTTGATGGAATTCTCCAGTGAATTTATTAGGACCAGAAAAATTGTCTTTTTGGCATTTTCTTTACAAATAATTCTATTTCTTTTTCTGAGATTAGGTTATTTAAGACCTTTATTTGATTTTTGCTTTGTTTGGGTATTATAAAAAAAACTGTACCTCTATTTCTCTTGTGTTCTCAGTTTTGGGGAACATGTAACTGTGATTAGTAGATCCTACTAATTTTAAGGTTTTTTTTGTTTGTTTTGTTGTGAATTTACCTTGTTTGTTTACTATTTTGTGATTTGATTTTCTTTTTAATCACATTAAAAGTTTTTAAATTTCATTACTCATTTAAGAGAACCAGCTTTTATTTTTATCATTTCTATAGTTTTCTTTTCTTTTCAGTTTATATATTGTTTCTCTATTTTTAAATATCTTCTTTTCTGTCCTTACTTCAGGTTTATTTTTGAATTCCTACTTTTTAAAATGCAAATTCAGATCACTAGACTGTTCCTTTTCTATTTTGTTAGCCTACATTTTAGGGTTATATTTCCTCCCCTGCTCCCAGGACTGTTTTATCTATATCACAAAAATTTTGGTTTGTGGTTTTATCCTTATCATTTTCTTTCACACAAATATTCATTGCTTCTCTGGTTTGTTCCTTGATCTACTAATTATAATTTTAGTATTTATTTTGGTCTGTATTTATTTAATTTATTCTCTCTGTTCTGCTTACCGTTTTAATTTTATTATCTTTAAATAATGTGTTTACTATTTCTCCCTTTTTATATTAGTTTGAAATATCTTTTTTGTTCTAGTGCCTAATAAATTTTGGTGGCACTTATAAATTCATGTATTCTTTTACAATCCTCTTTAGAAGATGCAATATGTTTTATTTTTTGTTTTTTTAGTTCTAGTTTCTTTGAAAATCCATTCAACTTTATATATTCCCTTTTGGTTATATTTCTGTTAGTTTTCTCCAAAACTGAGAAAGAGTCATTGAAATGTACTGCCTTTACTGTATTACTATGTCTTCTTGAAACTCAGTAATATTTTTTTGATTTTATGATTTAGATGTTAAGGAATTTGGAGTATTTAAATTTAATATTGATAATGGTATTTTAGCATAATGTGCTTCCCTTATTTACTTTTTTTATAATATGAATATTTGTTTTTGTTTTGTTTGATTGCAACTCCTATATTTTGGATTCACGTGATTCATGGTAAATTTTGCTCTCCCCTTCAATTCTATTCCTTGTATATTTTTGTCTTTTTAGGCCTGTTTCTTGTAAGCAATATTTTATGGGATTTTATTTGCTCATCCAATCGGTCACTTTTTAAAATTTTATTTCACTTTTTAGTCTACTCTTTAGGAATTAGGTTTGTATTTTTCTCCATTTGTTTCTTTTTTTTGATTAATCTTTTTTTCCCTTTCATTCTCTATTTAAAAAAAGTTACTTTGTCTCTTCAGTTATTTTAGCTTAATCTATTTTAAGGCAACCCTATGTCTACTGGCTTTCTTCCTTTCTCCCTCAAGCTTTATATTTATTCTCCCTGTTCTGCTTACTGTTTTAATTTTGTTATTATCTTTAAAGGGATATTTATTATCCCTTACCTCAGTTTTGGAGTTTTGTTTAACTTATTAGTTCCTTTTGCTTTCTTTCTTTTCTCTAGGTATTTAAATCTTCCCTTATTTTTTCCCTATCAGTTAAGTTTTTAAATATAATTTTCCTTCTTTCTTTTCCCCTCAACTTGTTTTGTTTCTTAGTTTTTGGAAATTTTCACTTTCTATATCTTTTTTTTTCTTAAAATGTTTTCATTCCATTTTTCCCTTCATTTATTTTTCTCTCTTCCTTTTTGTCCTAGATTTTTAGACTTTAATTCTTTGATTCATAGAGCATATGTTTATTTATAACTTCTTTAGTCACAGTGCTCCTCGTGTAATTAATGATTCTGAGGTACCAATTTTGGATTCCCTTTAAAAAAATATGTTATTGCCTTATAAACCTAGCCTGCTTTTTAAGTTGTGCTACACTCTTAGAAATACCAATTCCTGCAGATGATAGAGAAGATTAAAAAAAAAATTTCCCTATGATAGGGATTTTCTCATGTCCCTGATTGTATAGTTTATTATTACCCTTTGTCTGATCAATCTTCACCCTGACCCCTTGACCATTTGCCATGAAATGTCCTCTATGGTGTCATGTCCTACAAATTTGGTTTCCTTCCTCTTGAGGCAGGATAAATGTTCTAAGTACTAAAACTATAGAGATTATACCTATTTTAAGTTGTCCAACTCTATTTAAGGACTAGTTCTCTTCTTTCTTGGATGTACCATTCTGATATTAGTTTTAAAAAAAAATAATGATTCACTATTAGTATGGCATTATGAGGCATACTCCATGATATTTCAGGCCAATTTTCCCACTATTGCTTGTGACTTCTACTTTCACTCATTTCTCTTTGTGTATTTTCAGAAATAAATCTCTCATTGGTCTCTTTTTTGTTGTTATCGATGATGTTGTCTTTAGTTACTATATTTGTTTACTTTGTATTTCTGCTGCTTGAGGTTATTGAAGAAAAATAATTTGTTCAGATCTGGTTTTCTTTATTGGAGTGCTTTAATGCCTTTAAAAAAGAATCCAATGTCCATCTGTTTTCATTATTGACTAGGCTCAGGTTTGCGGTGAATTTCACCTATATTTTCAATTTGATCTTTTTACTTTTTTTTATCTTTTTACTTTTTGGAACACATTATTCCATTCCCTTCTGAATTTTCTGGTGGGGGTAAAAAAATAGCTGAAAGTTATTTTTATTTAAATTTGTAGGTATTTCTCTTGTCTTTTGAAAAATATTTTTGTCATTGGAATTATTAAATTTAACCATTATGTGTCTTGGTATTTCAGCATTGCACTACCTTTTTGTTACTATTTTTTTTTCCTGGAGACAATTATTTTGTTGTTTTCTCTATGTGTTCAATAATTCTGAGCAGTTTTCTTTTATTATTTCTTTCAATATTGTGGTCGAACTTTTAAAAAGTTTTTTTTTTTAATTTTGTCCTGACTAAATAACAATTAAGTTGTCTTTATGCATATTTTCTTCAAGATTAATGTTTCACTGATTAAGGAAGATCATGTTATCTTTCAATCTTTTTTTTGTTTGTTTTGTTTTGTTTTTTGTTTGTCTGTTTTTTTTTTTTAATTCCAGATTGTTTTTTAATCCAGATTGATCAGGCAAAGGGTAATAATAAACTACACAGTCAGGAACATGAGAAAATTCCCACCATAGAGCAATAAAACAATTCCAGGTTGTCCAGATTTCTTTGTTTTTGCAATCCCAATCAGTTGTTTGCTCTTTTGTTTCATTGGTGAGTTTTGCCATCATGGATTACAGTTTTTCTGTTCTATCAGTTATTTCTGCTGTGTAAGCCATAAATTCTGCTAGCAGTTGCAATGCTTATTTCTCTTTTAAGCTATACAGGAACATCCTGTTGTAGTTCTACTTTCTTGAGAATTCACAGGGTCCTATGTATCAGCAGGTATTGATTTTATTTTATTTTTTTGGTAGTATAATATTTATTCATAGCTGTCTGTATTCCGTGAGCTGATCTGGATGTCAGATTTCCTTCAGCTATTAATATCTTATGAGTTGGGTTAGATACTTAAAGTCTTTAGCTAAATATTCTTCCATCAGAGATTTTTGGTAATTTCAAAATACCTCATTTGTTTGTTCCCTTATTACTCATTTTCTGGTTCCTCTCCTTTTCATTGTGGTTTCTCTTCAGCCCGAACCTTAGATCTGTCTCAGTCTCCTCCCACATTTTCTATTATGTTTTACTGGCCATTATGTCTACTTCAAATGATTCTGGGGAGACAGAAGTATCACTGGCTGGATTCCAGTACCTTTCACCTAGCCTTAACTGAGATCCGCATATTTTGACATCCAGCTTCAGTTCCTTTTGTTCCACAATTCTCTATTGGAGTTGTTAGAGCAGAGTACGCTAACACATTGCAGTACCAATCAGAACACGCTTGTGCCTTTCAGTTTTCCATGGCATTGAGAGGAGGCAGTGTCCTCTGCTTCATCAGATATTGATAAATTTTCTTTCTTGAAATTTTTATTCCTTGGTATCTGGAATTGTTTGGTTGATCTGTAGGTCATATTTTTTTCTGTTATTAACATTTTCTCTTTTTTTTTAATCTGTTTGTGTTTGAGGTCTTTAACTGAGATTTTTAAAAAAATTCCAGTCTTTTTTTTTTTTAATTGTATTCCTCTATTGCTTGTTAATTGATTAGGTTAGGTAGTACAGTGAGCAAATTGCTGGATCTAGAGTGAGTAGGTCCATGTTAAAATCTAACTCTTACCTTAGTGGCTGAATGATCCTGAGCAAGTCATTTAATTTATGTCTGCTTCAGTTTCCCCATCTGTAACATGGGAATCACAACAGTAAGTACCTCCCATGGTTGTTATGAGGATGAAATGAGATAAAATTTATAAAGCACTTTGTAAAGCTTAAAGCACTATATAAATTATTATTATTATCACCAATACCATCATTGCTTTTGTTGTTATTGTTATTGTTATTAATTATTAACCAAGGTCACATATATAGTAAATGGAAAGGCCAGGACTTGAAGCCAAATCCTCTGGCTCCCAAATCCAATTTTCTTTCCAATATATCATAGCTGTTAATGCTTCTGAATAGAATATCAGTCTAGAAATTTACTGATTAGAAGAACTTGGGAATAAGTCAAGATCTTACTCATTTAAAAAATTGAGGTATGGCTAAAGGAGTTCATAGAATACAGACTTAGGACTTTTGGATGGCATTTATCTACTGGTGGACAAGGCAGAGTTGAACATATAGTAGTAGGAAAAAGGGGAAGAAAAGAGATAGCAGTAATAGCTGATATTTACATAGTACCTCATAGTTGGCAAAGCCCTTTATAAATGTTACCTCATTTGATTCTTCATTAACCCTGTTATGTCAGTAGTATTTTTTTCTGTGTCATTTCATAGATGAGGAAATTGAAGCTTAGAGATCTTAATGAATTATCTAGAATCACACAGTCATGAAGACAATCAGCGTGAGGAACTTCCTGGTGTAGACAGTAACTCCAGTAATGCCTATTGCTACTCCTATGTGCCTTAGTAGATAATTGCTACTGTAGTCTGTGACTGTTATTATTGCTTTTGTTATTTATAACCACATTTCAATATATTTCCTTTCTAGTCACATGTATTTTATTTGATTTATTTAAAACATTTTTTTTATATCTGAGAAGGTATGCATAGACTTTACTAAGTTGTCAACTGAGTCCACAAAGGTTAAGTACCTCTGCCCTAGCTAGTTCTCTGAGGCATCTATAAGTTAAGGGACTTGTGTCTACAATCACACAGCTAATATGTAAGGGAGGTTGAATTTAATCCCACTTATTCCTGCTGCCAAATTTAGTATTTCATTTACCACATTTTTACTGCTTCCCATATATGTGAGGATTTTATAAGGTCAGTTGCCAGCCATAGTCAGTCAAGTGAAGGCAGGAAACTAAGGAGTTACCTCCTACTTCAACACCATTTACTGAAGCACAAACTTGAAGTGACCAACCCTGAAGCCTTCCTGCAGACATTAAATACTCCAGAAAAATCATGGTTCCCATACAATGAAGGTATTTGACCCTGTCATCCAATATCAGTCACATAGAGCTAGAATCCTGAACCACAAATCAATATAATTTCCTTTTAGAAATTATGATGGTACTTAGGATAGGATGATATCTAAAATAAACTGCATTGAAAATAAAAGCCACAAAAACCCAAAAGAACTTTTAGTAGTTGTAGTTTTATGAAATTCTGACCATAATAAGAGTTAAAAAAAATATCTGAGTTCATCCTAAAAGGGCAATATTTAAAAGAAATTATACTTTCTCTAGCTTCTTCACAAAAAGCAAAGAGTTAAGTCTATAGCCCACTCACTCTTTTGAAGTACAACTAAGTTTCCAAGAGGAAGTCTTACACAACAGGTTGTTAATATAGCACATGGGGCAGTTCTGTTCATTAATGCTCATTGATGGTCTGTTGAAATATATTAAAGTGGTATCAGGTTTTTATCCTTTATTGAATTGCTGCTTCAGCTCTCTGACAAAGGCAGTAACACACACTGAGAATCTTTGGGAAACAGATGCCTTTCTGAATGAAAGAGATTATTTTGACAAAGGAGTCCTAAGAGCATTAAGTTTACTGATTCTCTATGGATCACCAGATCTGTTTCAAAGCAATAAGAGATTTACCTCTGTTGGTTTATCTTGCATTGTTTCTGTCCATTATGCAGAACCATTTCAGATGATATCCAATTAAGCCTCTTTCAGTTAAATACTCAGTGATTACTTAGGAGAATAAATTCATTTCAATAAGAATGCAAACCTTTTTGAAATATTAAAAGAGTAAACACATTTATAAATGCTTCTGTGTATATAATGGATTGAGAATTTGGTTTGTAGTGGAAAAGTACTGGGTTCAAATCTTGTCTCTGACAAGGCCATTGTTGTATTAACATACAGCTTGCTAGCCATTTGACCCTGGGCAAATTGCCTAACTTCCATATGCCTCAGGCAATTACCAAGGACATACTAAGATATGTATAGATGGGTTTGCAGTCTATATTGGTTGAGGAAATCCCTAACTGGTAGTGGAAATCAGAGGTCCTTCACATGTATCCCATAAGTTACTTTGATATACCAGTAGAATGTTATCTCATTGATATGAATATTCCCTTCAGTACTGCATATCACATGCATCTATCTATTACTTCTCATCCTGTATGCCTGTAATTCATACTTTCTTACAAATCTTCTAGTGGGGCTCTACCTACCTAAACTAATATTGTCTTGCCTCTAGATAACTTGAAATACCATGTTACTAGTTGAACACATTTACTGCTCATCCATTATTCCTCCTTCTTGCTTCTGAGTGACTAAAAAATATTTAAGTAAAATACCCGTATCCAGGAAAATGTTATCTTAACTTCACACATATCTACATATGTATATATATATATATATATATGCATACATACATATATATGTACATATATACATATGTACACACATATATACACACATATATTCATATATATAAAATATACAATTATATTATTATGAAGCATGATAATATTATATATAACAATTTTTTAATAATAATGAATTCTAGGCTCTGGCTAACATGACTTAGCCATAACTGTACATTGACTGGGCTAATCAATTCACATACAGAAAAAATCTTAATTGGAAAGAAAAGACAATGAAGATTTTAATAATAAGAAAATTTCACAACCACCTATAACTAGTTTTAAAGAGACCTAGAAATAATCACATTAATATTCTAAATTACACTAATGAAAGTTTCACTTAAATGAATTTTTTATTAACTTCATTATTTTTTTTATCATATTCTTTATTAATTCAATGAATAGTTTATTTTTATTCACTTCCTATGTCGTGAATTGCTGCCTAGGGATATAGGGTGTAAAGATGCTGTCCATGGTAGAAACCCTACCAGTATAATAGTTGACCAGTGAGAAGTATAGATTTTAATACTTTTGAATAAATGAATGATAGACATTTTAGCACATATATTTAATAGATGGGTGCTGGGGAGCTATACAGTCATGAGGGCACTGTTGTACCAACATAAAATATATATGAAGGAAGAAAAGATATCAAGAGAATTAAAAAGAAATCTTGAAACTTTATTAATACTAAAAATAAAATGACAGAGGAAACATTACTAACTATAAACTTAAATACTACTCTGCCATTTACATGAATTGTTATGGCAGTCATCTATACACGCAAGAATAACATCTTGAAAAGGACTTCAGTAAGAATCAAGCAAGTTTTTGCAAAAAAAAAATCCACAATGGACCACACCTTTGAAATGTAAAGAACACAATATTCCATTTGAGTTATTGTTTTCTTCTTACAAAAAACCTTTTGTTTTAATTGAATAATATTTTAACTTACAGACTGATTTACAAAAATAAGTCTCCCTCTAGACATCAAGTCCATTCAAGTTAACACACATATGGAGTGCTTTGAGAGAAATGATTATTGGTAACCAATGATTTAAGGAGATTCAGATTTCCCTCTTTTTCTTCTATCTTCATTTCAGGACCTCAGTCTCTAAAGGTTGAGTTAATTTTCTCTTCAATCCAGACCCCACCCAGGTAGGAAAGCCATTGTGCTCCACTCAGATTTGGGTGGGGATAAATTCTTTGAATAGATTGCCCCAGGTTTTGGGGGGAGGGGTAATTTAGAAGTAAATAACATAATCAAAGTTCATTTGAATAAATTCAGTCCCTTGTAATATTCATTCTCTCAGGAATTATTAACCAATCAGAATTGATTGCCACCCTCTGAGAACACCTCTCTTCCAGTGGGTATATAAGCTGTGAGCCTGACATGATGATTGTATTTGGTCTAAGAAAGAAATGGCCAAATGATCATCCTTTTATTAATAAACATGCTGGCACTATTAATAAAATTATTTAATACCCAGAAATTATGTCTCTTAAATCTTTTTCAATGTCACAGCTTTACTATGTGCCAATTGCCATGTCAAAACTGTTAGTGATTCATTGGAAGATTCAACAAAGGAAACAACTCTGTTCAATGACTTTCTGAAAAGAAACATCAAATGAGGCAAAAACAGGGAAATGCAGAATTGAAAAAGATATATGTTACTATGGTAGAAAAGATCTCATATAGGGTCCAGGTTAATGAATGACTCCTATAAAATGACAAATGTTGGAGGGGATATGGCAAACTTGGGACACTAATGCACTCTTGGTTGTGTTGTGAACTGATCCAACCATTCTGGAGAATAATTTGGAACTATACCCAACCACTACTAAGTCTGTACCCCCAAAAAGATCAAAGAAAAAATGAAAAGGATCTATTTCTATATATATATATATGTATATGTATATATGTATATATTTGTAGTAGCTCTTTTTTGTGGTTGCAAAGAATTGGAAATTGAGGGGATGCCCATTATTTGGGGAATAGCTGAATAAGTTGTGGCCTCTAATTGTGTTGGAATGCTATTGTGCTATAATAAATGATGAATAGGATGCATTCAGAAAAACATAAGAAGACTTACATGAATTGATTAATAAGTAAAGCTCACAAACCATATTCTTCATATGGTAATGATTGGGAGTTAGGAAGCATTGGTTTTACTTTAAGTTCTTCTGTTAAATGGTGATGTGAACTAGGGCAAGCAATTTCTTTTTTGATGAAACAAGTAAGTTTCTTCATTTGTAAAATGAGAGAATTGCACTCATTTAAATCAAAAGGTCCCTTCCAATTCTAACATGTACACCAAGGCTTTCTTATGTTTCTGGTATAAGGATGTTGTCCCTCATTTCAACTAAATGATAAAACTCTTGCTAACATTATTAAGGTTCCATCTTTGTGATAATGGAAGGCTCTTGAAGAAAACCATTTATTCACTTTATCCACAGGCACTTACTGTGTGTCAGGAATTGTGCTAAGTATTAGGTAAACAAAGAAAATTAATATCTTGTGCAAAATTAAATTAACTGCCTTTGAATGATAAAGAATGATGATGCCATTATTCTTCAGAATAACAGAGAGATGATCTTGATACTATGTGTAATGACCCATTGCACCATTGAGTTTAGAGCTAACAATGCTACTAGAATTGAAGACTTCATTTTACAGAAAAGGAAACAGAGATCCACAGAACTAACTAGATTTCTCAAACCTAATAAACAACCTTATTACTTTTCACCATCCCAATAAATATCAGTCACTTATTTTAAAATTCCTTTAGATTATTCTCTTTTCAAGTTGATCCTGCATATATCATTGTTGTTATCATAAACAGTATAGAAATATGATATTAATAATGTTAATATTATTAGTAATAATAACACAAAGAATAATGTGAAGAAACCTATTCATATGCCCAATTGCAAATTCTCAGAGGACCTTTGAAAGTGCCATGAAAACATTTAGAGCTATTCAGAACCATCTACATATGTATTTCTATTAGCAATACAAATATCAATTTGTTTCTGATGAAAAAAAAACAGCAACAAAGTACAAAGCAACAACCCCATTAAAAAAGTATTTCTGAGATATTTAACCTTTGAGGAATTTACTTTGAATAAGAAGATTATAGTAATGCAGTAGAACTCATTACCATTTGGGCTTGAGCCATAGCTAATGGCCCTACCTGAGTCTTAAAATTATTTGAAAGGTCATTCATATGAACATTTTCAGATAGAACTATCTATATGAAAATTGGTCAATTTCTTTTGTCTGGCCATATGTAAATTATTTAAAAAGGACAAACCAGATAGATTTCATAGGTGAAAGTAGAAACATAGATAGAATTTTTGGTGGCTGTGGCAATTAAATGGTGAATGTGAGACTCTAGGTCCATTTAAAGTCATTACTCTAATGGCCATCATAAGATGGCCGGAGGAACATTTCACCTATTGTATTACTGAAGTGGAAGAGGCTTTTGAATGGTAACTTCCTATTTTAACCAATAATTTTTACTATTTCAGTTGTTTCTAGCCTATAGTAGAGATAAAAATGCTGTCACTGCCCTCTAAATTATGGAACCTTATGGAAAATCCTAGCTGTCCTGTACTAGTTAAGACACTGGGTAAAAGTGACCTTATGTATGTTTTAAAAGGCCATTGAATATCCTTTACTCTGTAGGTGACTTCACTCAAAGCAGTTTATAGTGTATTCTAAAACATATTTCAGGTACTTTTCCCTTAATAATATTAATAAATATAATACACATCATTATAATATATAAACTCTAATATATAATGATATATAACATATAATAAAAAGTAACAAAAGTAATAGTTAGGCAAGACTGCCATAAATGTTATATATTTGTATTAAGTTGATGAGCTTTAATTATCCATTATCCTTACTAATATATTCCTTTGTTATTTTTTTTTTACTTTTTATGGAAAAATTCATGATTAATTATAATCATGTATCCCCCATATAAAGACATAGAAATATTGGAAGAGTATTTTCCTTCTCCATATTTTATCACATTTTATGATGTCAGAATTGTGGATTATAATTTAGGAAGTTTAATGGAACCTACCATCAATTGATGCAGCTGGACTCCGCCTTTTCCCAATAAACATTTGTTCAGCACCTGTAAGCTATTGATTGTTAGTAGTGTGGCACTACTACTTTTGCAGCTGAAATGAATATAGTACCTCAGGAGAAAAGGCACAGCATCTTCTGTTTGTCCTTGATAGCTTTTCAATGCAAACCATGGGTTCCAATGCCACACATAAGACTGCACTCTATTTTTCATCTTTGCTTGCTAAAAAAGGACCCCCATTCATCTTTATTAGAGAGCAAGCAAGAGGTTAAGGGGATAGTGTTAGGTAGGAGATCAGCAGAATTGAGCAGAGAGGAAACCCATGTTTCTGAGTCACTTTAACTAATGTTTCTCATCGCAAAGTGTTTTTCAAACATATACACTGTAAGATAATGTGAATATTCTCTAAGAATTATGGACTTAGAGCTGGAAGAGACCTTAGAGATTACCAAGGTCAAACTCCTCATTTTGTAAGTGAGGAAATTAAAATCCCAAGTTTTTAAGTGACTTGTCCAGGGTCATTAAGGTAATGATTAGGAGAGCCGCAATTCTAACCCAGTTCCACTAATTCCCCATCCAAATTTGTGTGCTGTGAGCTTTGATCTTAAAGTCTATGGACCTGTGTCCAAGACCCTACTTCTTGACTGGTTAGCTCTGTGACCACAGGAAATTCACTTAATTTCTCTGAACTTCAGCCTCCTCTTTGGGAGTAATAATGCTTATACTGCCTATCTTAGAATGACTATGAAGAAAGAATTTTATAAACCTTAAGGTTTTGCATACATTTGTAGAGGTTTTTTTGTTTTCAACTTTCTTCTTATTTTAAAAAAAACAAGCATCACAAAAGTTTATTTTTTTTAAAGCATCAGAACTATAGAACAAAGAATAGACACAAAATGTTTTTTCTTTCTTAGGTTAAGCCTGGTCCCTTCTCCTTCCTTTCTGACCATTATTTACAGACTGCTTCTGCCCCCATGGTTCTATTTGGCTAGATTACAGAATTCCTGACTGTGGGCACTGAGAGCTATATCTCTGGAGAGTAAAGTGGAATTTCAACCAGATTTATTATTATTGAAATTATAACTTATATAGAATTGGACTTTTCAGAAGGATTATAGAAAGTGAATGTTTCCAGTGAGTTACATATAAATTGGTTAATGAGTAAAGACTTAATGAAACAAATCTGTGAGGGATTGTCTGATGTTGACTACTGCCAAGTAGAGATTGTGGCAAGATGGGGTAGGAACAAGATATTAGGAAATAACCGGAGCTCACGCTCCCGAGGCAGGGGCTGTGCTAGGTGGAGTTGTGGTGAACTGGGATGGGAACTGGATACAGAGAAGTAACCAGATATTAGGAAGTAACCGGAGCTCACGCTCCCAAGGCAGTGGGCAGTGCTATGTGGAGCTGTGATAAGCTGGAGAAGGAACAGGATACAAGGAAGTAGCCATAGCACATATTCCTGAGGCAGGGGGCTGTGCCACGAGGGAGTGGGATGGCAGAGAACGAGTTCCCTTTGTCTAGTCCCCTCCCTAGGTGCAATGTCAACCCCAGATGTCTCCTTCCTGACTTCCTGGGACACGTACTTTCCCTTTGTCTATGCACTAACCCCAGACACCTCTTTCCTGTATCTGGTCCTAGCCTCCTGCGTCACGTCCTCTCCCTTGGTGCAGCGCTAAACCCAGACATCCCCTTCCAGTATCTGATCCTACAATCAATGACTAGTAGGCGGGTTGAGGAGGAGGGGCTAAGTAGGTACTTAAGGAACAGTAGGGATCGGAGCTCGCTCTCTCTTGCTCCTGCTCTCTTGCTCTGGCCTTCCTGCTTGGCTTTGCTGTGATGGCCTCTGAATAAAGCTCGAGTGTTTGCACCTCCTGATCGGCTCGTCTCTGTGTTTATCCAGGTGGGCACTGAAGACTGGTATGTATGACTCTGGCAGCCTGCTCCTTATAGGAGGAGAGTGCACGGCACGACTGGCACACAAATCAACTTATGATGTGAAATAAACATGTCTTTTTTCCAGCATCTTAAAGCCCTAACATCTGTGTTGAAGATTGTGCTAGCATTGTACCTTCTGCCTTACCTGGTATCTCACAAGTGACCTTTTTTTTGCTTTTGGGACATTTTCTTTCCTGTACTTAAGGCTGTATGGGACCTAAATTTGGCGTATAATTTTAGCACACTTCCTTTGCAGCCATAAAATCATTTTTTATTCTTGTAATGCCCTTCATAACCTGGCTCCTTCCTAGGTTTCCAATCTTTTTATACCTTACTCTCCTAGAACTCTACATCATACCTTCCTTACCCAGGAAACTCATCATTGGGAAATCTCATTATATGCAAGATTGATTTTGCATGGTACTCATATCTCATCAGTAACCTCTGCACTTTTGACTGACCCCTATGCCTGAAGGGGAGGGTCATAACCTCCAGGGTCTCTGTTTAAAGTGGGAGCTCAGTATGATTTTTCTCCTCATTTCTCACCAGCTACACTGTTTTTGAACTTATGGAAACCTCCATCATGCCCCTGGCCTGGGTACCCTCTTCTCACCCCCTCCTTTTTAGTCTCCTTTTCTGTGTCTTCTCCCATTAGAGTATAAGCTCCTTGAGGGCAGGTACAGTACTTATTTTTATTTATATTTGTATCCCCAGTGCTTAGCACAGTGCCTGGCACATGTTAGGTGCTTAAGAAATGTTTATTGATTGATTAATCAATCATACAATCTGTGATCCCATGACACTGACCTCTTTAATGTCCCTCAAATAAGACCTTCCATCTCCAGTCTCCAGATACTATGCATTTTTTCTGGCTCTTCCTTATGCCTGAAACTCTTTCCCCTCTCCTCTCTACCTCCCTGATTTTAGCTGATCTCTCAGCTAAAGTCTCACTTTCTGTAAGAAGCCTCTTCCAGTCTGTAATCTCAATGCCTTCTCTCTGAGATTATCTCCAATTTATCTTGTATATACCTTATTTGTACAGAGTTGTTTGCATGCTGTCTTCATCCATTAGACTGCGAACTCTTTTTGAGCAGACACTGAAAGCTTATGATACAGTGCTAGAAATGGCTTATTGTCAAGTGCTCTCTATGGTGATTTAGCTACAGGTGTGTTTGAAATGACTTCTAAAGACCATATGATAACATTACAGGTCTCTGGGTACTAGCTGTACTCACTGTGTCAATGAATTGTTTGATATATATTTCTGAGTTGTTTATATGGGTGGATGTGTTTTTATGTATTATGAATCAATTTGTTTGAATGTTATTTTTCTTAAATTATACATTTGTGGAGGCCAGAAAAAAATATTCATTTAGTCTATTTTGTTTTTCAATTTTTTTTTTAGTGAGGCAATCAGGATTAAGTGACTTGCCCAAGGTCACACAGCTAGTATGTGTCAAGTGTTTGGTCTGAGGCCAGATTTGAACTCAGGTCCTCCTGACTTCAGGGCCCGTGCTCTATACACTGTGCCACCTAGCTGCCTCGTTTAGTCTATTTTGAAAAGAAACATGTAATGGTGGTCACATTCACTGTCTTTTGATGGTACTGATGATAATGGTGCAGGGGAACCTACAAGGGCATATCTAAGATCTGTGCAAGGCTCTTATTTCCTATAAAATCTTTCCCATCTGTTTGTTTATTCTGTCTGAAAGTTCACTTTTTGTTCAGTTGTATTCAATTCTTTGTGACTCCATATGAGGTTTTCCTGACAAAGACTTTGCTGTTTCCTTCTTAGGCTCATTTTACAGATGAAGAAACTGAAGCAAAAAAAAAAATGTTGTGACTTGACCAGGTTCACACAGTAAATAAGTCTCTGAATCCAGAATATTAGTTAGAATTATATTGATCTGACAACCCTCAATTGTTTCTAGTTTGGTATATAATGGTTAGAAGTTCAGAAAACAAATAAACAAACAAACAAACAAAAAAGCAAAACCTGCTTTCTTGAACACTCTTAAGAGTAATGGCAATACTTTACACTTGCCAGCTTAGCACCTATCCACCAATTGCTAGTTATAGAAAAGACAATCATGAAACACAAATTGTGAGGAAACCCACTTATCCAAGCAAAATAGTAAATAGAAATAGGAGTTCTAAAAATTAGAACATACTAAATAATAAAGAAGTATAAATGAGCCCTTCATCTGGGAAAGAGATAAGATCATCTTAAGCCAGGAGAGAGAGAAGAATTTCACCCAGGGGAAGTGTCATGCCCTCTCAGTAGTCTTTAGAATTTCAAGTCCTAAAGATGAAAGGATGATGATGGTGGTGGTGATGGTGATGCTGATGCTGATGCAACTGCTGCTGCTGCTGATGATGATGATAGAAGCTATCATTTATATGGTGCTTTAAGGTTTTCAAAGCACTATACACGATAAGGTCAGCTCCCATACATGTCTATGGCACTAAAAGTTCCCGGTACAACATTAAAAATTTTCTTGACTATTTTTTTGGAGGTTAATGTATGTTTCCAAAGTTTCTTCCTGAAATCTTTGAAAAAAAAAACTGAAGTAAGACCTTTACACACATATGTAGCATCACATTTATCTCCACATGAGCAGCATACAATGTGGCTTTTCCTCCATGTAACTATTCAGGTTCGGGTAGAAGCAAAGCTAAATTGGCATCTCCTTGACTTTATAACTTCAACCTTTTAATCCTCCATCAATTTCCTTTCCTCAGCTTCATGACTTATTTCTCTAATAATAAAAGTCAATCCTTATTCTATTTATTGACTAAATATACATACATATACATATACATATATATGTGTGTGTGTATATATATATATACATATATATACATACATATGTATATGTGTGTGTGTGTATATATATAATTTGGGAGAATGCTGTTGGGGGAAAAGTCAACATACATTGTGCTGTCATATTTTACCATTGACTCAGATTCTATTTTCATGTTAACTCATCAATGCTATACATTACTGATAAATAATTAATTTGTGAATAATAGGAAAAATCAGCATGCAGTCAATTTTAGATGCTTCAGACTACATTCCTACCCAAGAAATAACAGTAGAAAAGTCTTGTGTCAAAATCATTCAGGGACTCATTAAGATAAATTAGTTATATCTAACATTTTGCAGAGATATTAGCATATTATTTCAGACTCTGAAACCATTGATTTACATGTACTTATGACAGGGGCTACACCCCATGGAATATACATGGGAGTAGGTTTTAGGGGCCATCCCATAGAAAGTGTACTAAATTCCTGTGGAAATTTCCAGAGCAACATATGACTCAACAATGAATGGGTTGGCACTTGGGATGAAGAAACAATCCCTGGGTAGTTTTTCATCTTTCCCTCAGTTCCATGACAGTAGCAGGGTGGCAGGGTCCTCCCTAAGTTAAAAATGAAGAGTAGTCATTGTGCCTTTCTTACTTGGATTCTGTGTAATGCTTCTGTGACATCTGTGAGCAAATGGAAGCTAAAGCATGTGACCTGCCTGAACAAGCCTGAGATAAAATCTCAGTGCCCTCACCAATTTTGTGTGGTTTCCTGAACATACATGATTGAACAACAATGTTAATATAGATGTATCTAGCCTCAGAAGCTTGTGATTTCCAGAGTTCTGCACATCTTGGGTCCTCACTTGATATGGGAGATGCCCTCTCCACATACACTAAAGTTGTTCTTGAAGGAGTTAATAAAAGACAGGAGAATGAGGATGATTCCTGGCCTGACTTTCCTGTAGATATTGAGCAAATTGTTTGAAAAATAGTGAGGTGAAATACAAATTATCTATTCTGCAGTCTCATAGTACTTCATATTCTGATATTTGAAATAAGAAAGTATAACAATAATTACATGTTTATTTTCTTCCTTCCTTTCTTCTTCATTCCTTTCCTCCTCCTCCTCCTCCTTCTTCCTGCCCTATGCCTTATATACATTGTATACCGAATACCTTTTTAGTCTTCACTCTATGGAGATACCTTAGATTTGAGACAAACCAGGACTTTAAGCAATTTTCCCAAGGCTTTAGTGGAAAGTCAATGAGGTAAAATGATTTGATCCTTCTTTTTGTAGGGTAGACTCCTGAGATTTGGATATAGTCCAGAGATGTGAGGGGTCTTTGTCATGGGAGAGTGAGTGACAGAACATGCTCCAATCATCCCAAGTTCAGCAAAAGTGGACATTTTTAATCTTAAAAAACAATGAACATAACAAGGCAGTCACATGTTACAGCAGAAAGTCACTGGGCTTGGAATCAGGAAGATCTGAGTTTAAATACCACCTCAGTCACTTACTAGTTGTTTGCCCCTGGGTCATACATCTAGGACACTGGGATCACATAACATCATTCAGCCTAAATTTCCTCATTTGTTAAATTGCCTTTTAAAGCCCATTGTAAATCTTAAAGTATTACATAAGTGATAGCTAGTTCTTTTTGTAAAATATATTTTTATTTATTTAATTATTTCCTAATTACATGTAAAATAAAATTAAATATTCATTTAAAAAAATTGAGATCCAAATCCTTTCCCTCTCACCTGACCTTCCCTACCCCTTGAGAAAGCAAGCAATACATCACTTATACATGTGAAGTCATAAAAAACATATAGTGCTAACCAGTCCTATCATCATCATCATCATACCATGTTTGTAATGATGACCTAACATTCAACTGGATAAAGAGAACAAAAGATGGCCATTTATTTGATATCATTTCCTAGCCCTGCCCCCAAAAGCTGTTGGCTTATGCTTCTCTTTTATTTTTCAGTCTTAGAAAAAGTTGATACCTTCACTTCCTCTACACCATTGGTATGCATAGAATGTAAATCTGATATGCTCCCACAGCCAGGGTCAATCATTAGCGTTCCCCTGAGAGAAAAAGGAAATGCCAAAAGTGACATTCATCCAAGGTTATACTGGCATACCTTGGCCACACTCCATGTTTATATTTTCTTTTATTTCTCACCAATTTTTCAATCCTTTTTAAGATGGCTCAGAAACTTAGCACTCAATTGAAACGACTCCCAAGTTACACCTAATATCTTGATTTTCCAATCTGATAGTCTTTTCTCAGTCTATATCCTTCTTGACTTCTCTGCAACATTGTTGACATATCCCCTGAGATTCCCTCTCCTCAGTGGGTTTTAATGACACTACTCTCATCATTCTCCTCTTAGTCTGATCACTCTTTTGCTAGATCTCCATTCCTACCAGGGACCCTAAATGGGATTTTACCCCAAGTCACTATTGTGCTGGTCCAAACCGCGCACTCTCTTTTATATACTTCTTTCCCTAGCACCTCCCGATCCGGGACCTTAACAAACATCTGTCCCATCTTCCTTCCCTCACCCTGTAGGCTATGGGGTCTCGTCTCTCTTCCTGCGATCAGACCAGCTGATCAGCAGGGCCCCGGTCTATTTCCTCCGCCCCACGTTGGGCGCCACTTGTGCCGGTCCAAACCGCGCACTCTCTTACAGCCAGATCAGGTAACCAGGGTCATACTCACCGGTCCTCTGGGTCACCCGGATTTACCAGAGACGAGACGATCAGAACGTGCAAAAACCTGAACTTTATTCAATAATTATCACAGCAAGGCCAGGCAGGAAAGCACACGCGCACGAGCAGGAGCAAAAGCCGGCTCCGCCCCCCATCCCTGCAGTTCTTTTTAGCACCTTCTTCGTCCCTCTTCCTCAGCCCGCCCATAGTGACTCCTCGAGGATCAAATATCGGAAGAGGATGTCTAGCATAGTGCCCAGACAAAGGGAGCATACGTGGCACAGGAAGTGGGGCCTAGATATTTGGAAGGAGGCGTGAGGGATCAGTGCATAGACAAAGGAGAATGTACGTGACGCAGGAAGTCAGGCCCAGATACCAGGGGGGGGTGTCTGGGGTCAGTGCTACACCTAGGGAGCATATGTGACTCAGGAAGTCAGGTTTGGTCACAGGAAGGAGGTGTCTGGGGTCAGCGTGGTACCTAAAGAAGGAGGCTAGACAGAGAGAGCTTGTTCTCTGCCGTCTCACTCCCAAGTGGCACAGCCCCTGCCTCAGGAGTACGTGCCCTGGCTACTTCCTTGTACCTTGTTTCTTCTCCAGCATGTCACAGTTCCACATAGCACTGCCCCTGCCTCGGGAGCGTGAGCTCCGGTTACTTCTCCGAATCCAGTTCTCATCCCAGTTCACCACAACTCCGCCTAGCACAGCCCCTGCCTCGGGAGCATGAGCTCCGGTTACTTCCTAATACCCAGTTCCCGCCCCATGTTGCCACAACCCCCATTAGGCAGTAGCTAACACCAGACAATCCCTCACAACCATGTCCTGGGCTTTAATATCTTCTGTCTCTATACTCCTCTCACTGACATTATCTACTCATATGGATTTATTTATTGTCTTTATGTCAGTACTCCATCTGCCATTTCCCCCCATACATAGAATCTTACCTCTGTTCCTTTCTCACCTCTCTCCCTAATCTTGTTATCTTGAAGTCTCAACTCAAATTACCATTATACCTAAAAACTTTCCTGATCCTTCAAGAAAATAATGTCTCCTCTCTCCACATCAAAAATTCTCATGTTTATTTTATGTACATTTATATATGTGAATGTAGTCTCTCCAAGGTAGGTTGTAAACTCAATGAAAGGATCATCTTTCACTTTTTCCCCCATTCCCAGCACAAAGAATAAAGCCAGATAGAGCCTAGGCATTCAACAATTGCTTGTCATTAACTGATTGAGGAAAGTATTAGTATAGTAACAAAAATTCTCTGTGTTTCTCCCACTACCAGAGATGCTTATTTTAGTATAATGGGACCAATTATATGGACCTAAACCCTTATAGAAAGAAGACATAGAGAATGGGAATTGGAATTGGGTCTTGACCTTTCAATGCCTTCATTGTCTTACAGCATTAAGGAATATCAATGTGTGTCTCTTACCTATGCAAAAAGAGTTGTATAGATTTAATCTAATAAGGGATTGGGAGCATAGGCCTATTCATATTTTATGTTGCTTTTCCCCCCCTCTGTCAATGAGAATGGCAAGGGAACAGTAAAATGGAATCATTGCTGTTAATTTATTACGTACAATGCATCATAATCTTCAAAATGCTACCAAAATATAGTTATTGTTATCATTGTAATTAAGAGTTAAGACTTTTTATGCTGTTGTTTTTTGACTTATTTTCTTGGTTCCGCTCATTTCAAATTGTATCAGTTTACAGACAGTTCTCACTTTATGTAAATTTGCACTATTCAAATGAGACTCCCTGGCAGGCAGCAGCAATAACAAGGCAGCAGTTCTGATCCAGGGTCCCTCCTTTCCAGGTATTTAAGTTGCTTATGTTGCCCCAAGCACTGACGCCACTCTGGATGGGAGGGAGTGACTGAAGCAGGGAAGGGGGAGGTCTGCTGAATAGGTCATATATGTTAAGCAAGAACTAGCTGTATACAAATCTTGCCTAGTTTCTCTGAAGCCACCCCTTTATACTAGTGAGTTCTCCCTCCATTTAAGTGTATCATTCAGCAGACCACTTTCTTCCATCATGGGTCACCCTGTGGTCCCTTCCTGGCCCTGGCCCCCACAGCCAGACTTCTCCCACACCCAGCAGTTGGGGAGGATTCAGTGTCTGGAGGAGGATTCCTGGGGGAGGGGCTACACCAATGCTATTGCCTCTGTGCCTAGCCAATGACTGTGAGTCAAATTTGCATAATACAAGAACTGTCTGTAGTCATTTTTTACAGTATATTACAATTGTGTTGCCTTCGTAGACCATAATTTGTTTATCCCCCTAATCGATGAGTACTCTCTTAATTTACTCTTCTTTGCTACCACAGAAAGGGCTGTCATAATTATTTAAGGCATTGCTCGAAATTTCTTGCCAGAATGGCCATACCAATTCAAAGCAATATCAGTGCATAAGTTTGAACATTTTCCCAAAGTCCATCCATTTTCCCCTTATAATCAAATTCTCCAATCTCAAAGGTATAAGATGGAACTTCAGAGTTCCTTTAATTTGAATTTCTGAACTTTTGATTTGAGACATTTTTATATCACTATTAATAGATTGGATTTTTCCTTTGAAAATGACATCTTCAAAACCTTTGAACAATAATCAACTGGGGAATGGCTCGTATTCTTTTAAATCTGAATTCATTTTTTATATATCATGGTAATTCAAACTTTATCAGAGAAACTTGCTTTAAGGATTTTTGCCCAGTTACTAATTTTCTTTCTAATTTTAGCTATATTAATTTTGTTTGTGCAAAATCTTTTAAATGTTTTATTATCAAAACTGTTCATTTTTATCTTCTGTGATCATCATTATCCCTTATTTGGTCATAAAGTCTTCATCTATCCATGATTCTTTAAGATAATTTTCCCTCTTCCTTTAATTTGTTTATTATTTCACCCTTTATGTTATGCCTAAATTGTGTATCAATTTGGAAATAATCTTGGGAAAGTTTGAGCTATTGATCTATATGCAATTTCTGCCAGGGTGCTTTCCAGTTTTCCCAGCAGTTTTTGTCAAATGCTAAGATCTTTTAGTTTATCAAACATGAGGCTACTCTGTTTGATTGCTTTCTTGTTATGTTTCTTATCTGTTACATTGATTGACTTCTCTATTTTTTAACAATTGCTAAAATATTTGGGTAATTGCTATTTTGTAGCATAATTTGATATATGATACTATTAGTCCCCCTTTCTTCCCACTGTTTTTCATTATTTCCCTTGAGATTTTTAACCTTTTGTTCCTCCAACTAAAGTTTATGATAATTTTTTATGACTTTCTGAAGTAAACATTTGGCATTTAGATTGCCCTAACACTGAAAAAGTAAATTAACTTAGGTAGCATTGTCATTTTTATTATATTAGCTTGACCTACCCATGAGAATTGGAGTCTTTAAAACATGAGCCAGTAATCTTGAATTTGAATGATGAAAACATTCTATAACATGTTACTATTAAAAATCATTTGTGAATATGTAGAAAGGGAAATAATGATTACAATTGCCAGCATAGCTTCATCTATTCATGATAGATCAGCTCTATTTCTTTCTCTCTTTCCTTCTTTTTTGTTTTGGACAGGATTATTATACTTGTAGATCAAGAGAATGCTGTAGACACAATATAGTTATATTTCAACAAGGCAGTTGTTAAAAAGCTATCCTGTGGACAAGACAGAGAGATGAAAACAGGGTATTTATAGAATTAAATGAATTTAAAGCTGTTTAAGTGACTATACAAAGCATAATCATTAGTACATTCATATCAACTTGAAAAAAAAAAAGGTCTCAGGGCAGCTAGGTGGTGAAGTGGATAGAGCTCTGGCCTTGTAGTCAGGAAGACCTGAGTTCAAATCCAGCCTCAGACACTTGACACTTACCAGGTGTGTGACCCTGAACAAGTCACTTAACTCCAATTGCCTCACCAAAAACCAAAAAAAAAAAACAAAAAATAAGTCTCTTCTGATTGATACCATCTATTGATACAACAGAAACATTTCAAAAAACTCCCAGACTAACTCTCTTTTTTTTATTTTCTTTTTTTTTTTTTGGTTGGGCAATGGGGGTTAAGTGACTTGCCCAGGGTCACACAGCTAGTAAGTGTTATGTGTCTGAGGTTGGATTTGAACTCAAGACCTCCCGAATCCAGGGCTGGTGCTCTATCCACTGCGCCACATAGCTGCCCTCCAGACTACCTGTCTTATGAAATATGTTCCTCTCTCCTCCACCCCACAAATGATGTGAACAGTTTATTTATTGGTAATTGAAAAGGGAGATGTGTCCTTTAATTTTTCAATATAGTAACAATATTGTTTTATGTAACCAGTCTTGTTGCCTCACTTGACTGACCTAATTTCCATTTTTGCAGTCATTGTGTATATTCTTTCAGCTCTTCTTTCATCAATATAAATCACAGCAAACATTCTTCCGCATTTTTTTCTGAATTATTCAAACTAGCCATTCCTTATTATGTCATACTTTGGTCATACCTTGGCCATTGGGACAATTACGCAAGGAAAAAGAAAAGATAAGCTTCAAAGCTAAACTTTAGACCACCTAATATGAGCTTTTCCTCCTTCTTTAATGGAGCAGTATCTATTTCTTTGTTTCAGACAAAAGGTGAGTTACTGAAGACAAATGCATTTTTTTAAGTATTTTGCTAGAAAATGATGACAAAATGAAATGCTGGAAACAGAATCATATTTACAGAACACGGAAATTTTATCCTATTATATTCATAACATGTATAGATAGGGAACATAGCATATCTAGTCAGCTTTCCTCCAATACAGCCTTAATATTCATCATAGCAATATAGATTTAGAGATGGTGGGAACTTAAGATGTCATCCAATCCAACCCTCTCTTTTTTTATAAATGAGGAAAATGAGACTCTGAGAGGTCAAGTACCTTGGCTGAGGTTACACAGGTGGCTTTTTCATGTGGTTTTGAACATAACCCTTCAGTGATGTCCTGCTCTACCACTTTTTATTCAAATTGGAGTGTAGTTCTGGCTTCTAGCAATGTATCATGATCCCTGGCGAAAACTTACTGCACTTGTCAGGATTAAAGTTTTAAAGTTGTGTTGCTCTATTGTGTCTAAGACAATGACTTTAGTAGTAATGAGCAAGTGAAGTCAGGAAACTTTGACATGCTGCACATCTTGATTTTTAGATCGGTTTTAGATCACTGCAATCCAGTGTAACCCAGGATGCAAGCCTAAGTATTTCAAATAGGACTTTCCTCATTGGTGGAGAAAATGATTATTACATGTTCTCTGCTTGTGTGAGGCACAGAACTAGTCAAAGCTTAGGGTAGGAGAGTTGTTTTCTGGACTTTGGCTTAAAGAGAGAACAGATATAGTTTTATAGGCTATTTTCTGAAAGAGGTACCACGAGGGAAAGATTTCTTCAGGAATTCTCTAGAAAGAAGTTAATGCAGAAAAACATAGAATCATATCTATGTTATAACACCCCTTAGAGTAGTCAGCATGATAAGTTGTTAGTAAGTTACTAGCAGCTTGGGGTTTAGAAAGGTCTGGAGAGCTCATTATTACCCAAAGGAAGAGACTGAGAAAAAAGCTATGCCTACTTCCCTATATCCATAAAATCTGTAATTTCACTGATATGGGAAAGTACTAGATAACAAATTTCCCTCTAAAACTAGAGTTTGTTACCTTCTTTGTAACTTCAAAAGCTTAAGAATTTCCTAGAGCATTCAGAGGTTAAGTGACTTATCCAGGGCTACACAGTCAAAATGTGTTAGAAGCAGGACTTGAACCCAGTTCTACCTAGTGCAAAGGCACTAATCTCTGCTATATCTCCTCTAAAAACTACTGAGAATCATCTACATACCCACTGAGGACATCTTTAATAAAAAACGTGAAAGGAACAGACAGGATTTTGTAAATATTATTCTTTAGAATACCACTTCTTTACAATTCTACAATTGACTAAAATACGTAGACATTATAAGATCCCCCTAGGCTTTTTGTTTATTGACTATAAATATGAATTTAATGCCAGGCAGCAAAATGTCACTTAAAATACTTTCCTCCAAACAAATGCCTCCCATGCATATGTTAAAATTACACAAATTCCTTAAAAATAGAAGACTATAGATATCTTCCTTCCACTCTGGTTATTAATATCAGGTGAGGCAGACAGTAGATCTATACTCACCAAAAGTATTTGACACTTGTAGAAATATTTGTACAAATCAGAAAAGGATTCCATAGAGATGGCAATATCTCCTTGACATTGATCATGTCAAGTATCCAAACAGGGGAGGATCTCCAAAATGAGGTCCATAATCACATATATAGTATAATCACAGAATATAGTAGACTAAGATTATGTTATTTATTTTGATGGATAACCCATAGAGCTGATCTATCAACACATACAGCTTGGTTAAACATTGTGGATGCACTATTAACTTGTCATTTAATTGAATTGGGCTTTAGAATAGGCTTAACTTAAGAGATGCTTCTTAAACTCAATCTTGAAGGGAACTTGGGATAAAAGAGGCAGAGATGAGATGAGAGTTCATTCCTGGCATGAGAGTCATTTATGGACTGGTCTGGAAAAGGGAGATGATGTAGGCTGTTAAAAAAAAAAAACAAAAACCTAGGAAGACCAGTTTTGCTAGAGCAAAGAACATGTAAAGGGGGTTAATATATAGAATGAGACTCACATAATAAGGCTGGAACTAGATTGTCAAGGGATTTAAGTGCTTAAAAGAAACAGTAGTGTCTTATCCTAGAGGCAATAGAGAGTTACTAAACCTACTTTTAGCAGGAGCATGAAATGGTCCAACTTAAGCTTTAGGAATATTAGTTTTAGAGCTCCATTGAGGATGAATAAGAGAAGTATGCTATTTAAGGCAAATAGACAAATAAAGACAATATTTCAATAGTCTAAGGAAAAGAGAATGACAACATGAACAAGGATTGTGAATGTAGACTAAGTAATTTCTGGGGAGAATGAGAAAGATTTGTCAACTGATTTGAATATAAGAATGATGGAGAGGGAGATGTATAGGATGACATTCACCTTTTGAACTTCCCAGATTTCCTTCCTAGATTTTCCTGCCCTCCAGGAAGTTTGGGAGAGAGGAGCATTTGAGGAGAAAGAAAAGCAGTTCTGCTTTGAATATGTTGACTTTGAAATGACTGTGAGATATGAATTTGGAAATGTCCAACAGACAGTTGTCAATTAGAGATTGGAACTCAGGAGAAAGAAAGGAAGGAAAGAAACAATTGTTTACTGAGCATTTGCCATGTTCCAGATATTGTGCTAAATGTTTTACAAATATTATCTCATTTAATCCTAACAAAAGACCCTGGGAGTTAATTGTTATTATTATCCTCATTTTACAAATGAGGAAATCAAGGCAGACAATGGTTAAGTCCCTTGTCTAGGATTGCATAGCTATTAAGTGTCTGAATACACATTTGAACTCAGGACTTCCTGACTCCAGTTTTGTGAAATATCTACATAGAGGTTATTTGAACCAATTGGAGCTGATGGGATGACCAAGAGAGGAAGTGCAAAGGAAAAAAAAAAGAAGAGAGAAAGAAGAAGAAATCCCTGACAGAGACTTGGGGTATGCCTATGGGGTGAGATAGAGGTGATGATCCAGCAAATAAGAATAAGTAGAAACAATAAAATAGGTAGAAAGAAAAGCAGGAGAGAGTAATGCCATGAAAGTTCAGAGAAGAGAGGGTAACCATATGGAGGCAATGGTCAACAGTGAAAAGATTCAGAAAGATGAGGTTTGAGAATATTCATCAATCTTTATTATTATTATTGGAGAAAGCAGGTCCTTAATTTAATGATGATGCTGAGAACCAGACTACAAATGACTGAGAAGTGAGAGAAGTGGAGACAATTAGTGTAGTTCTAGTTTGATTGTGAAAGGAAGAGAGATACAGGATAATAGTTCGATGAGATTTAAGGGTTAAGTGAAGGCTTTTTACTGATCTTGGAGACTTTGTTTTTAATAATGGGAAAGGAGCTGGTAGATGGGAAGCGATTAAAAATGAGAGAGAATAGGGATAATTGGTTGGGGTGGGATGTGTGGAGTCAAGATGCAAAATGAGATGGGAAGAGAGGGGATCAAAGGACAAAGTAGAGTGTTTATTTGTTCTCGGCAAAGAGAAGGGATGCCTCTTCAAAAGAGACTGGAGCAAAGGAAGAGAGTACTGGGGATGATGCCAAGGGCTTTTTAGATGTAGAATAGGGGGAAAGGGAGAACTCAAGTGAATGTGCTCTTTTTCTCAGGGAAATTAGAAGTGAGTTCTGCTAGTGGATGGCATCTTTAGAGGCTTAAAGAGAAAAGGAATTCTATTTCTAATTAGAACTCTCTGAAAATAGCATGAGTTTCCTTATAAAGTAGTGAGTTCCTTAATGGTGGAGATGATTCCCCTGCCAACAAAGGAGTGTGGTTGATTTACAAGACCTCTTGAGTTCCCTTCCAAATATGATATTCTATGATTCTATGGGAAAGTTCAGGACAAAATATTGGAAACTGTTGAATCCTTGTGGGAGGTAGCATGGTGACATTGTGTTCAGTCACGTTGGACTCTTTATGACCCCATAAATCATAGCACACCAACACTAGGTTTTCTTGGCAAGGATAATGGAGTGGTTTGCCATTTCCTTCTCCAGTGAATCAAGGAAGATAGAGGTTAAGTGATGAGTCCAGGGTCACAAAGCTAGTAAGTATCTGATGCTGGATTTGAACTGAGGTCTTCCTACCTCTGGGCCCAGTACTCTATTCACTCAGTCATGTAGCTGCACTGCCAGGGTGTAGTGTAAAGAGTTCAAAAAACAAACAAATAAAAAAAAAACAAAAACAAACAAACCTGAGTTCTACTCATGGCACTGACATTTACTAGTTATTAAGTTACCCTGAGCAACTTAATTTCACTTTGCTTCAGTTTCATCTTCTGTAAAATGGGATTAATAATAATATACTACCTACCTCAGAGTTTTGTTATGATAGTATTTTGCAAAACTTAAAGTGATATATAAATATAAACTATCATGAGTACTCCAGTTCTTCTGATATAGAAGGGTCTTTTGCCTAACAAGGAGCCCATCGCTTCCCCTACCATGTGGGTAGGGTAGCCTTCTTTCATTGACTGTTTGCATCTTTAAAACTGGCCGACAGAGTCAATGGAAGTTTTTAGCTGCCTTTTTTCCACAACTCTCTGCTGCTGTCTTATATGTTGCATCCAGTGGTGAAGGTGTGCTAGTACAGCCCCAGCACAGACTTCATTCCCCTGTTCACTCTTTTACCAGCCTCTGGTAAATGGCCCTAGGAGTGTATGTTTCTGTTCTGTATTGCTTTTCCTCCTCAGTTTCAGGTGCTTGAAAAGATCCCCATGGATCAGGAGTTTGAGTCATGGCAACCTGACAGCCAGGATCTCAGATAGAATGGTGAATCCAGTCAGCCTGGCATAGAACATTTGAGAAACCAGAGGCCTGCAACTTTAGTCAGAATAGGGTTTTAGACTTGAAACTGGGCCTACAAGGGAGGAGGGGATTATACCTTTCACTTGTTGTGGTACTAAGTTCATATACTTGTGGTTTTATCTTTTGAAATAAATATTTCTGTGTAAAAACTAATCTTACTGTTAGTGGTTGAAGGAACTGGAGTGCAAGTACACCTTATACCTGGGGGTTACACCATCACTGGGGGCTAGAAACATTAGCAAACAGAACAGAACCCCAAGGGTAGAGTGAAATCCAACCTACTTGTCCTTTGACTGGTGGGGGTCAGGGTAGCCAGTGTTAATATTATTACAATAAAAACTAACTATGGCACTTAAAAGTTTACAAAGCATTTAAAAATATTTTCTCACTTTTTCCACAAAAGAACTCTGGGAGATAGGTACTATTATTATCAACATTTTACAGATAAGAAAAGTAAGGCAGATAGAAGGGACTTTCCCAGGATCATATGGATATTAAAAATCTGAGGACAGATCTTTTTGATTCCATGTCTGATACTTTATCCACTGTGCTATCCATTATTATTATTCTGTTGAACATTTTGATATATGAATTTTTGCCTGATTATTGGTAGCTTAGCTATGAGAGTTAGCGTGGGTTATATATTCCTGCCTTGAAGTCAGGAGATGTGGGTTCATATTATACCTCAGCCACTTTCTAGTCATATGATCATTGGCAAGTCCCTTAAACTCTCATACTCAGTTTACTTACCTGTAAAATGGGGATGATAATATCTGTTCAACTCACTTAACAGACTTGTTGTGAAGATGAAATTAGTTAACATTTGTAACACACCTTGTAAATCTTAACACATGATATAAATATCAGCTTGTGTTAGTGTAATCACTTCTTTGCATTGACTTCTGTATGCCTCTGTATCAAAACTTGTAATTTCCCTTTGGTTTCCTGATAAGATATTCTGCTACCACAGTATTTTGAAAGAGTAAATTAGTTATTTTTGAAATCTCTTATGTTTTTATTGCTTTATGGCTCCTTCAGGCTCAAGATAGATGCATTATTCAGCTAAGCTTTCAAGGGTAGCAATTAATGCTTAAATGTATATCTCTTTAGGATGCCTGTTATATCTCTTTTACAAAAAGGCCAGCCACCCACCTACCATCCTAGGATGAGTTATTGAAAGAATCTGAGGTTGTTGAGCTATGGGCTACAATGGGCAAGGCTATTTGTTTTAATGAGGGGAGAATCATCAGCATGCATGGTTGAATGCTTTACAACCAGCTCAGCCAATACATCTTTCTTGAGGGAAAGAGGAGAAAAAAGAATCTTTCAAATTCACTTGACAGCCCTCTGATCAATGTGCCAGATATGTTTAATGAAGAGAACTCTGGCAGGATCATTCATAAACACCCCCATGTATTTCTTCCTAAAGCCACAAAAAGGTATGGAGATAGGAGAGGATGTGTACTCTAGGGAAAACTGGTGATGGGGCAGAAGAGAAAGGGGCTATGGATGGGCGCAAGGAAAAAGTCCAATGGCTGTGCAAAGCTAATCAGGGATCTCTTTTCTGAAGTTGCAGCCAAGGTGAGTTTGCCATGGCTGATTAAGGTTAATGGTAATCATGAATATCAGTGTCATATAAATTGTTCTTTAGGAAAAAAAAAAAAACCTGATCTTATTTGTATAAATAGCACTCTCTAAAGGTTAGAAACTATTGCTTGCATTCAAATGCAGGTGCATCTTTTCCTACATGTGAAAGATAAAATTTTGTAATATTCCATCACCAGGGAAAGCTTTACATTTTTTTCTTCTATATTATTTAGTTAATGATATGAATCTGTGTCAGGTGAAGGGGAGAGAGGCCAGCAAGTTTTCCTTTTAATTTGTGTGGTGCCTTTTCTTAAGCCATGGAACCCTTTAAGTGTGTTTAAATGTAGATAATTTGATCCTTGGATATTTGAATAAACATGTGATCTAATCATAGAATTATAGAAACTAAGTTTTGAAACTGGAAGGGACCTTAGAGATTATTCAGTCCCAATTCCTCATTTACAGATTATCATAACAAATCTCAGCATGGCTAAATAGTTTTGATTTATATAGGTCTTCAAGGTTGAGAAGTGCTTTACAAAACACTTATATCATTTTATTTTTACAACCCCCTCTCTCTATTCTGCAGATGGCAATACTGAGGACAACAGAGGTCAAGTGACTTTTCTAAGTTTATTTATTTAGTTCACATTTGAACCCAGGTCTTTCTGATTCCAGGCTTAGAACTGTATCCACTGAGCCATATTTTTGCCCAAAAAGCTAAATGACTTGTCCAAAGCAATATAAATGGCAAATAGGAGAGTCAAAATTTGAATACTGGTGGGTGGAGCCAAGATGGCAGAGTAAAAGCAGTGACTTGCTTGAGCTCTCCCCCAAATCTATCCAAATACCTGTAAAAAATGGCTCCAAACAAATTCTAAAGCAGCAGAACCTACAAAAAGACAGAGTGAAACAAATTTCCAGCCCAAGACAACCTAGATGGTTGATAAGAAATGTATATTGTGCCGGGCAGGGAGAGGAACACAGTTAGGCATGGGAGCACAGGCAAAACAGGCCCCAGCAAAGCTGGAGCATCCCTCAAAGGACTGAATCATGGGCAGCTGTAGTAGTTTCCAGACTTCTCAACCCACAAATACCAAAGACAAGTTAGAAGGTCAGTAGGAAAAGTCTGTGACTGTGGTGAGATAGAAGCTCAGTCCCAGCCCCAGGCCCTGCACATGGCACCAGGGCAGCAGCTGCTTCCTGAGCTTCCAGCCCACAGACTTAGGGGAAATTGAGTGGCTGATTAGAAGAGGATTGCAGGGATCTCTTTGTTGGTGCAGAATTCTCTTGCTTTGCCTGTCCTTGGATCTGGGTCACAATCCTGGGTGGCGGTCCCTGGGTGAGGAGGTGTGCTGGCGTGGTGGACCTCATAGTGGTGGTGGAGAGGAAATTCTCTTCAAAGTTCCAAGGCAGAAAAGAGTGCTTGTGGTCACTCAGAGACCAGAGCACCGGCCAGGAAAGAAGTATCTCTGAAAACAGCTGCACAAAACCCCTGAAGCTTGGGACAGCACATTCTCCACACTGGAAGTAGATCCCTACCTTAACAAAGAGTTTGAACTCAAGTAATTGGTTGGGATTGTTAGCAAACTGCGTGAAAAACTCAGATCATAGAATCCTTCTTTGGTGACAAAGAAGATCAAAATATACAACCAGAAGAAGACAACAGTCAAAACTCTTACATCCAATGCCTCCAAGAAAAATATGAATTTGTCCCAGACCATGGAAGAGTTCAAAAAGGATTTTGAGAAGCAAGTAAGAGAAGTAGAGGAAAAACTGGAAAGAGAAAAGAGAGTGATGCAAAAGAATCATGAAAAACAAGTCAACAGCTTGCTAAAGGAGACCCAAAAAAATACTGAAGAAAATAACACCTTAAAAAATAGCCTAACCCAAATGACAAAAGATGTCCAAAAAGCCAATGAGGAGAAGAATGCCTTCAAAAGCAAAATTGGCCAAATGGAAAAGGAAGTCTGAAAGTTTACTGAAGAAAATACTTCCTTAAAGAGAAATTGGAAGCTAGTGACTTTATGAGAAATCAAGGCACTGTAAAAACCAAAAGAGTGAAAAAATAGAAAACAATGTGAAATATCTCATTGGAAAAAAAAAAACTGACCTGGAAAATAGATCCAGGAGAAATAATCTAAAAATTATTGGACTATCTGACCTTGATGAAAAAAAGAGCCCAGACATCATTTTTCCAGAAATTGTCAAGGAAAACTGCCTTGATATTCTAGAACCAGAGGGCAAAATAGAAAGAATCAAGAGATCTCCAAATGACAACTCCTAGGAATATTGTAGCCAAATTCCAGAGTTCCCAGGTAAAGGAGAAAATATTGCAAACAGTCAGAAAGAAACATTTCAAGTACTGTGGAAACATAATCAGTATAACACAAGATTTAGCAGCTTCTACATTAAGGGACCAGATGGCTTAGAATATAATATTCCAGAGGTCAAAGGAGATAGGATTACAATCAAGTATTACTTACTCAGCAAAATTGAGTGTAATCCTTCAGGGGGAAAAATGGAAATTCAGTGAAATAGAGGACTTTGAAGCATTCTTGATGAAAAGACAAGAGCTGAATAGAAAATTTGATTTTCAAATACAAGACTCAAGAGAAACATGAAGAAATAAACAGGAAAGAGAAATCATAAGGGACTTAATAAGGTTGAACTGTTTACATTTTTACACAGAAAGATGATATTTGTAACTCATGAGACCTTTGTTAGTATTAGGATAGTTGGAGGAAAAAAAAATATTTACATGTAGATAGATAGATAGATAGAGGGCACAGGGTGAGTTGAAGATGAAGGGGTGATATCTAGAGAACAAAACTAAGGGGTGAAAGGATTATACTGGGAGAAAGAGAAAGGGAAAGGTAGAATGGGGTAAATTATCTCATATAAAGCAGACAAGAAGAGGCTTTTATAATGGAGGGGAAATAGGGGAAGGTGAAAAGGCATGAGTGAATCTTATTCTCATCAGATTTGGCTTAAGCAGAGAAAAACATACACACTCAATTGGGTATGGAAATCTATCTTACCCTACAGGAAAATAGGGGTGGAGAAGGGTACAAAAGAGGAAGAGAATGATAGAGGGGAGGGCAGATTGGGAGAGGAGGTAATCAGAAGCAATGCTTCTAAAGAGGGACAGAGTCAAAAGAGAGAATAGAATAAATGTGGGGAGGGATAAGATGAAGGAAAATATACTTAGTTTTTCACAACATGACTACTATGGAAGTGTTTTGCATGACTACACATATATAATCTATACTGAGTTGCTTGCTTTCTGAATGAAGGTGGGTGGGGAGGGAGGAAGGGAGAAAATTTGGAACCCAAAATTTTAAAAACAGAAGTTGACAAATATTGCGTTCACATGCACCTGGGAAATAAGATACACAGAAAATGGGGCATAGAAATCTATCCTGCCATACAGGGAAATTGAAGGGGAAGGGAATAAGAGAAGGGAGGGAGAGATATAAGGGACAGCAAATTAGGGAAAGGGGTATTCAGAATGTAATCCATCTTGGGGTGGGAGGAGGGATGAGATGGGGAGAAAATTTGGAACTTAAAATCTTGTGGAAGTGAGTGTTGAAAACTAAAAATAAATAAATTAATAACATTTTAAAAAATTAATGCAAATCCTCTGGCTCTAAATCTAGCATTCTTTCATTGCCTCCCATCAAACAATATGGAAACTCCCTCCAAAGATGCAGTTTGTAACCAATCAATGCCTTGTCAGCCTGAGTTACTCTTGTCTATTTTTTCCTATAAATACTTTTTTTTTGCAAGGCAATCAGGGTTAAGTGTCTTGCCTAGGGTCATACAAGACTAGTAAATGTCAAGTGTGTGAAATCAGATTTGAACTCAGGTCATCCTGATTCCAGGGCTGGTGCTTTATCTATATCTACTGTGCCACTCAGCTTCCCCAAACACTCTTGATAATTATAAGATTCCAATAGACTATATGGGCTATTTATTGGTTACTACTGTTGCTACATGATTGGCTGAGAGAGTTAAAAAGATGTAGTGACTACAGGCCTCTCTGAAATACCTGTGACAAGTCCCCTCTTCCATCCTAACCACATGCCCTGTCATTTTATGGATAATTACATACCCTGTGGTTCATTTCCCCAATTTATTGAGTCAACATTCCCTAGATAATCTCTAGTGTCTCCCTTCCCATCACATCAGAAATGGGAAACTAATAAGATATGTCAAAGAGAGAAATACCCCCATCCCCATATAAGACCCATGACATGCCATTTTTTGAGCTGACAAGAATTGAGGACAAACTTTAAACCAAAGAATTGGCAAAACTTTGTATGTTTTGTCCGAAAGTAGCCTATCAGAAGAATGTTCATTAGATATCCATTTTTCCTAGTGCCACCTCCTGAAGAACACAACACCTCAGACCATGGTGAACATTTACCCTATTTTAGAGACCTAAGTGTATAAAAATATGTATACAGGGGATAAGTATGCTAGAGTCAACACAATTATCAAGGGATGGAGGGATAATTCTTTAAGGTGTCTGAAAGATGATAAGGTACCAAAAATTTCGTCAAAACCTTAGATCTTATTCAAACCAAATAAAAGATGACTATGAGAATTTTAATAATAATACTATTAATAACAATAACTATAATAATTAATAAAGCATAAAGGAACTCTAACACATATTATGTGGCAAAGTATAAGTTCATTTTATAGTATTCCATCTCCATTTTAGAATTTTTATAATTCCATAATAGTTACTCTTCTTAGTATATCAATTCATTTGAGCTCATTATTTCTTCAGTAGGGATAAGATTTTAATTTCAAATCCATGGGAAAAAAAAGAAAATGTACTTTTTTACTTTTGTAGAACAAGTCTAGATATTTAAAGTATTTTTTCAATTATCAATTATTTCTTTTCTGTTCTACTTCCCTCATTTTAGTGCATCATATCACTTTTGCGAGGTGAGTAGTATTCTCAATAGTTATTTGGACTCATGTGTGATTATTATGTTGATCAGAGTTCTTTAGTTTTTCAAATTTGTTCATTTTTACAATTTTGTTATATAAATTATTTTCCTCATTTAACTCATTTCTCTCCACATCAGTTCATCCATTTTTTTCTCAGATGAAATCATCTCTGTCTTCCATTCCCATGAGTATTTCATTATAAGAATATCAAGAATACTTTTTGAAAAGGAAAACATGTGCTAACTATTGCTATGAAGAAAAAGAAATGTGTGCCATGTCAAGACAAAAATTAGAGGACTGAAGATTGGAAGAAAAATGTTATTTGTACTGATGAAGTCTACATTTTCATTCAAGAATAGACCAAAACTATTGCAAAAGAAGTCCAGCTATGACTAAAGGATAAGAAAATTGTCCACAAAAGTTAATAGACTCTGCAAATCCAAGAAGCCTGGACTGCCCTGTAAAAGAGTTGTTTATTGAACTCCCCCCCCCACCAATGCCAGGCAACTAAATGTCTCTGATTCTTTCCTTTGGATTAATTAGACTATTTCACAATAATATTTTGTCAGTTTATGGTGCTGGGTTTTTTGTTTGCTTGTTTTAATGCATTTTCCTTAGTGCTTTAATGCAACTGACTCCATTTCATGGTGGGCTTGAATGATCTATGACATGCTTTAATTCCCCAAATTGTAATAACTCTAACAATCATTGAAAGGTACTCTTTAAGTACAACTTCTATGCTAAAGAATGAGTGCATCAAATAACAACTCAAAGCAGTTCTTAGGGGAAATTTTACATCTCTGAATGCTTACATGAATAAAATAGAGAAAGAGGAAATCAATGAATTGGGCATACAACTGAAAAAGCTAGAAAAAAAATAAGTTAAAAATTCCCAATTGAATACCAAAATAAAAATTCTGGAAATCAAAGGAGAGATTAATAAAATTAAAAGTAATAAAATAAGTTGTAGAAATAAATGAACCTAAAAGCTGTTTAATGAAAAAAACAATTAAATAAAAAAAAACTCTTTGGTGATTTGATTAAAAAAAAAAAAGAAAACCAGTATCAAAAATAAAAAAGGATGAATTTACCACCAATAAAGAGGAAATTAAAGTAAGAATTAGGAACTATTTTGCCCAACAGTTTGCAAATAAATCTGGTAATTTAATTGAAATGGATAAATATTTACAAAAACATAAATTGCCAGATTAGCAGAAGAGGAAATAAAATACTTAAATGACCCCATTAAAAAAATAAACAAGCTATCAATGAACTCCCTAAGAAAAAGTCTCCCAGGCCAGATGGAGTGAATTCTCCCAAACATTTAAAGAACAATTAAGTCCAATATTATATAAACTATTTGAAAAAATAGGTGGAGTCCCACCAAAATCCTTTTCTTTCAGAAATATGGTGCTGCTACCTAAACCAAGAAGAGCCAAAACAGAGAAAGAAAATTATAACACAATTTCCCTAGTGAATATTGGGGCAAAATTTTAAATGAAATAGTAGCAAAGAGATTACAGCAATTTATCACCAGGATAATATCTTATGGCCAGGGAGGATTTATGCCAGGAATGAAGGTCTAGTTCAATATTAGGAAAACTATCAGTGTAATTGACCATATCAATAATAAAACTAACAGAAATCATGTGATTGTCTCAAAAGATGCTGAAAAAGCTTTTGATAAAATACAGCACCCATTCCTATTTAAAAACATTACAAAGCATAAAAATAAAGAGAATTTTCCTTAAAATGATAAGTAGTATCTAGCTAAAACCATTGGCAAGTATTATATGTAATAGGCATAAACTAGAAGCTTTCCCAATAAGATCAAGGGTGAAACAAGGATGCACATGATCACCACTATTATTCAACATTATACTAGAAATATTAGTTTTAGCAATAAGAGAAGAAAAAGAAATTGAAGGAATTAGAATAGGCAATGAGGAAACAAAACTATTACTCTTAGCAGTAGACATGATGGTAAACTTAGAGAATCCTAAAAAATCAAGAAAAAATTACAAGAAACAATTAACAACTTTAACAAAGTTTCAGGATATAAAATAAACCCACATAAATCACTGGTATTTCTATATAATACTAAAAATCCCAGCAGCAAGAGATAGAAAGAAACGTTCTGTTTAAAATAACTATAGACAATATAAAATACTTGGGAGTCTATCTGCCAAGATAAATCCAGAAACTCTCTGAACACAATTATAAAACACCTTCCACACAAATAAAGTCATATCTAAACAACTGAAAAATGTCAATTGTTCAGGAGGTAAACAGAGCTAATACAATAAAAATTACAATTCTACCTAAATGAATTCAATTTATTAAACTTGTTCAGTATCATACCAATCAAACCACCAAAAAATGTTTTATAGAGCTTGAAAAATAATAACAAAATTGATCTGGAAGAACAAATCATCAAGAATATCAAGGGAATTAATTTAAAATATGCAAAGGAAGGTGACCTAACCCTACCATATCTAAAACTATATTATAAAGCAACAATCATCAAAACTATTCAGTACTGGCTCAGAAATAGAGTGGTAGATCAATGGAATAAGTTAGGTACACAAGACACAGTAATAAATGACTATAATAATTTATTGTCTGATAAACCCAGAGACTCCAGCTTCTGGGATAAGAACTCACTATTTGACAAAAACTGCTAGGAAAAATAAAAAAAAAATAGTATGGAGAAATAGACCAAGATCTCACATCATATAACAAGAAAAGGTCAAAATGGGTACACGATTTATACATAAAGGGTGATTACCATAAGCCAATAAGGAGAGCATATGATAATTTATCTCTCAGATCTATGGAGAACAGAGAAATTTAGAACTGAACAAGAGATTGAGAACGTTCTAAAATGTGAAATGAATCATTTTGATTACATTAAATTATTTTTTTGTATGAATCTATCCAAGATTAGAAGGAAAGCAGAAAGTAGGAAAACATTTTTTTACAGCCAGGGTCTCTGATAAAGGCCTCATTTCTAAAACATACGTAGAACTGACTCAAATTTGTAAGAATGCAAGTCTTTCCACAATTGATAAATAATAAAAGGATATGAACAGGGAGTTTTCCAATGAAGAAGTTAAAGCTATCTATACTCACATGAAAAATGCTTTAAATCACTATTGATTAGAGAAATGCAAATATGAACAACTCTGAGGTATCACCTCACACCTATCAGATTGGCTAATATGACAGAAAAGGAAAATGATTAATGTTGGTGAAAATATGGGGAAAATTGGAACACTAATGCATTGTTGGTGGAGTTGTGAAACAATCTAACCATTCTGGAGAGCAATTTGGACCTATGCCCAAAGGCTATAAAACTATGTATACTCTTTGATCCTGCAACACCACTATTTGGTATCTATCCTAAAGAGATCATGAAAAAAAGGGGAAATGACCCACATATACACCATGCATTTATAGAAGTTCTTTTTGTGGTGGCAAAGAATTGGAAATTGAGGGGATGTCTATCAATTGGGGAATGGCTGAGCAAGTTGTGGTATATAAATTTAATGGAATACTATTGTGCTATAAGAAATGATGAGCAGGAAGATTTCAGAAAAGCCTGGAAAGACTTATATGTACTGATGCTGGGTGAAGTGAGTAGAACCAGTAGAACATTGTACACAGTAACAACAACATTGTGCAATGATCAACTTTGATAGACTTAGCTCTTCTCAGCAATGCATGGATTTAAAACAATTCTCAAAGACTTATGATGGAAAATGCTATCCATATCCAGAGGAAAGAACTATGGAGTCCGAATGCAAATCCAAGCATACTATTTTCACTTTTTTTGTTTTTATTTTCTTTCTTTCCCTTTTGTTTGGATTCTTCTGGCACAACATGACTAATGTGGAAATACATTTAATATGATTGCACATGTATAACCTATTTCAGATTGCTTGCCATCTTGGGAAGGGAGGAGAGAGAAAAGGAGAAGAAAAATTTAGAACTCAAAATCTTACAAAAGTAAATATTGAAAACTAAAAAAAAAGAGCTAAAAACTTTTGCATTTTCATAAAATAATATCCCCTCCTTAAAAATCAGAATTTAAAACCACCACCACAACAAACAATGGAAAAATTTCTTTGGTATGATATCTAATCTTGAACTGAGAGAGAAGTGAAGGTGGGTAAGTCACCTCAATCCAGTTTCATCTTTCCAGTGTCAGATACTCTGAGTTAGTTTTAGCAACTGTCTGAGCACACATATGACCACTGCTTTAGAAAAAATGAAACCACATAAAATATTGCTTGCCCCAAGTATTTGAACACTTCTGAAAGTGGAAAATTTGTTCAACACACTTGGAACATATGGACCAAAAGAGCAGGTGATCGAGTTCTTTTTAAGGATTAGACTAATCATGTAATGTACTGTATCAGTGGATTCCATAATTCAAGAAACTAGACTTTAATTTAAGGCAACAATTTGATTTAGAACTCTTGTAGACAAGTAGCAGCTAAAAAGCAATAACTTGTTAATGAGACACTGAAAATAAATCTGAGCATTAATGAATATTTACAGATACAGCTTAAAATTATTATAATTGGTGCTCACTCTTGAATTGTGGAAGCTTATAGTTTGAAGTCAGACTTGCTAAGAAATGCTTTTCTTTTAGAAGGGGCACTTTAGCAGCCCTGTTAATAGAAGGCACATGAGTGTCACCTTGGAAGTACACTCTGAACAAAAGATATCTGTATTCATTGAACACCTAGCACAAAAACTTGTATATGATAGGCACTATGTAGAGGCTCTTGGAATTCAATTGACTTGGACAGTATAAGCAATTAGTGACTTACTACTGAAATTAATCTCTTTTCCAGTTCTTCTGAATATGCTGTTGGCTGATAAGTGATTACTGATGCTTCCATTTAGTTTGATGGCTGAGTTGCTATGTATGTAGTGTTGTAAAATGTTAATTGGTGAATTTATTTAGTTTCTTCATTTTATTTGCCTAAAGGTTTTTATTTCATATCTTTGTAATACTGCTGCTGTCATAAGCAGTCTTATATTGCTTATGGAACTTATATTGCTTTTGGAAGCTGATAATTAAAAGAAATTTCATGAGGAGGGCTAAAAAATCACCAAATAAGTGAAAATTAAGGAGAAAGAGTTCTATGGGGCAAATTTGAATTTTAAAATGTGTGCCACGAATTATAGGAATTGCTGAAATGGAGCATGTTGTGTCATTTGCCATCCTAATTGGTTGCATATGATTAGGGAATTTCAACAAAGTATGCATATTGTGTTTTCATGGTAAAGATTGCATGTGAGAGGTCATTTCCTATGGAGATTAATGAATTGTTGTTCAGTACATTGTCAATTTGTAAAAGAGAAGGGAATCTGTAACATATGGAGTGCTTTCTCACTTTTTGCAAGTGCCAGTCAACTCTCTTCAGTATATAGTATGTTAAAGTGAGACACTGGTTGTTGAATGTCACATGTGGTCACTGCAATATAGTAGAGAGTGAAGGGTTCTGGGTACCAATGCGGATTAAGGAATGAAGAGAATATAGCACTACCTCAGGAAAGGAATTTAAACTGTAGCTAATTCATGGAAGCCAAAGAATAGCACAGGAAGTGGTGAAGGCCAAAACCTACATTACTAAAATTATCAAGAAGGGGAAGGACTAAATCAGGATTTGGAGATACTTCTGAACACATCTGGGTTGGGAAAGGAAGAGGCTGATTTACACTAGACACAAGAAAGAGAGGTGGAGCCAAGATGGCAGATTAAAGACAGGGACTTGCCTGAGTTCTCCCCCAAACACCTCAAAATACCTTTAAATAACAACTCTAAACAAATTCTAGAGCAGCAAAACCCACAAAAAGACTAAGTGAAACAATTTTCCAGTCCAAGACAATTTAGAAGGTTGACAGGAAAGGTCTGTCACACCTGAGTGAGAGTGGAACATAGTCCAGCACAATTTGTGCCAGCATAGCCCTGGCCCCAGCAAACCGGGAACAGGCCTTGGGAGCACTGAATTGGCAATAGCAGCAGCATCCCAGTAGCAACAGCAGCCTAGCAGGAGTAAGGGGACTGAATAACTAGTCAGAAGAATATTAGAGGGGTCTCTTTGCTAGTACTGATTAGTCTGTTGCTTTGCCCATACTTGTTTTGGGGTCACAGTCCTAGGTGGCAGTCCCATGGTGAAGAGGAGCATTAGCATACCAAAGCTTGTGGTCAAAGTGGGGCGGGGACCCTCATCAGAGTACCAGGTCAGAAAATAATGCTTGTGGTTGTTCACAGACTGAAGTACAGGCCAGGAGAGTAGTTAACACCTCTCCTTAGATCATACCACCCTGGAAGAAGTGAAAACTTACTGGTCCCTAGAAGTATTTCTGAAAACAGTTGCATAAACCTCCTGAAGCTTGGGACAGTGTGCCCTTCATCCTCTAAGCAGAGTCCTACTTTAAAAAATGAGTTAAAAGTCAAGTATTAGGCTGGGAATAAGAGCAAGCAACAGAAAACAATTCTGACCATAGAAAGTTACTATGGTGACAAGAAAGATCAAAACACACACTCAGAAGAAGATAATGAAGTCAAAGCTCCTACATCCAAAGCCTCTAAGAAAAATATTAATTGGTCTCAGGCCATGGAATAGCTCAAAAAGGATTTTGAAAATCAAGTAAGAGAGGTAGAGGGAAAATTGGGGAGAGGAGTGATGCAAGAAAATCATGAAAAATGAGTCAACTGCTTGGTAAAAGAGACACAAAATAAAATACTGAAGATAACAAAACCTTAAAAAATGACTAGGCTAAATGGTAAGAGAGGCCCAAAAAGCCAATGAGGATAAGAATACCTTAAAAAGCAGAACTGGCCAAATGGAAAAAAAAAACAGGCACAAAAATTTACTGAAGAAAAAAAAAAAGAAACACTCCTTAAAAATTAAAATTGGCCAAATGGAAAAGGAGCTACCAAAGCTCACTGGAGAAAATAATTCCTTAAAAATTAATTTTGAGCAAATGGAAGATAATGACTTTAAGAAAAATCAAGAAAAATAAAACCAAAAGAGAGAAAAAAAGAAGACAATGTGAACTATTTCATTGGAACAACAATGGACCTGGAAAGTAGATCTGCAGAGATAATTTAAAATCATTGGACTACCTGAAAGCCATGATCAAAAAAGAGCCTAGAGATCATTTTTCAAGAAATTATCAAGGAAAATTGCCCTGATATTCTAGAACCAAAGGGTAAGATAGACATTGAAAAAATCCACTGATCACCTCCTGAAAGAGATCCCAAAATGAAAACTGTCAGGAATATTATAGACAAATTCCAGAGTTCCTAGTTCAAGGAGAAAATATTGTAAGCAGCCAGAAGGAAACAATTCAAGTATTGTGGAGCCACAGTCAGGATGACACAATACTTAGTAGTTACTACATTAAAGGATTGGGGGCTTGGAATATGGTATTCTGGAGGGCAAAGGAGCTAGGATTACAACCAAGAATCACCTACCCAGCAAAACAGAGTATAATCCTTAGGGGGAAAAAATGGAAATTCAATGAAATAGAGGACTTTCAAGTATTCTTGATGAAAAGACCAGAGCTGAATAGAAAATTTGATTCTCCAATACAATATGAAAGAGAAGTTTATTTTTTTCTTTTTTTATTTATTTTGATTTATCAATAATCACTTCGATATGCTTTTGAGTGCAAAATTTTCTCCCCCTTCCTCCCCATGACCCTCCCCAAGATGGTGCACAATCTGATAGAGGCTATACATTTACATTCATTTAAAAAATATTTTCACATTAGTGATGTTGTAAGTAGAAATTAAAATCAATAGGAGGAACCATCAGAAAGAGGAAACAAAACTCAACAGAAGAGAAAAAAATAACAAATCAGCTTCCATAGTTCTTTCTTTGGGTGTGAATAGCATTTTCCATCACAAGGCCTCTGGAGATGTCTTAGATCCTTGTATTGCCAGGAAGGGTTAAGTTTATCAATATTAGTCATCATAAACATGGCTGTTATTGTGTACAACTTCACTTGGTTCTGCTCACTTCACTCAGCATCAGTCCATACAAGTCTTTCCAGGTTTTTCTGAAGTCAGCCTGTTCATCATTTCTTATAGCACAATAGTATTCCATTACATTCATATACCACAACTTGTTCAGCCATTCCCCAATTGATGGGCATCCTCTCAATTTCCAATTCTTTGCCACCACAAAAAGAGCTGCTATGAATATTTTTGTACATGTAAGTCCTTTTCCCATTTGTGTGATCTCTTTGGGATATAGCCCTAGAAGTGCTATTGCTGGGTCAAAGGGTATGCACATTTTTATAGCCCTTTGGGGATAGTTCCAAATTCCTCTCCAAAATGGTTGGATCAGTTCACAACTCCACAAACAATGCATTAGTGTTCCAATTTTCCCACATATACTCCAACATTTATCATTTTCCTGTTTTGTCCATGTTGAACATTTTGATAGGTGTGATGTGGTACCTCAGAGTTGTTTTGATTTGCATTTTTCTAATCAATAGATGCAAAAATTTTAAATGAAATATTAGCAAATAGATTACAGCAACTTATCACATGAATAATACACTATGACCAGGTAGGATTTATACCCGGAATGCAGGGCTGGTTCAATATAAGGAACATTATCAGTATGATCCATCATATCAACACCAAAACTAACAGAAAGAGAAGTTTAAAAAGGTAAACAGGACAGGGAAATCATATGAGACTTAGTATAGTTAAGCTGTTCATATACCTACATGGGAAGATGAAACTTGGAACTTATAAGAACTTTCTCATTATTAAAGCAGATAGAAGGAGAATACTTAGAGGTCACAGGTATGAGTTGATTATGAAGAGATGATATCTAAAAAATAAAATTAAGGAGTGAGAGAGGAATGTAGTGGGAGAAAGGGAAAGTGAGAGGGAGAATGGGGTAAATTATCTCTCATAAAAGAGGCCAAAAAAAACTTTTATAATGGAAGGAAGCATGGGGGAGGTGATGGGGAATGAGTGAATCTTACTCTCATCAGAATTGGCTCAAAAAGGGAATAACATGAATACTCAATTGTATAGAAATCTATCTGAAACTACAGAAAACTAGGAGGGGAAAGGGATAAAAATGGGGATGATAGAAGGGAAGGCAGATTAGGGGAGGGAGTAGTCAGAAGCAAAACATGTTTGAGGAGGGACAAGGTGAAAGGAGAGAGAAAACAGAGTAAATGGGGGAGGATAGGAAGGAGGGAAATACAGTTAGCAATAGTAACTGTGAAAAATAATTGAAGTATGTTTCTCTGATAAAGGCCTCATTGCTCAGACATGCAGAGAACTGAGTCAGATTTATAAAAAGTAAGAGCCATTCCCCAGTTGATAAATGATCAAAAGATATGAAGTTTTCAGATGAAGTAACCAAAGCTATCTATAGCCATATGAAAAAAATGCTCTAACTCACCTTTGATTAAAGAAATGCAAATTAAAGCAATTCTGAGATACTGTCTCTTATCTATTAGATTGGCTAATATGACAGAAAAAAGTAAATGACAAATGGTAGAGGGGATGTGGGAAAAATTGGGCATTAATGCACTGTTGGTGGAATTGTGAACTGATTCAAACATTCTATAGAGCAATTTGGAACTGTTATAAAACCATGCATACCCTTTGACCTAGCAATAACACTACTAAGTTTGTATCCCAAAAGAGATTTAAAAAATAAAAGGAAAAGGACCTATGTACAAAAATATTTATACCGTCTCTTTTCTTATTGCAAAGAATTGGAAATTAAGGGGATGCCCATCAATTGGGGAATGGATGAACAAGTTGTGCTATGTGATTCTGATGGAATACTATGTTGCTATGAGAAATGATGAGTAGGATACTCTTAGAAAAGCCTGGAGAGACTTGCATGAGCTGATGCAAAGTGAAATGTACCGTGAACAAAGTAATAGCAGTATTGTAAGATGATCAACTGTGAATGACTTAGCTCTTCTCAGTAATACCATGATCCAAGACAACTCTGCAGGACTTATGATAAAAAATGCTATCCATTCCCAGAGAAAGAACTGATGGCGTATGAATACAAATTGAATTGTATTTTTTTCTTCATTTTTTTGAGGTTTTTTTTGTCTATGATTTATTTCACTACATAACTATTATGGAAATGTTTTGCATGACTACACATGTATAACTTATATTGAATAGCTAGCCTTCTCATTGGGGGGATAGGGAGGAAGAAAGAGAGATAATTTGGAATTCAAAGTTTTAAAAACAAATGTTAATATTTGTTTTTACATATAACTGGGGAAAAATAAAATATTAAAAAGAAAAAAGGAATTGGACACAAGAGAAATCAAAACCAGAACATATTACAGTGGTGCTGTTGTTGAGTCTGACTCTTTGTGACCCTATTTGGGGTTTTCTCAGCAAAGAAACTTGAGTAGTTTGCTATTTATTTCTTAATCTCTTTTTCTAGATGAGGAAATGGAAGCAAACAGGATTAAGTGATTTCCTCAGGGTTACACAACTAGTAAGTGTCTGGGGCCAGATATGAGCTCAGGAAGATGAGTATTCCTAATTTCAGGCCTCTTACTCTGTCCACTGTGCCATCTAGGTGCCCCATCACAGTGGTAGAGGCATATGAAGAAAACAGGCAGTGTTATCTAAGTTCTAATGAGACATGCCACTTTGTTTCTATAGGTGCTATGCTGTCTCCACTTCTATGGGAAGCATTAGAGGTCCTGCCATGGGCACCAAAATATGGGACTCAGAACTTTGCAGTTTTTGCTTGTGTACATATCTGTGCTTTAAATTTTGTTGCTAGCCTGTTGTTGATAGCTTCTTTTATCTATCTATCCATCTATCTATCTATCTATCTATCTATCTATCTATCTATCTATCTATCCATCTATCTACCTACATATCTACCAATCTGCCTGTCCTATCTATCTTGCCTCTTAACCATTTTTTGAGGGAGGTTTCAGTGGGTTGCACCCACTTTATAGAATGACACTCATGAATAATGGGTTGGCTTTGGACTCTTGGAGGAATACTTTCCCTTAAAATTGTCCCTTTGCCATTCTTCAACATTTTTAAATTATTAAATACCAACTTACTAGTTAAATGAAGGGGAATTCATAATACCAGAATCTATGCTTCTAGCTATCCTTTTGGTTCCATTACTCTTATTCTGTTATGATGGCCAAGTCATCTAACATATTTGTTTTGTTTTCTGTACAATGGGAATAATAAGTGCCTATCACTGTGCCCTACACATTATTTATAATAAGGGTATGTGACAGAATTGTCTGTCTCCCCCATCAGAATGTGAGTTCCTTGGAGATAAAGACTTTGCACGCCTTTCTTTGTATCACCAGTGTTTAGCACAAGGCTAGGCACATGATAATTGCTTAATAAGTTTTTGTTGACTAATTTAACAAGGATCAAATGACACAAAAGCTCTAATAGTGTTTATAAAATTTGTGACAGTACAATTGCACAGTTCATTAATATTTATTTAATAAATAAAATATCTACTATGTGCAAGATACTGTGCCAAATACTAGAAATGTAAAAAATCTCTGTCCTCAAGTGGCTTAAATTTTACTAGAGAAGGCAAAATGTGAATAAATGAATAAGTACAAAGTAATACATTTTATGAACAGGAAGCAATCCTTACCAACTTGTGAGAAACATTTTTTTAAAGTTTTCAGTTTTATTATTTACAACACAGAAATCAGACATTTATTGTTTTGTTGATTTCTAATCTTTAGATAATGATGGAGAAAATGTTAATGTCAATTAAACTTAAAAATATGTCCCACATGAGTTTGTTTTTTTAATATCAGTTGTTAAACAGTTATCATAACAATATCTGAGGGGGGCACTAGCAAGTGCAATGATATGAAAAGATTTCTGTAGGAAATGGTGATGGAATTGAGTTTTGAAGGAAAGTAGAAGAATCTAACAGTCTGAGTTGATGAAGGAGTGCATTCCTCAAACAGTAGTCATTGTAACAAGAATTTTGTTTTGGGGTCCCAAAGTGTTTGAGTCCTGTTCAATAATTTCATGAAACAAGCTGCAGAGAGAGCTCAATATGAATAGCCCTATTTTGTAATATTTAGTAGTTTTATATCTATATATGGGCATGAAATATTACCTATAATCTAAGACCCATTGATGTGCTGGATAGTTTTGATAAACTCTATCCTCTTTTTTTTCATTTTGTCTTAATGGGATGACTGTCTAGGAGCTAGAAAGGGGAGATATATAAAGGGACATATACAAGATGTAAAAACAAAATATAGCAATAATTTTCTTTAGAAGAAAAGAAAAAAGTTTTCATTTTTTTCAGTCTCAAAGTGAATGAATTGGAGAGTGAGAATTGGAACATAGACCTTACTAAAATGTTAAGGTCATAGCCTCCCTTCCATCAGGTCACAATGATCCCTTCCTAAGGTGATTCACAAAGTCTGCTTTGTGAGCCCCAGAGGTTTGCCTTAAACAGCATTTTTCACTCACTGAAAGTCTAGGGCATTGCATTGTAGAAGTAAAAATTAGTCTTGATGGAATTGAATGGAGCAGAGTTGTTGGCAATTTATGTCTCCTGAATGAGAATAAAGATGCTCTTTAAAAAGGAATAAAAATGTAAGGAGGGCTCATTTCTACTAATAAAGAGTGTGGCATGGCTCTAGCTTTAACACACAGCTGTGAAACATTTTTATGTGTCATAAGCAAATCTTTTACATCGGCTTCATTATCATGAATATCATTATCAGGAGAATTACTAGTTACTGAATGAGTAAAAGTTTCCAAATAGTGGGAGAAAATGAGTCAGTGTTTTTGTTGCACAAATTGGATTGATGAATATAGATTTAGCAGCCTGTGCTGGATGCTGAGATGCCTAAAGATACAGATGTGCATGTCTGGCAATACTGCTCAGCATACTATTTTCTTCTACTGACTGCCCTTGCAACCAAGGAATGGGCAGTACAATTACTGAACTAAATTAAACCTAGTAATGGGGATTATTCTTTTATTGTTGATCAAACTCAAAAATTTGGAATCATTAAAAAAAAATTCCTAAGCCATGATTGTTTGTTTCTACTTTCTTTAAAAAATAATATTTATTTATTTTAAGATTCTTTTCTTTTAAAATTGTGAGTTCCAAATACTCTCCCTTTCTTCCATTCTCTCCTTCTCCCACTAAAAGGGAAAGCAATATGTTATCAATTATACTTGTGAAATCATGCAAACCATTTCCACATTAACTGTATTAAACAAAGAACAAGAAAAATAAAGTGGGAAAATTTTACTTCAATTTGTACCCAGAATTCATTAGGTCTCTCTCCAGAGGTAGAGAGAATTTTTTCATCATGAATCCTTCAGAATTGTCTTGGATCATTGTATTGATTAAAGTAGCAAAGTCTTCCACAATTGGTCATCATTACACCATTGCTGTTACTGTGCACAATGATCTCTCAGTTCTTCTCACTCCATTTTGCATCAGTTCATATAGATCCTGCTATGTTTTTCTGAAACCATCCCTCTCTTCATTTCTCACAACACAGTGGTATTCCCTCACAAGTTCTTCATCCATTTCCCAAATGAAGAACTTCCCTTTGACTTACAATTCTTTGCCACCACAAAAAGAGCTGCTATAAATATTTTTGTACATACAGATTCTTTCCCCTTTTATTTGATCTCTTCAGGACACAGATCTAGTAGTGGTATTTCTTGACCAGAGGATATGCACAGTTTTATGCTACTTTGGACCTAGTTCCAAATTGTTTTCCAGAATTGTTGGACCAGTTCACTACTCCAACAGTAATTTCTGATAGATACGAGGTGGTACCTCAGATCTGTTTTTTTTTTAAATTAATTTATTTATTTTTAGTTTTCAACATTCACTTCCATAATATTTTGAGTTTTAAATTTTCTCTCCCTCTCTCTCCCTTCCCTCCCCAAGATGGCATGCAATTTGATATAGGCTGTACATATACATTCTTATTAAACATATATCACATTAGTCATATTGTAAAGAAGAATTAGAACCAATAGGAGGAACCACAAGAAAGAACAAAATGAAACAGAAGGGGAAAAAAGAGCAAATAGTGTGCTTTTATCTTCATTCTAACTCCAAAGTTCTTTATCTGGATGTGAATAGCATTTTCCGTCATGAGACTTTTGAAGATGTCTTAGATCCTGGCATTGCTGAGAAGAGCTAAGTCTATCAAAGTTAGTCATTGCACAACATGACTGTTACTGTGTATGTTTTCCTGGTTCTGCTCACTCCACTCAGCATCAGTTAATATAAGGTCTTTCTAGGTTTTTCTGAAGTCCACTTGCTCATCATTTCTTATAGCACAATAGTATCCTTGGAGTTGTTTTAATTTGGCTTTCTGTATACAATAGTGATTTAGAGTATTTTTTTATATGACTGAAGTTATCTTCGATTTCTTCTGAAAACTGTTTGTATACTTTGACCATTTATCATTTGGTCAATGACCCTTATAATTTTTAAATTTGACTCAGCCTATATTTGAGAAATCAGTCCTCCATCAAGAGAAACTTGCTATTTTTTATATTAGTTCATTGTCTATGGTCCCTTTAAGCAAAATATACCTTCCCTGATTATCTAATTAGGTCTATTTTTGTTTTTGTTTTATCTGAACTCATGATTGCTACCACTACATTTTTTAAATTCAGATGAGGTAAAATAGATTCTGCTCCAGCCTTTTATTTTAACTTTCTATGTGTCTTTCTTTTTCAAGTGTGTCTCTTGCAAACAACATATTGTTAGATTATGGTTTCTAATCCATTCAAATATTCTGTTTTATATGTAAGCTTATCTAAGTCATATTTACAGCTATGATTACTGTCTATTTCCTTCCATCTTATTTTCTTGTTTCTTCTCTCTTTTTATCCTGTCCTTCCTCAAAAATTTATTTTGCTTCCAATCATCACTCCCTTTAATCTGTCCTCCCTTTTATCATCCTACCCCTTTCAAATATCCCCTTCCACTGGACTTCAAAGATTCTAGAAGACAGTGTGGCTGACAGCTTTGCTCAAGTATGCCTCACTGAAATCCAATTCATATGCAAGTCAAGATGTCACCCATCATCCACTTTTTTACTATGTTATTATTTTACTGTATTAGTATTTTACTTACCTTGAAGTCCTGTGGCAATGGGTGAGTGATGAAGCGGCAGGTGAAAATACATTGTGAGCTGTAGGTACAACGCTGCATACAGGTGGCCCAGGGAATAGGATTGTCTTCTCAATGGACTGAAGTAGCAGTGGGATTTGTGTGTCTGAGCAGCTTTTTTAAAGGCCACACTGCTCACCTCCTAGAGGGAGAAAGGGGCTAGAAAAGGTGCCTTAAAAAGTATCATTTCATTCAACCCTGGCCTGCTTACCTCAGCAGATGGGGATTCCACCCTGTAGTTGAAACACACACACACAAAAAGTGCAAAAATACTTGCAAAGATTACTCCACTCACAATTTGTATGTAGAATGCTCATATGTTCATGGACAACATGAATCCAGTACATCTGAAAGATGAACAGCTCTTGTTGCAGGAGACTTCAGTAGACACGGCATCTAAATAACAGCCCTGAGTGAAACAAGGCTGGCAAGTGAAGGCCAGCTTACTGAAGTCAGAGATGGATACATATTTTTCTGGCATATCTGCTGTGATGAGGAAGGCTGGTGTAGGTTTCACAATCAAATTTAATCTAGTCAACAAGCTTGTATGCCTCCCAAAAGGAGTGGATGACAAGCTCATGACAATGTCACTGCTAATTGCAGGAAATTGTAATGCCAGTATCATCAGTGCATGTGTTCCTACCATGATGATTCCTGATGAGGTTAAAGAAAATTTTGTGAAGCTAAAGGACTAAATAAAGATAAACTGCTGCTGCTACTGTTCAGTAGTTTTCATTCATGTCTACCCTTTCTGACCCCATTTTGGGGTTTTCTTGGCAAAGATATTAGAGTGGTTTGTCATTTCTTTCTCCAGCTCATTTCACTTATGAGGAACTAATGCAGATTTAAGTAACTTGGTCAAGTCACACAGCTATTAAGTAACTGAGGCCGCATTTGAACTTATAAAGATGGGTCTTTCTGACTTCAGGCCCTGCACTCTATCCAGTGTGCCACCTAGATGCCCCAAGTATAGACTGCTCACATTCAAGTATGGGAAGATGATACATGTATCTGCTCTGAAACCTATCATCATCAGGGATCAAAGACACAGTCTAATTGAACAAGGTTTGGAAATGGTTCTATCATGTCTTGATGATTTTAAGACAAAAATGGAAAGATAATGAAGAGGAATGCAATGGAGGGGGAAGGAAAGAAACTGTTGGGGAAATTTATTTCATATAATCAAGGTACTTAAGTAAATATCTACATGAACAATGAGAGGGAATGAGTGAGTAGCTAACATTTCAACTTCACTTTCATCTGAGCTGGTTAAAACAAGTAAGAACACACACGAATACACACAGTTGGGTACAGAAATACATTTCTTTCAACAGGGAAATAGGAAAGAAAGGGGAGAAAGAGGGAGGAAGAATTAGAGAAAAGATTTATTAAAGGAGAGATTAGAGCTAAGCAAAATAAACTTTAATTAAGGATGTACAAATTATGTATACTTTTTAAGTGGCAAAGAATAGAAATCTGACATGATACTCATAAATTGGGACCTGATAAACAAGTTATGACATATAAATGTTATGAAATGCTATTGTACTATAAGAAATGATAAAGGGAATAGTTTTAGAAAAAAAACCCAGGAAGACTTTTATGATCTCACATAGAATGAAGTGAATAGAACTGGGAGAATAATTTATACAATGACAAGAATATTGTAAAGGCAAACAACTTTGAGAGAATCAGGAATGCTTAATGGTATAATGCCCAAACAAATTCCAAAGGACCAATGACAAAACATGCTACCCACCTCTTAATAGAGAGTTGAAGTTAACAGGGTCAATGCAGCAATTTGTTTTGCTTGAATATGCATGTTCTTAATAGGTTTTGTTTTTTCTTTAGTTCTCAATCAGAAGAACAGGAAAGGTCAGCCGAGGGGGGTGAGAAGCTGGATTTTTGTCCACTGGAGGGAAAATTTATATAATTTTATAGGAAATACACAAGACTAAACCATGATGGGAAAATACAAGAAAAAGTCACAATGAGTGATTTCTTTTTTTCCAGCCCAGGTCAACATAGAGAGATAGAGATGTCTATGGACACTGGAGCTGGAGTCTGGCCAGGACCTCACTATTTAGAGCACTCCAGTGGTGAGTGAGAAACTGTGCACCAAGGCAAGAAAATGTCAAAGACCCATACTCCAGTATAAGTTAAGGTCATGTGCCAAATGGAAGCTTTGTCACTTGCTACACTGTTCAGTGTCACAGATCCAGGTTAGACTAAGGAGGGTACTTGTATTCAGAGGTCACAGTCTAAGTTGAAGATTTTTTTTTTCATTAATCTCTGGAAAACTTATATGAAATGATGCAGAGTGAAGTGAACAGAACTAGGAGAACAATTTATGCAAACATGACAATGTTCTAAACAAAAACAACTTTGAAAGATTTAAGAACACTAATGAGTGTAATGGTCTAAGAATGCAGAATAATACATTTATATGTGTATATATGACAATAGATGTGTATATGTAAACATAACATATTTGTGTGGAATATGTGTTTATGTATATATATATGTGTGTGTGTATATTACATATATATATACACATATATATTCTTTTGGATATGGAAAAATAGAAATTTGTTTTCTTCACTGTACATGTTTGTAACAGGTTTTATTTTTCTTTCATTCTCATTTGTGGGATAGGAGGGAGAGAACACAGATTTTTGCTACTTGGAAAAGATAAAATTTAACTTAAAAATAATTTAAGCCCTTTTAGGGTACAGACTGTCTTATTCTCCTGGTTTGGTTCACTCATTCAAGTTCATTCATACAATGTTCAGTCATGCAAGTCTTCCAAGGCATTTTATGAAACTCTTCCCTTCATTATTTCTTATAGCACCATAGAATTCTATTATGTTTATATATCAGACCTTGTTTAGGTATTTCTTAGTTGATAACTATCCCCTCATATCCCCATTCTTTGCCAACTCAAAAAGAACTATACATATTCCTTAGTCAGAGTTTGTTTTGCTTAGGACTAGTATTTGTAAAGCATTTACTACCATGCCTTGCACAAAGTAGGTACTTAATAAATGACTATTCTCATCCCCTTCTTCTCTTCTTTCCTTCAGTTTACCTTCTTTTTCAATCCCTTCCTCCATTTTCCCTTTTTCCTTCCTATTTTTCTGTTGAGTGAAATGTGTTTCAGTATACAACTGTATGTTTGTGTATTCTTCCCTCTTTTATCAGTTCAGATAAGAGTGAGGTTTAAGTGTGATACTTTCTTTCTTGTTTATAGAGAATTCTCCTTTTATAGTCTAATTATATGAAATAATTTTCCCTTCCCTTCCTTGCTCTGTCCCCCACCAATATGTAATTCTTCCTCCCTCTTGCTATTTCTTCTTTTAAACCCTCAAGATATAACAAAACTACTCCCAAGTCTTCTGTCTAATGAGATTGCCTCTATGACCCCTGATTTTGATGATGGGGTTCAGGGAAGATACACATATGATCTGACCATATTAGAATGTAAGCAGTCTTTCCTTTGGTCTTTAATAATTCTACCTCTATAATTATGTACAAAATATACAAATAAATACAAGCTAATTTGGCAGGGGGTACTAATACATTGGAGAGGTACATAAGGAAAGCCTTCATTTAAGAGGATGTTTCTGAGTGGAGTTTTGAAGAACGCTACAGATTCTATAAGGTTAAAGAGAAGAAGGAATATATATCAAGCATGTTGTTATTCAGTTGTTTCAGTCCTGTCTGATTCTTTGTGACCCTATTTAGGGTTTTCTTGGCAAGGATACTGGAGTGGTTCACCATTTCCTTCTCCAGTACATTTTATAGATGTAGGAACTGAGGCAAACAGAGGTTAAGTGACTTGCCAAGAATTGCTCAGCTAGTACGCATCTGAGACCATATTTGAACTCAGGAAGATGAGTATTTCTGACTTCAGGTCCAGCACTCTATTCACTGTGCCTCCTAGCTTCCCTTTTCAGACATGAGAAATAGAATATATCAAAGCATAGAAATAGGAGACAATGCCACATATAAGGAACAGCAAGAAAGAAAGCCAATACGACTGGACTATAGGTTCTGTGAAGGAGAATAATGTATAATAAGGATGTAAAGTGATGTTGAAGCCAGGTAAGGAACTCAAATGTCAGAGGATTTTATATGTGATCCTAGTAATAATAAAATCTAATGGAGTTTATTAAGGAGTTAAGATGACATAGTCAGACCTGTGCTTTAAGAATATTACTTTGACAGCTTTGTGAAGGCTGGATTTGAAATGAGAGACTTGAGGCAGGTAAACTAGTGGGGGGCTAACATATTTGGCCTGTACTTTGGACATATGTTGTTGTTGTTCAGTCATTCAGTCATGTTGTATTCTTTGTTACCCTATGACCAATAGCACTCCAGGCCCTTCTGTCTTTCTCTATCTCTTGAAGTCTGTCAAAATTCATGTCCATTGTTTCCATGATACTATCTATCTAACTCATATTCTACCATCCTTTTTTTTTCCTTCAATCTTTCCTAACATCACTGTCTTTTCCAATGAGTCCTATTTTCTCACTAAGTGGTGAATGTATTTAATCTTCAGCTTCAGTATTTGACCTTCTAGTGAATAGCCTAAATTAATTTCTCTAAGTATTGATTGATTTGATCTCCTTGCTGTTAAAGGGACTCTCAAAAGTTTTCTCCAGTACCACAATTTGAAAGTATCAATTCCATTGCACTCAGCTTTCTTTGTAGTCCAACTCTCACAGCCATGCACTGATAATAGAAAAAAACCATAGCTTCAACTATACAGACTTTTGTTGCAAATTGATGTCTCTGCTTTTTAGTATGCTATCCAAATTTGCCATTACTTTCCTTCCAAGGTGCAAGTGTCTTTTAATTTCATGGCTGTAGTCACCATCTACAGTGATCTTTGAGACCAAGAATATAAAATCTGAGACTGCTTCTCTTTCTTCTCCCTCTATCTTCCAGGAAGTGATGGGACCAGATTTTTTTTTAATGTTAAGTTTCAAGCCAGCTTTTATTCTCTCCTCTTTCACCTTAATTAAGAAGCTTCCCAATTCCTCTTCACTTTCTGCCAACAGAGTAGTATTGTCTTTATAACTAAGATTGTTGATATTTCTCCCAGCAACCTGAATTCCAGCTTTTGATTCATTCAGTCCAGTATTTCTCATGATATACTGTTCACATTAGCTAAATAAATAAGATGACAATATATAGCCTTGTTGTACTCCTTTTCCAATCTTAAACCAATCAATTGTTCCATGTTTAGTTCTAACCATTGCTTTTTGGCCCCCATACAGGTTCCTCAGGAGACAAGTAAGATGATCTGGTACTCCTATCTCTAAGGACTCATCACATTTTGTAGTGATCCACAAAGTCAAAGACTTTAGTGTAGTCAATGAAGAAAAAGTAGATTTTTTTTCTGACACTCCATTGCTTTCTCCATAATCCAATGAATGTTTCCAATTTGGTCTCTAGTTTCTCTGTGTCTTCAAAAACCAGCCTGTTCTTCTGGTAATTCATAGTTAATGTATTGCTGAAGCCTTGCTTACAGAATCTTAGGTAAAATCTTGCTGTCATGTGAAAAGAACAGAATTGTTCAGCAATTTGAACATTCTTTGGCATTGTTCATCTTTAGGATTGGAATGTAAAGTGATCTTTTATAATCCAATGACCACTGTTGTGTTTTCTAAATTTGCTGTTATATTGGGTGAAGTTGTTTAACAGCATCATCTTCTAGGATTTTAAATAGTTCAACTGGGATTCCATCACCTCCACTAGCCTTATGGTTAGCAATGCTTCCTAAGGCACAATTGGCTTTATTGTACAGGATTTCTGGTTCTAGATTAGTAATCATGCCATTGTGGTTATTGGTGATATGAAGATCTTTAAATATAGTTCTTTTGTGTATTACTTGCACTTCTTAGTATCTTCTGCTTCTGTTAAATTGGGCACATTGAAGCATTAATAAACACTTGCATCATTAAGTTGTTTTGAAATGTCCAAATGAATTCCATCTCCTTCACTCCTGGTCGTTATACACAAGTTAGTATTATAGGACTAAATTAAGTTTCAACCTTCCTTACCAGCCAAAATCACTCCAATCCTATTCATGAACTCAACATTTCAGAACAATAGAGCACAGACTTTTGGCACTTTTCATTTGATGGTTTTATTCATTTCACTTTTTTCTTTACTTCCATTCTAACATGATAGTACTAAAGTGACTATCTGTGTCTCTCATTGTATCATGAGGCCTGTTTTCCAGCCTCTCCCATCACCTCTTTTGTCTAGGGTCTGGAGGGAAGGATGTTCTCACTCAACTTTCCTAGGGAAGCTAATACAAGTTTCTAACATCTCTTTTAATCTGATCTCAGTAAGGCAAATATAGAATCCATTCTTTAGTTTCATATATGGATGCTCCATTAGGTGCATTATTTGACCAACATGGCTTCTGTCTCCACAGATTCATTTTATAACTCCCAGACTTTCTGTAGATTTCTTTTCATCCTCACTATCACACACCATCCAAAAAATACTCTATAGAGGATGTACTTAACTTACTGAAGCCCTTCATCTCATTCTTTTAGTAGCTCAAGGATACAAATATAGAATTGGAATTATCCACCTATGGTCTTTCATTCTTGTTACAAGGGAGAAAATAAATGATATCTAGATTCACAGATCATTGCAGCTGGAAGAGATGTCAGGAATCCTATAGTCAAATTCTATCATTTTATTGATTTGGAAAATAAAACTCAAAGGTTCATTGTGTTTCTCAATGGCAAACTGACAGATGGTGGCAGAGTTGGGACTGCAATACAGGTCTCCAGAATCCCAGGCTAGTATTCTCGGTAATGTGCTTTCCTCAGATTCTTAAAGTTAGTAGTTGCATGCATATACTACATACAATTTTCTTAAACAGCACTATTTTGCAATGACATCAGTAACAAATTTTAACCAGCTTTTGTTATAAAGTTGTGAAACCCTGATGTACTTGCAATTGTCAACCATTCCTTTATAAAACTATGGCTTTGAAATTAAAAGCTCCTTAATGGAATTTTGCTGAACATTGTGTTTTTATGGAACCAATTAATATTACAGAGGATATGACTGTACAGGGAAATTATTGTAACAAACAAATAAAAACATTACTAGAAATCTTAACTACTTGCAGAACTAGATAGCCCTAGATATCAATCAAAATGTAAATGATGGTTCCCTTTTGTTTGTCTCAGGTCCTCACTACTCTTTGAAACTTTTTTAAAGTTTAACTTATATCCACCCTTCCAAAGGCTTTTCATATATATTTCATTACTTAATCTCCATTCAAAGGAAACAATTTTTCCATTAAAATATATTAAAATAGAACAAAAAAGAATCTAAGCTATTTATAACATAAATAAAATGTATCATATTGTTTTGGGTCTCACTACTCAATGCAAGAATTTAAGAAGACCTTAAGAAATGTAAACTATATTCTCATAATGTATATTAATGTGTTGTAAAACTATTAGTTGGAGTTAGTAATGCATGATTGTATTGACTCTAATATAGATTTTTTTTAAAAAAAGGCAAAAGGAAAATTAAAATGGTAGAATCATACCTGACCTTTGAAAATAAGATATATTTAAGACATTTTTTGAAAAATTAAAAGTTCTTAGCAAAAATCAATGCAGTTAGGATAAGAAAGGGACTGTGCATGGGGGTGATGATGTATGAAACTCTGCATCACATAATCCTGATAAAGTTCTGATATCCAATCTATTCAGGGAACTAACAATATCTAACTAAAAAGCAACTCCCAAAGGATAAATGATCAAAGTTTAGAGGGAAAAAAAGACAATTCTCAAAAGAACTAAAACATTATTTATAATCATAAGAATGAGTGTTCGAAATAACAAATAATAAAGTGACAAGACATTTAAATAAAAATAATTTGTAGGTTTTAATTTCCAACTAACAGATTAGAAAATAGAAGAAAGAATAATCAATGTTAGAGGAATTTTGAAAGTACAGGCCCTGTAACAATGTCTGTTTTACTTTGTATTCCCTATAGACTAACAATGGCCTGGCATATTTGAGAGTTGAATAAATGCTTGTTGATTGCTTGATTGATTGATGATTCTCTATTTTTTTAAGAAAAAAGGTATTTATTTGACATGTTATTTTCCCAAATTATATGTAAAAACAATTTTGAACATTTGTTTAAAAAAATGAGTTTTAAATTCCTGCCCTTTCTACACTTCTCCCTCATTGGGAATGTAAGCAGTTTGATATAAATTATACATTTGCAGTCAGGGAAATCATAATTCTATATTAATTCTGTTGTAAAAGAAAACACAAATAAAAAAAGAAAAAAATAAAGTTAACAAAAAGTATGCTTCAATCTGCATTCAGACTCCATCAGTTCTTTCTCTGGAGATGAATAGCATTTTCATCATAAGTCCTTCAGAATTTTCTTAGATCATTGCATTGTTGAGAATAGCTAAGTTACTGTTGATTATTATACAATATTATTATACAATATTTTCCTGGTTCTTTTATTTCACTTTTCATCAGTTCATGTAAGTCTTTCCATGTTTTTTTTTTTCTGAAAGCATTCATCCTGTCATTTTTTATAGCAGAATGATATTTTATCATATTCATATACCTCAATTTGTTTAGAAATTCCCCAATTGATGGGCATCCTCTCAAATTCCAATTCTTTGCCACCAAAAAAGGTCTGCTATAAATATTTTTGTACATATAGCTCCTTTTCTTTTTTTAAAAAACTCTTTGGCATACAGACCTAGTAGTGGTATTGCCAAAGGGTATGGAAAGTTTTATAACCACTTTGGCATAGTTCCAAACTGCTCTACAGAATGGTTGAATCAATTCAAAATTCCAATAAGAGTGCATTATTGTCTCACTTTTTCCACATCCCCTCCAATATTTTCCATCTTCTTTTTTTGTCATATTAGCCAATCTGATAGATATGGGGTGGTACCTCAGAGTTGTTTTAATTTGCATTTCTCTAATAAATAATATTTTTTTCTTATACCTATAGTAGTTAGTTTTGATTACTTCTAAAAACTTCCTGTTTATATCCTTTGACCATTTATCAATCAGAGAATGATTTTTATTTTCATAAATTTGACACATTTTCCTATACATACATATATATACATATACATAGAAACACACACATATATGTGGATGTGTGTGTGTATATATATACATATGTATATGTATATATATATATGTATATATATGAAATGAGGTCTTTATCAGAGACACTTGGTGTAATTTTATTTTTCCAGGTATGATTACTAATTGTATTTCCTTCCATTCTATTTTCCCCTGTTTATTTTACTTTTCCTACTTTCACACTGTCCATCCTCAAAAGTGTTTTACTACCGACTATCACCTCCCCCAATCTACCCTCCCTTTTATCAGTACTCCCCTACTCTTATCCCCTTCACCTCTTACTTTCTTGTAGGAAAAGATAGATTTTTATACCCAAATGAGTGTGTATGATATGCTCCCTTTGAGCCAATTCTAATGAAAGTAAGGTTTGAGCCTTTCCTCCCATCTCCTGCATTTCCCCTTATACTGTAAAATCTCTTTTCTGCCTCTTTTATATTAGATAATTTACTCCATTCTGTCAGTCCCTTTCTTTTTCTCCAGGGCATTCCTCTTTCTCACTACACACACACACACACACACACACACACACACATATACATGTTATATGTACATATATATATACATATATATATGTATATATATCACACCATCATATTCAACTCACACTCATGCCCTCTATGTACATTCCTTCTAACTGCCCTAATAATGAGAGAGTTCTTAAGGGTTACATGTATCATCTTCTCATGCATGACTAAAAACATTTTAACCTTATTGAGTCCCTTATGATTTCTCTTTCTTGTTTACCTTTTTTATGCTTGTCTTTAGACTTCTATTTGAGAGTCAAATTTTCTTTTCAGCTCCAGTCTTTTCATCAGGAATTCTTGAAAGTCCTCCATTTTATTGAATATCCATTTTCCCCCTGAAAAACAATACTCAGATTTTTTTTTTTGGAAGGGGGTAGGTAATTATTTTGTTTTGTTGTGTTTTAAGTTCTTTTTTAAGCTTTCTGTTTAGTGTTTTATTTTTCCTCAGCTACATATTGATTTTGAAATCTTTGAGTTCCAAATCCTTTCCCTTTCTCCCTCCTCACCCCCTCATTAAGAAAAAAAGCAGTCTGATACAGGAAATACATGTGTAGTCATGCAAAACATATCCATAATAGGCATGTTGTGAAAGAAAACAGACAAAAAAACCTCAAGAAAAATAAAGAATATTGGGGGAATGGAGCCAAGTTGGTGGAGTAAAAGAAGTGACTTGCTTGAGCTCTCCCCCAAACCCCTCCAAATATCTATAAAAATGGCTCTAAACAAATTCTTAGATCTGGTTTACAGTTTTGGGTGGTGTACTGGGGTGAAGAAAAATGATGGTGTGGTGGAGTTTGTAGTGGCAGTGGAGAGGTAATCCTTCTCACAGTTTCAACCCAGAAAAGGGTACTTGTGATCGCTCATAGACTAACCCAAATGGCAAAAGTGATCCAAAGAGCCAATAAGGAGAAGAATGCCTTAAAAGGCAAAATTGGCCAAATACTTCCTTAAAAGTTAAAATGGTGCAAATGGAAGCTAATGACTTTCTGAGAAATCAAGAAATTATAAAATAAAACCAAAAGAATGAAAAAAAAAATAGAAGACAATGTGAAATATCTCATTTGAAAAACAACTGACCTGGAAAATAGATCCAAGAGAGATAATTTAAAACATATTGAACTATCTGAAAGCCATGATCAAAAAAAGAGCCTAGACATCATTTTTCCAGAAATTATCAAGGAAAACTGCCCTGATATTCTAGAACCACAGGATAAAATAGAAATTGAAAGAATCCGCCAATCTCCTCCTGAAAGAGATCCCCAAAGGAAAACTCCTAGGAATATTGCAGCCAAATTCCAGAGTTCCTAGATCAAGGAGAAAATATTGCAAGCAGCCAGAAAGAAAGTTTTCAAGTATTGTGCAGACACAATCAGGATAACACAAGGTTTAGCAACTTTTACATTAAGGGACAAGAGGGCTTGGAATATGACATTCTGGAAGTCAAAGGAGATAGTATTACAGCCAAGAATCACCTACCCAGCAAAATTGAGTATAATCCTTCAAGGGGAAAAATGGATATTCAGTGAAATAGAGGACTTTCAAGCATTCTTGATTAAAAGGCCAGAGCTGAATAGAAAATTTGATTTTCAAATACAAGACTCAAGAGAATAATGAAGAAGTAAACAGGAAAGAGAACTCATAAAGGACTTATTAAGGTTGAACTGTTCACATTCCTGTATGGAAAAAAAATGATATTTGTAACTCATGAGATCTTTGTTAGTATTAGGGTAGTTGGAGGGAAATATATATACATATATATGTATGTATATGTATATGTATCGATAGATTGATACATAGAGAGCACAGGGTGAGTTGAAGGTGAAGGGGTGATATCTGGAGAATAAAATTAAGGGGTGAGAGAGGATTATACCAGGAGAAAGAGAAAGGGAGAGGTAGAATGGGGTGAATTATCTCACATAAAATAGACAAGGAAAGGCTTTTACAATGGAGGGGAATTAGGGGAAGGTGAGAGGGAATGAGTGAATTTTATTCTCATTGTATTTGGCTTAAGAAGAGAATAAAATACACACTCAATTAGGTATGTAAATCTATTTTACCCTACAGGAAAATGGGGGTAAGGGGATAAAAGAGTGGGGTGATGATAGAGGGGAGGGCAGACCCACAGTGGGTTATCAGAAGCAAACACTTCTGAGGAGGGGCAGCATCAAAAGAGAGAATGGAATAAATGGAGGGGGATAGAATGAAGGGAAATATAGTTAGTTTTTCACAACATGACTACTATGGAAGTGTTTTGCATGACTATACATATATAACCTGTATCAAGTTGCCTGCCTTCTCAATGAGGGTGGGTGGGAAGGGAAGAAGGGAGTAAATTTGGAATGAAAAGTTTTAAAAATAAATGTCAAAAATTATTTTTACATGTAACTGGGAAATAAGATGCACAGACAGTAGGGTATAGAAATCTATCCTACCCTACAGGAAAATAGAAGGAGAAGAAGATAAGAGAAAGGGTGGGTGATAGAAGGGAGGGCAGATTAGGGGAAGGGGTATTTAGAATGTATGCTATCTTGGGGTGGGGAGAGGGGTAAGATGGGAAGAAAATTTGGAACTCAAAATGTTATGAAAGTGAATGTTGAAAACTAAAACTAAATAATTTTTTAAAAAATCCAATAAAAGGAAAAAAAAAGAAAAATAAAAAAAGCTTAACAAAGTATGCTTCAGTCTGTATTCATACACCATCCATTCTTTCTCTGGAAATGGATAGTATTTTTCATCACAAGTCCTTCATAGTTGCCTTGGATCATTGTATTGCTGATAATAACCAAATCATTCATGGGTATTGCTGTTACATTGTACATAGTTCATTTCACTTTTCATCAGCCCATACAAGTATTTCCAGGTTTTTTTCTGAGACCATCATTTCTTATAGTACAATAGTATTCCATCATAATCACATATCATAACTCGTTCAGCCATTCCCCAATTGATGCGCATCACCTCAATTACTAATTCTTTACTCCCAGAAAAGAGCTGCTATAAATGTTTTTGTGCATATAGGTCCTTTTCCTTTTTATTTTTTATCTCTTATGGGACATAGACCTAGTAGTGGTATTGCTAGGTCAAAGGGTTTTATATCCATTTGGGCATAGTCCCAAATTGCTCTACATAATGTTTGAATTAGTTCATAACTCCATCAACAATGTGTTAAAGTCTCATTTTTCCTACATCCCCTCCAATATTTGTTATTTACCTTTATTGTCCTATTAGCCAATCTAATAAGTAGTAGGTACTACTTCATAATTGTATTAATTTGCATTTCTCCAAGGAATAGAGCATGTTTTTTTTTAATATGGCTATAGATAGCTTTGATTACTTCATCTGGAAACTGATAATATCTTTTAATCATTTATATCAGTTAATGTCTCTAATTTTTATAAATTTGACTTGCCTGTACATGTTTGAGAAATTAGGCATTTATCAGAGAAACTTGTTTCAATTATTTTTCATAGTTACTATTGCTAATTGTATTTACCTCCATCCTATATTCCATTTATTCAATTTTATCTCTCCTTTCACCCTGTGCCTCCTCAAAAGTGTTTTTCTTCTGACTATCCCCTCCCCAAATCTGCCCTACCTTCTGTCACCCTCTGTCCCTTATCTTATGCCCTTTCTTGCCTACTTTCCTGGAGGGTAATATAGTTTTTTAATACCCAATTGAGTGTGTATGTTATTCCCTCTTTGATCCAATTCTAATGAGAGTAAGGTTCACTCACTCCCCTTGACAAAACTCCTCTTCCCCTCCACTGCAAAAGTTTTTCTTGCCTCTTTTATATGAGATAATTTACCCCATTCTACCTCTTCCATTCTCCTTCTCCAAGGACCTTCCTTTCTCACCCCTAAATTTAATTTTTTTAGATATCATCCCTTCATAATCAACTCACACCTGTGCCCTCTGTCTCTATATGCTCCTTCTAATTACTCTAATAATGAGAAAGGTCTTATGAGTTACAAATATCTTCCCATGTAGGAATGCAAACAGTTTAAACTTATTGAGTCCCTTGTGATTTTCCTTTCCTATTTACCTTTTTATGCTTCTCTTTAATCTAATATTTGAAAGTCAAATTTTCTCTTCAGCTCTGGTCTTTTCATCAAGAATGCTTGAAAGTCCTTTATTTCATTGAATTTCTATTTTTCCCCTGAAGGATTATACTCAGTATTGCTGGTTAGGTGATTCTTGGTGTATTTCTAGCTCCTTTGCCCTGCTGAACATCATATTCTAAGCCCCTAGTTCTTCAATGTAGAAACTTCTAAATCTTGTGTTATCCTAACAATGGCTCCATCATACTTGAATTATTTCTTTCTGGCTCTTTGCAATATTTTCTCCTTGATCTGGGAGGTCTGCAATTTGGCTGTAATATTCCTGAGAGTTTTCATTTTGGGATCTTTTTCAAGAAGTGATCAGTGGATTCTTTTAATTTCTATTTTATTGTCTGGTTCTAAAATATAAGCGCATTTTCCTTAATAATTTCTTGAAAGATGATGTCTAGGCTCTTTTTTTTATTACAACTTTCAGGCACTTCAATTTTTTTTTCAATTATCTCTCTTGAATCTATTTTTCAGGTCAATTGCTTTTCCAATGAGATAGTTCACAGTCTTCTATTTTTTTCTCATGCTTTTGTTTTTGTTTATTGTTTCTTGATTTCTCAGAAAGTCATTAGCTTCCATTTGCTGTGTTCTAATTTTTAAGGAATTATTATTTTTTTTTAAGTGAGCTTTTGGACCTCCTTTTCCATTTGGCTAATTCTGTCTTTTAATGCATTATTCTTCTCATTAGCTTTTATGGACCTCTTTTACCATTTGGCCTAGTCTATTTTTTTAAGCTATTATTTTCTTCAGTATTTTTTCTCTCTTTTACCAATCTATTGATTCATTTTTCATGATTTTCTTGCAGCACTCTCATTTCTCCTCCCAATGTTTTTCTCTACCTCTCTTACTTGATTTTCAAGATCCTTTTTTTAGCTCTTGGATGGCCTGAGACCAATTCATATTTTCTTGGAGGATTTAGATGTAGGAGCTTTGACTTTGTTGTCTTCTTCTGAGTGTGTGTTTTGATCTTCCTTGTCATCATAGTTATTTTCAGTAGTTAGAGTTTTCTTTTTCTGTTTTATTGCTCATTTTCTCAGCCTATTAGTTGACTTGTAAGTCTTTGTTAAAGTAAGGCTCTGCTTCCAGTGTGGAGAGCTTACTATATCAAACTTCAGAGGTTCTTTGCAGCTGTTTTCAGAGACACTTCTTGGGACCTGTAAGTTTTTAGTTCTTCCAAAATGGTATGAACTAAGTAGAGTTATTTACTGCTTTCCTGGCCTATGCTCTGATGTGTGAGTGACCACAAACATTCTTTTCTGCCCTAGAATTGTGAGGAGGGATCCCCCTCCACTGCCACTGCAAGCTCTGCTGTCCTAGTGTTCCTCCTTGTCCTGGGACTTCCACCCAGGCCTGTGACCTATATCTAAGCATGGGCAAAGCAACAGAATCATGCCTCAGTGTTAGTAAAAAGACTCCTGTAATCCCCTTCTGACCAGTTATTCTACCCCCTTACCATCTGTGGGCTGAGAGATGTGGAAACAGCCACTGCCACTGCCAATGCCACTGCAGATTCAGTCACCCCCAAGGCCTGCTCCTGGCTTGCTGTGGCCAGGGCTGTGCTGGAATAGCCTGCAGCGGACTGCACTCCTCTCTCATGCTGGTGCAACAGATCTTTTCTACTCACCTTCCAACTTGTCTTGGTCTGGATATTTGTTTCACTCCTTCTTTTGTGGGTTCTGCTGCTATAGAATTTGTTTAGAGTCACTTTTTAAAATAGTTGGAAGGGTTTGGGTGACAGCTCAGGCAAATCCCTGATTTTACTACATCATGTTGGCTTTATCTCCTGGGTAGGTAAGTCTTGATTGTAATCCTAGCTCCTTTGTTCTACATATGTTTGTATCATATTCCAAACTTTTAACATTGAAGCTACTTAATCTTGTCTTATCCTGACTGGTTCCCTCATACTTGAATTTTTTTCTATCTGTCTGCTTGCAATATTTTCTTCTTGACTTGGGAGCTCTGGAATTTGGCTATAATGTGCCTGTGAATTTTCATTTTGGGATTTCTTTCAGGAGGTGATCACTGTATTCTTTCAATTTATATTTTACCCTCTTGTTCTTGGTATCAAGGCAGTTTTCCTTGATAATTTCTTGGAAAATGTTGTCTATTTTTTGTATGTAATGGCTTTCAGGTAGTACAATAATTTTTTTTTTAAAATTATATCTTCTCAATCTATTTTCCAGGTCAGTTGTTTTTCAAATGAAATATTTAACTTTTTTTTCTATTTTTAAAAATTCTTGTGATTTTGTTTTATTGCTTCTTCTTGTCTTATGGAGTCATTGTTACCACTTTCCCAATTCTAATTTTTAACGAATTATTTTCTTCATTAATTTTTCTACCTCCTTTTCCATTTAGCCAATTCTACTTTTTAAGGAGATTTTTTTTTCTTTAGTCTATTTTTGTATATCTTTTTCCATTTGGCCAATTCTGCTTTTTAAGGCTTTATTTTCCTCATTGAACTTTTTTTTTTACCATGTGGGCAATTCTGCTTTTTAACACATTATTTTATTATTCCTCCTTTACTAAGCTGCTGACTCTTTTTTCATTATTTTCTTGCATCACTTCATTTCTTTTCCCAATTTTTTCTCTATTTCTCTTATTTGATTTTTAAAAATCCTTTTCAAGATTTTCCATGCCCTGAAAACAATTCACATTTTCCTTTGAAGCTTTGGATTCAGTAGTTTTGAATTTGTTGTCTTTTTCTGAGTTTGTGTTTTGATCTTCCCTGTCACCATAGTAACTTTCTATGGTCAGGATCTTTTTTCATTTGTTTATCCATCTTTTAAGACTATTTCTTGACTTTTAGCTTTATATTAAAGTTGCTCTGCTCCCAGTATGGAGTGGGCACTTACCCAAGCTTCAGGTTCTTTTTTTTGTTTGTTTGTTTGTTTTTGTTATTTTGTTGTTTTTTGGTGCAGTTATTTTTAGAACTAGTTCTGGGAGACTGTACACTTTTGATTTTTCCAAGGTGATATGATCTAACTAGAGGTGTGTTTACTATTCTCCTGGTCTATGCTTTGATCTGTGAGTGACCAAAAGCACTTTTTTCTGCCCTGGTACTGTGTCCAGGTTTCTCCCTCCCCTGTGGCCACAAGCTTTAGTGTGTTATTGTTTCTCCTCATCCTACAACTGCAACTTGGATCTGAGTATGGGTAAATACAACAGAGACCTGCAACCAGTGTCAGCAAAGGGACACCTGTGATTTCCTTCTGACCAGTTGTCTTACCCCTTTACTGTTTGTGGCTAAGAGGTCTAGAAACAGCCACTGCCACTGCTAATTCGATCACTTCTATAGCCTGATCCTGGTTTTCTGGGATGCCACCTGCACTGGCATAGCCTGTGCTCTGCTCTTACCCCAATGTGATAGACCTTTCCTACCAACCTTCTAAGTTGTTTTGGGATGAAAAAAATATTTCACCCTGTCCTTTTGTGGGTTCTGCTGCTCCCAAATTTATTTTGAGATTTATATAAAGTTATCTGTAGGGGAATTTGGGAGAATTCATGTGAGTCATTGACTTTTCTCTGCAATTTTAGCTCCATCCCTCTAATGATTCTTACTTCATGAGACTGGGAAATGGACCAACTATTATAGATATATGGAATTTTATTGACAGCAACTAACATGACCAAACCCAATAACCCAGATATCTTAATGACATACATATACCACAAGGGTGATAAATATATAAAATTTTCATATACAGAAAAATATATTTGTATCAGTATATTTTTTGTTGTAGAAAACAAATTGAAAAATACATGTCTATCATTTGTTGAATGGCTAAATATGGCTATGAACCTAATAGCATATTTTTTAATATTGTTGAATAAGAACAGTGAATAGGAAGGTAAAATTGTATAAACTGATGTAGAATGAAGTGTGCAGAATTTATATAAGTAAAGTCCATGTACACTCTGAATCCTTATCCCAACTCCCTTTCATACAGATGGGCATTATAACCCAAAGACTATATTTCTCCCTGAGGTTTCCTGAAGTACTCCTAAGGAGTCAGGGATGATCCCCTAATGACAATCAGCTTGAGTCCTCACAGGTGTACTTTCTCTTCTATATTATCAGTTGAGAATAATTTAGCCAGACTTAAGTAGCTTTGAGAAAGAAGTATTAACTAATATAGTCACATCTGTATCTATCTATATATATAGACATATACATGTATACATATTTATTTTTTATTAATTTATTTATTTTGAGTTTTCAACATTCATTTCCACAAGATTTTGAGTTCCAAATTTTCTCCCCATATTGCCCCTCCTAGTTCCTTTGACCTAAGGAATATCATGTTCCAAGCCCTCCAATCCCTTAATGCAGAAGCTCCTAAATCTTATGTTATCCTGACTGTTTCCACAGTACTTGAAATGTTTCTTTCTGGCTACTTGCAATAGTTTCTTCTTGACCTGGGAACTCTGGAATTTGGCTATTACTTTCCTAAGAGTTTTCCTTTGGGGATCTCTTTCAGGAGGTGATTAGTAGACTCTTTCCATTTCTATTTTACTCTTTTTTTGAGAATATCAGCACAGTTTTCCTGGATAATTTCTTGAAAGATGATGTCTAGGCTCTTTTATTGATCATGGCTTTCAGGTAGTCCAATAATTTTTAAAATTATCTCTCCTGGATCTATTTTCCAGGTCAGTTGTTTTTTCCAATGAGATATTTCACATTGTCTTCTATTTTTTCATGCTTTTGGTTTTGTTTGATTATTTCATGATTTCTCAGATTGTCATTAGCTTCTATTTTCTCCATTCTAATTTTTAAGGGATAATTTTCTTTAGTGAGCTTTTGGACTTCCTTTTCCATTTGGCCAATTCTGCTTGTTAAAGCATTCTTCTCCTCATTGGCTGTTTGGAGCTCTTTTGCCATTTGGGTTAGTCTATTTTTGTTGTTGCTGTTGTTGTTGTGAGGCAATTGGAATTAAGTGACTTGCACAGAATCACACAGCTAGTGAGTTAGTGTTATGTATCTGAAGCAGGGGACTTGAACTCAGGTACTCCTGACTCCAAGGCCAGTGATCTATCCACTGCACTACCTAGCTTCCCCAGATTAGTCTATATTTAAGGTGTTATTTTCTTCAGTATTTTTTGGGGTCTCTTTTAGCAAGTTGTTGACTTGTTTTTCATGATTTTCTTACATCACTCTCCTTTCTGTTTCCTGTTTTTCCTCTACTTCTTTTATTTGCTTCTTAAAATAATTTTTGTGCTCTTCCATGGCCTGAGAACAATTCATATTTTTCTTGGAGGTTTTGGATGTAGGAGCTTTGATTTGGTTATCTTCTTCTGGTTGTATGTTTTGATCTTCTTTGTCACCAGAGAAAGATCCTGTACTCTGACTTTTTTTGTGTGTTTTTTGCTCATGATCCCAGCCAATTATTTGACTTTTAAACTCTTTTGTTAGGGTAGGGGTCTGCTTTTAAAATATTTTAATCCTCAGATCCCACTGCTGTCCCTGGAAGAGTAGAGATACTTAATATATATTTATTCAATGGAACTGAAGTGCAAAGTGAGAAGAAAAAAATTGGCATGTTAAAGCACAGGCACCTATCATCATCACAATTTTATTCAAATTTCAATAGAATATGATGTTGAGAATAATGACAAATTTCTATTAAAAATAAAGCAATTTGGCAGTAAAGATTCCTCATTTTATTCAAGTACACTATGTTATGTTATGATATTTTGGTTTAATTCTGTAAGCCAAAATGACTGTAGGAAAAAAAAATACATTTCACAACCATTAATATTCTATGTGAACATAAGTTATTATTATTTTTTATTATTATCCAATTAAAAAAGAACTTGCAACTTTGGATTAATCAATTCCTTTTATCACACTTTTAATCTTCAAATGCATAATGAAAAAATAAAGTTTTGGAAAGAATTCACCAGATGAATGGAATGAGATCTGGGTGATCTTTTTTTTTTGCATCTTTTATATTTAGTGACATATGACTATAAAGTTAGTGAAATCTAATTAAAATGATGTTGCAGTCTGATGGAGTATGTTCACAAATTCAAGCTAAGTTAGGATATCCACTGCCTCCTAATTATTTGTGCCATGAAAGCAGTAAAATACTGTCCATTGCCTCTTCACTAACTAATCAGGAGTATGTCATTATGCATTTCCTACTGCCAGCATCCAGCAATCATCAGCATAAAAACTACTGGAAATATAGCTGCAAATAGTTAGCCAGTAGAGAATTTCAATCTGGTGCTCTAAATTTAATTAAGTTTATATTAAGTTGTGTTTTTATTTTCCTGCTGATGAAGATCTTAGTGCAGGTTGCAAATGTTTTTAAAATTGTTTTCAGTGTTGACTTAAAGACTTTACATAAGCATTGATTTTCATAAATATAGTTACTACACTCTCTTAGCAACTCAACCTCACAACTACATCTTTAGTGAGCAACATTCCCATGAAAGTAAAAGAAGATAGTGAATTAGAGGCAACTGAGATCAACACTCTTACCAATCCTCTCCAAATAATTTTGAAATAACACCTCAAATCAAATTTTGGAGCAATAGATTTAACAATGAGTCAGTTGGGAGATATTTCTTCCAGTCTATGAAAACTGAACAGGTCCACAGGAGAAATTTATATAATGGGGTAGAAACTTGTCTGGAGTTTCTCCCCTTACCCTGGTACATCCCCCCACAGCAGTAGCAGCTGCAATAGCAGAAGCATCTTCAGAGCTCTCAGAATAAATAGATAATAAGGGGGTCAGATAACTGGACCAAAAGAGATTACAGAGGACCCTTTGTTGGCACTGGGTACAGCTGGCACTGTTTGGCAACTCTATTGCCCATATGAAGTTCTGCATCCTAGCTCTAGAGCAGACAGGAGTGTTAAGGGTCAGTCACAAGAGAACAGGGATGTGATCATATATCCAAGGCAAAGAGAGCACTGGAGCTTGTGACTGCAAGACAATACGGGCTGTTTCTGGGTAAATAGCAAAATGCAGACTAGGAGAATAGTGGCTTTATTTCTCTTTTTGGTGCTCAGATGCATCCAAAACTTGCAAAAATTCAAAAATATCTCTGAAAACAGTACCATTAAAAAAGCCTTAAGCTTGAGACAGTGACTCCCCAGACCAAGGTGACCAGAGTCTAGGTTTAATATAAAGTTCAAAATCAATAAATAAGCTGGAAAAATGAATACACTAAAAAGAAATAATTTGACTATAAGAAGCTATTATGGTACAGGGAAGACCAAGACATACACTCAGAGAAGAGAACATTGTCAAAACAGCTACAGACAATGCCTCACAGAAAAGTGCTAATAGGACACAAGTCAAACAAGAATTCCTGGAAGATTTAAGGAAAGAGATGAATGGTAGGGAAAATTTGAGAAAAGAAATGAGAAAGCTTCAAGAAAACTATGAAATTAGAATTAATAGCTTGATAAAAAAGGCACAGGTGTCAGCTACATGGAGCAGTGGATAGAGTGCCAGACCTGGAGTCAGGAGGACTTGAGTTAAATCATACTGAAATGACTGCACAATAACAAAAACAGTTTAAACTTCAAAGTTTCTATCCAGCTTGTGTCTTTTCATAAGAATGCTTGGGAGACCTCTATTTCATTAAATATCAATTTCTTCCTTTGTGAAGAAAACAAAAAATAAAAACATGCTCATTTTTATAGGGTAACTTATTCATGGCTTTTACCCCATATACTTTGCTTCTGAAATATTACATTTCATGTTCTCTATAGTTTATGCTATTCCTCAACATTGTACATATACTCTTTTCTTTTTTTAAATTAATAATATTTTGTTTTGTTTTCCTATTACATATAAAGAGAGTTTTCAACATTTACTTTTATAAGATTTTGAGTTGCAAATATTTTTTTTCTCCCATTCCTACCTGGCATGCTATCTGATATAGGCTACATATGTACAATTCTATTCTATGTATTTCCACATTAGTCATCTTGTGAAGGAAGAATTAGAATGAAAGGGAAAAATCACACAAAAAAAGATAAAATAATATGCTTTGATCTGCATTCAAATTCCAGATTTCTTTCTCTGGATGTGGATAGCATTTTCCATCATGAGTCTTTTGGAATTGTCTTAGAACATATATACATACATACTTACACACATACACATACATACGTACATACATAAGTGCAATTTTGCTGGGTAGGTGATTCTTGGTTGTGATCCTACCTCCTTTGATTTCTGGAATGTCATATTCCAAGCCCTTTGGTCCCTTAATGTAGAAACTGCTAAATCTTGTGTTATCCTGATTGTGTTTCCACAATACTTGAACTGTTTCTTTCTGTCTACTTGCAATATTTTCTCCTTGACCTGAGAACTCTGGAATTTGGCTATAATATTTCTAGGGGTTTTCCTTTGGGGATCTTTTTCTGGAGGTGATCAATGAATTCTTTCCATTTCTATTTTACCCTCTGGTTCTAGAATATCAGGATAGTTTTCCTTGATAATTTCTGGAAAGATGATGTCTAGGCTCTTTTTTTTTTCATCATAGCTTTTAGGTAGTCCAATAATTTTTAAAATTTGTCTCTCCTGGATCTATTTTCCAGGTCAGTTGTTTTTCCAATGAGATATTTCACTTTGTCTTTATTTTTTCATTCTTTTGGTTTTGTTTTACAATTTCTTGATTTCTCATAGTCATTAGATTCCATTTACTCCATTCTAATTTTTAAGGAATAAATTTCTTCAGTGACCTTTTGGACTTCCTTTTCCATTTGGCCAATTCTGATTTATAGGGTATTCTTCTCCTCATTGGCTTTTTGGACCTCTTTTGCCATTTGAGTTAGGCTATTTTTTAAGGTGTTATTTTCTTCAGTATTTTTTTGGGTCTCCTTTGGCAAGCTGTTGACTTGTTTTTCATGATTTTCTTGCATCACTCTTATTTCTCTTCTCAGTTTTTCCTCTACTTCTCTTCCTTGCTTCTCAAAATCCTTTTTGAGCTCTTCCAAGGCCTGGGACTGATTCGTATTTTTCTTGGAGGCTTTGGATGTAGGAGCCTTAACTTTGTTGTCTTCTTCTGGTTGTATGTTTTGATCTTCTTTGTCACTAAAGAGTATGTGGTCTGACTGTGTGATATGACTGCTGGAGATTCCTGGAACTGGACTGGTTTCCTGAATGTCACTCTCAAAGATCAATTCTTGCTCCATGGGGCATTGATGCTATGCTGGCTTAAAAACATCCTGAATTTTGATTGCAGGATCACTGCAATTCAGTCTTCCAAACAAGGTCAGAGATTCTACTCCCAGAACCTCAAATGGAAAAAAAAAATGAATTATAAGGCCGAAGACTGTCATCCATTTCTCAACAGGTTAGATGATACAACCTTAGAGAGGGAGAAGGTACTGAGGGTTCTTTGTGCTTTTTGCTCAAGTTTCCAGTCAGTTACTTAAGTTATAAACTTCTTGTTAAGGTAAAGGTCTGCTTCCAGTGTGGAGAATGTACTGTCACAAGTTTCAGGTATGCAGCTGTTTTCAGAGATACTTCCAGGGACATGTAAATTTTCCATTCTTCCAAGGTGGTATAATCAAGGGCAAGGTGTTTACTCCTTTCCTGGCCTATGCTCTGGTCTATGAGTGACCTCAAGCACTCTCTTCTGCCTTGGAACTATGAGGAGGATTCCCTCTCCCCTGCCACTACAAGCTCCACCATGCCAATGATCCTCCTCACCCCAGGACCACCACCTAGGAATCTGGTCCAGATCCAAGCTCTGGCAAAGCAAGAGAATCCTGCCTTAGTAACAGTAGAGAGATTCCTACAATCCTCCTCTGATCATCTGCTTGATCTCCCCACTGTCTGTGGGCTGAGTGTTCTGGAAGCAGCCACTGCCCTGGGGTTGTGCCAGGACTGGGACCAGACCTCACTCCTCTCTCACTTAGGTCAGACAGACCTTTCCTACTGACCTTCTAAATTGTCTTTGACATTTTTGGGTTGAGAAGTCTGGAAACTACCACAGTTTCCCTTGATTCAGTCACCTGAGGCCTGCTCGAGGTTTGATGAGGCTCTGTCTTTGTTTGTGTAGTCTGTGCTGAACTGTGCTTCTCTCCCAGGCTGGTGCAATAGACCTTTCTAATCAACCATCCAGGTTGTCTTGGGCTGGAAATTTGTTTCACTCTGTCTTTTTGTGGGTTCTGCTGCTATAGAATTTGTTTAGAGCCATTTTTTACATGTATTTAGAGGGGTTTGGAGGAAAGCTCAAGCAAGTCACTGCTTTTACTCCACCATCTTGTCTCCACTCTCAATCTCACACTTCTGAGTTTGTTTTTGGATCTTCCCTGTCACCATAGAAACTCTATGTTATCAAGGCTTTTTTTTGCTTCTAGATCATTTTTTGTGCCTATTTTCTGGCTTTTAAAGTTGAGTTCTCCTGTTGGAGTACAGGGAGCACTGTCACAAGCTTGTCCTGGGTGCCAGGAGACTGGTCACTAGGTCACTGAGGCTGGGGCCTTAGGTGCTATAGTGGAGGCTTTACTTACCTGAGTTATGGTCCTGAGCTATGGTCCTAATGGTGATATCTGGCATGTGTTTTTTTTTCTGCATTTTTCTGGGACTACACTGAAGCACATTAAAGTCTGGCCTGTTTAGGATGCCTGTTTGCCCTGGGATGCACTGAAGCATCTGGAGGTCCAGCAGCCTGGTGTTGTCTGACTGCCCTAGGCTATGCTGAAGCAAATGGAAATCTGGCCACTGGAGTACACCTGCCTGTCTGGTGCTACACTGAAACACATGCTGGTTCTCTGAGCTGGAATCTGCAAGTTCTGCTGCCTGTACTAAGTCATGTGGAGGGTCCTGGTGTTGATGTTTCCCTCCTCCACCACCCTGGGGCTCAGAATCTTCCAGTGGTTTGACGAGGTCAGGATTGCTGCTGGCTTTCTGGGATGCTTCCTGTCCTGGACTGTGCTCCCTTTTTCTCTGAGTGATATGGACCTTTTTTTGCTGATCTGCCAAGTCTCCCTGACTAAAAGACTGCTGCACCCCATCTTTCTGCTGGCTCCGCTATTCTAGGATTTGTTCTGGGGTGCTATTTTATGGTTGCTTGGTTGTTCAGAGGTGAATATGGGAGAGGGACAGTGAGTTACTGCTTACTCCACCATCTTGGCTCTGTACATATACTGAAGTATTTAACATGGTGGTTGTATTAAGTACATCACTAATTCCTGTGTCTAAGCATATACTTACTTCATGTGACTATGACCCCAACACGAATAGACTAAGGACACTTAAGTTATAATAATGAAGTATTTTACCCCTGATATTTATTACTTGGGCCTGAATAGTCACATCATTTCCTACTTGCCAGAGAAATGTTCATTTCATTTTTTCATTTTAAAGAGATCATTTTTTTTCCTTCAAATAGTTCTTTTATTAGTTCCCTTTTGGGAAAGTTGATGTTCTAATTCATTGACCACATAAGAGCAGAAGCTGAGAAGCCCAGGAGCAAAGTGATAGGTGAAATTAAACATGAGGCATGCAAATGAAATCTCTTAATTTACTATCAGAATGAAGACAAACAAAGGCTTATGAGCCAGTCAAATAGAAAAATGTAAGAGTCTTTTAATTTTTGAAGCTTCACCAGATTGAGAGAGAAAAATGACTCAGAAAGTGAGAACATGCATGCTTTGGGCAATAGTTCATTGTCAGAAATCAAATTGATTTCCAATAACTTTGACATAAAGCTCTTTCTAAGAAAACCACGCACTATAACAGCTACATCTTTCCCTTTCCTCCAAGCAATAATTCTAATTTTTTTAATGCTTTGTTCTTCTTGGCAGGAGAAATCATAGCAGATGGAATGGAGTTTCCTCTGAATCTAATTGCTTAATCATCTGAGATTTTTCTACTAAGCTGCATCTCTCTCTCTCTTTTTCTGCTGATTCAAAGTGATTGGAATATTAGAATTGTGTGGGACTTGAAACACCTAGTGTTTCTTTTAAACTTTAACTATATTAGCACAAAATTTTCTGAATTGTTCCTCTTTAGTAGATTGGCATTTAGAAACACACATAGTTCAAATGCAAAAGACTTCCCAATAATTTTAGAATTATAAGTGAATGTTGATTCTAACTGGGCATCAACAATTTGTATATTCTTGTATAGGAAGTAGTCAAGGCCTAGATTGTCTTGGCATAGTCAATGACTTTTAGATCTTTTAATTAGGTGTTACTTATTCTCCAGGCTACTCTAAAAGTTCTCGTCTATGATTTCTGTTCAGTAAACTCTTGTTGTTTGTCGTTCATTCTCAAAGAAGACCAATGACAATCAGGAAGGTGATGTCTTGACTTGCAAGTGGATTGAATTTAAATGAGGCAGGGCATATAAATTTCTTGAAATAGAGTTCTGGAAAACCAGGCTGTGATAAGACCTGTTGGGATTCAAATGAAACTACTTGACTATGCCTTCAATCAAAATCACTTAGTGAACTCTAAGACCATGTTGAAAGATGAAAATATGGCCCTTGGAAACAGTCAGTGACAATATCTGGTGGTATCTAATCTATTATTCTGGTATACAAACACTAATAAAATTTAACTAAGCTGTTTTTCTTTTATTTACACCATTTAGGATGTTTCCAATTTAAGAGGATTTTTAAAAGTTTAAAATTCTGAATATGGAATAAAAATGAAGTGGAGGCAAAAGATAGCATAAGAAGGCAGCATGACATGTCAAAAAGAACATTGGACTTTGAGTCCACGTTTTCAATTAAAGTCACAATTCTTGGACTTAGTAGCCAAGTGGACATAGGATGTCACTTTAACCCTCAGTTTCCTCATCAGGAGAATGGAGATAATTATGTTTGTACTGTCTTCTTTGAAGAATTGAAATGAGGAAAGCATTTTACATTTTTTAGAGTTCTATATAAATGTGCACTATCAGGAGGCCCAGGCTATCTGGTGAATATTGTATTTCATAGGGGGATATTAGGCTTTTTAAGTAAAATACTTCTTCATTTACCACTTAGTGAAGAGTTTTACTTAGATATTTAATTATAAGTACAGGTAACCGTGGTTACAACATAACTAATGTGAAAATATATTTAATATGAATGTTTATAGAATCTATATCAGATTGCATGCTGTTGTAGAAAGGGGGAGGGGAAAGAGGGGAAGAAAATAAAAAACTCAAAAGCTTATGAAAGTGAAAGTTGAAAACTACAAATAAACAAATTAAATAAAAATTTAAAAAGAGAGCCAACAGCTTGGAAAAGGAAGGACAAAAATTAACTGTAGAAAACAATTCTTTAAAAAATATAATTGGCCAAATGGAAAAAAAAAATCCACTGAAGAAAACAACTCCATAAAAAGTAGAATTGGTCAAATGGAAAAGGAGGTACAAAAGCTAACTGAAAAAAACAATTCATTAAAAATAGAATTGGACAATCATAAGCTAATGGCTCTATAAGACATCAAGAATCAATCAATTTTTTTTTTTAAATGAAAAGATAGAAAAAAATGTAAAATAATCCTTGGAAAAACAACTGACCTGGAAAAAAAAATCCAGGAGAGATAAATTAAGAATTATTGGTCTGCCTGAAAGCCAAGATCAAAAAAAGATCCTGGACAGCATCTTTCAAGAAATTATCAAGGAAAACTGTCCTGATATCCTAGGACTAGAAGGTAAATAGTCATTGAAGGGATCCACCAATAACCTCCTGAAAGAGATCCCAAACTGAAAAAGCCAAAGAATATCATAGCCAAATTCCAGAAATATCAGATCAAAGAGAAAATACTGCAAGCAGCCAGAAAGAAACAATTTAAATATTTTGGAACCAAAGTTAATATTACACAGGACCTTGCAACATCTACATTAAAGGACTTGGAATATGATTTTCCAGAAGTTGAAGGAGCTTGGATTACAAACAGAGATCAACTACTTAGCAAAATAGAATGTAATCTTTCAGGGGAGGAAATGGACATTCAATGAAACAGAGGACTTCCAAATTTTCCTGAAGAGAAATCCAGAGCTGAACAGAAAATTTAATTTTCAAATACAAGACTCAAAAGAAGAATAAAAAGGTAAATAGGAAAATAAAAAAAATCATAAGGTTAAACTTTTTACATCCCTATATGGGAAGATGATTCTTCTAACTCCGGAAAACTGCTTCTTCATTATAGCATTTAGAAGAGGTATACATAGTCAGAGGGTGTGGATATGTTAACTTTGATGTGATGATAAAAAAATATTGATTAAGGGATAAAAAACATACTGGAAGAAGAGGAAAGGAGGAGGTAAAAAGAGTAAATTACATCAAATGAAATGGTATAAAGACTTATTACAGTAGAGGGAAAGAACAGAGTGAGGCAAGCATTGTTTGGACCTTACTCTCATTGGATTTGTCTCAAAGAGGGAATATCATACACATTCAATTGGGTATAGAAATCTTTCTTACCCTATAAGAAGTAGGAGGGGAAAGTGAGAAGAAAGGGCAGGGGGTTGATAGAAGGAAGGACAGATTAAGGGAGGCAATAGTCAGAAGGAAAACACAGATGAGGAGGACAAGGGAGAAAGGAGAGAAAAAAAATATGAACAAGGGGAAACAGGATGGAGAGAAAGACATTGTTAGTAATCATAACTGTGAATGTGAATGGGATGAATTCTAATAAAATGTATTGGATAGCAGAGTGGATTAAAAACCATACTCCTACAATAAATTGTTTAGAAAAAACATATTTGAAGCAGAGAGATACATACATAGAAAAAGTAAAAGGCTGGAGCAGAATATATTATGATTTAGCTGAAGTTAAAAAAAAAGTACTGTTAGCAATCCTAATCTCAGACAAAGCAAAAGCAAAAATAAATCTTATTAAAATAGATAAGGAAGGGAACTACATCCTGCTAAAAGGTATCATAGACAATGATGAATATCAATATTGACATGTATGCACCAAGTGGTAAAGCATCCAAATTCTTAGAAAAGAAATTAAGAGAGTTATAAGAACAAATAAACTGCAAAACTATATTAATGGGGGACCTCAACCTCCCCCTCTCAGAACTAGATAAATCTAACCAGAAGATAAACAAAAAGGAAATAAGGAGGTGAATAGAATTTTAGAAAAGTTAGATATGGCAGACCTCTGGAGAAAATTGAATGGTGATAGAAATAAATATACATTTTTCTCAGTGTTATATGGCACCTACACAAAAATGTACTGGGCATAAAACTTCACAATCCATTGCAGAAAGGCAGAAATAGTAAATGCATCCTTTTCAGATCAAGATTCAATAAAAATTACATGTAATCAAGATCGTAGAAAGATAGATTAGAAATTAATTGGAAACTAATCCGAACCTGAAGAATGAATGGGTCAAACAACAAATCATAGAAACAATCAATAGCTTCATCCAAGAGAATGATAATAATGATACAATATACCAAAACTTATGGGATGCAACCAAAGCAGTTCTTAGGGGAAATTTTCTATCTCGCAATGCTTACATTAATAAAATAGAGAAAGAGCAGATCAATGAATTGGGTATGGAACTAAAAAAGATAGAAAAGGGACAAATTAAAAATTCCCAATTAAATACCAAAGTAGAAATTTTGAAAAACAAAGAAGAGATTAATAAAATTGAAAATAAGAGTACTATTGAGCTAATAAATAAAGCTAAGAGCTGGTTTTATGGGACAAAAACCATAAAATAGATTAGCCTTTGGTTAATTTGATTAAAAAAAAGAAAGAAGAAAACTAAATTACCAGTGTCAAAAATGAAAAGAATGAATTAAACACCAATGAAGAGGAAATTAAAACAATAATTAGGAGCTATTGCGCCCCACTATATGCCAACAAATTGACAATCTGAGTGAAATCAATGAATATTTACAAAAATATACATTGCCCAGATTAACATAGGAAGGAATAAAATACTTAAGTAACCCCATTTCAGAAAAAAGAAATTGAACAAGCCATCAATGAGCACCTTAAGAAAAAATCTCTAGAGCAAGATACATTGACAAGTGAATTCTACCAAACATTTAAAAAACAATTAATTCCAATACTCTATAAACTATTTAGGAAAATAGGTGAAGAAGGAATTCCACCAAATCCTTTCTATTATACAAATATGGTGCTGATACCTAAACCATGGAGAGCAAAACCAGAGGAAGAAAATTATAGATAAATTTCCCTAATAAATATTGTTGTAAAAATTTTAAATAAAATATTAGTAAATATATTACAGCAACATATTACATGGATAATACACTATGACCAGGTGTGACTCATACCAGGAATACAGAGCTGGTTTAATATTAGGAAAACTATCAGCATAATTGGCCATATCAATAACAAAACTAATAGAAATCATGTTTATCTCAATAGATGTAGAAAAAGCTTATGGCAAAATGCAATACCCATTTCTATTGAACACACTAGAGAGCATAGGAATAAATAGAGTCTTCCTTAAAATGATAAGTAGCATCTATCTAAAACCATCAGCAAACAATATATGTAATGGCAATAAACTAGAAGCATTTCCAATAAGATCAAGTGTGATACAAGTATGTCCATTATCACCATTGTTATTCAATATTGTACTAGAAATGTTAGTTTTAGCAATAAGAGAAGAAAAAGAATAGTGGAATAGTTTAGTTACACAAAACACAGTAATGACTCTTGTAATCTACTGTTTGATAAACCCAAAGACTCCAGCTTCTGGGATAAGAACTCACTATTTAGCAAGAAACACTGGGCAAATTGGAAAATAGTATGGCAGAAACTAGTCACAGACCCACATCTTACACTGTACACCAAGATAAAGGCAAAATGGATACATGATTTAGATATAAAGACTATTACTGTAAGCAAACTAGGACAGCAAGGAATAGTTTATCTGTGAGATTTTTGGAGAAAAGAAGATTTAATGACCAAAGAAGAGATAGAGAACATTATGAAACGCAAAATGGTTAATTTTTATTACATTAAATTGAAAAGTTTTTTTTTGTTTTGTTTTGTTTTGTTTTTTCCACAAGCAAAGCCAATGCAACCACAATTAGAAGAGAAGCAGAAAGCTGGTAAACATTTTTTACAACCAGTGTCTCCAATAAAAGTCTCCTTTCTAAAATATATAGAGAACTGAGTCAAATTTCTAAGAATACAAGCAATTCCCCAATTGAGAAATGGTCAAAAGATATCAACAGGCAGTTTTCAAATGAAGAAATTAAAGCTATCTATCATCATATGAAAAAAATGCTCTAAATAACTATTGATGACAGAAATGGAAATCAAAACAACTCTGAGGCACCACATCACACCTATCAGATTTGCTAACATGAGAAAACAAGAAAATGATAGATTTTGGAGAAAATGTGTGAAATTTGGAGCACTAATGCATTGTTGGTGGAGTTATGAGCTGATCTAACCATTCTGGAAAGCAATTTGGAACTATGCCCAAAGGGCTATAAAAATGTGAATACCTTTTAACCCAGCAATATCACTTCTAGGCTGTATCCCAAAGAGATCATAAAAATGGGAAAAAGGACTCACATGTTCAAAAATATTTATAACATCTCTTTTCATAGTGGCCAATAATTGGAAATTGAGGGGATGCCTATCAATTGGGGAATGGTTGAATAAGTTGTGGTATATGAATGCAATGGAATACTATTGTTCTACAAGATATGACAAGCAGGTGAATTGCAGAAAAATCTGGAAAGACTTACATGAACTGATGCTGAGTGAAGTGAGCAGAACCAGGAGAACATTGTACCCAGTAACAGCAAAGATTGTGAGATGACCAACTATGAAAGATTTAGTTCTCAGCAATGCAAGGATCTAAGACAACTCCAAAAAGACTCATGATAGAAAATGTTATCCACATCCAGAGAAAGAACTCTGGAGTCTCAATGCAGATCAAAGTATACTATTTGCTCTCTCTCTTCTTTTTTTTTAATTTCTTCTTTCTCATCATTTCTGTCATTGGTTCTAATTCGTCTTTACAACATGACTAATGTCAAAATGTTTCATATGGATATACACGTATATCCTATATTATATTGCATACCATCTTAGGGAAGGGGCCGGGGAGTGATGTAGAGAAAATTTAGAACTCAATGTCTTATAGAAATGAATGTTGAAAACTAAAAATAAAATAATAAATTTAAAGAAAAAAGAGCAAGGTCTATCAACTGATGGGATTCTGTATTTTACCATGCCTCTTTCGCATATTTTGGTATTAAACCCTCTAAAAATAAGATCTTGGAAGAAACAGCCATCGCAGATCATGAGAAGATCTGAGGTCCTTTTCATTAGAGATCATGGGCCCTTTAATAAAGTGCCTTTGGCTCAGAGCTCTGCCTCAGCCTCAGTCTCTTTTATTGTAGGTTGGACAATTTTAATCTTCACGTAGCCTATCTTGTTACATCATATATTTCTCAAAATATGTCATTGTCTATGACATTAATTTTGTTTTGCATTCTGAAATTTAATTATAACTCACAAAAAGACTTTTTCCATGTAATGACATTGATTGTTTTGTTGTAGTGCCCAGAAATATGCAGGGAAATGTTTGTACAGGTCTTCAACTTGACAACAAGGGATTCTAGTTGAAAGCAAAATATGCCACCTGAAATTTAACTTCCAAAACCCTCTATTTTTTTCTACATGTGGAAGTCAGTGAACCTTTTGCATAGTTCTTAAAACAAGGAATTTTCCATTTTTACAGTGTATTTCAAATGTGACAGTAAGGACATCTGGTTGAAAAATTGCCAAGTGTTCAACAATAGATATGTAATCCATTATTTAATGGCTTGTCCTCATATCAGTAGCTAACCTTCTGTGTTTCTACTTGCTTTGGGCCACCTATAACTCTTGTACACATAACTTTACACAACTGTGATACAGCTTTCCAAATCAGAAAACTAGGAAGGAAAACAAGGCTGAACATCAACAAAAAGAACCATGTAAACTTTGAAACAAAGAGATACAAATTACTATATAACACTGCAAGAGGATAAGTGAGCTACCATTTTGGTAATGATACCCCCTTACTAAATTCCTGCAAAGAGCTTCTATGCTTATAGGAAGGGGAAAAATGACTACTCTGTTACTTCATCTTTGACCCCCTGGCTCTCTCAGAGAGCAAACCTTCATATTAGTGGGACTGGTTTAGAGATTAAAGAAATATACTTGTGGGGGCAGATAGGTGGCGCAGTGGATAGAGCACCGGCTCTGAAAGCAAGGGGACCTGAGTTCAAATATGGCCTCAGACCAAACACTTGACACTTACTAGCTATGTGACCCTGGGCAAGTCACTTAACCCCAATTGCCTTAAAAAAAAGATTAAAAAATATACTTGTTAGCTAAAGTATTAGAATAAAATAAAATGCAATCAGATAGCAATCTGTATTAGAGAAGAGCAAGGTCTCCTGGTACCAGCAGTCAGTGAAGGCAATATTATTCATTGAAGCAGTTAATTCTTGGGAGTCAATGTATTCCCAAGACTGCTTGCCTTGTTCAAGCTACATTCTCGACTGGAAATTGTAACATGTCTATTGCCCAGATTGTGACCAAAATTGATCTTGCAAACCCCGGGTCCTTTTGAAATTGGTGTCAGTGTTTATTGGGTAATATAATCTAGTGGAGCATACATATAATGATCTCTCTTTGAAAACAGGTTTATCTCTGTCTCAAAGGAAGAAACCATCTAGTCCAGTTCCCTTCATTTTACAAAGAGGAAACTGAGAAAAGTTTGATGACTTGCATAAGTTCACGCAACTAGTAAGTTACAGGGTCATGATTTGAATCCAGCATGTTTGCCTTTTGAATTACTCTCTCCTGTACTATGTCCTAAGTTCCTTGGTTTAATTATCATCTGGTTTATGTTTAGAGAAACATGTGACCTATCTTCAAATATTTGACTTTCATATGTAAAAGAGTTCAGATTTATTTTATTTAGTCATAGAGGATAGAATTTAAGGCTTCATGGCTAAAAGATATAGAGAGACAAGTTTAGCTTGGTATAAACAAAAACTTCTTAACAATTAAAGATTTTTTTAAAAGCAATTGATGGTAATGAATCTCCCTCCCCCAACTATGGGAATATTTCTCCACAAGTTTGATGACCCCAGGCCAATAGCAGAAAAAAAAATTGTCTCAGATGTTTATATGCAATGTGAAAGTAGACATAATAAACAAATTAAACTAGAGATATTAAAGAAAGGACAATTTTAACTCATGGAAATCACTGAGATAGGTGGGGAATAGAATTTGTAACTGTAACATATCTCTGAAGGACATAAGCTTGTTCAGAAGTAATAGGTTAGCTAAAATGGGGCTTTGAAGACCACACCCTTTGACGCAGACATTCCATTGTTCAGCAGACGCTATTAGGTTCCAGAAAGAGGGGTACAATACAGTCATAGCAGCACTTTTTAGGGTATTATAGATCTGGAAACAAAGTACTTATAGATTGATAAACAGCCCCAGAAATTGTGGTGCCTGAATATAATGGGAGGTCAATGTGGTGCTGAGAGATAATGAATATGAATAATTCTGAAAAGTATGGGAAAATTTTTGTAAAATTTAAAATTGATTTTAATACTATTTTTAAGGCTGAGTCAAACTAGCGTCAATTTTTAATACTCTCCCACACTGAGCAAGTCCAAATTCCTTACATGTGTAACTTTATCCTTCACCTAAATTTCAGAGAAACTTGCCTAAAAACCAAATTGTAATCTTGTAATTACATTCACTTAGGTCTATTGTAAAGTGAATCTCCACCTTGTATTGTCCACCCCTGTAACCTCACCTACTATTCATTTATCCCCAATTCCAGTTCCTTTATAACCTTAACTGCCACCCGCTTAAATAAAATTCAAGTTGATTCAACCAAAGCTATTGTAGACTACTATCATCTCCTGGGAACCTTTGTCTTGTGACTCACGTGTCTTGACAGTGGTTAAGAAAGCTTCAGAAAGGGAGATCTAACTGATGTAACCTAAATTCTGACTATGTCATCTCAATAGTCAATCAGAAGGAGACATGCCTACTTTGTTCAAAATTTTGCTCAGTTATCTTGTTAATTGCTATAAAAGACCCTGTCAGCCCTCACTCTGGGTCTTTGGCCATTGAGAGAAGCTATTGGTCCAATTTGTTGGTTACTGCTAGCTTAACTAATAAATTGAACATGCTTGGACTGTTGTCTCTCAGTTTACCTTAATTTTCAAACGTAACAATTTTATGTATTGATGAAGAATGGTATAGAACCAGGGAAGCAAAATACATAGGACAACAAGGGAAATGGAAATAACTCGAAAATGAGTCATGGATGAAGAGAGGAACATAAGTATAATTGGTTTGGATAAATCCACACCAAACCCCTAGACCAAAGAAATTAATATCTGCCCATATAGAAGGAGCAGAGATAAGGGCAGAGGGAGTCAAGCCAGTTCTCTAAGTGTCCAATCTATCTTGGCAATTTCTGCTAAGTCAGCATACATAGAGGTTGCTGGAGTCTGTATGACATATGGGGAATACCTATGATCAGGGCATGCATATGTAGTGGCATTAAGTGCTAGGAATATGTTTGATCAGGGCATACACCACAAAGAGGAGTAATTCGTTATTTTACACCTCCAACGCTGCATTTCTGCCAATGTCTTCCATAATTTTCATCAAGCTTCTCTCTGCTAAACTTAATTCTTATACTGCTCATGTCTCTGTTGCTCTTCTTGGATGCCACATCTCTTCCCCAAGTGGTCTTCACCTACTCAGCTTTAATCAGTCTTATCTTCCATCCACTGGGGATGCCATGGTTAGTACTCTATGCTTCTTCCCTGGAGGGGAAAGGTTATATCATTTAAATCATTTCTCTCAGTCTCTCACTGGGCCTCAGTTTCAGTTGTCACCTTATCTTGAAGGACATTTGCTACTCAGTCTCCCATCTAATGAGGTGGGAGGTGGAGTGCATTTTATTATTAATAAACTTCTCCCCTACAGTGGAGGGCTATAGTTCTTTTCAGTAAGAATTCAACCAGCTTTTTTAGGCACTAAATATGAAGCTCTTTTCCCTTAGGCAGGCATCTCACAAAAAGTAGAAGATGCCAGGCTAAGGTCATAGAATCATAGATTTAAAGTTGGAAGGGACCTTAGAGGCCACCTGGTCCAATTTCCTCATTTTACAAATGAAAAGACTGAAGCCCAGCAAGGTTAAGTGATTTGTACCCAACATATCTGCTCTCTGAACTACTCTGTCCTCTACTATCTCCTCTAAATTCCCTGGTTCAATTGTCATCTGGCTTATGTTTAGAAACACACCCCCTCCCCCCCCACCAAGTCCTTAAAGTCACCTCTTGTGGCAAATATTCTAAATGTAATTTCTTTAGGATATTTTCTACCTCAAACAGGCAAGGTGCTGAGGGAAAATGAGTCTGCACTGACTCAACCTTCCCTTGTACTTCTCTGTTGCATGAACATAGCAAAAGCTGGTCTGATTGCAAAAGACTAAAAAAGTTTATAACTCTAATTCACTTTGTCCCAACAACAAATCAGAATATTTTCTCTCCTTACAATTTAAGTTTTCTAAATCAGAATGGGTTATTTCAAAAGATAGTATTTTATACTGTCAATATTCTTCAAGCAAAGGTGAGATTTTTCAGGTTTTATTGTAGATAGAATTCTTATGCAAGTGCAGGGTCATCTAGATGGACTCTGATATTCCCCTTCCAAGTCAACATGGATTTCTATGAGTATGATTAAGTAATTTACAGTAAAAGAAAGCTATCTTTACTTCTGAAAGTATTTTAGATAACAGATTTTGTCCAGTACTGATAGTGGTTTAGTTTTAGCCAACAATTTAATCCATTTATTTATACATTCTCTGGACTGATAATGTGTCATTTACCTTTCATTCTCAGGCTTCAAAGTCATTTTCTAACTCAGTTAGTTGTATTGTAGTGGGCAATGAATATTCAAGGTCCTGCAAGGTAGAAGTCTAAAGAGTTTGAATCATTAAAAAAAAAAAGAGGAAATATTCTTAGGGCAACTCATTTTCAAGGTAGAACATACAAAAAATGTTTTGATCCCTCAATAGCTCTGGAGTACAGTTGAATGGAAAAAAATGGACTTGGTAATGGAAAATCTGTATTTGAGTCTCTAGTCTATCATTAACCTTACATAACATTTTTCAACTCTCTGAGCCTTGATTTCCTCATTTTTAAAAAAGAGAACATTGGGCTAGTTGAACTCTAAAGATGTCTTTAATGTTTTGACTGTAGGATTTTGTGAAGAAGGGGACTTATGGATAAAGAATTTTAGAAAGAATTTTTAAGCTCAAAAAGTAAAGCAAAATTTTAATTGATTGGTTGTATTTAATAATAGAGTAATCCTAGCCAAGTTGGGCAATTCCCTGGTCCCTAAACAAGCCACAGTAAAAAATGGGTGATCATTTAAATTAAAACTGCTCTTTTGCAAGATCATTTTTGTAACATTTTCAGGTTATTTAATGATAGACCCACTGTTGAGGTTTAGGGGTGCTGTGACCCCAAAAACACAACACATGGGTCCTACCTGAATGAATTCGACCCAAGTTTTCTTTCAGCCAAAGGCAAGGTTTATTAGAACGTCTGTCACAGTGGGCAGACTCTTAAGGAATCTGAACATTAGTGAGCTATTGGCCAGATTTTAAGAGTCTGAGCACCTTAATAGAGACAAGATGGACCTTATATATAGAAAGACTGTGTGAAGGATCTAGGAGTAGCCAAGTAGTTTGGGGTGACTGAAGGAAGGGCCTAAGGAGGATCAGGATGGGAGTGGACAGTAAACTGGGGTGAACAGAATGCCAGGGACCTGGACTACAGTGGCCAAGGGAGAATGAAGTCTAGATAGAATTAGGGGTAGGAAGTGGCCAGGGGCAATTAGGAGGTAACAGAACAAAATTGGGAAATTGGACATAGTCACAATGAAAGGCAGTTGATAGGATTATAGGTGAATGCCAGAGATTTGACCATGTGGGAAAGTCCAGGGTTTTTCCTTGTTGGGGTCCAGATCTTAAAGACATGGTCTTTTCCTTTCAGGGATTCAGATCCCATCCCCATTACTACCACTGGAATCCAACCTTCCCTTATCTTATTCTACTGTTCTATGTCATGGTGCCAGTCAACACCACATTTTCTCATTGCTAGAATATTGGCCAGTCATATACCTCAGTCCTATAGATAAAGAAGTACTTGGGTTTAATCACTGTCTTCATGGAGCTTGTATTGCCTTTACAACTTCCATACCAATGTTATTGAGATCCCCTAGAATAGAGTGCATTCTGCTCTCATTAGATTATTAGGGAATGTCAGAAAATTTCCTTTTCCAAAAGCAAGGGGACCTTGAGCATCATGATGTAAGTAACTGAACAGGCTTATGCTTGTAGTGACTTAGAATTATTTAAATCAAAATTCTTGTCACTATTTTGTGACCTGAGAGTCAGTTGGCTTTTTTTCAGTGGGTCAGGGACAGTTTGTGGCTTCTATAAGATTAGTGTGTTATTATATAAAATCCTCATTTTTTCAACCTTTTCTGAGTCCAGGTAAGAGAAAAAAGAAACAACACTTTCCTTAAAGAATTCTAGTCACTAGAAAAATTATGTTCTCTTCTGAGTATGAGCTCTCATTGTCACACATGTGAACGAGGCTCTCAAGTTACAGTCTTTCTTGATCTCTGTAGCATTTAATGATATTTCCTCCCCAAAACTAATGTTTAAATTGGCCCTCTAGTAACTTCTTTTTTTTTGTCTACTAATCAAATGTGTATTCGGGGGGGGGGTGTAAAATGGGCAAGCACAGTTTGACTATAAATGACAGCATTAAGCTTTGAGACTGAAAAATCCTAAGAAAAACAAAGCACAGAATTTGGATCCTCATTCTAAATTTTCAGAGATCTTTTAAGGATCATCATTCTACTTTGGAGCTATATACATGTTTTTGGTGATGATAGTGGTACTTTTGTGTATCAAGTCAACTTACCCTTTTTCTGAAGGTGATCTGAATGCCTAGATCAAGTAGGTGGCACAGTGATCGAACACGGGGTCTGAAATCAGAAAAACTCATCTTCTTGAGTTCAAATCTGGCCTCAGATACTTATTAGCTGTGTGACTCTTGGCAAGTCACTTAACTCTGTTTGCATTAGTTTCCTCATATGTAAAATGAACTGGAGAAGGAGATGGCCAACCATTCCAGTATCTTTGCCAAGAAAGTCAGTAAGGTCACAAAGAATCAGATATGACAGAAAAGAGCTGAACAATAACAGCAAAAATCTGAATGCCTAGAGGACTTTTTTTTGTGTACTTGGGACTAGGTCTCTCTATTTGCCCAGGCTGGATATGCACTAGCCACTCAAAGTGCTAACCCCACTACTGATCAGCAGAGAAACTTTAACATAGTTGTTTCCTACCTGGATTGGCTCTTCCCTTCTTGGGCAGTGTAATCCCCTTCCATACACCTGTGCTCCAGGGCACTCATCATATTGGTGCCAAATTTAGTACAGAAACCCATTCAGCTTTAATCCTAATGCAGCTCAGAATTCCTGAGTTCAAGCAATCAACCAGACTCAGGATCCCTCGTAGCAGGGAATTACAGGCCTCTACTATTACCCCTCACATGCCTGAAGTGTATCATATTTTATCTTGCCTTCTCTCCTTCATTAAATTTTATTGATGTGGGAGGCTGAAAATAAGACATATACGATATCATTTCAGCAATTCTAAATTATGCTTATTTAAGCATGATTTAATTTTTAATATTTATGGATGGGCAAGCTCCAAGTCCCAGTGAAACCATTTGGTGGATGCCAAACCACTTACCACTATAAAGAGTATTTGTTAGCCTACTACCTTCTTTTCTATAGATTTTTTAGGTCTCATACTTCCTATACATGCTATACGGTCATGGTAGTCCCAACAAATTCATTTCTTCAACTCATTTCAGAAAGAAGAAAATGAAAAATGAGTCACAAAGCTATGAATAGAAGAAAACATTTTTGAATTTTAATCACTCTATGGCAAATGCAGATTTAATTATGTCTGACCACTGAGAAATGTCCCTCAGAGATTTCTGTCATGCCATTATATCTTGGAATTAAGAGGCTGATGACTTTTTATTTTTCCCCATCAGTTGTTCTGCAATTAAGGATAAGCTGCTACTAGGTGAGTGATCTCATATCATAATTTTTTGTCAAGATAAAAAGGGATACTCAAAGATATATCAGAAATATATATAGCAATTTTATTAAAAGTAATAGTACAGCTATAATAAGTTTTGCATTTAATTTATACACAGAAGAAGATCTAAAAAAAAGATAAATGAATGAGTACAATGTTGCATCATTCAAATTAAGCCTTAGTTGATAAATTCTCATTTTAACACTGATCATAGGCAGAGGATTCATTAAAATCCTCCTTTGCAAAACAAACTACCACATTAACATTGAGCACAATGTAGTTGCAGGGTAGTTGAATGATTCTATTTCTCGTTGTTTCCTTTCTTTTTTTTTCACTGAACAATATTATATTTTTTCAATTTAAGTGTAAAGATAGTTTTCAACATTTTTTTTTGTTTTTTTATATCTATTTATTTATTTTCAGTTTTCAACATTCATTTTGAGTTCCAAATTTTTCTCCCTTCCCCCTTTCCTTTTCTCCCCTTTCCCCAGGGTGGCAAGCAATCTGATATAGGTTATACATGTAAAATTAGGTTAAATATATTTCCACATTAGTCATGTTGTGAAAGAAGAATAAGAACAAATAGAAAAACCACAAGAAAAAAAACTGAAAATAGTATTCTTCTATCTGCTTTCAGAATCCATAGTTCTTTCTCTGGATATGGATAGCATTTTCCATCAGGAATCTTTTGGAATTGTCTTGGATCATTGTATTGCTGAGAAGAGCTAAGTGATAGAATTCACCTGTAAATCCATCTGGCCCTGTAAATTTCTTCTTAGGGAGTTCATTGATGCCTTATTCAATTTCTTCTTTCTAAAATTGGGTTAAATATTTTATTTCTTCTTCTGTTAATCTGGGTAAATTATATATTTTTGGTAAATATTCATCCATTTCATTTAGATTGTTGGATTTATTCACATATATCTGAGCAAAATAGGTCCTAATTATTGCTTTAATTTCCTCTTTATTGGTGATGAATTCACTCTTTTCATTTTTGAATCTGTTAATTTTGTTTTATTCTTTCTTTTTTTAAATTAAAATTAACCAAAAGTTTATCTCTTTTATTATTTTTGTCATTAAACCAGCTCTTGGTTTTATTTATTAGTTCAATTTGTTTTCTTACTTTCCATTTTATTAATCTTGATTTTGATTTTCAGAAATTCTAATTTAGTATTTAATTGATGATTTCTAATTTGTTCTTTTTCTAGCTTTTTTAGTTACATGTCCTATTCATTGATTTCCTCTTTCTCTATTTTATTCATGTAAGCATTTGGATATATAAAATATCTTCTAAGAACTGCTTTGGATGGAACCAGAATGATGGAGAGAAGCCATGAAGTTACCTGAGCTCTCCATAGTTTCCTGCAGAAATAACATTAAATCAAGGCTCTGAATGAATTCTGGAGTGAAAAAACCTACAAAAAGATAGTATGAAACAATTTCCCAGCTTAAGATAACTTAGAAGAACTTCAGGAAAGGGCTGTCTCACTTGGATAAAAGGAGAGCAGAGCCCCACAAAGATGGTTTTTGGAAAAGCCAGAAAGAGGTTCTTAACCACAGTACAGATCAGCTGAGTCCCCTCATTCCTGTCTCAGCAGGCCAGTCGTAGAGTAGGCCAGCTGTGAGAACTTCCAACTCAACACAGAAGGCAAATTGCCAGCCCTGGAAACCAGACAACAATAGGTGCAACCAGGCCTGGTCACCCAACACAGTGAGCAAGCTGCAAGCACCTGTGGACCCAGCACACAAAGCCAGTGAGCAGGTCCCTGGCCTTCAGCACAAGAAGCCTGAGGCTGTGCCTCATGTGCTTCAGGAGGGAAAAATAAAACACAAACACAGAAGAGGACAACAATGTCATAATACCTTCATGTAAAACCTCAAAGGTAAATATGAATTGGTCTCAAGCCCAAAAAGCCTTCTTGGAAGAGCTCTAAAAGGATTTTAAAAGTCAAGTAAGAGAGGTAGAAGAAAAATTGAGAAAAGAAATGAGAGCTATGAAAGTGAGAGTCAACAGCTTTGAAAAGGAAGGACAAAAATTGACTAAAGAAAAAACTCCTTAAAAATAGAATTGGCCAAAGGGAAAAGGAAGTTTAAAAAAAAGCTAACTGAAGAAAATAAATTTCTTAAAAATTAGAATTGGGAAAATGGAAACTAATGACTTTGTGAGACATCAAGAATCAGTCAAACAAAATCAAAAGAATGAAAAAAAAATAGAAGAAAATGTAAAATACCTCATTGGAAAAACAACTGACTTGGAAAATAAATCCAGGAAAGATAATTTAAGAATTATTGGATTACCTGAAAGCAATGGTAAAAAAAAAAAAAAAAAGCTTGGACAGCATCTTTCAAGAAATTGTCAAGGAAACTGCCCTGATATGCTAGAACCAGAGGATAAAATAGTACTTGAAAGAATCCAACAATCACTTCTTAAAGAGATCCTAAAATGAAAACTCCAAGGAATGGTATAGCCAAGTTCAAGAATTATCAGAGAGGGAGGGAGAAAAGTTTGGAATACAAAATCTTAATAAATATTGAAAAAATAAAACCTCTGTAGAGAATCTTTGAAAAAAAAAGAAAAGTCAGCACTGCTTTGGCTGCATCCCATAAGTTTTGGTGTGTTGACTCATTATTGTTGTTCTCTTTGATGAAATTATTGTTTCTATGATTTGTTGTTTGACTCACTCATTCTTTAGGATTAGATTATCTAGTTTCCAATTAATTTTTAGTCTACCTTTCCATGGCCCTTCATTACACCTATTTTTTCTCATTTCATCATTATCTGAAAAGGAGACATTTAATATTTCTGCCTTTCTGCATTTCATTGTGAGGCTTTTATTCCTTAGTATATGGTCAATTATTTTTCATTGGTGCCATGTAACACTGAGCAAAAGGTATATTCCTTTCTATCTCCATTCAATTTTCTCTAAAGTTCTATCATAACTAACTTTTCCAAAATTTGATTCACTGCTTTAATTTCTTTCTTGTTTATTTTGTGGTTAGATTTATCTAGTTATGAGAGAGAGGTTGAGGTCCCCCACTAATACAGTTTTACTGTCTATTTCTTCCTATAACTCATTTAACTTCTCCTCTAAGTATATGAATGTTATACCACTTGGTGTATATATGTTTAGTATTGATATTTCTTCATTGTTATGAAACCTTTTAGCAAGATTGTTATCTTTTAATTAGGTCTATTTTTGCTTTTGCTTTGTCTGAGATCAGGATTGCTTCCCCTGCTTTTTTTTTAAACTTCATTTGAAGCATAATATATTCTGCTCCAGCCTTTTACCTTTTATCTGTGTGTATTTCTCTGCTTCAAATATGTTTTTGTAAACAGCATATTATAGGATTCTGACTTTTAATCAACTCTGCTATCCACTTCCATTTTATGGGAGAGTTCATTCCATTCACTTTCACAGTTATGATTACTAACTGTATATTTCCTTCCATCCCATTTTTCCCGTTTATACTTTTCTCTCTCCCTTCACCTCGACCCTCCTCACCAGTGTTTTGCTTCTGACCACCACCTCCCTCAATTTGCCCAACCTTCTATTAACCCCCTTTTCTTTCCTCTTTCTCCTCCTACTTCTGTCCTTCCTTCTGTCCTCCCTTCTATCATTCCCCTTTTACCTTTTTTTCCCCTTAACCCTCCTACTTCCTTATTGGGTAAGTGATTTTATATACCCAAATGAGGGTGTGTAATATTCCCTCTTTGAACCAAATCAAATGAGAGTAAGGTTCAAACAATGCTCATTCTCTCCCTTTTTTTCTCTCTACCATAATAGGTCTTTTGTGCCCCTTCATGTAATGTCATTTACCCTATTCTGCCTCCCCCTTTTGTAAATTTCTAGTACAATCTTTTTCACTCCCTAATTTTTAATATAATCACATCAAAGCCAACTTATACTGATACCCTCTCTGCATATTCGTTCCAATTGCCCTACTAAATATATAGGTCTCAAGCATTACCAATATCATGTCTCTGTAAGTGTGTAAACAGTTTAATCTTATTGAGTGGCATGTATTTTTTCCTTTTTTGTTTATCTTTCTATGCTTCTGTTGAGTCTTGTATTTGAAAATCAAATTTTATGTTGAGTTCTTATCTTCTCATCAGAAAACTTTGGAATCCCCATATTTCATTGAAATCCATCTTTTACCCTTAAAGATTATGTACAATTTTGCTGGGTTTCTTGGTTATAATCCAAGTTCCTTTGCCTTCCTGAGTATCATATACCAAGCCCTCTGATCTTTTAGTGTAGAAGCTGCTAAATCCTGTGTAATCTTGACTGAGTCTCCTTGATATATGAATTGTTTCTTTCTGGCTGCTTGCAGTATCTCTTTGACCTGATAATTCTGGAATTTTCCTACTATATTCCTTGTAGTCTTCATTTTGCAATGTCTTTCAAGAGGTCATTTGTGGATTCTTTCAATGACTATTTTACTCTCTGGTTCTAGGACATCTGGGCAGTTTTCTTGACAATTTCTTGAAAGATGCTGTTCAGACTCTTTTTTTTTTTTTTTTTTTTTGATCGTGGCTTTCATGTAGTCCAATAATTCTTAAATTCTCTCTCCTGGATCTGTTTTCCAGGTTGGTTATTTTTCCAATGAGATAGTTTACATTTTCTCTAATTTTTTTTTCATTCTTTTGATTTTGTTTGACTGATTCTTGATGCCTCATGGAATCATTAGCTTCCACTTGCCCAATTCTAATTTTTAAGGAGTTATTTTCTTCAGTTTGTTTTTTGTACCTCCTTTTCTACTGGGCTAATTCTACTTTTTAAGGAGTTGTTTTCTTCAGTGGATTTTTGTTTTTTGTTTTCCATTTGGCCAATTCTATTTTTTAAGGAGTTATTTTCTTTAGTTAATTTTTGTGCTTCCTTTTCTAATCTGTTGCCTCTTTTTTCCCCCATAATTATCCTGTATAACTCTCATTTTTCCTCACTTTTTCTTCTACCTTTCTTACTTGATTTTAAGGTACTTTTTGAGCTCTTCCAAGAGAACTTTTTGGGCTTGAGACTAATTAATATTCCTCTTGAGGCTTCACATGTAGTCATTTTGACATTGTTGTCCTCTTCTGAGTTTATGTTTTGATATTCCCTGTTGCCATAATAGCTTTCTATGGTTAATTCTCTCTCTCTGTCTCTCTGTCTCTCTCTCTTTCTCTCTCTAAAGTTGTTGAGATCTGCCCTTGGGGTTAAGGAGCACTGTCCTATGCTTCTTCTGTTGAAGGCCAGGGGCTTGGTCACTGGTTTTCTGCACAGGGGTCTCAGGTGTTTGTGGCTTGCCCACTATGCTGGGGTGGCTTGGCCTAATCATACCTTTTGTGATGGGATTCTGGGACTGGAAATTTGCCTTCTGTACTTGGGCTGGAGATCCCACAGCTGGCCTACTGTGCTACTAGCCTGCTGAGTAGGGACTGAGGAGCCTTATATGTGTTGTGGCTAAGAGCTTCCTTCTGGCTTTCTTGGACACTGTCTGTGCTGGGCTGCACTCATCTTTTACCCAAGTGAAACAGACCCTTCCTGAAGTCCTTCTAAGTTATCCTAAGCTGGAAAATTGTTTCACTGCATCTTTTTATGTGTTCCATCTCTCTTGAATCTATTTAGAGGTTTGATTTATTGTTGTTTCCAAGGGAAACTGGTAAGAGCTCAGGCAACTTCCTGGTTTCTCTCCACAATCTTGGCCCTGCCCTCCATAGTTGAATGATTCTAAGGCTTCAAATCAGTCTAGTATTAAATGCCTTGCATTTCTTTATAATTCTGATAATGATACTTCAACATAGTGGATGATTTCTGTGAATATCCTCTTTTAGATCTGTAACCCCTATCCAAAAGCCCATTATTATGGGACTCTCTTCTCATTGGTGGAGATGAATGTGATAGGTGGGTCAGAGTTAGCAAGAGTATGAGAGCTCCAGCCTTCATCAATATGCTTTGGGACTTTTTCAAGCATTGAGTCTTCTTTGGGACTCATAAAGATTTAAATCCTTTTCAGGACTCCACTCCTTAAGTTTCAAGTCTTTGAGCTTTAAGTTACTTTAGGCATTTCTGTGAGAGAGCATCCATTAGACATCCATCACTGAGAAGAAAAATGAAGAGGTAAACCCTACTTCAGATTGCTGTAGGAAAAGACTCGGGAAAGACATGAGAGGAGCCAGCAGTCTCTATCATGTGCCCATCCCCAACTTGCTACACTACAGACTTCAGGGAGTTTTCATCTGAGGTAAGATCCCAGAACTCCCTCTCTTCATTGAGCTAAGTTATCTTTTTCTCAGTGGGAGAGCCCTTCATTCTTTACTGTCTACTATATATTCTCCTCTGAATACCTTTCCTGATTTCTGTTTTGCTATCAATTTGGATAAAGACATATCTCATTTTATTGTGCTTCATTTTATTGAACTTTGCAGCTATTCCTTTTCCTTCCCTTCCCACCTTTAGTATTAGCAACAGCTATATACTTAACCTGCCATGACAATATTTTCCTACAATATTCCATTTAATTGTCTTTTCTGCTATCAGATGGGATTGTTTCTCATTATAGCTCATCCACAATGATTGACCCATGATGTACATTTTCCAATTGTAGATATTTTGAAACTTTCCTTAATCTTTCCCTCCATTTGAAATGGACACTTTTCATGTACCCTATTAAAATGGGCCTTTCTCTTCACTTCAAACTCACTCTGCACCCAAATCTTAATGGTCATAATGAAAGAGGTTAATGTCACTCATGTCTTAACAATTATTATTTTTGTCATCTGATCCACTTTCAATAAATGTTGTCTGATTTTGATAGAGAATGGAACTTTAAATCAGAAAGCCCTGGGTTTAAATACAGTTTCTGGAACTTATTAGCTATGTAAAACTTGTCATGGCACTTAACCTTAACTTTTCTATGCCCTAGCAAACTTTCTAGGAAATACACATTCTCTCTCTATCACACACACACAGACAAACAAACACAATGTATATGTGTATACACATTATAAATTACACATAATTATTTTATACAGATAGATATATTCATGAGCACACATATACACATATGTATTATACACACATCAGTCAAGATTTGCATTGGTAGTGAGTGTTCCTACATTGGTATTCCATAAACTGAGAAAATAATAAAATCTTTTGTATTGGTAGCTGGAGAATAATAAATAACATTGCAGCTATTTCTAGCACTTAGTACAATGCCTGGCACATAGTTGGCAGTTAATAAATGCTTGTTGACTTGACTTGATGCTGGAGTCTTGCACATCATGATGCATGTTGTTAATGTTGAGAAAGCTAGAAAATAGTTTGAGTTTTTAGCATAGCCCATATATCCAATCCAATCTACTGCTATCTTTTGCTTAAAAATCCACATCTGTTACATGATTCAACTGGTTGATGAGGCTTGGATAAACAGCTGTAAGTTTCTTTAACCTGAACCTATTCTTTTACCTGGTCTATTGCTTATTCTGTTCTCAAACATTCTCAAGTCTTTGTTTAAGAATTCATTCTTCACCTATGACTGTAAAATGGCTCCTTGCCATTTAAAAAGTGTTTAAATTTGTCCCATCCATCAAGCAAACAGTATTTCTTACATCTCATGTTCTATCTACATGTTCCAAGCTGAGGCTGAATGGATGCAGAAAATAATCTCATTCAGTCTCACAGCATAGACACTATAATTTGGCCAGCATTAACAGAGTAAGTCAATAGAACAGACATGAAAGTGGGACATTGGTCTGCTGATTCCCAGTCTCTTTCTAAACCTGCACTTGACCTCTTTCATTATATCTTTTTGCACAGTCATGATTTCAAATATTTACTTTAAATTCTAAGTCTTCCTTTATCTTTTTTCTTTCTTTCTTTCTTTCTTTCTTTCTTTCTTTCTTTCTTTCTTTCTTTCTTTCTTTCTTTCTTTCTTTCTTTCTTTTCTTTCCTTCCTTCCTTCTTTCTTTTTTCTTTCTTTCTTTCTTTTTTTAAATGTTATGTGGCATTGTTGCCACAACCTTGCTAAGTGAGTGTCTAAAGAAGGTGTACCAGACTTTCAATGGAGAAGTGAATTCAAGGCTCTTGCCATAATAGCAATCATCATTTTTTATTATTATATAGAGCTTTGTATGTGTATATACACACACATGCACACACATATGTCTGTTTGCTAATTCTTGTTACATTTAGGGAAGGCAATTTCAGCTGTATGAAACTTTTCCTACATAGGGCATTTAATATATCCTCCCACTACCACTCCACCCACCCACATTAAATCTGGAAGATATCTGTGGATGAAACAAGTCTTAAAAGGGAAATAGATTAAATTAGATTAAATGGGAAATAGACATACTAGCAGATTTCATATTTGAATTCTAGGTGACCTGGGACATGATAAATGCATTAAAGTTTGGGAGAAGGCACAGCGACAATGGAATGAGGCAAGGGTTGAAATTAAAGATTTACTTCAGTGGTAGATAGAGAACACACAGGAGAAATTCATAGGAGCTATGGGGTTGATTGTAATTAGAATATTCCTTCAAGGTATATGAATTATAAATGTAGTAGCATATTCTCTGGCTTCCTCTTCCAGAGCCAGACCAGTTACATCTCCCCCAGGGTTCCAAGATATCTTGAAGAATTTGTGATGTCTCTTTTCTATTGCTATTGGTTGGAGTCTCCACCAGCTGTGTTTGCCTCATATCTAGGGAACTAAAGCTAATACTCCTTGTTCCATTTAGCCACTTAACATCAATTAGCTTTTGTAAAGGAATATTTACTTCAATGATAAAAGAAGGGCAAATGTATAAACATTTGTTCCAATACCTCTGGGGCATGTTTTCCCCTATACTACCTTGTTCTCAGGGGGAGTAATCTCAAAATTTATCTCAGTTCCTACAGAGCATTGGTTTCACCAATTAAAGTCTGGTGTGATATGACTGCTGGGAGATTCCTGGCACTGGACTGGTTTCCTGAATGTCACTCTCAAAGATCAATTCTTGCTCCATGGGGCACTGATGCTATGCTGGCTTAAAAACATCCTGAATTTTGATTGCAGGATCACTACAACTCAATCTTCCAAACAAGGTCAGAGATTCTACTCCCAGAACCTCAAATGGAAAAAAAAAATGAATTATAAGGCCAAAGACTGTCATCCATTTCTCAACAGGTTAGGTGATATGACCTTAGAGAAGGAGAAGATTTTGAGGGTTTCTCTCTTTATAGGAAGGTGTCTCATAAGAAATTGCAAAGAGAAATTCATCAAACTCCCCCAGATACAAATGAAACTAAGAGGAAGTAGGTAAGGTCACAGTTCTTTTTGAATACATCTGAAGACAGCGAGCCTCCCATTACCTCTCCATTTAGTTAGCAGACAGGAAACAGTTACATTTTATCTAAGCTTGCTCCACAGCCTTTTCCTTAAGGAATTTACCTTACATATGATCACATTTCTCCCAGAAGCAGATACATAGTATCCCTAGAATTTGTATCAGCCCCACATGTTGACAGGGTCTGTGCCTGCACTAGATTCCCATTCCATAAGTGAATAATAGTGTCTCAGTGCAATATAAAACAGGAATTCTTTGAGAAGAGGGACTATTTCAGTTCTGGGACATAGCACACTGTTTAGCACATAGCAAACAATAAATAAGTGCTTACAGATTGACTGGATGCATAAATCAAATGAAATTAATATTTGAAGGTACTTCATTTTAGGAATACTGGACAGAATCATCTGAATTAGCTTAAGTACTTTTTTTTCTCTTTCTTTCTTTTCTTTTATTCTGCCTACTCCTCTTCTAAGCCTACTCCTTATTAGAAGGGCTTTTGTTACTACAGTGTCCCATTGCTTTGACATCCATTCCTATGTGTGAGCTTCACTTGTTTGTTTTTCTTCCTGTAGGGTGAGCTTGAGTGACTCATTGTGAAAACTGGTGACTGTCTTGGCTCTGTTAGAGTCCACACAGGAAGCTCCATCATACATTCCTTTCCTTTAAACAGCAGGTGGTCTGAAACTCAAAGAGGGAAAAACATAGGAGATAGACTTTCTCTTTTGAATGCTAATGAGAATGAATATTTGTAAGATGTCATAACAACATAGTTTAAAAAATGTTATTACTCCAGCTTGGATGATTACTCCAACTCTGTTTCCTACTGTGGTTTTGTTGAAAAGTCCTTCCTTTATTGAATTACCTTATTGAATCAACTTTCAGTCAGTTATATCCGCAAGGGAGGAAAGGGAAGGTTACTAAACATTTTATATAGCACCTACTATGTGCACAAAACTGTGCTAAGTGCTTCACAAACATTATCTCATTTGACCTTCACAGTAACCCCATGAGGCAGGTACTGTTATCATCATCCTCATTGTAGTATACAAGAAACTGAAACAAATAGAGGCTAAGTGACATGGCCAAGGTCACACAACTAGTAAGCCACTAGGAACAGATGAACTCAGTTCTTCTTGACTCCAGGCACAATACTCTATCCACTGTGCCACCAGCTGTCTCAGTGTATTTGAGGATGTATTCATGTAATGTAAAAAGATAAAGGACATTGAATGCTTTAAAAACTGTATCTATCTGAAATCACAAATTTCAATAGTGACCTTTTATTTAATAAAAAAAAATGTAACTGGCATCTGGGGCCTCAATTTGAGATTTCCAGGGATGGGTGAGAAGTAAGCTTTATTTGCAAAGTCATTTCAATATGATTAATTTGTCATAATTTTCAGAATAACACTTGAAAGAAGGGCACTTTGGAGATAGTGTACTTGGCAGGAAGGAGGTAGGTAACCGAGAGTTGTAAACAATTGTTTTCTGAAGAACGATGGATTTGGAGCCAGAGAACCTATGTTTAAATCCTACCTGTCTAACCTTGGGGAGGTCATTTAACTTCTGGGGCCTTTAATTTTTTTCATATTCAAGATGAGGGGGATGGAGTATATGTTTTCTGAGGATGCTTTCAACTTTAAATCTGTAGTCCTATCATCTTATGACCCATCAACTTGACTTCTGCCACCAGTCTATAATAACTCAAAAGATCTATAGTTTCATTAGGTGCTTGATGCATTTTTCATTCTCTTCACCTTATGTGATATGGTTCTTCATGAGTTCATGTAGGGAAAAAAAAACCCTCAAAACAAACAAAAATGTCACTTGGTTGCCAAACTTCTGGTGATGGACCTCTCTGAATTAGTTGATATTTTGGCAAAAGCATTTGATCTGCCACAGGAAATGTATTTGATATATTTTTGACTCCAAGAGAACCTGCTGGAGTTTGTACTCAGGTAAAGCAACATCTTCAAACCCATTTACCTCCAGCTCTGGAGGAAGTAGCAGAATGGGAATATGGGATAATACATTTATAAAATTGGAAAGGATCTCTGAACCTATTTGGTCCAATACAAAACAGAACAAGTTTCTTCTCTACAGCATTGCATCCTCTTAGCAATGAATGCATATCTACCCATTAATCAGAAAACTTCAGTAATGGAGAATCCAATCCCCCCTTGTTAGCCCATTTAGTTTTTTGAAAGCTATAATTCTTAGGATGTTTTTTTTTTTCAAATGCAACAAACTTAATATCTTCCAGTTTTCAACTTTTACCCATTGCTTCTTATTCTACATTCTAGGGCTAAGCATATCAAATCTTATTCTTTATCCTATGTGAGAGCCCTTCAAATACCTGAAGAGAGCTTTCAAATATTCATCTTCAGAAATTTTTATATTTTTTTCATGCTAAACATTTCAAGTTCCTTTCATCAATCTCTTTAGTACAAGATTTTTAGGCCCTTCACCATCATGACTGTATCCAAGGCTCCTCAAATCTATTGATTACTATTACTTTAAAAAAAAATTCCTCCTAGAATCTTTTTATACTTTATTTGTTGTTGTTCAGTTGCTTTCAGTTGTGTCCAACTCTTCATGACCTCCTTTGGGGTTTTCTTGGCAGAGATATTTGAATTGTTTGCCATTTCCTTCTCCAACTCACTTTATAGAACAGGGAATTGAGGCAAACAGGGTTAAATGACTTGCCCAGGGTCACACAGCTAGTAAGTGTCTGAGGCCAGACTTGAATATAGAAAGATGAATCTTCTTGACTCCAGACGTAGCACCCTATGCACTATGCCACCTAGCCGCCCCTAGCTATTTATACTATTTGAAACCTATTATTTGTGTATAGCTAAGTTTGCCTCTTGGTGTTTTTTAAATTTCATTTATTTTATTTTTTCCAAGTATAGAACATCAGGAATGTTATATGCCCCCTCCCTGGAAGTTCTCCAATTTACCAAAATACCTCTTAAAATGTGCCTGAATTCCATATTCCAGCTCAGCACTGACCAGTGTGCTTCTCTTGTTGCTTCCAAGATCCTATTTTCAAAATAGGTTTAGGACAAAACCCCCCTTTTATCTCTTTGAGGGAAATAGGAACAGGGATATAGTTACAGTTTGCCAAAAGCTTTGAGCTCTTTGAAGGAAGGTATGACAGATACTAATCAATGCTTATTACTCATTGCATTATTGTTTATTTTGTTTTTATTATCTCCATCCCACACTTCCTTTTCTAATGGCTTGTTTCTTCTCTTAGGGTCTTTTCACTGCCAAGTGCACTGTCATGACTCAGTAAATAGTAAGTAATTACTGCCTGTTCTTTGGCTTTGGTTGCTTCCTAGAATGGCATTCATTCCCCGCCCCCCCCAACTTGTACCCATATGAGTCTCACTAGAGTTCATGAGAAGCATTTATTCATCCTGTTTTTGTCTTCCTCTTTCATAAATTGACTCCAAAGAAACTTGCTTATATTGTCCTATCTCATTTCCTCCTATGTGGGTACACATTATGCCAACTGATGAGAGTGATTTCATTCAGTTGTCTTAACTAGAGGCAATAACTTTTAAATGGATGATAATAAGAAAGAAGGGATAGCCCTTAAATTCCTAAATAAACATAAGGATTTTTTTCTGAACATTTTAAGTAGTGAATGCTCTAATAGTTGCTCTTTATGTCAACAATATATTGCTCTATATGTTCCTCAACTTAATTCAGAATACTAAGTCAGCACTTCTGAGCTGGCATTATTAATGAAATTCAAGAAAAAATAGTTAACAGGTCTCCACTTTTAGATAATTCATTGTATATTGAAACCTCATTTCATCTACTTCATACTCTTTTAGGAGGCAAAAGGGTCACAAACTTAGGATACTGATATATGTATATTTATAACTACAATAACATCTAATCTATATCTACATATGTCTATATACATATATATCTACAATTTATATATTATATATGATAAGGAAATATGTAATATTTACTTATTTGTGTTTATACGTATACCTATATGTCTATATCTATTATCTATCTGAAGCACTAAGTGGCTCAGTCAATAGAGCACGAGGCCTGGAGTCAGGAAGACTTGAGTTCAAATCCAACTTTTGACACTTATTAGTTGAGTGACCCTAGGCAAGCAATTTAGCCTCTGTTTACCTTAATCTACTGGAGAAGGAAATGGCAAATCATTCTACTCTCTTTGTCAAGAAAACCACAATGACTAGCACTAGCATCCTATGGTTCACACAGTCATGAAAAGTTGGATATGAGTGAATGACCAATAACAAAAAATGTCTATCCACCATCGATCCATCCATCCATCCATCCATCTATCTATCTATCTATCTATCTATCTATCTATCTATCTATCTATCTATCTATCTATATCTATCCATCTATCTGCCTAGCCTTACAAGTGAATGAACAAACATTGTGATAGAGGAGTATATCCATAGGAGCTGGTGTATGAACTATATATAACTCCAAAGGAAGTCATGACCAAAGGAGAGGACATTGCCTTCTCATCACATTCACAATGCTTTTTGTTTTCCTAATTTCCTTTAACCTCACTGGGGAATGTAGCAATATACCTTTCCTTTGTATTAGTCCATTAATAATGAATGTTATTGTTTGGATAGAGCAGAAATCACTTAGGTGGTCATAGAATCAACTAAATGTTTTCTGAAGTAATAAAGATTCTTCCACTGACATGTATGAGATAGATGATAGATAGCAGAAGAAATGTCTTGATAGCCAGGTGATTTCTGAGTAAAGGTGTAGAGTTTTTTTTTTTCTCTTGAGGTTTTAAAAACAAAATAGGACTTAATTTGTCTTTAATGATTTAGATGTAATATTTTAGAAGTTGGGAGTCAACTGAATGGCTTTACCTGTCCTCCCCCCCAGTACCAGGAGCAATATCTCACATTACTCTATCTCACACAAACTATTTCAGAGTCCAATTTGTCTTGCTTTTCTATAGACTACATTCTATTTCCCATTTCTATGTTTTTGTACAGGTATCTTCCATGCCTGAAATGTTCTCCATTCTTGCTTGGATCTTTCTGAAGTCCTTTCTGCCTTGAAGGCTTACTTAAGTCCTACAATTCACTTACACAGGATTTACCATGATCTCTCTCAGTTATTATTATTTTCCTCCCCACTCAAGTTACTTTGTAAATTTTTTATTGTTAAGCAAGTTGGGGAAAGGAGTATTTTTTTAGACTGTATTACAATTTTGTAATGTCTGTGTAGACATTGCTCCAAACAAAATGTAAGCTCCTTGAAAGCAACAACCATTTTTATCTGTAATTATTGTACTTGTGTCTAAGAATTAGGGGGCATTTAATGAATGCTTATTGAATTGAGTTGCATTTTTAAATAAATAAGTGATTTATTAACATTTTTTTCCTTTCCAAATTCTCTTCCTCCCTCCAATCTTTCCCCACCTACCAAGAAGGCAAGAAATATGATGCCTATTATACATTTGACATCATATAAAACATTTTTCCACATTAGCTATGATGTAAGAAAAAAAGAAAAAAGAAAGTGAAAAAATATGCTTCAATCTACACTCATTTGATTAGTTCTCTCTCTCAAGGTGGAAAGCATTCTTTTTATGATGAATGCTGTGAAATTCTCAAGGATCTTTACATTAATCAGAATAGCTAAATCTTTCACAGTTGTTAATTATTATACTATTGCTATTATGGTATACAATGTTCTCCTTGTTCTGCTCACTTCACTTTGTATCAGTTCATATGAGTCTTTCCAAGTTTTAATGAAACCATTCCTTTCATAATTACTTCAGCACAATTATATCCGATCAGAATCATGCATTACAAATTGTTTATCAATTTTCCTATTGATAGGCACTCCCTCAATTCTCAACTCTTTGCTACTACAAAAAGAGCTGCTCTAAATATTTTTGTACATGTTTATCATTTTCCTTTTTGTTTATTCTTTTGGGGATACAGATCTGGCGTTTTTTGAATAAAAAAATATGAAGTTTTAGAGCCCTAATGGTGTAGTTCCAAATTATTGTCCAGAATGGTTGGACTAGTTTGCAACTCCAACCAATAGTGCCTTAGTGTACCTATTTCCCCACATCCCTTACAGCATTTGTCATTTTCCTTTAGTGTCATTTTAGCAAATCTGATAGGTGTGAGCTGAAACCTCAGAGCTGTTTTAATTTGCATTTCTCTAATCTATAATGATTTTACATCATGATGTATTTTTTCAAAGGTTTTTTTCTCCATTTATTGGGTATAATAACATGATTTTTTTTTGTTACTGATATGGTCAAGTACTTATAGTTTTCCTAATATTGAACCAGCCCAGCATTCCTGCTATAAATACCACCTGATCATAATGTATCATCTTTGTGATATATTGCTGTAGCCTCTTTGCTAGTATTTTATTTAATTTTTTTGGATCAATATTCATTGGGGGAATTGGTCTATAATTTTCTTTCTCTGTTTTTGCTCTCTGCCTTAGGTATTAAAACCATATATGCAGTATAGAAGGAGGTTTGTGGGACTCCTTTACATAATGTTTTAAATAGATTTTATAGCATTGGAATTAACCATTCTTTAAATATTTCATAGAATTTGCTTGTAAATCTATCTGGTCCCTATTTTTTTTTTCTTGAGGGGTCTCAATTATGTCTCAGTCACTTTATTTTTCTAAGGTAAGGCTATTAAATTTTCTATCCTTTCTTCTATTAATATGAGAAATTTATATTTTTGTAAATATTCATAATTTTGTGGTTAGTTTTATTGGCATATTATTGGGCAAAATATCTCCTAATATTGCTTTAATTTCTTCTCCAGTGATGTTATGGTCATCCTTTTCATTTTTAATGCTGGAAATTTGGTTTCCCTCTTTATTTTTAAAAATAAAATTCACCAATGATTTATATATTTTATCATTTTTTATTTAAAAATCTCATATTTTATTTATTAGATCTTTTTTTACTTTCAATTTGTTTTTAATCTCTCCTTTGATTTTCAGGATTTTCATTCTTGGGTTCAACTGGGAATTTTTAATTCATTATTTTTCTAGTTTATTTTTAGTTTTACGTCCTACTCATTGTTCTGCTTTTTCTCTTTTTTATTGATATGTGTTTAAAGAAATAAAATTTAATCTAAGTATTGCTTTGATTGTATTTCACAGATGTTGTTTCTTTCTGGTTGCTTGCAATATTTTCTGCTTGACCCTAGAGCTCTGGAATTTGACTATCTTTTTCCTCAGGATTTTCATTTTGGGATCTCTTTCAACAGATCAATTGATTCTTTCAGTTTCTGTTTTTCCTCTGATTCTAAGATATTGGGGCACTTTTCCTTTATAATTTCTTGAAATATAATTTATATGCTCTTTTTGATTATGTCTTTCAGGTAGTCTTATAATTCCTAGATTATCTCTCTCCTAACTATTTTCCTTATCATTTTTTTATGATGTGCTATTTCACATTTTCTATTTTTTTTATTCTTTTAACTTTGTTTTATTGTTTCTTGATTTCTTATGAACTCATTAGCTTTCACATGGCCAGTTCTAAGTTGTAATGAATTACTTTTGTCAATGAGGTTTTGTAACTCATTTTTTTCATTTGGTCAATTCTGTGTTTTAAGAAGCTATTTTCTTCAGTATTTTTGCCTCTTTTACCAAGTTGTGAATTTTCTTTTCATAATTTTATGATATTTCTCTCTCATTTCTTACTATTTCCTATGCTGATGTTATTTATTTATTTATTTTATCTCTTGCTTTACCTCTTCTGGACATTCTTTTTGTGCTTCTGTCCAATATCCATTTTTAAATGCTTTCCTTGTAGACATTGTCACATCATTTTCTTCTTCTTAGTTTCTGTCTCAAGTTTCTTTGTCATTATAGTATTTTTATTGGTCAGGTTATTTTTTCTTGCTCTATTTCTCTATCTTATTTCTTGATTTTGGACTTTATGCTAAGAGTTATGCATGACTCGGTTAGGGTGTCATGTCCCAACCTTCAGGCTTTTTTCTCTGCTATCTTTGCAGCCAATTCTGGGGGCCTGGTGCTTCCAAGTGGTGTCATCTGGAAAGAGGTGTGATCATGGTTCTCCTGATCTGTGCTCTGAATTTTACTAAAAGTAGGGCCCCTACACTATCATGACCAGAACTCCTCTCCTCTCTAGACCTGTAATTTGTACGCAGGTAGGACCCCTACTCCTTGATCTTAACTTCTCCTCTCCACCCCGGAACTTCAACCTATAATTGGATAATGGGCAATAGAGTTGCTAAATGGCTCTTTGGCCTACTACCACTGCTACCAGTGATGCTGGTGTCCCCTGTAATCTCTTTCTGACCAGATCTTTACTCTCCAAGTCATGTCATGCCTGGACATTGTATGCTCCTGGTACAGCTGGTTCTGCTCCTGCTGCCACTGCCTCCAAATCCCACAGCTGGTGTCACCACCTCTTATGTCCCTAGATAGCCTGCACCCCTGTACAACAGACCTGTTCTTATGATCTTTAAAGTTGGCCAGGGTTGGAAAAATACCTCACCTCAACCTTCTGTTAGTTATGCTGATTTCAAATTTTATTTGATGGTTATTTTAAAGTTATTTAGAGGGGAATGTTGGGAAGGACTTGGCTATACTGTTCCCTTTAGTCTGTCATCTTCATTAATGTATTTTTTTAAAAGGAGAAATATAGAACATATGCCACTCTCATCTCTCCTTTCCATCTCTTCCCCAACATTTACTCTGTATGTGATCTTTAATACCAAATCTTATACACAAAATCATAAAATCATAGATTTAAAGTTGTCAGAAATTTTACAGATCCTCTAGTACAGCTTCCTCTATTTATTTATATGTGAAAAAAAAATGAGGACCAGAGCAGCTTAATGACTTGTCTCAGAGATTACATTCATTTAGGTAGCTTCAAGAGACAGAAAGTACCTCTACCACTGAATGTTGGCACCTTCTTTGCAGCTTGTAGTCTTGGAGAATTGCTTAGTTCACTGTGAGGATCATTAACTTCTGTACACTCACATAGTCTTTATGTGGAAGAAGTTGAGTCTTGAAATTAGGTCTTTTTGGTTAAAAGACTGATTCTCTAACCACTATAACCAAATTTTATGAATACCTGGAGACCCTCTTCATCATTGTGCCAAAAGAGGAAAAAATTGTAATTCTGGGTGACTTTAATGCAAGAGTAGGCACAGATTATCAGACATGGCATGGGATTTTTGGGAGGAATAGAAAAAGCAACAGCAGTGGTCACTTACTTCTGAAGACATATGCATCACATGGCCTTCTCATCACCAGCACTATCTTCTGTTTAACTAAATTCAATAAGACTTCACAGATGCAACCATGAAACAAACATTGAGATTTAATAGACTATGTTATTATAAAGAGAAGAGAAAGACAGGATGTGAGAATAATGTGTCATGCAGAGTGCTGGACTCATCTTAGATTTCTCATGTCCAAGCTAAATATTCACATTTAACAGCAGCCCCAAGGCAAGACAACTACCTGAAGACAATGTCAACAAATTAGAACATTTCTCTGAGCTGGAACAGTTCGTTGCTGAAGTGGAGAGAAAGCTGAGACAACATACTGTTGGTAACAGTGGATCAGAAAAGGAGTGGACAGATTTCAGAGATCTGGTGTATAGCACTGGATTTACTCATCTGTCCTAGAACACTCACAAACATCAATTTTGGTTTGATGACTGTACATACCCTTTGATCCAGCAATGCCACCTTTGGGTCTGTATCATGAGGAGATCATAAAAGAGAGAAAAGGACCCACATGTACAAAACAATATTTATAGGAGCTCTTTTTGTGGTGGCAAGGAGTTAGAAATTGGGGATATTTCTATCAATTGGGGAATGGCTGAACAAGCTGTGATATGTGTATATAATAGAATGCTATCATGCTATAAGAAATGATGAGCAGATGGATTTCAGAAAAGGCTTACATGATCTGATCTTGAGTGAATCGAGCAGAACAAGGAGAACATTGTTTACAATAACAGCAACATTGTGTGATGACCAATTTTTGATAGACTTAACTCTTCTCAACAATGCAATGATCTGAAATAATTCCAAAAGACTCATGGTGGAAAATACTATCTACACCCAGAGAAAAACTATGTAGTCAATACAGATCAAAGCATACTATTTTCTGCTTTTACATTTTTTTCTCATTATTTTTTCCTTTTGTTCTGATTTTTTTTTCACCATATGACTAATGTGGAAATATGCTTAATATGATTATATCTGTATAACCTATATTGGATTGCTTGCCATCTTGGGGAGGGGAGAGGGGAAGGATGGAGGGAGAAAAAAAATAGAACTCAAAATCTTATGAAAGTGAATGTTAAAAACTATCTTTACATGTATTTAAAAATAAAATATCGTCAAGTGGAACAAATAAAATAAAATAAATGCCATTGAACATTAAAAAAAAGATTGGTTTGATGAAAATGCTGAGGAAATTCAGAAACTGCTAAAAACAAACAAAAAAAATCAAAACAAACAAACAAACAAACAAAAAAAAAAAAAAACCCAAGAACTCCACAGGGTTTACCAGTAGGACATTTCGTCTGTTTCTAAAAAAGTAGTACTTAACCCCATCAAAAGTAAACTACAAGTGAATCTTAAAGAGATGCAGGATTCTTGGCTCAGAAAGAAGACAGACGAAATTCAGTTTTATGCTGATAGTAACAATCCAAAGAACTTCTAAGATTATCTGAATTCTATAAGACCTATAGTGCATCTCAACTACTCAGCACTGGTGGAGCCAGTGCTCAAGGTCTCAGTTTGACCAAAGCAATGTCCATTCAGTGATTAAAGCTAGGTAAGAAATGAGGCAAAGAATAATCTCTTTTGCCTAGTCAAGAAAAATCAACCTGGGAGGGGAAGACTCTCAGGATTTCCAGCCAAAACAGAAACAGTTGCTATTTACACTCACTCTGAGCAATCAGGCCCAAACAATGACCCTGTGGGCTTGGTCTAGCACCTATTGTTGGGTAATCACTGAGAGTCTGAGTGATTTGGGTTTAAGACATGGTCCTTAAGAAAGAAATCTAGCCAGTAAACCCCAAGATACCTTGCAAGATTTTAGGGATCAAAATTTACATTCCTTTGAGCAGAGCACCCACAGGTAAGGGTATGATACTACGTGTGTATGTGGACAGAGAAGAAGAAAGATAAGGAGAGGAAATGAGAGGAGAGGAAAGAAGTGCAGAGGAGAAAAAATAAGATGGCAGTGTTATAAAGCATATTTATTCAGTTTGGGGAATATTAGTTGAGACAAATCTCAGATCACAACAGAAATAATAAAGCAATCACATTCCATAGCATATTTCCATCAGGCAAACTTATATGGTTGTTTAATATTTCTGCCACACATAGGAACATTTGAATGCTATAATCAAATTAGTTATAAATCAATAGAGAATTCTATTTTTGATAGCTATTCTAGTTCAACAGATAAGGAATATTAGTGAAGGTTTTTATTACATTTAGAAGTTGAAAGTATGTTCTTAATGTTTCAATGAAATTATTGAGTATTTTTCAGTCGTTCTTTTGTTCTAAAGGATAATTAAATCCAGGTAGCTTAATGTATTGTCTTATTTCTCTAGAATAGGGATGATCAGTCTACTTCAGATCACTTTGAATTTAGAGTGAGTGAATAGGGAATCACTCCTCCCCCCACCACGCAAATTATTTCTGAATAGTTATTGAAACTTTTTGTGTATGTACATTGATTCAGATGTCTCATATTTGTGATGTAAATGCTCCAAGAGTGTCAGCTTAGGAATAGAAAATCAGAAGGGCCTAGTGGTTACCTTACTAGTTCTGTCCTTATGAGCATTCCTTACTTATTCAATCAGAGGTAAGAGTATGGTAAAGTAACAGTTATGCTATTTTGGATGAGCATTAATCAGTAACTTTAGGCATTTGCTATGTACTGGACAATTTTCATAAGCTGCTTCCTTGCTGCCTAGAAACATTCCCAAACATTCACTTATCACTAAAAACAAACAAACAAACAAAACAAAAATCCAAAACTGCACTTGATCCATCCCTGCTATGCTAGCATCCTATAACTCTTATCCTTTTGTGGCTAAACTTATTTTTAGGCAATTGGGGTTAAGTGACTTGCCCAGGGTCACACAGCTAGTAAGTGTCAAGTGTTTGGTCTGAGGCTGGATGTGAACTCAGGTCCTCCCGACTTCAGGGCCGGTACTCTATCCACTGCGCCACCTAGCTGCCCCGTGGCTAAACTTCTTAAGAAAGCTATCTACAACCCTGTCTCCATTATATTTTTTCTCACTTTATTTTAAACTCTTTACAATCTGACTTCCTACCTTGTAACTCAACTAAAATGATCTCTCCAAAGTGAAATGGTCTCTTAATAGCAAAGTCTTATGATCTCTCAGTCCTAATCCCTCTTTATTTGTTTTCATTCAGCCTTTGTCATTGATAATCGCTCTCTGCTCCTGGATGTTCTCTCTTACCTAAATTTTCATGAACTGTTCAGTTCTGGTTTCTCTTGGACCTGTTTGACTGTTACTTCTCAGCCTGCTTTTTTTGATCTTCTTATAGGTCATTCTTACTTGTTGTCCTCTAAGGTTCAGTCTTCAATTCTCTCTTCTCCCCCTACAATATCACTTGGTAATCTTAAAAACCTCCTATGGTTTCCATTATCAACTCTATTCAGATAAGTCTCTAATTTACTTTTTCCATACTTCTTATCTGACTTCCATCATTGCATGACTAACTGCCTATTGAACATCACAAACTGGATTCCCATAGCTATCTTGACCTCAGTATTTTTAAAACTTGATTTATTATTTTTTTCTCCTAAGCTCTCCTCTCTTCCCAGCTTCCCTTTTACTGTCTAGAACACCACCATCCTCTAAGTCATGAAAACATGTCACTTTGGTATTATCTTAATGAATTTGCTTGCATTCACCTAATATATCAAATTGACAATTCTTGTAATTTCTGCATTCATTACATTTGTAATTTTGTAACACTTTAAAAAATTCTATATACTAGGAATAAGAATGAGACAGAGACAGACAGAGAGAGACAGAGAGACAGAGACAGAGAGAAAGAATCTGTTGTAGACTCCAATATTCCTAGAAATTCAGTGGAATATTTGATATCATTATGTTTCACTAGATACTTTGAAGTTTAATGTTTGCTCTACAGACTGTGAGCTATTCCCTAACCTAAGAATACATTTTGAGAGAAGTGTTGAAATTTTCATCAGACTTTTGCTTTTAACGTAATTCAGTTAGAAGCACTGGATTTACATATCTTCTGAGAAATACCTCTTTCTCATAAACACTGCCTGAAACATCCTCACCTTAAAATCCAGGTGCTCTCCACTGTTATTCATCCTTCAAGGCAAGAAACCTTACTGGTAAAAATGAAATTAGGAGTGACTTCTCCTTTCTTTGACAGCAGTATGAAAGAGATTTAAGAACATCAAAAGAGTATAGTAAAAAATTGGCCCTGGCAATTGCTGCATTACAGTGTCATCTTATGGAAGACCCTCTGAACTCAAACAGGAAAGCTATATATACCCTGGGCAGATGAATTAAAATATTCTAAAGTAAAGAGAGATGTCCTTATTTATTCTTTTCCTGTTCTCCATGGGTGTTTATTAACAAGCATTGTTTTAGAGTCTTACAACCAAATAGTAGTAAGCAACCACAAAATAATACTTCAATTAATATATTCATCCATTAAAAAAGTAAGGAATTTGAGGTGTGAAAAATCCACCTACTCATGCAGATCAACAACTAGTCAACAAGTTATAATTTTATAAAGTAACCTGGGAGCACTGAGGGATTGAGTGATTATTCACTTTGATTTTATTAGATTTTATTAGAGAGACTTGAGCCCATGTCTTCCTAATTCTAAAACCTTAACCATCACCTTACCTGGTATGCCAAGAGAGATAATTTAAGACCCAGAGTCCATAAGCTCCAGAAAGTATAGTACCTTTAAGACCATCAGGCTGGCTTCCACTCTGGTACTTACAACCACCATCAAGGTTCTTATAAAAAGAGGGTCCACAGTTTTTGCCATTACCAAAAGCTGCCATTGATCAACTTCTACTGATGGGCAGGTATTCTCAATATCTCCAGGAATAGTAGGGCCCCCAGGATCATTAAGCTTCTTACTAGCTTAGCCACCACTATCATCATACAACATTACAATGCTGGTAAAGATGTGACCTGGTAACTACCTCAGTAGATATGTCACCCTTTGTCTTTTCAATTGTCAAAACTACTAAAGAGCCACAAAGCAAGTACTTGGTAGAAAAGTCTTTTGCACTGTCAAATGCTTCATCATGAGAAATATATATGATTTTATCAATGGAATTAACATTAAAGATGATACATTTTCAACTGCTTTCCTGATATATCCTGGGGACTACTGGACCTTTCCATTTGATTTGTAGCTAAAAACACCTATATGCATTGTATCTCTGTATTAAAATGTGAGATCTCTGAGAGCAGGGACTATCTTGCTTTTCTCTTGCACCTCTAGTGCATAGGATAGTATTTTATACATAATATGTGCTTAATAAATGAATTTTCATACATTCACAGATGCATTTACTCATTAATTTATTAATTGATTTTGAAGCCAGCCCTCTATCTCTTAAACCATGTTGCCTCTCAGCCACCCAAGAATGGGCTTAAATGCAGGTTATTTAAATGTTACCACCTCTTGCCCAAAGTCACATAATAAAAGTGATAAAAGCAAAAAAAGGAAAAAAATTGGAAAAGCACCTCCCAAATATCTCACTTCAATCCTTTACTTTATATAATATTCATAGAACCACATGTTTTGATGTTTTGATAAGAAAAGGAGAAAGAATCATACACAAACTGACAAGTTTTCTATATTTGGGGAGAACAATTTTTAAAAGAGAGGGTGAAAAAAGATAGGATTGTGTGATTTGATATTTAGGAAGGTAGTTGGTACAAGTGGTAGGTGGGGGGGGATTCAAGAATAAAATTTTATGGTTATGAGAAGAAACTACTCCACTGAAGAGGAAAAGGGCAAATGCCAAAAGAGAATGATAGGGATGCACAGGGGACTCATGTACCAAGTCAAATTTTTAAAAGATGAATGTAGGAGATGGAAAAGGTGACAAATTAATGATGGTTCATAGAGAAGGACAAAAGTTTCCTATGATAACCTATTAGAAGCACTTTAGTATGCAAAAATTATAAGATTGTAAATGCTATAAACTTTGTGTATTTAGTGTTTCATTTAATAACAAAAACCATACTTCCAACACTGTGTGGAGGCTAATTATTCACTGACTTTAGATTTAAAATCACAGAGAAATGATTTTCCTTGAAAAAAAGAAATAAAAAGATGTATTACCTTTCTTCATTGGGCTTTGAACATGAAATTATCCAAGACTAGAAAGAAAATTTATATCTATTATCAATAGATTAGTGAGTTAAAAAGCTTTTGCTAAGTATTTCCAGGCATTGTATTAAGTTCTGGGGATTCAAGGAAGATGCAAAACCCTAATTTCCCCCCAAACTTTCCAATGCCCCTATATTTCCTGTTTCTTTGAGGGCACCACTATCCTCCTAATCACTCAGCCTCATGACCTATGTGTCATCTTTGACTTCTCCCTCTCTCTCTTTTGAAGGTCTTGATGCCATTAGCACAATGTCATCCATGAACAAGAGCATATGAAACACTTCACTATCAACAGGAGTTAGAGTTGGAGAGATTCTGCATAGAGAAAACAGCTTTGTGGGAAAGGCATGAGGTTGTCAGCTTCCCCCACCTGATAATGATTCATTTGTGATTGATTGATTTGATTGATTGGATGGCTGATTGTGAAAATCAAGATTTCACTTGATGTCGGCGATCAAGTAGTTATGAGAGTAGGAGACTACATGTAGGTTGACAAGTATGATTGTATTTGAGAGAAATAACTGAGGGAGATTACACAGGTATGGATGATTTTACCACAGAAAAAAGAGAGAAGAGATGAATGAGACATGTCTAAGCATTTCAGTAACTTCAGCAGGTTGTGAGTCTAAGTGCTTGGGAGATCTGGCAGGTTGTAGCTATTCTTAGAGTGAGGAGCTTGAATTCTAATATAGAAATCAAGGACATGGAATTTGCTAGGCCAGGCATGGAGGCAATGACCTCTGACCAATGCACCAAGTAAAAGGCATAATGTGTGAGCTCTGAGTCCTCATACCAGTTTGGTAGGGGAAGGGATGGGTGAGACACAAAGAAAAGAGCATTTTATTATTGGGTGCATATCAGAATGTCACATTTTTGAGACCCCTGTCATGTTTACATGGGAAAAGAGAACACATATAACTTGATTTGGAGCCCAGATAGATTTCAGAGCAGTGGCAAACTCATTGCTGTTAGTGAGTGAGTCCAGAAGGATGGGAAATCCCTCTTCTCTTAGGTGTTTGTGGAAAGCAATGTTATATTACAGGTAAACATAATGGTGAGTTTTGTGCCTTTCACAATACTGTCAGAAGACCAATTGTCATATGAAAAATTATCTTTGTGGCTACATTTCTATGTAACTTTTTGTAATGAACTGTCAGAGGACGAATTGTCATATGAAAAATTATCTTTGTGGCTACATCTTTATGTAACTTTTTGTTATGAACTTTAATTATACATAGGAGACACAAAGGAATAGAATAGATGAAGTTTGTTTTGTTATTTTTTCTCTTCTGAGTCAAATACGTTAAAAAAAGAAAATTGACAAAAATAAATGCAGAACGAATTTGTATTCTTTATGTTTCTTAATCAATTTTGTTACTCTGAAGATGTGGTAGGTATTTGTTTATGAAAGCCTAGTTTTCATTTCTAAATTTTCATCAAAGGGAGCCATAACACTTACAGACCATTCTCATAAAGAATTTTGTATAGATGAGAATGTTGGCTTACCGGATAATTGTTTCTGAGGGTTCCTGCATCACTTATTAGAAGATATCTAAGTGGCACAGTGAATAGATCACTGGATCTGGAGTCAGAATGACCTGAGTTCAAATCTAGCCTCAGAAACTTATTGACTGTGTGGTCCTGGAAAAGTCACTTAACTTCTGTCTGTTTCAGTTTCCTCATATGTAAAACGGGGATAATAGTCTCTACCTCTTAGGACTGTTGTAAGGACAAAATGAGATAATATTTTTAAAATGCACCTGGTATGTAATAGTGCTTAATAAATGCTTTAAAAGGCAGTATTAAGGTAATGATACTTGACTATATGTTTTCCCCCATTATTATTGAATAATCCCCTATGAGATATATTGAAAATCAAACCCTCAGTGCCCATAATATCATGTCATCTGCAGCATATATTTTCTCTTCTGATAATGACCAGGTCCAGACACTTTTCCTGAGTTTATTTTCTTGAATATCATTTGATATGAAAATAGATTACTATAGAAATACTGGCAGAAAGACTTCAATTCACATTTATTTATCTCCTCCTCCTTGTTTCACCTATAATTACTCTTCAAATGAATTGGCTTACTTCAATATCACATCCCACTTTCAGCATTCTTCCCCCCCCCAACTATTGCATTTTGCTATTTTGTGAGGTTACTTACACTAATCACATTTTTCTCATATAATCCTCCAGAGTGTTATGTAGTGAGTTAAAACTCTAAACCAGGATTTCCCTTGTATTTCCTATTTCTGAATTTGGGAAGAGATCAATAGTTTTGGAGATGAGGCTTTTTTCCCCTATTTCTTCTGGCCTTTTATAGGAGCAAGTGTTTTGTTTTTTAATCTAAGCTCCTTGAGGGCAAAGACGATTTTTTTTTTGTATCATTAGGGCTTAACACAATATATGGTATATGGTAGGTGCTTAATAAATACTTGTTAATTGATAGAAATTAGTTAAATGGGGAGTGAAGCCAAGATGACAGAGTTGCCTAAGCTCCCCCCAGTTCTCCTCAGGAACAATGTTAAATCAAGCCTCTAAACTGATTTTGGAGCAACAGAACACACAAAAAGATGGAACAAAATACTTTTCCAGCTTAAGATAACTTAGAAATACTTCAGAAATAGTCTGTCTCAATTGGATAAAAGGGGAGCTTAGACTAAAACAGATGGTGTCTGGGCATGCCAGCGGGAAGCTCTTACTCACAGCACAGATCACCAACTGAGGACCCTTGGTCCTTATTCAGCAGACCAGCAGTGAGGCCTCTAGCCTCAGCACAAAAGGCAAACTGTGAGCCCTGGAACCCTGGTACAACAGGCATGTGATGAAATAGGCTAAAAATAAGTAAGAAATAGAAGAGAGTGCTGACCATATAAAGCTATTATGATTGCAAGAAAGATTAAAACACAAACTCAGAAGAAGACAATATCAAAATGCCTACATGTGAAGTATCAAAGGGGAATATGAATTGACCTCATACCTAACAACTCCTCTTGGAAGAACTCAAAAAGGATCTTAAAAATCACTTAAGAGAGGTAGAAGAAAAATCTGGTAAAAGAAATGAGAGTTACGAAGGAGAATTATGAAAAAAAAAAGAGTCAACAGCTCAGAAAAGGAAGCAAAAAAATGATGAAAGAAAATAATTTCTTAAAAAATAGAATTGGTCAAATGGAAAAGAAGGAACAAAGGCTAACTTATGAAAATAATTCCTTAAAAATTAGAATCAGGCAAGTGGAAGCTAATGACTCTATGAGACATCAAGAATCAGTCAACCAAAAATAAAAGAATAAAACAATAGAAGAAAATGTAAAGTAGTTCATTGGAAAACAATCTAGAAAATATATCCAGGAGAAATAATTAAAAAAAATATTGGACTACCTGACAGCCATAATAAAGAAAAAGAGAAGGAGGAGGAGGAGGAAGAGGAGAAGCTTAGACAGCATCTTTCAAGAAACTATCTAGGAAAATTGCTGAGATATCCTATAATCAAAGGGTAAGTCATTGAAAGAATTCATCAGTCACCTTCTGAAAGAGATCCCTAAAATAAAACTCCAAGTAATATTGTAGACAAATTCCAGATTTATCAGATTAAGGAGAAAATACTGCAAGCAGCCAGAAGGGAACAATGAAAATATCAAGGAGCCACAGTGAGGATTACACAGGACTTAGAAACTTCTACCATAAATGATAGGAGGACTTGGAATAAAATATTTGGGAAGGCAAAGGATCTTGGATTACAACCAAGAATCAACTAAATAGAAAAACTGAGCCTAATCTTTCAGGGGACAAGATAGATATTCAACGAAATAAAGGACTTTCAAACTTTCCTGATGAAAAGGTCAGAACTAAACAGAAAATTCATTCTTCAAATACAGGACTCAAGAGAAGCATAAAAATATGAGCAGGCATATTTCAGAAAAACCTAGAAAGAATTACATGAACTGATGCTGGGTGAAGCGAGCAGAATCAGGAGAACATTGTACATAGCAGCAGCAGCATTGTGCAATGATTAATGATGATAGACCCAGGTCTTCTCAACAATACAAAGATCCAAGACAATTCCAAAAGACTCCAGAGAAGGAATTATGGAGTGTGAATACAGATCAAAGCATATAATTTTCACTTTTCTTTTTGTTTTTTTCTTTCTCATGGTTTTTCCCTTTTGTTTTGATTCTTCTTTCATAACATGACTAAAGCAGAAATGTTTTACATAATTATACATGTATAACTTATATCAGATTGTTTACTGTCTTGAACAGAGGTGAGAAGTGGGAGTGAGAAAAAATTTGGAGCTCAAAAATTGAAAAAAATGCATGATGAAAATTATCTTTACATGCAATTTGAAAAAAATACTATTAAGGAAAATATAGAAATTACTTAACTTTCTCAAATAATCCATATTAGAGTCAGTGTTTATAGTTTTATGCTTTTCCCATTATTTAAAATTAACTTATAGCACAGTGGATAGAGCACTTTGCCTGTAGTCAGAAGGACCTGGGTTCAAATCATGCATCAGACACTTCTTATATTGTAATCCTGAGTAAATAACTTAACTTTTGTCTGCTTCAGTTTTCTCAGCTTTAAATTTAGGAAAATAATGACACCTATCTCCCAGAGTTATTGTGAAGATAAATTAAATAATATTTGTGAAACATTAGATGTTTTATAAACACTCATTTTCTTCCAATTGCATAGGTCAGATTTAAGGTTCTTAATATAATGTCATCTTCTCATCTCATTTCCTTTAACTTGATGTTCCTTTTCAGAAATTGCTCTAGCCAATCAATGTTCCTGCTGACCACAGATAGCTGATTCTGATACAACTCTCATGTTGACAACCATGTATGCCCTCTCTGTTAATAAATTCAATTTTTGAGATGCTATTCAATGTTCATCAAGATTGGTACTTATTGCCCACAATTAACATTTTTTTTTTATAAAAGGGGGTTTCCTAACTTTTAAAAATTGGATCTATTTCTCTTTTTAATTATGAAACATTTTCCAAAGTGTGGTGAAGTCATAGAACTCTTTATTTACATTTGAATTAAATTCACTCAAACTCAAGTTATATTGATTTGTATTTATATATGATGTCAAGTTCTTCACACAATTGTTCAATTTTATTCTGCTCACATGTAGGTGAACAAGTCAGTTATCTTCATAGTAGTCCTTTGCTGAAGGATGATGGGCCAAATCTTAAAAGATGAAATTAAATATAAGTTTATGTTAAGTTATATAATTGGGTTAAAAAGATCCATGTTGTAAGCATAAGATGGATGAAGTAGTATTAGACAACAATTTCTTGAGTGAACAATGATCTGGAGGATTTACTGGATCACCAGCTCAACATGAATCAATATTGTGACCAAAAACAAAACAAAACAAACAAACAAACAAAAACTAATGTGATACTGGGCTGCATTATTTAAGGCACAGTATCCATGACTAAGAGTATAATAGTCACAACCCTGGCCTAGGCAGATTATATAGAGAATATTGTGTTCAGTTCAAGGTATCAGAATTGGAAAAGCCATTGACAAATCAAGAGGTATCTAAAGGAGGGTACCAAGGTTGACTAAGGGACTAAAGACCATGACATTAAAAATACAATTGAAAGTTCTCAGGATGATTAGAAAAGATTTAAAAAAAAAATAGGGGAGAGCTCTCTCCACTCAGTCTATCCTCTTTTCAGTAGCCAAAGTGATTTTCCTTAGTGTTGGTCTGACTATGTTACCCCTCCCCCCTCCACTACTAAATAAACACCAGTGACTCCCTACTATCTAAAGGATCAAATATAAAATACACTGGTATTTAAAGCCCTTCATCATTGGACCTCTTTACATCTTTCCAGAATTCTTACCTTTAACTGATCTTCATTAATGCTACAATCTATTTGATCTTTTTACTGTGCCTTGCGCATAACACTCCATCTCCCTACTTCATGGCCTTTTACTGACTGTCCTATATGTCTGTAATGCTCTCGCTCCTCACCTCTGCCTACAGGATTCCAGCTTCCTTCAAATCTCACATTCTGTAAGTATTCTTTCTAGTTCTCAACCTCTCCAGACTGACTGCCTTTCTGAGATTAACTGCTATTGATACTGTATGTACAGACACACACACATACACACACCCACACCCACACACACTTTTTTCCCATTAGTATTGTTTCTCTTTGTCTCTTCAGAATATAATTTGTTCTAATACAATTGATGTATTAAGGGATAATTTGAACATAATCTAAATTTCCCATTTGCTTATGTGCAATTTTGCTTGTGAGAAATTCTAAGTGAACACAGAAAAGTTCACTCAGTTGAACTCAGCTATGCAGAACACAAAATGAACACAAGAACAAACTTAAAATATCTACAAGATATCTCAGTTCATCATGTGCATTATCTATCAAGGCAGTTCTTTGCTATTCTTCTGAATTTGTAAATTCTTCAATATTTGAAAAAAAATCACTCATTCGATATCCCATATATGTTTAAATGTCCAGATTCAAAAAAGTGAAACTCTGAATCAAAAATGATCAAGTATTGATGAGAGGCTTAAAATAATAAAATATATTTGAAATAAATGAGAGAAATATAGACATTTCAATCTACAAAGAAGAACAAGAAATATTGATCAAGATTTTTTAAAATCCTTCATTTTTTAAACCAACAGTTTTGAGTACCCAAAATGATTTGATTATAACATGAATATGGAACTTGTAAAATGATTATTTAAATAATACTGAAAGTAGGGGACATTTCCACTTTTGGCTACTAAGTCAATATTTTCAGGTGATGGGAACATCAGATTATAAGCTGCAACATATATCTCTTGATGTAGTTACTATAATATTCAGGTAATGCAAAGGACAATTCTATAAGAATTAATGTAACTACTATTGTTCAAATATGTTGTAATTTTAATACATATCACCCCAACCATAGCTTTAAGGGGTAGAGAAGGGAAGAAGCAGCGTAATACCTACCATGTGCCAAGCACTGTTCTAAGCACTTTATAAGTATTATTTCATTTGATTTGAAATAAGCATCATAACAGGCTATAAGGGAGTATTATTATTACCAACATGACTTTATTATCCTTTTGTTGACACTTCTATTCTCAACTTAATGATCCAGATAGTTTTACATTATGGAATCATAGAACATCTGAAGATTGTTAACAAATAAATACATAAGCCTCCATGAATGAATGGATGAATGACTAAATGAATGAAAGTATCAGTTTACAACTAACGACTTTTTTTTAATGTAATTCATGGTATCGAAAACTCTCATGACACAAAGCATTATAATAGGGTTGTATTTTTCTTTCCCTTATGTTTGGCTATAGATCACTAAAACTAATCACATCATATCTATAATAATGTACTCACTTGTGGGTCCCACATATAAGGAGAGATATCAACAAAGAAGTAAAAAGAAGCACTCCAAGACAATGATGTACTTTAGTGTAAGATTTTACATTCTTTCCTATTGTATTTTGACTTAGATTTGACTCATTGTTCTAGCCTATTAAGATAATTTTTCATCTTTATTCTACCACTTTTACTAGTTATGCTTACTAACTTTATTATTATTATTATATTTGATAAGCACAACTTCAATGTGTTCATCTTAGTCATTAATAAAAGTTTCACTATTGGATGAGGTCAAGGACAGATATGGCACACTTCTCTGTGTGACGTGACACTTGATTTGATTCCATAACCCACTACAATTTCATTTTTCTGTACCGTATTTTCCACAAAGAATGCCATGAGAGTTTTTGTAACACTCCTTCCTAAAATCGAAATGCACTATGCATTTTCCTGAAATTTTGTTAGAATACCTCTAAAAGGATTTTTTTTCAATCTCTGAATGTCCAAACATTTAGCTAGCTGTTCATCTGATTATTTACTTAAATCTTTACATCAAACTAGAGTTGGACAGCAGGGCCTGAACTCAGATGATGGCATTGCAAATAATTATCCTCGATTCTTTGGGGTGACATTCAGGCACATTCCAATTTTTGGTACTGGGTAGCTAATAGAGAAAATAAGCTCTCATGTTGACAACTTTTGGATGATAAGCAGGCAAAATAAAATTTTGAAGCATGAAAGATTATGCTGCATTAAATTGACCAGTAAAGAGATTTAGGTTTTATTATGAAAACATCTACTGCTGCCTCAGCTGAACACACAGGTACAATGAAAGAGGCTATGAAGATATTGATTTGTTGCAGTGCCCATAAAGTATAATACAAACCAGAGGGAGAGATTGTTCATGAGTTACTGAAGTACTAAATTATAACTCATAGAACAGTAAAACTAGAGAAAATGGTGCAATTATGGGTATTTCCTGGACATGGTCTATTATTTAAAGTCAGCCAATTTCCATGGAGATATTGGCCTTTTGATTAAATGCAAATGATAAAAGATGACCTGTAACTACTCATTTCTCAACACATTTGAAAATAATGTCCTTTCACAAGTCAAAATGACTGAGAAGTTCTATTTGGTCAGTTACAGAGGATATAAATATTCTTTCAAACTTTTTGTGGATTGTGGATATTAACATTGATAACAAGTCAGTAGCTCAAGAGGATGCTCTCTCAGTATGTTTTTCAGCTGTGTATCTAAGGTTTCTGAAAGTGCCTCTCCATAAGGAATACAACACAAATAGAAGAATATTAGAAGAGAAAGGCTTTACATGCTTTTAACTCAATATTTATTTTGGAAAGATAAAGAATGCAAGAGGATATAGAGATGAAAAAAATGGTAGAAGGACTGGACATAGGCTTGATCAAAAAAACCTAGAATATTCTTATTTAGTTCAGAAGAAATTTCTTAAAATTTGAAAGAAGTAAATTTAGATCATATACAATGAAGTTTAATTTAAATGGAAAGGAAAAATGCAAAGAGGTGTTCTAGGCTGAAACACAGAGATTTTAACTAAAGAAATAGAAACAAATTTAGTTAAAATAAATTTAGATAAAACTCCTGGCAGACATTACTAATGGGACCTATGGAAACTGTCTACATGAGTCTGATTTCAAGGAACCAATAGTGCCTTTCACAACATAGCCCTTGGTGACAATATCAAAGAGCCATTTGGAAAAGTGTTGATGCACAGCTTCCTTTTTGGCTTCCTCATCATTACTTTACCCCATGCTAATCTCTGGGTATTTCTAATTACACCAGGGTCTGTAGGTACCAGGCCTCTATTCCACCTGTTATTGATAGCAAATTATTGTGTTTATTTCATCCAAGTGTACATTACAGGAAAAGGTGTGTCTATTAACTCTCATTAAAATAATTCTTTCTAGACCTTTCAGTTTAGATACTTTTATCTTCGAACCAGCCAGTTCTCTAATGATTGGACTTGGTTTCTCTAAGTGTGGGCTTAGTTGATTGAAAAGTTCTAACCAAATCTTTACTATAAAACAATGAACTCTCTCTAATGATTACTTATGTAGTCACCAGTTATTACAAAAAACAAACAAAAAACATAATGAAATAAGTCAGGTAGAGTTGGCGTTTGGTAACTATTGAAAAGTAATGTTTCTCCTATGGAATTTGTATTCCTAATGTAGTACTTGACCCTGCAGCCTCAGTGATCATAAATTTCCCAGCTGGAAATTTGTCTGTAAGAAGAATCTCTTCTTTATTAAAGATAATTACAATAAAAATAATATTTTCAAAAATTAATAGCATGTTTGAGGCATTCTTTTTGTATTCTACTTTTTATTGGGATAGCAGCATATGTAAATTTTGCATATATACTTACATATAGGTATGTCTAATCAATGAGCATTTATTAAGCACCTATTTTATGCCAGGCATTATACTAAGTTTTAAAGATAGAAAAATAAAGAAAAAAAAATCCAGACTCATAAGGAGCTTGCATTCTAATGGAGAAGAAAACAAGCATGTAAGTGAGCATATATAGAATAAATGCAAAATAATACAACATAATTAAGTAAATGCTTGGGAGGAAAATTACTAGGCTAGTTTTGCTAGATCACGGAGTACAGGAGGGGAGCAATGTTAAACGAGAATGGAAAGATAAATTGGGAAGCAGGTTTAAAGGAATTTTAAAGACCAAACAGTTTTTATAATATCCTAGAATCAATAGACACTGTAATTATGTGTTTCCAAATATGTGCACATATATGTGTATTCACATGTAAATGTAAGTAAATGATTTGCATGCACATGAACACATACATACGTATCCACAGATAGCAAAGTAATGTAGTAGATTGACAGCTGGCTTTGAAGTCACAAATACCGTTCAAATCCTGCAGGATTTGAACCAGAAGCTATCTACTCCACACCTAAAAACACATTCCAGCTATGGAAAAGTCAATAACCTTGTCAGTGTTCCTAGGTAATTCCCTGAGTATACATTAAAGATTAATTGGCTGAGAGTGTACATACTGGGATTTCTATAGGGGAGAGCACAGGGGTCTGGCTCCTTCCTCCCTTCACTCCCTTTCTCAGAAAGAGAGTAGGATAATTATCTCAATAAGTACTGTGTTCTATCCACTGAGCTACTTGATTGCCTCATTTCGATAAATCCAATTAGATGTCCACACTAATTCTGGCATCAATAAAATGAGTCTCTGGGAATGTAAGTCTACCAAGTTGCATAAGGAAGCACAAACCAGTCCAGTTTGGAAAAAATGGAGCAAGTAGAAGCTCCCATGCCAATTAATATTGGGATTGGAACCACAAATGCTCACTGCACTTCCCTCTATGGCAAAATAGAGAGACATAGTCTCAATAAACAAACAAATGAGTAACTGGAGGAAGAGAGAGTGACAGAGACAGAGATAGTGAGACTGAGGGTCACAGAGAGACAGACAAACATGTAGCAAAAGACAGAAATAAACAGATAGAGACAGAAGGAGTTGCATAGAGAGAATGATTTGTTTAGGATTGATTACCAATATACACTTTGAAAATAATACTAATATTATCTAATAAAATGAATAGTTATCCAGAACTGTTAAAGTGATTTCTCAGATTATTAACTACAGGCCTGCTATCCATCTTTATATATTTCTTTGTTATTTGGAAGTTAAAGGAAGCCAGAGGTTTATCTACTCCACACCTAAAAATGTAAACTTATACCATGCTACAAAGGATTTTACTTAATGGGCAGTTTTATTGTGCCTGTGTGTTTTAAAATATTCTAAATGCTAATATTTGGCAATAATGAATCCTTAAATTCATCATGAAGTGTTAATTGAATGGGATTTTTCTCATTGCTTTTCATTATGTTTGCAGTCTCAATTGCTACAATAGTAATTAACATAGTGTTTACTTAAGTACTTTTAATATAATAATAATACAATGTTTTGTAGTTTCCAAAGTGCTTGTATCAAAACAACTCTATGAAGTATTTATTATTAGAAAAAAAAGGTTTCTTTTTTTTAGGTGGATTACAAGATCAGTAAGAGACAATGATGAGCTATGGCATCCAAAAGAGTTTATATAAATTTACACTGAAATAAGATAAACCTAGTACCTAGGATATGCAGGCAAAAGTCCCCTATATTCTACTCAAATCAGTTTATACATGCAGTATGTTGTTGTTGTTCAGTCATTTCAGTAGTGTCTAACTATTTGTTTTTTTTAATTTTTAAAATTAATTTATTTTGAATTATCAACAATCACTTCCATAAGCTTTTGAGTTTTAAATTTTTCTCCCCCTTCCTCCACATCTCCTTTCCCAAGATGGCATGGAATCTGGTATAGGCTATACATATACATTCCTATTAAATGTATTTTCACATTAGTGATGTAGTAAGTAAGAATTAGAACCAATAGGAGGAACCATCAGAAAAAAGAAACAGAAAAAAAAAACCAACAGAAAAAAATAGCAAATAGTGTGCTTCTATCTGCATTCAAACTCCAGTTTTTTCTTTGGACGTGGATAGCATTTTCCATCACGGTACCTTTGGAGATGTCTTAGGTCCTTGAATTGTTGAGAAGGGCTAAGTCTATCAACATTAGTCTTTGAATAACATGGTTGTTATTGTGTACAACATTCTCCTGGTTCTGCTCACTTCACTCAGCATCAGACCATACAAGTCTTTCCAGGTTTTTCTGAAGTTGGCTTGTTCATTATTTCTTATAGCATAATAGTATTCCATTACATTAATATACCCCATCTTATTCAGCCATTTCCCAATTGATGGGCATCTTCTCAATTTCTAATTCTTGGTCACCACAAAAAGAGCTGCTACAAATATTGTTGTACATGTGAGTCCTTTTCCCAATTGTATGATCTCTCTTGGATTTAGCCCTAGAAGTTCTATTGCTGGGTCAAAGGGCATGCACATTTTTATAGCCCTTTGGACATAGTTCCAAATTGCTCTCCAAAATGGTTGGATCATTTCACAACTCCACCAACAGTGCATTAGTATTCCAATTTTCCCACATCTTCTCTAACATTTATCATTTTCTTGTTTTGTCATGTTGGCCCAGGTGTGATGTGGTACCTCAGTGTTGTTTTGATTTACATTTCTGTAATCAGTAGTGATTTAGAGCATCTTTTATATGACTATAGATGCTCTTAATTCATCTGAGACCTACCTGTTCATGTATTTTGACCATTTATCAATTGAGGAATGACTTGTATTCTTATAAATTTGATTTAATTCTCTATATATTTTAGAAATGAGGCCTTTATCAGAGAGACTGGTTGTAAAAATTCTTTCCCAATTTTCTACTTTCTTTCTAATCTTAGTTGAATTGGCTTTGTTTGTGTGAAAACTTTTCAATTTAATGCAATCAAAGTTATCCATTATGCTTGTCATAATGTTCTGTCTCTCCTGTTTGGTCATAAATTCTTTTGTTCTCCATAAATCTGTTAGGCAAGCTATTCCTTGCTCTCCCAGTTTGCTTACAGTATCAGCCTTTATATCTAAATCATGAACCCATTTTGACTTTATTTTGGTATATGGTGTGAGATTTTGATCTATGTCTAGCTTCTGCCATACTCTTTTTCAGTTTTCCCAGCAGTTTTTGTCAAAGAGTGGGTGCTTATCCTAGAAGCTGGGGTCTTTGGGTTTATTAAATAATAGATCACTATATGTGTTGACTACTGTGTCTTGCATACTTAACATATTCCACTGATCCACCACTCTATTTCTTAGTCAGTACCAAGCAGTTTTGATGATTGCTGCTTTATAATACAATTTAAGATCTGGAATGGCTAGGCCACCTACCCCTGCCTTTCTTTTCATTAGTTTCCTTGATACTCTGGAATTTTGTTCTTCCAAATGATTCTTGTTATTATTTTTTCTATCTCTATAAAGTATTTTTTGGTAGTTTGATTGGTAGGGCATTGAATAAGTAAATTAGCTTAGGTAGAATTTGCATTTTTATTATGTTAGCTCAGTCTTACCCATGAGCAACTGATGTTTTTCCAATTATTTAGATCTGATTTTATTTATGTAAAAAGTGTTTTGTAATTGTGTTCATATAGTTCTTGGGTTTGTTTTGGTAGGTAGACTCCTAAATATTTTAGAATGTCTACAGTAACTTTAAATGGAATTTCTATTTCTATCTCTTTCTGTTGGACTTTGTTGGTAATATATAGAAATGCTGATGATTTCTGTGAGTTTATTTTATAGCCTGAAACTTTGCTAAAGTTGTTTATTATTTCAAGTAGTTTTTTACTTGATTCTCTAGGATTCTCTAAGTATATCATCAAATCATCTCCAAAGAGTGATAGTTTTGTTTCTTCTTTGCCTATTCTAATACTTTCAATTTCTTTTTCTCCTCTTATTGCCAAAGCTAACATTTCCAGTACGATATTGAACAACAGTGGTGACAATGAACATCTGTGTTTCACCACCAGTCTTATTGGAAATGCTTTTAGCTTGTCCCCATTACATATATTGCTTGCTGAAGGTTTTAGGTAGATGTTATTTGTTATTTTAAGGAAGATTACATTTATTCCTATGCTCTCTAGTGTTTTTAATAGGAATCAGTGTTATAGTTTGCCAAAAGCTTTTTCTGCATCTATTGAGATGATCATGTGGTTTCTGTTAGTTTTGGTGTTGATATGATCAGTTATGCTGATAGTTTTCCTAATACTGAACCAGCCCTGCATTTCTGGCATAAATCCTACCTGGTCATAGTATAGTATTCGTATGATAAGTTGCTGTAATCTGTTTGCTAATATTTTATTTAAAAATTTTGCATCTATATTCATTAGGGAAATTGGTCAATAAGTTTCTTTCTTTGTTTTGACTCTTCCCAGTTTAGGTATTAGCAACATATTTGTACCATAAAAAGAATTTGGTAAGACTCCTTCTTCACCTGTTTTCTCAAATAGTCTATACAGTATTGGAATTAATTTTTCTTTAAATGTTTGATAGAATTCACTTGTAAATCCATCTGGGCCTGGAGATTTTTTCCTAGGGAGTTCATCCATGGATTGTTCAATTTCTTTTTCTGAGATGGGGTTATCTGAGTATTTTACTTCCTCTTCTGTTAATCTGGGAAATTTATATTTTTGTAAGTATGTATCCATTTCACTAAGATTGTCAAATTTATTGGCATACAGTTGGGCAAAATAGTTCCTAATTATTGTTTTAATTTCCTCTTCCTTGGTGGTGGATTCACTCTTTTCATTCTTGATACTGGTAATTTGATTTTCTTCTTTCTTTTTTTAATTAAATTAACCAAAGGTTTATCTGTTTTATTGTTTTTTTTCATAAAACCAGTTTTTAGTTTTATTTATTAGTTTAATAGTTTTCTTAATTTCAATTTTCTTAATTTCTCCTTTGGGTTTCAATATTTAAATTTGGTGTTTAATTGAGGATTTTTAATTTGCTATATTTCTAGTTTTTTTTTTAAGTTGTATTCCCAGTTCATTGATCTCCTCTTTTTCTATTTTATTCAGGTAAGCATTTGGAGATATAAAACTTCCCTTAAGAACTGCTTTGGCTGCATTCCATAAGTTTTGATATGTTGTCTCATTACTGTCATTCTCTTAAATGAAGTTATTGATTGTTTCTATGATTTGTTGTTTGACTCAATCATTTTTTCAGATTAGATTATTTAGTTTCCAATTATTTTTTAGTCTATCTTTCCATGGCCCTTTATTACATATAATTTTTTATTGAATCATAATCTGAAAAGGATGCATTTAATAATTCTGCCATTCTGCATTGGATTATAAGGCTTTTATGCTCTGGTACATGGTCAATTTTTGTGTATGTGTCATGTACTGCTGAGAAAAAAAACATATTCCTTTCTATTCCTATTCAATTTTCTCCAGAGGTCTATCATACCTAACTTTTCTAATGTTCTATTCACCACCTTAACTTCTTTCTTGTTTATTTTGTGGTTAGATTTATCTAGTTCAGAAAGGGGGAGGTTGAGGTCCCTCACTGGTATAGTTTTGCTGTCTATTTCTTCCTGTAACTCCCTGCCCTTCTCCTCTAAGAATTTGGATGCTATACCATTTAGTGCATACATGTTTAGTAATATTACTTCATTGATTATGATGTCTTTTAGCAGGATGTAGTTTCCTTCCTTACCTCTTTTGATAAGATCTATTTTTGATTTTGTTTTGTCTGAGATCAGGATGGCTACCCCAGCTTTTTTTACTTCATACGAAGCATAATATATTCTGCTCCATCCTTTTACTTTTACCCTGTGTGTGTCACTCTATTTCAAATGTGTTTCCTGTAAACAACATATTGTAGGATTATGGTTTTTAATCCATTCTGTTCTCTGCTTCCATTTTATGGGAGAGTTCATCCCATTAACATTTACAGTTATGATTACTATCTTTGTTTTTCTCTCCATCCTTCTCCCTGTCCTGTTTATGCCTTTCTTTCTCCATTCTCCTTTTCCCTCCTCACTAGTGTTTTGCTTTTGACCACCACCTCCCTCAGTCTCTCTTCCTTTCTATTAGCCCCTTCCATTTTCTTCCCCTTTACCCTTACTACTTCTTCCCTCCCTTCTATCCCCCCTCTCTTTTCTTGCCCCTTTTCCCTCCTACTGCCTATAGGGCAAGTTAGATTTCTATGCCTAACTGATTGTTATTCCCTTCTTGAGTTAAATGTGATGAGAGTAAGGTTTAAACAATGTTCATCTCCCTCCCTTCTTTTTCTCTGCTGTAACAGGTTTTTGTGCTTTTTCTTATAATGTAATTTACCCATATCTGCCTCCTCCTTTCCTTTTTTCTCAGTATATTTTCTTAGTTAGATCAGATTAATCCACTTCCTTGGATCCATTTAACCCACTTGATTATATTTTTTTAATCATTACATCAAAGTCAACTTGTATCTACCCCCTTTATGTATACCTCTTTAGCATGGTGTAACAACAATACAGCTCTAAAGAGTTGCAAGTGTCAAGAGACCCATTTGCTGTAGAAAGCTGAGGCACCTGGTGGTTTCCCAAGCTAGTTTCCACTGGTTCCCCTGCCCTCACTGTGGCACTGAGGGGTACAGGTGTTGGTGTTTGCCTGCCCCATCACCTGAGTTTCAGGATCTCCTCCTGGTATGCTGAGGTGGGGCTTTCAGCTAGCTTGCTGGGACACCACCCATTCTGTACTGCTCCTTTTCCCCCAGTGCAAGAGGGGCCTTTCCCTTTAATTCCTCAGGCTACCTGGGCTACTGGACTGTTGCACCCCATCTTTCTTCTGGTTCAGCTGTTCCAGCATTTTTTCTGGGGTGATATTTTCTGGTCTTTCATAGGTTACTCAGGGAGGGTAAGAGTGACTTACTTCTTACTCTGCCATCTTGGCTCCTGGAAGTGGAAGTCCATGTCCAACTATTTGTGAGCCCACTTGAGGTTTCCTTTGCAAAGATACTGGAGTAGTTTACCATTTCCTTCCCTAGCTCATTTTAAAGATATGGAAACTGAGGCAGACAAGGTTAAATAACTTACCCAAGGCCACAACACTTGATTTGAACTCAGGAATATGAATCTTCCTGACTCTAAGCCTGGTGCTCTATCCACTGTGCCACCTAGCTGCAGGATGTAAGAATTCAACTATAAGTACTACAGTTAAGGAAGGTCATTAATGAACTTGAAAGCATGCAGAGGAAGGCAACCAGGAAGATAAAGGACCTTGCAATTATGGTTTCTCAAGTTCTGTTGAAAAAAAGAGGGCTTATTTAATTTGAAGGCAAAATTATGTGTAGAGGGAATGAGAGAGAATAAAGATACAGACAGAGATACAGAGACAGAGAGAGATACACACACAGAGAGGTATTCAAGTAGTTGAAGATCAGTCACCCAGAAGAAGGGTTACAATTGTTCTATTTTTTCCTCGCAGTCAAAAATTAAAGCAATATGTGGAAGTTACAAAAAAGGACAAATTTAGATTTGACTCAAGGAAAAAAAACACAGAAAAAACCCTATATGTAATTTGTAACTCTCTGGAATTAAGGTTAACTCCCTCCGGTGGTAGACGGTAGTAAGTTCCTTTTCATTATAGATCTTTAAGCAAAGACTCTATTGCCACGTATTCATTCTATCCCAAATAAGTTGGGGCTAGCTTCCTTCTGAGGTTCCTTCCTAATTTGGCTTTCTCATTCTATTATTATAACCATTTTTAGAGATGAAGATATTGAGGCCTGGAAAGGTTAAGTGCACATGGTCACACAGCTAGTAATGTGGAAGTGATTCTTTTTTATTTTCTTGTCAATTGCAAGGCACTATGAATGTCGTCTCCCTATAAATTGTTTCAAGAAAAATGTGCTGAGTAAAAACATGCTAATTGCACTAGGTAATAAATAATTAGGAAGTGGTATAAACTAATGGAATTTGCTACTGCCTTTGGGCATTGTGAAATCACTTATAGACTCATTTAAAATAATGATTAAGATCATTTTCCTATAAAGATTTCTGACCATTAGGATCATTTGCTCCCATATGCATTTACCTATTTGGTGTACTCCATTTGCTGAAGTTGGGTATAAAGATTGATGATGATAAAAACAAAGTAATGATTTCTTCTTTTTTCCTTTACTTTGACAAGGAATGATCTTGAAGAACTGAGTTTTTCTGATCTCTTTCCCCTCTTAGTGACACTTCTTTTACAAATGTGAATTGATTTAACTTCACTGATTATCCATGTGAAGGGATTTGCAAGGCATGCATTGGCTACTGAAAAAGGATGCGGAACACTAAGGCAAATTTTTTTAAACATCAAAAAACTGGAAATCTTTAAAAGATATTGGCTTCTCCGAGAGAAATGTTCATCAATTATACTTGAACAGTCACCTACTTTTAAGGGCAAAAAGCAAGAGCAGAAAAATAGAGATGTTAAAAAACAACTACTTTTTATTCTTTAGAGAGAGAGAGACAACTGGCTAAAGAAGGATGAACAACAAGAGCTCATTTTTGAAATATTGAAACATTGCTGAGATATTCCACTTATTTTTCTATTGTTCAGTGAAGTGTTTCTTACCTTCCTACTGAGCACATTGTGTTCAATCCGTAATGCAAATAGATTCAGTTCCAATTCATTTCATCCCTATGTTTTACTTATTTGTATCCCACTGAGCCATTTTTAATGCCAGCTATCTACTCACTTTCTTTCATATTTTATTTTAGAATTTTTTTCACTTATTCTTCCCCTATTGCAGTTGTGTTAGATATTGTGTCTCTCAATACACTATATTGAATGCAGTATCATTTAAAAAATTCTTATGGGCAGTGGTCATAAAGCCTGTAAGATGAATATCTTTGAATATTTCCATGACAGAACTAAGGGAAAAGCTAATTAATTCTGACCTTTTAATGGGGCAAGCTAAATCAAGTCTGGTATTTTAATTAAAAAGCATTCCCTCTCAAAACTCTGTGTACAGCTTTCAGTCCATAGGCAAATGCAAGACTGTTTATAAATACTTCAATATAATTGTCAGTAATTAACATAGTATCTGGCTAAATATTAGGCCCCTTTATTCACAGAGGGATACTATATTTTTCAAGGATGAAATCAATTGTATTTGTTTCATACAACAATTAAAAGGATACACATATTTTATCTCACCAAATGTACAATAATGGACACTTACCAAATAAGTTTAGTAAGTTTGTCTCTGTTATTTCTCACTGCTATGATATTATGTCCAAAATAAAGAACTGTCAGACATTCATCTATTGTCCCAGTTAGAATATCTCAGAAAGTGGAAAGGAGAAAGAATTGTAGCAAAAGTAAAATGACACTGAAACTCAAAACAAAACAGGAAAAAAAATAGTGAGAAATTGTGAGAGTTTTAACGAAGACAGGATATTGTGTCTCATATAAAGGGGAAAAATACTTCATGATTTGATCAATACAGAAAATGTAAATTCATTTTATATTTCATTACTATTCAATAAAGTGACTGTGGGGGGCAGAACCAAGATGGCAGAGTAAAAGCAGCAATTTGCTTGAGCTCTCCCCCAAACCCCTCCAAATACCTGTAAAAAGTGGCTCTAAACAAATTCTAGAATAGCAGAAGCCATAAAGAGACAGAGTGAAACAAATTTCCAGCGCAAGACAATGTGGATGGTTGAGAAGAAAGGTCTATCACACCAGGCTGGGAGAGAAAGGCAGTTCAATGTCAGTGTACAGGAAAAACAGGGCTCAGTGAACCTGGAGTAGGGCTCAGAGGACTGAATCATGGGCAGCTGTGGCAGTTTCCAGACTTTTCAACTCACAAATGCCAAAGACAACTTAGAAGGTCATTAGGAAAAGTCTGTGACCATAGTGAGAGAGAAGCTCCTTCCCAGCTCCAGTCCCCATGTGGCTGTGGGGCAAGGGCTGCTTCTGGAGCTTCTATCCCACAGACTGAGGGGGAATCCAGTGGCTGATCAGAGGGGGATTAGAGAGATCTCTTTCCTAGTGCTGAGGCAGGATTCTCTTGCTTTGACTGCATTTAGATCTGGGTCACAGTTCTGGGTGGAGATCCTGGGGTGAGGAAGAGTGCTGGCATGGTGGAGCTTGTAGTGGTGGTGGAGAGGAAATCCTCTTCAAGCAGAAAAGAGTGCTTGTGGTCTCTCATAGATAAGAGCACAGGCCAGGAAAGGAGTAAACACCTTGCTCTTGATCATACCACCTTAGAAGAACTGAAAACTTACAATTCTCTAAAAGTATCTCTGAAAATAGCTGCATAAAACCCCCAATGCTTGAGACAGTGCCTTCTCCACACTGGAAGCAGACCCCTACATTAACAAAGTGTTTATAACTCAAGTAATTGGCTGGGATCATGAGCAAGCAGCACAAAAAGGGTCAGACCATAGAATCTTTCTTTGGTGACAAAGAAGATCAAAATATACAACCAGAAGAAGACAACAAAGTCAAACCTCCTACATCCAAAGTCTCTGAGAAAAATATTAATCAGTACCAGGCTATGGAAGAGCTCAAAAAGGATTTTGAGAAACAAGTAAGAAAAGTAGAGGAAAAACTGGGAAGAGAAATGAGGGTGATGCAGAAAAATCATGAAAAACAAGTCAACAGCTTGCTAAAGGAGACCCCAAAAATACTGAAGAAAATAACACCTTAAAAAATAGCCTAACCCAAATGACAAAAGAGGTCCAAAAAACCAATGAGGAGAAGAATGCCTTAAAAAGCAAAATTGGCCAAATGGAAAAGGAAATCCAAAAGCTCACTGAAGAAATTACTTCCTTAAAAATTAGAATGGAGCAAATGGAAGTGAGTGACTTTATGAGAAATCAAGACATTGTAAAATAAAACCAAAAAAAATTTTAAAAAAGAAGACAATATGAAATATCTCATGGGAAAAACAACTGACTTGGAAAATAGATCCAGGAGAGATAATTTAAAAATTATTGGACTATCTGAAAGCCATGATCAAAAAAAGAACTAAGACATCATCTTTCCAGAAATTATCAAGGAAAACTGCCCTGATATTCTAGAACCAGAGGATAAAATAGAAATGGAAAGAATCCATTGATCAGGATAACATAGGATTTATCAGCTTCTACATTAAGGGACCAGAGGGCTTGGCATACGATACTCCAGAGTGCAGAGGAGATAGGATTACAGCCAAGAATCACCTATCCAGAAAAACTGAGCATAATCTTTCAGGTGAAAAATTAGACATTCAATGAAATAGAAGACTTTCAAGCATTCTCGATGAAAAGACCAGAGATGAATAGAAAACTAGACTTCCAAATACAAGACTCAAGAAAAATATGAAGAGGTAAACAGGAAAGAGAAAGATAATCATAAGGGACTTATTAATGTTGAACTGTTTACATTCCCACAAGGAGAGATATTTGTAACTCATGAGATCTTTGTCATTATTAGGGTAGTTGGAGAGAAAAAACATTTATAGATAGATTGATATAGAGGGCACAGGGTGAGTTGAAGATGAATGGGTAATGTCTGGAGAATAAAATTAAGTTGTGAGAGAGGATTATACTGGGAGAAGGAGAAAGAGAGAGGTAGAAAGAGGTAATTATCTCACATAAAACTGACAAGAAAAGGCTTTCATAGTGGAGGGGAATTAGGGGAAGGTGAGAGGGAATGAGTCAATCTTATTCTCATAGGATTTGGCTTAAGGAGAGAATAACATACACACTCAATTGGGTATGTAAATCTATGTTAATGGGGGTAAGGGTATAAAAGAGTGGGGTGATGATAGAGGAGAGGGCAGACCCCCAGTGGGTTATCAGAAGCAAACACTTCTGAGGAGGGGCAGCATCAAAAGAGAGAATGGAATAAATGGGGAAGTGGGATAGGATGAAGGAAAACATAGTTAGTTTTTCACAACATGACTATTATGGAAGTGTTTTGCATGACTATACATGTATAACCTTTATTGAGTTGCTTGCCTTCTCAATGAGGGTGGGTAGGGAGGGAGTAAGGGAGGAAATTTAAAATTTGAAAACAAACATTAAAAATTGTTTTCACATGGAACTGGGAAATAAGATATACAGCCAATGGGGCATAGAAATCTATCCTGCCCTACAGGAAAATAGAAGAGGAAGGGGATAACAGAAGGGGATGGATAGAAAGGAGGGCAGATTAGGATGAAGTGTATACAGAATTCATTCTCTCCTGGGGTTGGGGGAGGGATGAGATGGGGAGAAAATTTGGAACTCAAAATCTTGTGGATGTGAATGTTGAAATCTAAAAATAAATAAATTAGGAAGTGAAAAGAAAAAAATATAAAAATATTAGGATTCAAATAACACCTAAAATTATTAAAATGACTGTATATTTTATAAAGTTTTATATACATATACTTGTTTTCCTTACCCTACCCTCACTGGACTTATGCTTCTTAAGGACAGATGCTCTTCCATTTCTCCCTCTGTATCTCCATTTCCAACCACCATAATGTATATGTAATCATTAATTAATGTTTGCTTCTTTGATAAATTATAATACCCAGAGAAATTATGAAATGTTTAAAAATATTGGTAATATATTAACATTTTGTTAATAATGTATTAATTTGGGAAAACTTGAATCCTCTAATAGAAATTATTTGATTCCTAAATTTTTAATTTCCACACTCAGTGGATCTATACTTTCATTGTTATGAGCAACCATGGAAAGATTGGGTTGAAACAGAATACTGTTCGCATTATATGTGCCTCCAGGAAAAAAAAAAATGTTAGTAGAACCTTCAATATTTTTAAAGCAGTAGTGGCCTATTTTTTAAGCACTGTTCAATAATTCACTTACCTGCATCGATACGTTCCAAAATAGTTAGAATGGCAGACACCAACAATTGGGACATAGTCTGCCATGGTTATACTCACTGGTATTTTCCACAAAACATACCTTGTCTTTTACTGTTTGACATGGTTGTTAAATTGATACATAAGGACATGAGATTCTCCAGCATTGTTAGATATTTGGTTATTTTTGTTGTTTATAAGAAAAAATTTATTTTAAAAAAAAGAATTCATTGTCAGAACAAAAAAAAATGAATGTTTGTCTAGAAGCCTTATTTATCCCAAAGGCATCAGCAACTACAAACACAGGCTTAGGGCAGCATTATAACAAAACTACCCATACCACACTTTTTGCTAATGAGCAAAAATGCTACTAACTCTTCCTGGCTGCACTAGTCTCAGAGAAGCAATGTAACTAGCACAAGGCATAGCAATGGCTTAAAGAAATACTCTATTGCAGATAACTCAAAAATTCATTTTAGTTAACATGTTTCTTTGAGACTATAGGCATGTGGACCCATTCTAATTTACATGGCTGGTTTCTTTGAAAGACACCTGTACATCTCCATAGTTCTATACATCAAGCAGCCTCAATACATAATGAAGGTAAGCATTTGAATATTTTCGATACATATCAATGATTGCATGAACTTTCTAATTTTTTCCCCAAACACCTACAGATTATTCAAATACGCAAACACACACATACACATATATATACACATACATACACAGCAAGTGTATATATGTATATGCACATACATAAATATACATATGTGTCTATATATACATGCACACACCAGTATCTAAATTTTAATTCAAATCCAGATACAGTATTATCTCAAACTAATTTCATTCAATTGTGTCTTTTTGATTCCCCTTTATTGTGCCTCTATAAGATGTGGCCCTATGCCCAGCTTTCAGGGATAGAAATGGAAAACACAGTGAAGAGCTAAAATATGCCCCAAGAAGCTGAAAATCAGTCAGAAGAACAGAGATAAAGACATAAAACAAATATATGTGTGTATGTATATATACACATACAAGTTCAAGAATTAAAGTGCTCAAATGTGTTTGGAGGATTCTTCACTACCAACCTACTGAGTTGTCTGATATGGAAAAAAAAAAAACCTGGGATCCTAAAGGACATGCCATTGAAATATGAGACCCAGTGGATGCTCCCACCTTGAAAAGCAAGCAATTCTGTCATAAAAAATAAAAAATAGCTCATAGCTGCCTAAAATTATTAATTATTCTTTGGCCTATCAAAGAGCTTTGAAGCTCTCTTTGAACACTGGTGACAAATATTTGGCATGAAAGTATGATATTTTGTCCCCGGTTTTTGTGATGACAAATTGAGTGGTTATGATGTTATCATAGAGTAAGATACTGGGGGAAGAGTGAATACAATGTTTGGATTATATAACAGAGAAAATTTGAATATAGAATAATAATATTACTGTGTAGAAGCAAAGAGAAGGTGAGTGTAAGGGGTGTCCAGATTGTCCACGTACAGATCTACCAGAGGTGATTTGACATTTATAATGAGCTTCGATTATGGAAACATGGAAAGATTGAGTACTAGAGCTAGGTAAAAGCTGTTATGTTCCATTAGTACTTTAAGCCATGACACAGAGAATAGCTCTAGGTTCCAGTGGCTTCCTATTGAGCAATATCAATATTAAACGAAACAGTCCTAATTTCAGCAAAGTTGTAGGACATAAAATAAAACCTGAATAGATCATCAGAATTTCTATATATTACCAACAAAGGCCAGCATAATGTAATGGAAAGAGAAATTCTATTGAATATAGCAATTACAAAACAGTTTTCACACAAATAAAGTCAGATTTAAACAATTATAAAAAATAATTGCTCGTGTGTAAGCTGAGCCAATATGATGAAAATGACAATTCTGTCTAATTTAGTTTACTTATTCATTACCATGCTAAACAAACTACCAACAATTATGTTACAGAGCTAGAAAAATATAGAAACAAAATTCATCTGGAAGAGCAAAAGGTCAAAAATATTAAAGGAATCAATGAAAAAAAAAATGAAGGAAAGTGACCTAGCAGTACCAGACCTCAAACTGTATTACAAAGTGCTAATTACCCAAACAATCTGGTATTGGCTAAGAAATAGAGTGGTAGACATGTGGAATGTATTAGGTACACAATACCTACTAGTAAATGACCATAGTAATACTGTATTTGATAAAACCAAAGATCTAAGCTTTGGAGAAAGAATTCACTGTTTGACAAAAATTTCTGGGAAAACCAGAAAGCAGTTTAGCAGGACCTAGGTATAGAACAACATCTCACAACTTTTGCCACAATAAGTTCAAAATAGGTACATGATTTAGAAATAAAGGGTGAAATCATTAGCAAAATAGGCAATTATGGAATAGTTTACATGTCAAATCTATGGAGAAGGGAAGAGTTTATGACCAAACAAGAGGTGGAGAGAATGGCAAAATACAAAATGGACAAGTTGGTTAAATTATATTGAAAAGGTTTTGCACAAACAAAACCAATGCAGCCAAGATTAGAAGTAAAACAAGAAAATGAAGAAATTTTAAAACATATTTCTCTGGTAAAAACCTCATATCTCAAATGTATAGAGAACTGAGTTAAATTTTAAAGAATATTAATTATTCCAGAATTGATAAATTGTCAAAGAATATGAACAGGCAGTTTTCAGAATAAGAAATCAAAGTTATCTATTGTATTATGAAAAACATTCTAAATTACAATTGATTAGAGAAATGCTAATTAAAACAACTATTAGGTACCACCTCATATTTGTCAGATTGCCCAGAATGACAGAAAGGGAAAATTATAAATGCTGGAGAGGATATGGAATAACTAGGGCAATAATGCACTGTTGGTAGAGTTGTGAACTAGTCTAAACATTATGGAAAACAATTTGGAGTGACTTCCAAAGTGCAATAAAACTGTACATACCCTTTGATCCAGCAATACCACTGTTAGATATATATCCAAGGAGACCAATAAAAAAGGAAAATATAGTCACATATGTACAAAAATATTTATGTAATCTATTTCTGTGGTGGCAAAGAAAAGGAAATTGAAGGGATTACATCAATTGGAAAATGGCTGGACAAGTTGTGGTATATGATTGTGATGAAATACTATTGTGTCATGGTTGTTGACCTTCATTCTCGACAAGGACCAAAATGATATCTCTACTTGGAATTAAGGTACAGTTTGTCCAGCTGTGACTGATTAAGCTGATACAAGCTCTGAAGTCTCTACCACAAATTAGGCATATGAAACATATGGAGTGGAGATGTCTCTAAATTTGTGCATCTCATTTTTTTTTAACTACTGCAATTCTGCTTTGCTCAAAGAACACAGTATGCTGTGGGCATGCCATTTTATATGGTACTTTGCCAGTGTCTTCCATGACACACAATTGATTCCAAAGTTCTTCAGAGAGACCTTAAGAGTGTATTTGTATCACTTATTCCGCCCACCATGTGAGTGCTTGCCTTGTATGAGCTCTCCATAAAATAGTCTTTTAGGTAAGAGTACATTTGGCATTAAACAATGAGGCCAGCCCATTGGATTTATGCTCTCTGCAGTACAGTTTGAATAGTTGGTAGTTTAGCTTGAGAGAGGACCTCATTGTCTAGTATTTTATCTTGCCAGGAGATCTTCAGAATCTTCCTAAAAACAATTCAGATGGAAGCAATTCAGTTTTCCTGGCATACTGCTGGTACATTGTCCAGTTTTCAAAGGCATACAACAATGAGATCAGTACAATGGCTCTGTAGACCTTCAATTTTATAGACAGTCTAACACCTCTTTTCTCCCACACTTTCTTTTGGAGCCTCCCAAACACTGAGCTAGCTCTGGCAATACATGCATCAACCTCATCATCTATGTGTACCTCCCTGGAAAGTACACTGCCAAGGTAAGTGAAGATATCAACAGCATTCAAAATTTCACTATTTGCCATAACTGGTGGTTCCATATATGGATGGTGTGGTGATAGCTGGTGGAGAATCTGTGTTTTCTTAGAAAACCAAAACCTTGGTTTTCTTTTAATTGTTAGGCCAAAATTAGCACAAGCAGCAGAGAATCTATTCATACTTTGCTACATTGTTGGAACAACAGGGCGGGAACAGGGGGCATTCCATAGGTGTTCCAGGATGAATGTAACCAGGAAGGAATGGACCAATCCAGGCCTGGGAGGTTTTGCACCAAAACTAACTGCATAAAAGTGCTCTCTCTTTTATACTCAGGGCTCTCTCCTCCTGAAGAGGGGTGGATCACGCTTCTGGCCAGAAACATCTAAATCCTCTGGACTTTCTCTGTAATAAACTTTTCTTGATACTAAATTTTTGGTGTCAAGCATGTTTTTAACAACATAATCTGAATGATATTTTTCACAAATCTCCAAATAAGTGCTTTTGTTTTCAAAGCAGTGACTGAGGGATAGAATTTGGGTCACAGAATTTCAGCTGGAAAGGAACTCCATCCTCCCTGCAATGTTACTCAACTGTCTAGGACAGTAAGAGTTTAAGTAACTTGACCAGAATCATACCATCAGTATATGTGAAAAGAGAGGCTTGGACCCAGGTTTTCCTGCTTTCTTTTCATTGTTGCTGTTAGCAAAATTATTTATTAAAATACACTTCAAATGAGTATTTCTTGCTACTCACTCATGGGTTAGCTTTTTGTGTAGCTATAATTGTTAAGATTTTCCTGACATTAAGCCTAGATTTTCATCTTTGCCCTTTCCATCCATTGTTCTTATTTATGTCCTCTGGGGCCAAATAGTACAACCACAATTTCTTTTTGAGGTGACTTTCAAAATTTGGAGATTAGTACTTGTTCTTGAGTTTTCCTTTCCCTCCCCTCCCCAAGTAGGACATTCCTCATTTCTTCATTGGATCATCATATGTCATAAATAAACTCTTCACCATTCTGGTTGCTCTCCTCTTATTGCTCTTTGAATTATCTATGCCCTTCCTATAATATAGCACCAAGAATTGAATGCAGTATTCTAGATGTGGTCAAACTAAGGTTGGGTAGAGCAGGACAATCAGCTTCTTATAGCTTGAACCTATACTTTTAAATAATGCCTAAGATTGCATTTGATAATTGATGATAGTTCCAAAGATGCAGCCATTGCCTAGAATATTTTTGCAATGCTTTTATTCTGGAATTGTTTTCATATCTCTCACATTTTTTTCTATCCCTACCTAATGGTGTAAATTCACTCCTCAAGGAATGGATTTAACATTTGGAATGAAAAGGAAGTCTTTTAGAGTCAGATCTAAGGAATAAGGCAGGTAAACAAGAGAACAATACTTCTTAGAACCAAGCACAGAATGTAATAAAAGTTATTGACATCTGAATAGAAAAAGGTTGTTTTAGCCTGTTTTCTGACTTAGGCCAGTCCTATGATAGGTTCAATATTAGAATAAAATGAGACGCAAATAATGTCATTCAATTCAATTCAAAAAAGAGATTTACTTGACAAGAACAGATGGAGGATATTTGAGACTAGGCATTAAGAATGCCTCAAGTTGATCCTGCTGAGCAAAGCTCCCTTGACTAAGTTAACAATCATGATCCATCAGCTATACATCAGAAAGCCTGTGATTCTGTACTCAAGTGATGAGGAAGTGATGTGAATATCATGCCCTGTCAGTCTCCTGAATCAACCAACACTTGAGGACAGTCTCAATCCCTTTGCAAGGAAAAATTAGCCTAATATGCATGGGAAGATGGATTAGGAAATTGTTTCTACTAGAGAGGACAGCTAGATGGCACTGAGTGAACAGAGTACTGGGTCTGGACTCAGGAAGCCCTGAGTTCAAATCTGGCCTTAGACACTTGTTAGCTGTGTGACCCTGGGAAAGTCACTTTACCCTGTTTGCCTCAGTTTTATCATCTGTAAAATGAGCTGAAGAAGAAAGTGGCAAATCACTCCAGTATCTTTGCTAAGAAAACCCCAAATGGAGTCACAAAGAGTCAGACATGACTGAAACTACTGAGCAACTACCTACTACAGAAGTAGAATGAAATATTAAAGAGAATAAATAACATATATTTGGAGTCAGAGAGATAGAGTCAAGTTCTGCCTTTAAAACACACCAGCTCTATGCTCACCAATGTTACTTAACCTCTCAAAATCCCAAACAACTCTCTAATACTCCAAATAAGAGATGGTTTGCCAGTCTGCATTGTCAGAGGAAATTTCTTGGTGATGGTCCTGGTTAGTTCGCTGTCCTTTACCTAAATATGCCTCTTACTTTGATTCTAAATCCCTGGTCTCCATTCATTTAAATGTCCTCTCACTTTCTGTATTTGCTAAGTGCCTTCAAAAAAATGTTCTTTAAGATAGTAGTTCTCAAACATTTTGATCTCACAACCCCTTCACACATTTATAAATTTTTGAAGATTCCCACAAAAGATTTTCTTTCATGTGGGTTATATCTAATGATACTTATAATATTAGGGCCTAGACATTTTAGTAGTATTATGACGTTTTGTGCACTAAGCATAACCGGACCATATCTTGAGAACCAATGATCTGGGATAGTTTATTTTGTTTGTACTAACGTGTGCTGATGTGTCCCTAGGAGTGTCTGACCAGGGAGAAGAGGAAGGTTGTAGTTGGCAAAATACACAGACAGAGAAAAAAATAGGCCTTATGTCTAGTGGCTGAGAATGCCTGTTTCGGGGTTTGAACTGAACAAAAGAGCTTTTACTGATAACTGTAACTTCCCCCAAAGTAGTGGAGAATAAATGATTCTGGATTGTCTTGGATAGAAAAAGCCAGCACTTTTTTGGTGGGAGGAGGTTGAGCTATTGCTAGTGTTCAGTAGTTTCAGTCATGTCCAATTCTTCACGACCCCATTTGGGGTTTTCTTGGCAAATATATTGTGGTGGTTTGCCATTTCCTTCTCCAGCTCATTTTACAGATGAGGGAACTGAGGCAAACAGGGTTAAGTGACTTCCCTGGAGTCACACAGCTAGAGAGACCAGATTTAAACTCAGGTCTTCCTGACCTCAGACCCAGTGCTCAATCCACTGCCCCCATAGCCTAAGTAAGGCAGTAACCTCAGGTGATTATGATTCCAACAATTCTAATCGGTGGGTAGAATTAAGGAAGCCTGCCTGCCTGCCTTCCAAGAAGTGAAGCAGAGGATGATGACGAGAGACAAGGTTGTGACTGACTAGAAGGGCTGGGAATAGAATAGCACTTCCCAAATGAGGCTAAAGGTCAGAGAAAGATAGTGACTCGTTCTTAGTCAAAACCCTACCATTGATATATGAATACATGCATATATGTATGTGTGTATATTTGCAAACTTTAAATTATTGTGTCAATATGTTAATGTCAGTCTTATTGTTATTGGTATTATTAGTAATAATCATTACATCTTTGGCAGCTTGGCTGCATGTAATATGCCTATGAACAATTGAACTCTAGAGAAATACTTGTTCAAATGATGCTAAAAAATCATACAAATATTTTGAGGAGATAAGTGTAATGGACAGAGTGATCAAAGTGGGTTAGCATTAGTATGGAAAGGCATCTTGGAAAAGGTGAATCTTTGGCCGCCTTGAAGGATGGTAGCAACATAAAGTGGCCTAGAAGGGATAGGAGAGCATGCCAGGGAGAAATAATACCATTAGCAAATACAGATAGGTGGGAATGATATAGATATATTGTTGTGGTTGATAAGATCCTTCTGTCTGGAATGTATAGGGCACATAGGAATTGAGTGCTAATGGGAGATGAGATGGGGAAAGTAGATGGAGGCTGGCCTGGGCATTGATTAATCTATGTGCTTCTGATATAAAGAGAAAGAATGATTATTGCAAAATGTCAGCTTGACTACTTGATCTCAGTATTCTTCTGGAGTGGTTTCTATATGAAGAGGCTTCCTGTTTCAATAGAAAAAAATACCATATATAAAGACTAAAAATGTAGAGTCCCTGTTTGAGTCTCAGTTTCCACATTGCATCTATTGCCCAAGATTGTGGTGAGGAAAGCATTTAAAATTTTAAAGTCTTTTATTTGTCATCACTACATTAAGAGTAAGATAAAAAAGAGAAAGAGGAGGATTTCCTAATATGTCCTCTGAATACCTTTAATGCCACATAACAAAGATGAAGAAAACAGATGACACCAGTGAAAACAATTACTATTTGGGTTTTAGTTTCATTATCTATAAAATAAGGTGGTTCTCCAGACATTTTGGAAAGTAATTTGAAATTGTGCCCCCCAAATTACTAAACTATGCATGTCCTTTGACCCAGCAATAACATTATCAAGTGGTTGTTTGTCCTTCATTCTCAAAGAAGACCAATGACATCACAGAGTGATATCTTGATCATTGTGTGAGTTGAAACTAAATGAAACACAGTTGCACAAAGTCCTCAGCCTCACTGTTTCTTTCAAAGTTATTGAAGTTCAGAGGCAAGACAAAAGTCAAGATGATTAGTGATAGCCCAGGACACAGTGGGAAACTTTGGCATCTTCAATATCTGACCAAGCCCTAAGTACTCCACAGTGCTTGCCTCAGCTGCTTTCATGGACTTTAAAACTAATTGTTTTCATCTGTTCATTCTGCCAGGAAAATTATTCACATGATTGGGGTAGGCATCCCCTAACTCATTGACAGGTTTGAGGCCTATCAGTTACCCTCAACCTGGTTTAGTCCATCTGTCAAGATGTTTTCCTGGGGTGTGGCCACTGTACATGTTTTTTGGAATAACAGGTTAGAGTTGAGCACCAGGTGGACACGAACGGTAGATGAGCAGCCCTGAAAAGATCTTAGCATGCCCTTACACCAGAAGTGCTAGTTCTCTTTGAATTTTATATCTATATCTATATCTATATCTATATCTATATCTATATCTATAT